>NW_022900936.1:44232881-44330529 GCF_012274545.1 Fukomys damarensis | reverse complement strand
ATATTTTGAGAAGTGAAACTTGGGTGTAACTAAAGAGGTAATTTCTCTCTTGCTTGTTGGAAATAAATAGTCCATACATGTGAAGATAAATACAGCTGTACCAATCAATTGGTCTGACATGCTTCTAAGTCATTTCAATGCAGCTACTTATCAGAAGGAGAGATCCATGCATGCTACCTCTGTAGTTACCAGACCAAAACCAGCAACCTCAAGACCAACCCAAAGAATATCTGGCCACATAAATGCTGCTTGCTTTGAAAATGAAGGTTGGGTAGGGCATCTTTTGATGGGAAAACAGTTACAAAATTATCAGTGAATAGGAAAGCTTGCAGTAATAAACTCATTTTTCTTAAGAACTAAGAATAAATAGTGGGCTGGGTATTTAGCTCAGTGGCACCACACCTGGCTGGCCAGGGTACAAAAAAAAAAAAAAAAAAAAAAAAAAAAAAAAAAGAATTCAGAAGAAATGGTGCTTGTGTACTGTATAGAAAAAAAAGATACTTATTAGACCAAGAGTTTTTGTCATAGTAAAAATGATGCCTATTTTTGTGTGTGTGGTGCTGTGGTTTAATCCAGGGTCTTGTGTGTGTTAAGTGAGAGCTCTACCACTGATTCATATTTGACATAGAAACATTTCCATGTGTTTCTATGTAGTATTTAGTATTTATTTTTGTATTCCCCTCTACTTCTTGTTCTTTTAGTTTTAAATAAAAATATGTAAGACTCTATTACCATAATCCCACATTATTTCCTCAAGAGGCGTATAATGTTCATAGTGGGTAAAAGTGGACTTGAAAATGTCTATGTTTGGAGCAATGCTAGTTAGTATGCGCTAGAGTGAAAAATCTGGCAAAACATTTACTTCTCTCTGTCAAATCTGTTTTAGTTGTTGACTTGTGCTGAGTATGAGGTGACGTAAAAGACATGGACTACTGTTACCTTGTGACACTTCAGCTGTCTTTCTAAAAATTTTTAATTATTTTTTTACTTCAGCTGTCTTTTTCAGTTTACTGATAAACAGATATTGTCCTACAATTTCAGTACCACCCCCATCACGTGGAAAATCACACTTACTTTTAAATGTCAAACTTCAAGATTATTTTTAAACACAAATTTACTTAACTATGAATTCTGATGTTTCCCCCAAATAAAAAAAATGATTTGGATTTTGGAAATTGACTTTAGAAGGTCAGATGACATATCAGTTTGCAATTCTACTAAATAGGGACATTTCTCCAATTCACAGCTACTAAAAATACTGATATCTCCATGATTAATACTTCATTGTGGTTTATGTGTGGAGACAAAGGAGGGGATATTTTAATGCATGTAAACACAGTATATGCTTTAATAATAAATAGTCCACAAAACTGGCAAGTTATACTGTAGAGGAAGGGTTACTTTGTTTTCCTTATCACTTCTGGGTATTTATATGGGTAGGGCCATATTGAAAAGAGATTACACAGAAGGAGAAAAAGAAAAAGAAGTCACTGGAAAAAAAAAGCAGAAGAAACCCTTGAGGAATGAATGAGTTAATCATTACTCATGTCTCTAGCTGGTTTGTAAGCTCCTTGTAGACTTAGGCCCCAGTCTAGCATCTCAATGTTCTGCACAGAGGAGGTGCTGAGCATGTATATGATGATTGTCTGGTTTGCGTGTCCTTTCAGAGAGCTCTCTGACACACAGTTCTGACTAAAGACAGAACTGCTAAAAGACAGCCTTGAATAGGAGAGAAATATCCCTTGGACTACAAACTACCATCATTTCCATTTCTCCCTTCATCCTACTGAGATAGTAGCATTACAGACTTCCTGCCCTCTGCCACACATACATTTGGTATGCACAGATAGAGAGAAAATTATGCAAGTAAAAGCAGTATGTAATTGTGGACATTTTTAAAGGCATATTTATAAATACTTTAAAAGAAACAATATGAGTGGGTGACTTTCATCAGCTATGACCTCTCATACTGACATATTTTGACTGATCTGAATAAGCAGGTTATCATGGAAGCATATAACATACAACAGCTAACATGATTCCAGTGGGTACAACATAAGTGTCAGTACTTGGTATGTAAATCTATCCCATCATTTTCAATTACAAGCTGCTGTGCAGAGTATTTAACATGCATCTTAGTTTTTATTTGTACAAGATGGTCCAAATTTTCACTTAAATATAACTTTCCAACTATATAAATGTTTTGAAGCAATTGTTTTCATTTGTATTTTTGATGTCTCCTTTTCTTCTATTAAATCTCTTTCATTTTATTTTTTACATGGGATACAATAAATATCCTGAAAAGGAGGAATGGACGTACTGCCCCGCATACAGTCCAGCAGCCTGTTCTGAGGGCATCTGGAGGAACACCCTGTCTCCAGGCCTGAGCAGCAGCACGGCACTCCCAGATGCTTGGTCCAGAAAGCCCTTTTTGTACTCATCATATGTGTACATCATGGGCTCATTGTTCTTGAAGAGAGCAACCCACACGTTGCCGCCCTTGCAGTGAACGTGGTAAGCGAAGTAGTAGACACCAGGGACCTCACAGGTGAAGATGCCAGTCTGGGGGTTGTAGTTCTGTCTGCCATTATAAAGCAGCTTGTCAAACTTCACTGGGGCCCCCACTGGCGGGAAGGGTGCAGTCAGCTCCGCTGTAAATGCAGGCATTTCATAGGCTGGCCCTCCATTCTTGCCTTTTTTAGCCCCATAGGCATGGGGAGGTTTCACACCATCAATTCCTAGCCCCATATCTGGCAGATATTCTCCCTGGGGAGGTGGTGTAGCGGGCATCACAGCTGGAGGACCAGGTGGTCCTGGAGGTCCCGGGGGCCCTGGAAGGCCAGGCTGACCTTGAGGACCAAGGGCACCAGGCTTCCCTGGGGGCCCATGAAGTCCTGCCACTCCAGGCTTCCCTACACCAGGGAACCCAGGGGGCCCTGGGAGACCTGGTTCCCCTTTTGGACCTGGAATTCCAGGTGGCCCAATGGGGCCACTAGGGCCTCCAATTCCTGGGATACCTGGGGGCCCCTGGAGACCCTGATCCCCTGGGATGCCTGGTTCTCCCTTGGGTCCGAGCAGCCCTGGAACACCAGGAAGCCCTGGCAATCCTTTGTGGCCAATTTCACCCTTAGGCCCTATGGGACCTGGCAAACCTCTCATACCGGGAGGTCCCACTTCACCAAGGAAACCTGGCTTTCCTGGAAAGCCTTGAAGCCCTGGCTCACCCTTGGGACCTGGTGGACCTTGGGGCCCCACAACTCCACCTTCTCCTTTGGGTCCAGGGAAACCAATAGTACCAGGAGGGCCCATAGGACCAGGGATTCCAGGCAGGCCTGGCTCTCCTGGGGGACCCCCCATTCCAGGGGCACCTACTGGCCCTTTCTCTCCTCTGGGTCCAAGAGCCCCAGGAATACCCCCAACACCCCTGTCACCTTTGGGCCCTGGGAAGCCTGGTTTCCCCACTCCTGGAAGGCCTGGGGGTCCTGGCACCCCTGGTAGTCCTTGTTCCCCTTTGCCACCTGGAAATCCTGGCTGGCCAGGGATCCCATCCTGGCCTGGTTTTCCAAGTCCAGGCATTCCAGGGGGTCCTTGAGCACCTGGTACCCCAATAGGTCCTTGTGGGCCAGCTTCCCCTGGAGGCCCTGGCTTCCCCAAGGGGCCTTGGGGCCCAGGGAAGCCTGTGACTCCTGGTTTTCCCACTCCTGGCAGTCCAACGGGGCCAGGAGGGCCATGAATTCCTGGAGGGCCCTTCAGACCTGGCAAACCTGGCATCCCGAAGCCCTTCTCTCCTTTAGGACCTTGGAGGCCTGGAGGTCCTGATGGTCCTTTGGGTCCACGATCACCCTTTGCTCCTGGCTGTCCTGGTAATCCTGGTCCACCTGGCTTCCCAATGCCAGGAAGTCCATGAGGCCCTGGAGGTCCTTGTGGTCCTGGAATCCCCATAGGCCCAATTTCCCCTTTGGGTCCAATTTCACCTTTTGCCCCAGGCATTCCCATGGCTCCTGGCTTCCCTGGCATTCCAGGCATACCTGGCTTTCCAACTCCTGGATAGCCTTGTGGCCCTGGTTTTCCTTTGATTCCAGGGATCCCATGACCCGGCAAACCAGGAGGTCCAGGTGGCCCTCTTGGGCCAGGTTCTCCACGGGGACCTTGTTCTCCTCGTAAACTGGCTAATGGTATTTCTACTGAGAGAGAGAGAGAGAGAGAGAGAGAGAGAGTGAGTTTGATTTTGAATATCCATCAGTTCAAGCAAGTAATCAAATCATTAATTCTGACATGTGTGCCTTTTAATAAAAAAAAGACTAGAAATAATACATTCATCTTCTAGGACTGTATGATATCAATATTAAAGGTAAGTCAATCTGGTAATTTCTTTGAATACTTAAAGTATTATTTTAAGAAATAATATGTACAGCTGCTAATATTAGCATTGGTTAAAAAGCTAAAACATAAGAAACATTTTTCCCAGTACAGGACTTGAAAATACTATGATATATTCTTCTTTTTTTTTTTTCCTGTTCCTGGTACTGGGGTTCTAACTCAGGATCTTGTGCTTGCGAGGCAGGCTCAGCACCATTGAGCTACAATCTCTGGCTATATGATATGTTCTTGATAGAGAATTTGAAAGTTCAAAATTGTGTAAGAAAAATTTTAGATTGCCTATAAGCCCACTACTCAGAGATAAATACTTGACACACAAGGGTTGAATCAAAATATATGATGAATGTTTGCATTTAAAAATTTTATTATAGTCAGACACATTGTCATTAATCCTCCTCAGAATCCTCCTCTTTGCTTTGAACACTTCTCCCGTTATCCTTATGACTTTCTAAAGCAGTTCTGGAAGTTCTCTTTCAAGAATATCTTTATGAGGTAGGATAAAAATACAGTAAATGCTGTTGCTGACTGCCATCTAAAGAAAAGCATCCTGGGAGAAACATTATGATGTGTTCTCAATTATCTTATTCACTGGATCTGGTGTGCAACTTTGGAATCATTCCTAAGTCAAAATAACCATGAAA
The DNA here is from genome assembly GCF_012274545.1 of Fukomys damarensis. Lineage (NCBI taxonomy): Eukaryota > Metazoa > Chordata > Mammalia > Rodentia > Bathyergidae > Fukomys > Fukomys damarensis. The sequence continues at coordinate 44,325,508 of NW_022900936.1, read as the reverse complement.
TGTAAATGTTTTGAATCAGTTCAGGACATTGAAGTAGCCATGACTGTGCAGCTAAAGACATGAGAGAGAACTTCCAGAATTGCTTCAGAAAGTGGTAAAATAAAGGGGGGGGGATGTGTGTTTAAAGAAAGGAGGAATATTTGATTTTGAGGATTAATGGTAATGTGTATTCTACTGTAATATGTTTTTAGAATATTCATCGTATTTTTTTATCACAATACAGAGGTATTTTCATCTCATCTTTAGGTATGTATGTGTGTGTGTGCATGTGTATATGTGTATTTTAAACAATGTTAGAGTCATTCTCTGCTTTTTTTTTTTATTTAAAGTTAGATTTTTCATGACCTTATCTTTTTGCTTTTTATTTAAAAATTGTATTATAAATAAAAATAGCTATATACATTAATGGATAATAATAATAACTTATAATGATATATTATTATACTTTATGAATACAATATGAAATTAAAATAAAGGTATTTAACATTCCCATTACCTTAAATACTTATTTTTGTGGTGACAACATTTGAAATTTGCCCTCTGCTCTTTTGAAATTTGTGATACACTATTATTAACTATATTCACTACATTGTGCAATACAAGTAAAAGCAAATCCCCAAACCAAACAGCTTATTCCTCCAGTGTAACTGAAGCTTTATACCCTTTGACTATCCTCTCTCGCTTCTTCTAAGTCTCTGATAACTACTATTCTACTGTCTTGTTCTGTGAGTTTGATTGCTTATATTCCACATATAAAGTGAGAACATGTGATATTTATCTTTATGTGCCAACCTGATTTTTTTTTTTTTGTACTGGGGATTGAACTCAGGTCCTTGGCTTGCGATGCAGGTGGCAGAACGCTGAGCTAAATCCCCAGCCCTAACCTGAGTTTTTAGTATATGTGCTGCTGAAGCAAGCACTAACCTGAGTTTTTAATGTAATAATTTAGGGCTAAGTAACATTTTCTCATGTGCTGAAATATAGTATAATGTGGGTTATAAAAATCATTATCATGCAGACTTAAGAAAGAAGGGAAGTATTTAACTTTATATGGGATTCATTAGCACCTTTCCATGTTTGTCCTATACAGTCAATAAATTTGCTTAATTTCTCTAATATGCTGTAGGATTTCAAGCCTCAAATATTATTCTTTAATATATTATTTCTTGTGTGCCAATCTGGTTTTTTTTTTTTGTCGTTTTTTGGTTTTTTTGAGACAGGGTCTCACTATGTAGTTGAGACTGACCTGGAGCTCACTATGTAGCCCAGGCTGGTCTCAAACTCACAGTGATCCTCCTGCCTCAGCCTCCCAAGTGCTGGGATTATAGGTATGCGCCACCATGCCTGGCCTAATTTTTTTTTTTTTTTTTGGTCAAATCTGGCTTTTAAACAAGTAAGGTGAGTAAGACATTTTAAGATGACAGCAGTATGGATAAGGAAGAGAACTTAGTTTGGGAGGAGGAAGCTCTATTTATCTATGTAGCCTTGGCATGAGATCTTGACTGGGTCACTTAAGCTAGCATCTGTGCTTGCCTGTCTGTATAGCAAAAATAATAAAGACACACTACCAGATTAGAAAATACATATAAAAGATGTTACTATTTTTTGAATTGTTACTGAAATACAAAGCACAAGTTATATTATGCTGTGCCTTGTAGGTAAACACAACACTGGATCTCCCTTCTACTGGGAATAAGGGGTTGTAGGAAGAAATGAAATATGTGGTCCCAATATGTTAACCAGTAGATGCATCCTAATCCCGACAACAGTACTCTTCGCCACACCCCATCAGGGAACAAAACAGAACTGTAGGACTCATATATATTTTCCAATAGTACCCATTCAAAGAAGCATAGGAAGTACCAAAAGCCAGGCAGACCACTCAAGAAAGGAAGGAAAAAACTGCAGAGATGACCTCCTAAGTGGCAGACTACCTCCTAAGAGAGTAAAGTTGGGAATCCGTCTCTTACGCTAACAAACAATATGTAGTATGATTAAGGTATGTTACTTCTAAGCGGTGAATTGTTTAGTTACTATATCAAGGGAGAATCTGGGGAGGGATCACATCTTATTCCTCAGGAATTCTGATGTCTAACACAATGCCTGAAACATACTTTGTTCTAAGAATTAGTTGAATGGCATTTGTACCAACTCAAAGTTCCTATGGTGCATTAGTGTTTGCTGAGCACTGTCTTATTGTCATTGATTCTCTCAATAGTCTTATTTTAAACATTAAAAAAAAAAAAGGCTCAGAGAGGTCAAATAACCAGGTCTCTCTCATTTCTGGGATCCAGGCATCTAGACCTCTCAGTGCCAAATTGAGTAGTTCTTTAGAGATGGAACTTCCTGCTACTATGGAGGCTTGAGATGATCTCCACTCCTCAAAGGTGATTACTACGCTGTGTTTTTTCCTACAAACATTATGTTTTCCAGAATGACAGACAAATCTACTGAATTTATAAGAAAATACCTGTCACAATGATAGGCATTTTGTAGGCATTAAATTATGTTTTCCAGAATGACAGACACATCTACTGAATTTATAAGAAAATACCCATCACAATGATAGGCATTTTGTAACCCTTAAATAATAATTAGGCCTAAAAATAATAAGCAAATTTTCAGGTGTCATCTCTAGATGCAGTCTGTACATTTTCTGTCCATTATTGATTGACATGTATAGCTTATTAAGAGCAATATTTAAAAGCCCATGAATTTACCTAGCACCTAGTTTGCAAAATGCTTTCATAACTTTTTCTTTGAACACAGAAGGTCTTCACATTATTGTTTCCTAAGTTCTAAAGACTGATTTGTCACTTCATTTTTCTTCTTTTTCCCTTCTCAGTGCTTTATTTCTCAGCAAATGGCCCAGAGCCTGACACAAAAATAGGCATTTATTAGATATCTGCTGAATTTTGAATAAAAAATAAATAAGGAATAAACTACTTGTGATTAAGTATTTTGTTTCAGGTTCTAGCAATGGAACCATGTACTTTTCGTTAAGATTGGAACTTTTCAAAAATAAAGTTTAGAGTCCAGTAAGCATTTGATAACTATCAATAACAAATTCTAAAATAAAAGTTTTTTAAATGAGGCTTTTCGTCCACCTTTATGGAGGTTGGAAAACTGTTTTATAACAATGTACATGTATGATATTACCTTTGCCTTTCTTGGGTACTGTTTCTTTGCCCATCCTTGGCACTGGTTGAATCTCCTTCATATATTGGGGTAAGTGTGGATACTCTTTGCCATACTGCAAGTGAGGCAGCTCTTTGCCCATGGCAAGGCCATCTTTGCCCAGAGGCATATGAGGTACTTGCTGGCCCAGGGGCTGGTATGGAATTTGCGGTGGCATCTGAGGAGGTATCTGAGGTGGCAGTGGCTTGATCCCATAGTAGGCACCAGCCTGAATGAACCTGATGGAGGTCAGGGAAATGGTGAGCAGCACTCCAAGAAACTGGAGAAGACCGGGTGGTATGGCCATCACCTGTGGAGAAAGAATGCACCAACACGGTGAAATATTGTAGGCTAAGGCACTGATGTTACCTTGGAGACTGGAAAAGTAGGGGAAATAAGTCTTTATCATTAGAACTTTATGGGTGGAAAGTAAATGAAATAAAGATCTACTCTTTAATAGAAAAAACAAACAAACAAACAAACAAACAAAAGGAGCTATCTGTCAAATGAAGGTAATTGGTTGGAAAATAGGCTATACCAGAAACTACTAGTTGTCTCCAAGTATCAATTTTGCCCCTCTTCCATAATATCGGAACTCCTAATTTTCTTCTAGGAATAGGGCAGGCCAAAGCAGAGACATTTTAGTTAGGTGTGGTGAACTGGATGTAGTTGTGGGTACAACTTACAAGAAGGAAAGCGCATGTTTTTTCCTTCATCCGTCTTGTTGCTTGGAACACGGATATGTTGCCAGGAAATGGATCTCAAACCATGAGGTGAAAGCTATGTGTTGATGAAAATAGAGCAGCAAGCTAGAAGAAACCTCAGCCCTGGATGAATAAGGAGGCTCTAGTCTGTACTAATCTTTAAATTTGCAATTTGTCTACTTAAGAGAGAAATAAAGTTTTGTCTTTGATTTTTGAGAAACGGTATCCCTATGCAATTCAGGCTGGCCTTGAGCTTGCTGTGTAGTCCAGGTTGGCAATCCTCCTGCTTCAGCCTCCAAACCCTGGGGTTACAGGCATGCACCACCACACTCAACAGTCTTGTCTTCTTTAGTCCACTTTTATTTTGGTTGTCCCACATTTGCACAAAACCTATTCCCAACACACACTTAGTGCCATAAAGTCTTTGTTAATAAGTATAAAAATTCTATTCTAAATAGAGATAGTCAAATACTTACAGGCTTTATTTCCGGGGCAGAGAGTTTTCATCTGCCCAATGTGTTTTGGATGCTTTGATATAGTCATAAATAAATACAAAGTTACATGTAAATGTAAAACAAACAACACTAAAAACTGCAGAAGTCTTTTGAGTTGGAGAGAAGGTATTCCATTTAATAGTTCTAAAATGTCATTTTAAATTTCACTGTCATAATTATGCACATTTCTTTATTACTACTTTACCTACTATGGAGTCATTAGTTTAGAATTTGGCTAATTGGACTATGAGTTCATTGTTTGTATTTTTTTAAATAAAAGAAAGTTTAAAATACAAATTTGTTGTGTAAAGTAGAGGAAGATTCACAAGAATAAACTATTTCTAAGTCCTTTAATACCAGGCTTTGCAGATTAGAAGTTCAATGAATAAATATAAATGAGGTTTTATGTTTATAAAAATCAGCTTGAGATCTCTGAAAGAAGTGGTGGCGAACTTCTGGCATGTGTTGCCCAGCAGGTTATTTGTATCTTTGAAAGCTTGAAAAGGCTCACCATCTCTGGGAGATCGAACAGCTCCGGGAAATGAAGAGCAGGCAAATGAACACTAGAGGGCGCTTGGGGCACGCACTGAACTCTCCAGTTCTCTACCCCCTGCCCTACTACGCTAGTCACCCAAACGGGTCCTGCATCGGCTCTGCTCACACTTCGTTGAGCGATTTAATGAAAATCAGAACCGTAGTGGAGAGTATCGTAAACGTGGGGTGGTGGTGGTATGAAGAGAGACCAAGATAGAAGGCAAGTTTCTCATAAACTTTAAAGTCTAGAAAACACTTCTGTAATTTAATTTGTTTTCAAGGGAATTTGTTTTCTTCTACTTTAATTCTGCATCATCGTTTTCCGCTTCTTAGAAAATGTACATTGAATTTGTGACATTCTATTGAAGATTAATGCCAACAGTGTGAGCAGGCTACAGAAGAATTGGTTAATAAAAAAATCTAAGAAAATATTTAATATGAATCCCTACCACAAAATTCGCGGCTTTCCAATTTTTCTAAATATACCAAGTAATCACTTTTTTCTCCTTAAGGGAAGAAATGAAGAAACATTTGTCAGCAAAATGATTTATAAAACTTTCTCTATTTTATAAATCAGAACAGTTTCAAGAGCTATTTCTTTCAAGAGTACTCTGAATAATATATATAGTGGTAGAGTGACAGCAGATAGAAAGCTGTTACAGTATTCTCTCTCAAAGAATGGCTATAATCCATTTGTTAAAAGCCACAGAATCAATACTGACTTATGCTTATTAATAGTCAAATTTATTTTAGGTGGAAAAAGAACATCTGCCGTAAGTACTCAATTTTTAAAATTCTTACCAGAAAAAAATGCTAGGTCTACCCATGAATTACAAAGATGAATATATAATCAGTGGGCATAACCTCAAGGAGTTTATTCTGTTTTAGCAGAGGTCATAGATGTGCACAATATTAATGATTAGCAAAGAATATTTAGAAGAATCTCAATTTCTGTCATACTCTCTTCTTTAAAATCCCTTCTCTTTGAAGCATTAGGTTTTCTTATTGTTTCCCCATATTTTCCCAGAGTTAAATCAATGAATATACAATGTAATATCCACTTTTAAAACACAAATTACCCCATACCATAGATGTACACTTGGTCTTAGCTGAGAAGCAGTGATATTATATATCTTTTTTGTTTTATTTTCATTGAAAGATCAGTACTTGGACTTATTTCTTGTCATGTTCTGTGTATCTAAAGAAATTTCTTTAATAGGACTTAAAATGCTCTTCTTCTAAATCCTCTATTTCTCTAACAGTCAGTTCTCTAGGGTAGTCACTGGAGACCTCACAGTGTTAATCCATACAGAAATACTAAACTAGGAGTTATGCTGTAATTCCTTTGGGGCTGAGAGAATTCTATTATCCAACCCTAAACTTGTAACGTCTTTAGTAATAACCTAGCATGCTTGGCCCTTCACCTTTTCTTTAGTGTAGTGGATGTTTGGATTATACTTAATCTTTAAACCAGGACGTTCTAGTGAAATACTGGAAGAAGGCAAAATGCCTGGAAGACCAGTTGAATACCAAAGACCCAGTGGGATCCTGATTTCCTACCAAAATTTCCTCTCAGAGGCTTGGCCACTTCCTCCTCCAAAACCACCTTCTAAGGTCTGCTGTCTGCCATTTTTCTGGCTCCTTATTTAAATAAACTTTGTTCAGTTTTAATTTGAATATTTATGTGGGGGCCCTGGTTAGAATTTACCTCTTGACTTATCCCGACTAATTTCCCTCCTGTCTCTGAGGATGTTTTTGGTGGTCACAGTGGTGTGGTGGTTCTCTCAAATCACTCAAAAGAACATCAGATTTGTGTAACATTATAGAAACACCTGATGGGGAACAAGGAGTGTTGGAATTCCTGCTGGGAAGAAATGGTGGTAGTGGGTTTTCTTGCCACTCTACTTTTTCTGGGGATGCAGAACATAATATTGTGAGTTCTTGATTTTTATTCCTTTGATTGTGTGTGTGTGTGTGTGTGTGTGTGCGTGCGCATGTATGTGGACATAAATATAAGCACATCTAATGTGTTGACACTGGATCTTCGCTAGTCAGTTTGGCTTTGTAATGGGTGTCATTTCATAAGGAAAGCACATTATAGGAGTGAAAAGATGTGTATTGGACTTTAGCTCCACTATTTTTTGTTTGTTTGTTTTTTTGAGACAGGGTCTCACTATGTAGTTGAGACTGACCTGGTACTCATTATGTAGCTCAGGCTGGTCTTGAACTCACAGCAATCCTCCTGCCTCAGCCTCCCAAGTGCTGGGATTACAGGAGTGCACCATCATACCTGGCTAGCTCCACTATTCTTTATGCCTGTGATCTTGGCAGGTCCCTTATCTTCACTGAGCCTCAGTTTCCCCACTTACAAAATAGAAATGATAATTTCTGTCTATCACTGAGAGATCAAGGATACAAATGATAGTATGAATTCTTTGTAAGCTGAAACGCACTATTCAAATTTAAGTTATTAATGGAGTGCAACCAAAAAGATAAATCAAAACCAACTGAAAAATCAAAGACTTTCAAAAAAAGGATACTAGCCAAAGTAAATGTGAGGTTAACTGCAATAATGATAAACCCAACACGAATAAAACAATAATGGCTGTTAAAAATGGCAAAAAAAAAAAAAAGACCCAATTGAATCAAGGCCATCATTCATTCTGGCATCAGAATTACCAATCCTAATCATTTTGACTAGCCCTAAATGGTTCTCTGTATTTGGGCAAAGCTACAGTGAATTTTAGTTTCCTCGTGTGACCTGTAATGTATATAGCAGAATAATGTGATATATATTATTTTAGATGCCCCTAAGCAGTCTATTTGTACATTTATCCTCATGAGATTTTTGGCTTGCTACATAAAAGAATGTTTAAACATTTAAACCATCAATCCTGCCCTAAATCCAACTTTCTCTTTCACACAGGGCTAATCCATTATATCTGTATGAGCACTTGTGTGTCTGTATTGTGTGGTGTAGACAAGCCTGTCTCATCTGATCTTGGGCCAGTCCTTTGTGCCCCCTGCTTGCCTTTACACAAATTTTGTAATTTTCCAACCCTCTCAGATTTACCACTCTTGAAGAAAGGGGAAAATCAGGCAGATCCTCCTTCAACATTCACCAGAGTTGCCTCCCTGTCTTCCCCATGCCTCTCAGATTTCTCTTGATTGTATTACTCAGAGAAGTTGTTCCATTAGTCATGGATACATATTGAACAGCTATAAATTGTCAAGAATTTTCTGGGTATAGGAGATGTAATGATCAATTAGAAAGACAAGGGTATATCTTATTGAACTCACATTCTAGTATGAGGAGACAGGTGATAAAATAAATTTCATAATTTCAGATTTGAGTGTTATGAAGGAAGCAGAGCTGGTGTCATTGTGTATTCCAGCTGCTGTAACAAAAATATCATGGACAGAGCATTAATTTGCTACTTCTATAACAAAACTTCTATAATAAAGTACTGTATCTTAGACTGGGTGGCTTAAACAACAGAAATTTATGGCTTATAGTTCTTCAGGCTGGTAAGTTCAAGATCAAGATGCCAGCAGATTGGGTGTGTGCTGAGGGCCCATTTCCTCATTCGTAGTCAGCCATCTTCTCATGCATCTTCACATAGTGTGAGGGGGAAGGGACCTCTCTGGGGTCTCTCTTTTTTTAAAAATATTTTTATTGGTATATTTAATGTATGCAATATAGTGACTTTCATTGTTGGAAATTTGTACCTTTACATAATCAATTTTGATTCTTATTTTTACCCATTGCCCTGCCCTCCCTTTAACCCTTCCCTCCTTCCCAATCTGCAAAGATTTCCATTGTTTTTCATTTTCTCATATTAATTCCATTCCCTTCTTTCCCCTGTCCCTCCTGCTTCCCCTTCCTCTTTGTGCCTTTTCTTCCTATATCACATTATCTATTATAGCTTTAAGTCCTTATTTACACTTTCAGTTTATCACACTAGAGAAACTATTTGGTATTTACACACGAGTGTCCTATTTATATCACTTAAGAGTATTGTCTCAATGTACACCCATTCAGCCATAAATGTCTCTAATTTCTAATTTTCTATTGCTGAGTAGTATTCCATTTTACATATAAAAAACACATTTTCTTTATCCACTCTCCTGTTGTTGGACAGTTGGGCTACTTCCAAGTTTTAGCTATTACAAATTGTGCTGCTATGAACATGGGTGCACATATATTACTATGGTATAGTTATTTTATTTTTTTAGGCATACCCAGCAGGGGGATAGCTGGGTCAAAAGGGACTTCTAATCCTAATTCTTTCAGGTATTGCCATACTTATTTCCAGTGGTTGCAACAATCTACACTCCCACCAGAAGCAGAGTAGTGTTCTTCTTTCCCCAAAGCCTTGCAGTATTTGTAATTAGTTGATTTCATGATAACAGTCATTCATTCTGGGGAGAGGTGGAATCTCAGCATTGTTTTTTTTCATTTTCACTTCTCGAATGACGAGTGATGAACATTTTTTCATGTTTACTTGCTATTTCTGCTTCTTCCTCTGAGAAGTGTCTGTTAATTTCAGATGCCCATTTTTGGATTGGGTCTTTAAATTTGAGGGGTCTGATGTTTTTAAATTCTTTATATATTCTAGATAGTAGACCTTTCTCTGAGGAAGAGCTGGTGAAATTTTTTTTTCTACATTGTGGGTTGTTTCTTCACACTGTTGGTCCTTCTCCTTGCCTTGCAGAAACTTTTTTTTTTTGCTGTTGTGGTACCTGGCACCATTTTTTTTTTATTAGCATCTTAATCATCATCTGGAAAGAGAACATTCTAGAGTAATATCATTAAATGTAGCTCTGATAAAGCACAGTCCCTACTATGTATCATAAAGCAGGTACAAGATATTTTACATTCATAGAAGTATGATACAGTACTGTCCTACATCAATAATACTAGAATCAATTTTGGTTTGAAATTTGCTTTGTCTGCAAATAAGGTTGCTACCCCTGTTTTTTTCTGGGCTCCTGTCACATGGAGAATTGTTTTCTATCTTTTGACTTTCAGTCTATGGGCTTCTTTTTGCACTAGGTGTGTTTCTTGTGTACAACATACTGTTGGATTTTGCTTCTTATTCCATTTTGGCAGTCTATTTCTCTTGATTGGTGAGTTGAGGCCATTGACATTGCCGGTTATAACTGATATGTACTGACTTATTATTGACATGTCTGGCCTTTTACTGACTCTTTTTACTTTTTCACCTTCTCCTTTTAATTTCTTGCCTTGCCCATTTGATTTGCTCTGTTGGGCCTCATGGTGTTGCCTTCATTGTCTTTTTCTAGGATCTTGTTTAGAATTACTTGTAGTGCTGGTTTGGTATTCATGTAGTTTCTCAGGTGTTCTTATGGAAGTGTCTTATTTCCTCATCCATTTTGAAAGAGAGTTTTACAGGATACATCAGTCTAGGTTGGAAGTTGTTCTCTTTTAGTACTTGAAATATCTCATTCCAGGCTCTCCTTGCCCCAAGGGTTTGTGTTGAAAAGTCTGCTTTAGTTGGAGGTTGTTCTCTTTCAGTACTTGAAATATCTCATTCCAGGCTCTCCTTGTCTCGGGTCTCTTTTATAAGGGCACTAATCCCATTCATGACAACTGTGCCCTTATGACCTGATCATTTCACATAGGCCCCACGTCCTAATATCATCACATTGAGGGCTAGAATTTTCAACATAGGGATATTGGGAGGACCTAAACATTAAGTGCATAACACCAGAGTGAAGAGCTCATGAATGACCTGGACTGGATGAAACTGTTTTGGAAAGGTCAATAGGGGAAGATACCTCTGAGGTTCTTTTGAGGGATTTTTAAAAACTTTTCTCCTAATTTCAGTCCTGTATTAGTTTAATAGGGCTGCCATAACAAAGTGTCTCAGAATGGGTAAGGTAAACAATAGAAATTTATTTTTCTGCAACTATGGAGGCTTAGCTGTCCAAGATCATGGCATTGATAGGGTTGGATTCTTCTGATGCCTCTCTCCTTGGTTTGTAGTTGGCGGTCTTCTCCCTGTGTCTCAATGATTTTTCCTCTGCCTCCTTCTCTGCCTTGATTGAACCTAGGCCATTGTACATGCTGGGAAAACACTACGGCTGAACTGTACTCCCGCCCCTCTGTGTGTCTCTTTTTATGTAAGAGTTATATGATTTACCCTAGTGACCTTATTTTAACTTAATTTATTTTCTAAATAGCCTATGTCCAAAAACAGTGACATTCTGGAGGATTAGGATTTCAACATATGGAGAGTGAGAGATGACAAACTTCAGCTCACAATATCTACCTTCCTCTAAGTCAATTTAATTCCTATGAAGCCTTCCACAACTGCTCAGTCATCATTATTTTTTTTAATTGTACTAAAAGTTTAACACAAAGTTGAATGTAAGCATAACTAGTCATATTTTTTTCCCATTGCTTTTTTCCCCATTAGATTAAACATGACTGTAAGTTTCCTGGGGACAAGGAAAAGTGTGATATTCTTTTGATTTTCTCAGTGTAGTGAATCTTCACAATTGAAACTCTTAACATTGATGGAGGCTTTCAAAAAATATTTAATTCAGCCTCACTCATTTAAAACCCAGTTTTAACAACTGTTTACAGAAGCTTTCATGTTTTCTATTTGAATATTGATGGAAACACTTCAAAGGCAACCCATTATCTTGCCATACAAGTTTGGTATTTTTTTTCTTTTATTGAGTTTATTGGTACATTTTAGGTATACAATACAGTTACATTCGTTATTGGGATCTTGTACCTTTACATGACAGGTCTTGGTTCTCATTTTTTTCCCCTTGTCTGTGCCCTCCCTTCACCCCCTCCTCCCCTCCCCATTTACAAACATTTTATTTCCATTTTTTACTTTTGTCATATTTTTTTCTTTTCCCTTATTTCCTTTCCCCTACCCTTCCCATTTTCCCTACACCTTTAGCCCTTTTCTTCCTATTTCACATGGTCAATTATCTCATTAGGATCTTATGTATTATTATAGCTTTTCACACCAGAGAAACTATTTGGTACATTTTAATAATTGACAACTTGTAGGGGTGACTTCACTTGTTTGAATCATGTGGCAATGCAGATGAAGGTGACTTGGTGGGATGGGGTTGGAAAAGAATGTTAAAAAAATTCATCCCCAAATTGGTTATAAAGATATAAGGCAAAAGACGGTCACATGTCCTTTTTTATAATGTTAAAAGCATTTTTAAATAAGCCCACCCTAAGGTCAACTAACTACAGGTATGTAACTTTTTTGCATAATTGATTATTGTTATAGATATTACTAACTACATTGATTAACCCTTTTCAGGGTTATGGTTTTATTGCCTTTTATAATGTTAACCAGTTTCGTATCTAAGGGCATCTTAACATTTAAAAAATTTACTGGCAATTGTAAAGGTACAAGATCCCAATGATGAATGTAACTATTGTATACCTAAAATGTACCAATAAGCTTAATGAAAAGAATGAAAGGTTTTTAATATTTTATTTTGAATTAACTTTGTCCTTATTGAAAATAAAATATTGATTTGTGTTAACCTATTTATGAGAAGGGTTTTTTAGAAATTTAAGGTTTATACTTTGATGTGAACATAAAAATAAAAATATAAATATATGGTGTATCAAAATTTTTGGAGAAAAAGCAGGAGAAAGTGCAGCAGGTGTGGAGGTGGTGGTTGTCAGTCATCAGTATGATGCTCTTTGGAACTCATTTCCTAGTGGGCCTTCTATACTTAGAGGGGCAGGCACCTGGGTTTAAAGGAAGAAACAAACAACTCAAACAGAAGGTAGAGAAATTTTTCCTGGGGAAATGTTGAGGAGGTGAAGTATGAGCAGTATTTACTGATGCTTGGGGAAATTCAGGGAAAGGGAAATTCCTAGTGGAGGGGCGGAAGAAAAAACGTCAGAAATTTGTTATAAGGAATATATTGTAAAATCTCTCTGTCCTCTATACTGAAATCTTCTGAAGGACTAATACTTTTGTGAAAATGAGGTATCTTTGGGTAGCCAAAGGATAAATTCTGTATCCAGATTCATGTTGGACAAAAACAGTGGCTGTATATAAGAAAATAGGAACCCAAGAAAGGCTAGGAACAGAGAGACAGTGGACTTCTACATTATGATAATCTCAGCTACATTTTTGAGCACTTACTTTGTATCAGCACTATGGACATACTTTCAAATATGTTGTTAATTAATCTTGCTTGATTTTAGGTCTATTTTTGACATTAAATTCTTTAAATTGATATCTCCCCATACTGTACTTGCAAAGATTATTTTACTGATATTCAAGTCTGTATACTTATCTCTGTTACCTTGCAAGTTAGAAATTTAAAATTGCCATTTGTTTAGTTCTAATATTTATTATATTAGGTAACAATTGTTCTGTTTCATTTTACAAAGTATGCATCTGTTAAACTATGTTCTTACTTTTCTCTATCTTGTGTTCCAAATATCAAGGTTTTCTCATTGGTTGAAATGAAGGTATAGTCAATTACACATTACAAGAGCCTGGGCTAGATCCAAGATCTTTTTCTTTTTTTTGACTAGTTATTAATTCAGAAAGCCACTAGTAAGGTTAAATATCCCAGATGGAGCCCAAATAAATAAACTTATAAGTTGTGGTCAATCATTTCACAGGAGACAGTGGGCAAGATCACTTAGTAAACATTTATTGAGTTCATGTGCCCATTTATACCCACCAGGACTCATAAATATAAACTGAGCTTGAATTATATGCTTCATTGATGAATCCTGAGCTGTGCTTTGACTAAGACCAACCAACTGCACCACCTACTAGCTATAGGCAGCCTTATGTAACCTATGGAACTTGAGAAGTCACTTGACCTCTTCACAAGATACAGAAAAGTAAGAACATAGTTTGCCCCCAGCTCTGGAAATGGTTCACATACATAAATGCCCCTCCCAACCTAAAATGAGTGGCCAAGCGCCACATTCCAAAAGCTCTCCAGAGGAGATGATTTCACAATATTCCCAGTAACCAACTGCAGTATTTCACAGTTGATTTCCTAATATCTAATCTGAATCTCTTCTGCTGAACTTTAAGCTCATTTCTTCTTTTTCCATTCTCAAAGGAGGTGGGAAACATCTGAAAAATATTTTAAAAATAGCTCACATATTTGAAATCTAATTAACTCCTTTTGTTTTTGTAACTAGAATAGTGTTAGCTGCTAAATAGTTTATAAAACAATGGGGAGAACTCTTAGAATGTAGAAAATACTAAAGTGCAAGTTTTTTCTTCCCACAATATGAAAGCATTGTTGTTTTCAGAGCAATGCTAGTTCCGACCTTAATAAGTCACCTACTCTGACTGGCATTATTTTCTTCATTTTCAGAATAAGAACTGTGGCTAAATACTTCAAGGTTCCTTCCAGTTCTAAAGTTTACTCATAACTGTGAATGTTTGAAGAATATGTATATGTTTATACTTAAATGAATTTATGGATTTAGGTGTTCAATCTTTTGCATGTCAGAAAGCTATATTCATCTCCTACTTTTAGTTACTTTTCAATATTTCAGTCTTCCTTTTTACAGCTGTGGATGGAATAAGGAGAGTTTGTACACCTCTCTGTAAATATTCCTCTGATACCTAACCAGAAATCAAATGAAGGATCAAGGCTCAAAGTTTAAGGCCAGAAAATTTGATGTATTTTTTTTTAAAGAAACACTATTCAAAGGTTAAATAAAAATGGAATGCTTGCTAAGGAATCTTTAAAAAGTGATTACAAATTGTAGTATATTCTTATGATGTGTTGAGTCAAAATTCTTACATTTTGTAAGTATAGTCTATGCCTCATGTAAAAATGAAAAATGAATACAAAACATGCACCTTGAGAATGGGAACGGTGAGTAGTTATGACACAGTCATGTTTCTGGTGCTACATTTTTCATTTTAAATGAAAAATTGAAAATCTGAATTCTAGAGGAAGCTCTGTAGTAAAATAAGTGATAGACTTTGCAAGAGTAAGTTCCTTATCATTCCATGGGCCTGGAGTGCACGGCAAGTAAATTCTTTCCTGATGTTCCAAGAAGGATCTTATAGCACTCTATATTTTTCATGTGAGCTTTAAGAAAGGCACATAGGTACCCACTCAATAATTTAATTAATATTTTATTTTTTGAATTACATTTATATAAGCATTTTCATGTGAGCATCTTTCTTCTCCATATTAGTGCATTTTTATAAAGAACATGATATAAAATAAAGACTTTTTCAGGTCTTTTCAAGGAAGAGATGTATAGGAAAATTTTATCTAATATAAACCATTAAACTGTATATTATAAAAATACTTGTTTAGAACAATAATCATGTGTTATGAAAAATAAGAATTTTATTAAACATTTTCTTCTCACACACTTTTGTATCACCTTGAACTCTTCTTCAGAACTATGGATTTACAAGTGAATTTCAACCAATGAGAAATCAGCAGTGTCCTTATGTTATGCTGTTAGAACTTGGTAGTTGTAGTTAAAATAGTTCTTTGTAAATACCATGGATTTATTGAATTTAATACAGTGATAAAATTAGACTCATTCTCAAAGTATCTCAGGTCATAGAAACTAGAGTATAATCGCATTAGGTAAAAAGACGAGCAGATAACTTACTTCCTGAATGGCCTTCACTTGGATCTTGAGCTCTAACGAGTCCTGGGGCAGTCTCAAGGCTTGGGAGAGAAGGGCAAGGAAGATGGGTTTGCTTAAGGATTCAACTTTGTAATTTCCCCATTTTCAGTAATTTTTTTGTGCCTTCTAGGTATTTCATTACTGCATGGCACCCAACTCAAGAAAATTGAAGAGTTTAGGTGAAATGCAAGTAAGTTAATGATATTTTTTACTACTAGATATTCTGATGAGAGTTTTGAAAATGGAGAAAGCTAAAATATAAAGTATAATGAATTGAGGTCGCAGTCAGCATGCTTCTTGGAAGCAATCGTGACAGGTCTTTACTACCACGGACTCTTGATTTCTGAGGATAGTGACAGATTACACAAGAGTTTCTTCACTGTGCCTTACTCTTTATGGAACTTTGTACTCCAGCAGTGTATCAAGAAGATTAAATGAGCAAGTCAATTTCCCTTTCTTTAGGGATAGGCCATTATGATTGTTTTGTATTTTTATGGGAAACTGTGAAATAAAAATTCACCAAGCCAGGGAATGAATCCCAGCCTAATCAACCTCTCCATGATACTAACCTATTTATTAATTAAATTACTATGTGGGTACATATGTACTTAAGAGTTTAGAGGTAAGGGGTAAAAAGCATAAAACAACCAACTGTTGACTTTTTCTCCCCACTTTTGGGCTGGTTATTTTTGGGGGGCCCACTTGTTGATATTTAGTTATGATTATTTGAGTCATATAATTGATATTAAAAGTCAAGCCCTAAGGCTTTTATCACACATGGGAAAAATGTTAAATCAACGGCACTTGGGAAAAAAATAATGAATAAATTTTCACCAAAATTGTCTCCTCTTACTCCATACCCACCTACATATAAATAGCAATCTCTGGTCAGAACAGTAATCCTACTAAAATTGCAGTATTTAGTCCTGGAAATTTATGAATTATAAAATTCAACAATTTCTTGGTCAATGAAAATGTAGATTTTTTTCCCCTCTGTTTTATGGGTCAAGAGCTGCAGAAATTCCACAGGACTGTTCTCAACAATGAATTTAAATTTAAAAGTTAATTCTCAAACTGGGACTAAGCCCAAAACACTAAATTGTAATAAATTGTGAGCAACAGAGAGGGCAGTCTCTAGAATCCACTGCTTTTTAACCGCAGCTCCACCTCAATAATTAGCCTACGTGGTAACATCCTGCCCTTTGAACACAGGCAAAGCACGGAGTGCAACCAAACCACAGCTATCTTGGTATTAGAAGTTCCATTTATTTAAAGGGTGGAATTTATTTTGAGGTGGTGAGATGGATGTGCTGTCTGAGAGGAAAAATCATATGGTTTTCACAGTTAATCCACTGAACATTTTTCACAGAAAAGAAGTGGAGAAAAAAATTACAAAGAATTATGTAAAAAGATATCAGATCTTGAGGCTACATCAGTAAAGGAAGCTGGAGCTATATAAGGAAATTTTTATGAGCAAAACCCTTTACAAGGCATAAGAATTCACACAAACATGGACTTTCACTGATAAACATGATTCACAAATATGAATTCTCAGGACTTTGAGTGTGAATAGGATTATGAATTGGAGATGAGAGTCAAGGTGTAATCTTCTCTGTAACCTCTGTCATATCCTTGTATTCCTTTAAGATCCTCTTCTTACTAAGGTACATAGTAATTCCCTTTTACTAAGGTAATTAATTGGATGGGATGGAAGCCCATGCTTGGAGAAATAGCGAGGGGCACGAATGAGTGATTGGAGCCAGGTGGCCAGTGTGGTGAATGAGAAACATCTGTGCTATCCAAAGGGGCGGTTGCCAAAAAGCTCACTTCCTACCAGTCATGGGAATGTGTGTTTAGTTTGGGTAGTTCTTCCAGTTTATCAAGAGAATTCAGAAATTAGGACACACTGTGAAATTTCTCCTCCTTTTCCCCCTTCCCCTCCTCCTTATTCTTTCTTTTTTAACGTTATGGGTAGGATGCAGCCTTCAGGCTGCTGGATACATTTGTTCAAGGTGGTTTCTAACATCTCTCATCCTAAATTTTTCTTTACTTCCTTATTTTGCTTAAATTTTTAAGTCCTGGAATTGTTTTTCTCCATTGTGTCAGCTGGTTACCTTAATCACCAAATTTGGCAATCTCGTATTGAAGTTTTAGGCACTATGGTTGTGGCTAGAGATATATTAAAAATAAAGTGAAACATGATTGACTCTTAAGAAGTTTGTAATCAATGGTTGAAAATAAGAAAGTAATTTAGTATTAGCACTTCGGTAAAGACAAAACAGACTTGGGTTGGGTGGGGTTTATTAGGTGTAAGGTCCTCAGAGACAGTATCAGAATTTCTTATTAAGGGAGTAAATGGGGGCTGCTCAACAGTTGAAGGGTATTCTTTGCCATTCATCAAAAATCGTCTAAATGCAGACATTGGACATCCAAATCAGTTAAAGCACAGAAAAACAATTTATCCTGATTCTATCACTTACTGTGTGATCTTTTTAACCTATTTGTGCCTGATTTCTTTATGATAAATTGGGTTGATGATAACATGACCGGTCTTAGGAGGTTGTTGGAAGGATTCAGGGTAAAGCAAATAATATGCTTAAAACAGTGCTTAGATACAGTAAGTACTCTGTGCTAGCTATTATTTAAATAAATAGAAGAAAAAAGTGAAGAAGAAAGAGGATAATGAGGATGGATAGAGGGGATCTTTATCACATATTCCATGACAAATTGCTTTATTTTGAAGAATTTGAAAGGTAACGATTTTTGTTTTCACTCTGCTCCTATTATGAAAATTAAGCTGACCAATTGCCTCCTTGGCTGAGATTCTAAAGAAAGGCAAGGTAAATGTAGCTTCTAATAAGTAGGTTAACACACATTGTGGTTGCTTCCCCACATGCTTGCTGTGTGCAAACACTATTTAAAAGGCTGGATCCCACCCCCCAGCTTTGCTTCCCTCAAAGACTGATCACTCCAGTGTTCTATACATTGACTGCAAAGAGCTGTAGCTTTGAAATTCAGAGAACAGAAGACATTTCCATGAGGTGATAGCACATCGGCCTTGTGAAAGTGATTGCAGATTTTAGGCTGTATTTTAGTGCTGAAAGAAGTAAAATCCACAAATAATAATAGCTATAAACTTTTAGGTCAGAATACAAATTAACTTGCAATTTTCTTAGAAGCTTGATTTTTCTGTGTGATATTTGGGCACTCGAGTAATAGTAATGTTGCTATAGTAAATTCCCTACACATAGGCCTCTACTTAATTCAAAAGCATATTGAGTTTTGTGTCTAAAAAAACTGACTTTTATAGTTAGTGTAAAGTAGTTACTTCAAATCCAAAATACCAAATAAATCCCAGCCATATTTAGCCATGAACACTTGTTTTAATATAAAGGTTAAATTCCCTCAAATTGAAGCAAATCTATAACGTTTTTGAAAAACAAATTCTTAGTCAAAATTTATAGGAACACCATATAAGGGACGGATACTGTGTAAGAGATCACTTAAGTGTCTGGAGAAATAAGATCAGAATTTTAACTGAGAATTCTCTTTGTACCTAATTCATAGTGGCACAAAGTAAGCTTGATAATTGGCTGTCAGATGAATATACAAATGGCACCATTTTCATCCTGTCCCCCTGCCTTTTCCAAATCTTAAAGATCTAAGGTGGGTGATGGCTACATCATGGCAACAGAACACTGAATCAGTGCTACTCTTCCTTCTACCTACTATTTCTATTATCTCTCTCCTAATTTTGTATCCTGGTGCCTGTTACCATCATACAAGAATGGAAAATCTCACATAATAGCTAGTCTTCCTTAAGAATAAATGAAGAGTATTATTTTTGATTTTACAAGCTGTGTAAAAAATAGAAAAGAAATGGTTAATGGTAAAAGAATTGAGATTGCTGATAATTTTTATTCATCTGAACAATGTTTGTAAGATTGTCATAGAATTGGTTTAGGCTGAGTAGCAGTATCATAAAGGCATTTTTCTAGGTTCCCAGTCTGATATTCAGTTAAGGACTTCAGATCTCAAGTGACAATGTCTGAATTTCTCTCCATCTACCAAAAACTCTGAGATACTATTTTCATAGAACCAAGAGTGTTGGACTAAGTGATCTCTAATGTTACCATCTCAGTCCTTTTTGTTGTTTTTTAATCATGCCAGAAACCAGAAGGAATCAGACAATAGATTGTGGATTCAAGTACTAACATGAATGCTGAGAAGGGTGAGGAGAGATGAACATTTTATTGTTTCATATTAATAAGAACTCTGAATCACTCTTTGCAAAGTACCATGATTCTTTACCCTGTGATTGTCTGTTTTTTGGGACATATCTTTGCTATGAATTTCTGTCTCCCAGCTGTGGAAACCAGCCAAGAATACATTATTGACCACCTGCTCACTTTCTTACACACGACGATTCCCCAGACTTATTTTCTTTGCTTTCTCTTCCTACTGGTTTATGGGTTTCCCTTATGTAGCAATAAAACTCTTGGAGAGTCCTCTTAGGGATAAATTAATGCCGCTTAAGTAGATTTCCGTTAGCTGCTCTTTGATGGTTCTGTTTAAAAATAAAGGGAGAGCTGGGGCAGTTTAGTCCTTATTGAAATTTTCCTTCCCTTTGCTTTAAAGTCACCACTCCTCAGAAACACTTAGTTACACTCCAAGAGAGCTTTGTTAACACTGAAAAAATGTCTGGGAAATATTGTCAGAAGACAAACTCACCATCTTTTAGTAATTTTTTCCCCCATTGGCAAGGTATCTGCATTATGAAGAGACCCAGCTCAGCCTGTGTGAGCTTTTCTTGTATTCCTTTAAATACCAGAAAGTGTGTCTGAATTCTAGAAGAGCAGAATGTGATCTTGTTCTCTACCCTAATAGCAAACAGATTAAGGATCTGTTGTCACGATCCTATTTCAACTCTGAGTAGTCTGCAATTCATTTTTACATTCCTTATATTTTATATATTATTAATTCATCTGAATCTTGTATTTAATTTTTGTTTTCTTTGGGACAGAACATCTTATAGGGTTTAATTTCTTCTCACACTCCTACCCCTGAGAGTTGGAAATTACTAGTTTCTGTCTTGAACTTGCCACTGGCCTCTGTGTAGCCAATGTTAAATCATTGCTTCCTTAGGGTTCCAGCTTCTCTGTTGTAACACAGTAATAGAATCTGGATATGGAGGGA
Organism: Fukomys damarensis; assembly: GCF_012274545.1. Lineage (NCBI taxonomy): Eukaryota > Metazoa > Chordata > Mammalia > Rodentia > Bathyergidae > Fukomys > Fukomys damarensis. The sequence goes on along the minus strand of NW_022900936.1, from coordinate 44,304,749 downwards.
AAAAATTCCCCAAGGAGAGGCATTATTCTCATGGGCATTGCCACTGGAATATTCTATTATTATTTATTCTATTATATTGTTTGCTTACAAAGTGAAGCTAATCAGAGGACATACGGTAGGGACTGGCCTAAGGTCAGTGACTCTATGTGAGACTCTACATGAGCTCCAAGAGCTCATTACCATATACCCCCTTAGTTTTCTTGTTTGGGTCACTCAGTAAACATCTTTTGGACCACGATGTTAGGTACTATGGAGACTTAAAGAAAACTAAGATGGTACTTCTGCCTTGAAAATATCAGGGAAAGGCCAATTTGTGAAAAAAATGCAAAGAAACCAATTCTACTTCCTTTCCTTATCAGGTTTTCTGGCCCCCATTCTCTTATCTGCGTTTTCTTTCACTTGTCCTTTGCCATCTCTATCCATGATTTCTTTGCTCTTTCCTAAATTTCTAACTCCTAGTTGATATTTTTTGTCTCACCAGCTCATTTTAAGCCAGAATAAAAACTAATGTTCTTCAAAAGCCAGGTGAGACACAAGAATCAAAATAATCTTCCCTTTTCACTGGATTCAAGGGCAGACTTTTTGAAATCAAGGAGAAAATACCAATGTGGTATGATTGGGCCAGTACTACAAATCACCTATCCATACCTGGAGCCAAAAGCTTCCTCCATAGGTCTACTGTGTACATGAAATTTTTATTAAAGTTTTAGAATCTGGGAAAGCCAACACAGCCAAAGGTTTTGTATAGTAGGTGATTGACCCATAATGAGGTACTTACAACATCTAGGAGAACTGGGCCTGGGTCAGTCTGAGAGGTCTGGGCAGAAATGCTATCCATTTCCAAACAGGGCAGTAAACATGGCAGTAAAAGGTTATAGATACCTTGAGGTCAAAGGCATGAGATGGATGCATGAAGCCTAGTTTTGCCACCAAGCCTCTCATACTCAGAATGGCCTAATCTGTGCCTGCTGCATCATTACTAAGAGGTCAGAGTTAACATGTTTAAAGGGAATACCCTGTAGGCTAGTCTCCCAAGAAAAGAGTTGTCTCCAGCAAAACTCCATGGAGAATGGTTACAGCCTAGCTCAAAATTTGTACTTAAGACAAACAATTTTGGAGAGACTTAGACTTCAGCCTCTCTCCTCAGATCCTTCCACAGGAGGTGCTTTTGGTTTCTCAACATGCACGCGGATATGCTGAATCCTGAAACTGGCTTGCCACACTATACAGCTACAGTTGCAAGGCTTGGACTCTATCTTGTAGGCAGGAGAGAGGCTAATTCCCCTCCCAGTCATGATTGAAGCGTGGTCAGGAGAAGACTGGAGGCAAGGTTCTGCTACACCATGATGCTGTTTTATCTAGTCTCCGATCACACCAGGGGTAGAGCTGATGCTTCTCTACAAGAACAGTTTAAATTCCTCACAATCCAAGCAGCAGGAGCCTCTCCTAGATTCTGACTTCCAGACCTACTGGAATTTTATGCACAACCCTAGGCTAGAATGTGCCAAAGATAATGGGGACCCTCACACCCACTACTACTTCACTGCCTATAAATTTTCCCTAATAAAAACTGTGTTGCTATTTGCCTTGTTTACATCACAGTCTCCAGATCCACATCCCACACTTCAGTACTCTACTTAGAGACTGAAGTTCTAAAATAAGAAGAATGCAGAGAAATATGTTCACCCATCAATTAATTAATTAATCCATCCTTTCAACATTCTTCAGTATTTAGCAAGTGCCAGGCGCTGGAGACACAGTAAGTGGAGAATGAGGTCCCTGTCTTGGAATGACTCACAGAGTAGAATTGTCTAGCTGAGGAGTTGACTCCTTTCTTGCATCATTTTCTGTCTCTGAAAATAGTAACAGGGAAACTTTCAACTCCTGATTACGTGTGTTGGGCTGAACTACTCGAATGACAATTGCCAGCATTTTTACAGTCTCATGCTGGCTTCCTTTCACATCCCGGTATGTAACTGGGCATCTTCTGCACTCCAGTCCTTGATGTATATCCATAAAAAACAACCAACATTTTAAAGTATCAGTCTGAAAAAGGCTTGGCAAAGGATGCAGATATAAGACATTGCATAGGAAACCTAAGCAACTTTTGAATTATCTGAGTATCAGGTCTATAGAAGCACGTCAAAAAAGGATAATGAGAATAAGAATAAGAACGCCGAGAAGGCAAAGAATTACTAAATCTACATATTCCTATTATTTGTGATATTCTAGATTTTAAAAAGAAAAACCATAATAGATTCTTTTTTTTTTTTTTTTTTTTTTTTTGTACTGGGGATTGAACTTGAGACCTTGAGCTTGTGAGGCAGGTGGCAGAAACACTGAACTAAATCCCTGGTCCTCAAAATTTTCTTTTTTAAAAAAATAAAATGTCATCTATTTGTCAGTTTATCTTCCTACCTATTATTTCTCTCCTCCTCTTTCTATAGTTGCCAGTGCTGGCACAGTAGCACAGACACAAAACTTAGTTTATTATTTGATTCTGTGTTATGGTTGAATATTAAAGTAGATATTTTCTGCATTTGGCATTTGTTAAAGGATCTTTTGGATTAAATACATAAAATAGAATGCCCTACTATAATTTAAGTGAAGATTTTCCTTCAAAGATCCCAAGTTACTACAAAGTTATTGTTTTCAAAAAAGATTCTGTTTTAAAAAAGATCCTTTCTATATGAATACAAAGTTTAATAGCCAAACTTTATCTTATGTCTTGTCTGATTCATGAAACTTAGAGGTGTAAATAAGAGTCAGTGGAGAAACATACTGAAATGCTGTAGCATCCTGTTAGAAGAGGATGTGGCTCACTCCTGGCTGTCATTACCCTTAAAAATATGGACAGATCTACTCACCATGGCATGGAAACCAGGTATTAACATTGGCACTACCAGGAATTACTCAAAGTGCTGTTATTATTAACATTTCATGAGGTTTTAGAATGCTTTAAATACTGTTAGACTTTCTTAGTAATGACAGTCTAAAAAGTCAGACTTCAAGTGAAAGTTTATCAAGTGTCATATATTGTGTTTTACATATATTATCTCATTCAATAGAATCCCACAAACCCTATGTTAGAAAGCATTCCTAGTATCATTGTTATGTTTGGGTTGATTTTTTTCTATTGGTATAAATATTTTCAGGAAGGCTGGTAGAAGGGCCCTGCATGTCCCCCAAACAGTGCAATGACAAGGAGAAATCATGGGGGTATATACAGTAGTCTGTTCACTCTGGTGACTCGGATCCTCTGGGCATCCCCACTGTGCTGCTCAGGATTGCTCTCACCAAGTCTCTGTGTATAAATCTGTACCCTCCTTTTTATATAATGTATTTAAAAGTTCTTCTTTGTTTTATTTAATTAAAAAACACTTTAAGAGTATTTTAAGTTTACAGTAAGATTGAGTGAAAAGTAGAGAGTTCCTTCATATCCTCTCTTCCTCTAAACAGATGTAATTTCCACCACCATCAGCATCCTGTCCTACAGTGGTACATTTGATATAAATGGTGAACCTGCAGTGGCCCATCATAATCAACCAAACTCCATATTTACGTTAGGTTTCTTGGTGTTGTACATTTTATGGATTTTGACAAATAGATACTGATGTACATGTATCTACCATTGTAGGGTCACATTGAAGAGTTTTACTGTTCTAAAACTCCTTTGTGCTCTATTTGTTCATCTCTTCCTGCTCTCCAGCCCTTCATAATTGCTGATCATTTTATTTTCTCCATGATTTTGCATTTTATTTAAAAAATTTTTTTATTTTCATTCTTCTATTTTATTGCTGTATGTTTGTAATATATAACAGTTACATTCATGTTGGGGAATTGGTACATGTACATATTTACTAGAATCATGTAATAGATAAACTTATCAGGTTTACTTCTTTACTTAGTAATATGCATTTAAGCTTCCTCCATATCTTTTCATGGCTTGACCTTCAGTCTGAATGTACTAGATTGTTTAAGGACATTGCATTTTTTTCAGTGATGGGGATTGAATTTATCTACCACTGAGCTACACCCCCAGCTTGTTTTATTTTCTTGTAAATAGGCTCTTGTTAAAGTTTTCCAGGCTGGCCTTGAATTTGTGATCCTCCTTCCTCAGCCTCCAGAATAGCCCAGATTACATACATGCACCATTACACCCAACCTGGACATAATATTTTAAATCCTTATTTAGGACTTCCCAAACTTCTCCCCTGACTTAAGAAAAAAAAAATGATATGGAATTGGTTATAAAGTTTTCATGTAATTTAACAAAGCAACATGGGAAGGCACTCATGACTGACAGTGGTATTATTGGGTTACTACTCCAGGATAAAACATTTGTCTTGTAATAGAGTTCCAGGGAAAGTGTGTGATGGGAAGCCCAGGAGTGTGAGGATCACTTGGAGTATCTCTGAAGGAAAGTGGCCTCTCGATGTCCCTGGCCATGTATGGAATTCAACCCCATAACGGAGGTGAGCTAAGTAAGGTTCCTTGAGCACCTGACAACTACTATATGTTGATTCCATGAGCATCTTCACAGTTAACCTGCCCAGATTTCCATGAATGGAAACCACAGAAGAGATTTTGGCTTCTTAGGTATACAGAATTAAGACAAATCACAAACCCAGCTTGATGAGATAGAAAGTTTGCAGCTCAAACACCCCTGTTTTGTAGAAAATACTCTAGTCTTGGGGAGTATCAATTTCAGATAGAGGTTACTTTGCCTGGAATCTTCTCAGTCATAATTTATTAAAGGACATCTTTTCACTGAACCTGAGTATTAATGGTCATTAGGATCATTGAATCACTGAAAAAAAATCCCTAAATGACTTCAGAATTATTATATTTAACCTAATGCTGCTGAAACTATATTTCTAGTTAGAATTAGCATTATTTTATACTATAATTATTTGAAAATTGGCCATCAGTGTATATATGCTATGTTAATATGTTAAAGTAATTGTTCTTCATGAATCCATTATCTTTGTTAAAGTGTTATTATGTAAATATTCTTTGTTATTTAAATCATATAGACCATATTATACCATTCTTCTATTGAAACTCTCCAATATCTTCCTATTACTTTTTGAATAAAATCCAAATTCCCATAATTTACAGATTCCTGACAGTAACCTTCTCTCTGTTCTTTGAAGTCATCAGTAGGTCCTGCCAGGACACTGGGGTATGCTGTTCCACCTGTCACAATGCTCTTTCCCCCAGATCTACACATGATAGACTCCATTTCATATTATTAAGATCTCAGCTAAATACCATCCCTACAAAGAGGACTTCAGCTGGCCAAGGAAGTGTCCAAGCCTGGTCAGTCACTATCACAGTGCTTTATCTGTAGCATTTCTTAGTAGTTGGAATCATGCTACTTATTTCTCATTGTCCACTTTCCATGCTATGTTTATAATCTCTGTGAGAGAAGGCAGTTGACCTGTCTTATTGCCCGTGCTATTTGCTATTTTATTTGCCAGGGTTGGCATTAAAGTAAGTGCTTGACAAAAACATGAAAAGTGAATAAATGAATGATAGTGTGGGTGGTAATCAACTTTCCTTGAGAATGATTCTGTGTTTTGTGATTGTATATGCATGCACATATACCTTGAGAGGGAGACACCTCTTTTCTGTTCTCTCTCTTGCTTTCATCTCTGCTACTGGATAGTACATGGCAGTGCATTGGCTACTTTTGATTTTTGCATTCTTCAGGGTTTAGCAGTTTTGGCACGTAGTCCTTGGTAAATATGTACTGTTGAGTGGGTGGATAAGTTTGTACACAATGCTGATGAGCCTCTTTTCAAAATATATGCCATTGGGCACTGATAGGGCACTGGAATGCTACCCCAAAATATGATAGCTTAGCATACCGAGTATTTTAAACTGAAGAAAAGTGAGGAAAACACAGGAAGGTTACTCTTTTACTTTCTCCTGTCTTTCTTACCTGAAATGGGCCATAAACCAATTTTCTGACTTACATCTGCTGTAAGTAGGCCATAAAAACCACCTTTCAGAGATGTCCTTGCCGCATATCTGAGGGCCAAGAAGAATCTGAGCAAATAGGCATTGCTAATCACTACCTTGTCCAGTCATTTACTATTAAATCATGCCTTCTGTCCTCCAGTCATAATTCTGTTCTACTGTTCATAAAAAATACAATTTTTCCTTGGACTTTCTTTTTTGGGAGGTCATCATTTCTCAAAGCTGTGTATTTATTTTATTACATATACCTTATACGGAATAAATATGTTTTTCTATTATTAATCTATCTTCTATTATAGGCATCTCAATCGTGAAACTCATGATGAGTACTACTTTTTCTCCCCAGAACAAGACTTGTCAAACTGGTTTTCCTGGTCAGATGGTGGCAATCAGTGTTAGGGTTTAGTCCCATGGTTCTGGTGTTTTGAAAAATGCTAGGAGAATAGAGTATGGACTGACATTTAGCTAATGCTTACTATGTGCAGGCAGTTGGTTAGGTACTAGATACCCACATTTTATTTAACTGTGGCAACACTCCTTGAACAATTATCACCTTTCTTTTTAAAAAGTGAGGAACCAAAGACTCAGAATATTGAGTACATTGCTGTTATTGACTGAGTTAAAATTTCAAGTTCTTCTAATTAAAAGCTGTGCTCAATATACCACACTATCACATAAACAACCAAATAACAACACCATTCTCTTCTGTATAAATCATTTGAGTTAACAAAATACCCTTCTGAAATGAAGGTACTCTCTGTAAGGGTTATCTTAAGAAGCCATTACACACATATATTAATAGCTCATAGATTTAAATTTTCTTATTTTTTTAATGGAGGTTATTATCCCAGGGAGATGGTACAAGTTGGACTGAAGGGCTGGGTAGATGAAGTTTCTGAAAGTGTAACCCCTCAGGGAGGAAGACTTAGGGTAGAAAGAGAGAGACTCAGGGTAATGAGAAGGGAGAGGGTGGTATCTGAGAGCTGCACCCAGCTGGGTTTACACTAACCTCTTGAACCAGGGACTCAGTTGGCTGTTTCCTGGGAATTCTGACTGGTAAGATGGTTAGTGTGAGAAATAGCATAGCAGGGCAGTTATGTGTATGAGAACTAAACCAAATACTTAAGTGTAAATGCTGTCTCTGTCCCTAATAGTCTATGAGATCTTGTGAAGTTTATTTATCTCCATGCATCTCCTAATGTTCAGCTATTACATGGTGATAAGTAGTTAAACATAGTATTACACTTGAATGCTATGAGGAATAAATGAGATTTTTTCCATAGACAGTGCTTTATATAAGGTATATGTAATAAAATAAATACCTTGTAGATAGTAATTTGTAAATGTCAGCTATTAGTGCGCAATTGCACATAATCAACCGAAGGTCCTGTTTTGCCATCAGCACATTATAAATTGTCAAACTCGTGCATTCATTCCAGTAGGTATAAATTGAGACTGGATGGTTTGGTGCTCAATTGTGGGAACAACTGCATACATACAAAAGAAGAAAAAGAAAAGTCTCTTTTGACATTCCTCAGGTTTCAAGATTTGTGTTTATGGGAGCTCTGTCTCCAGCAATGTGGGAATTCTTCAGCTAAAACAAACATTTATTTTGCCTTTACATCTCTACTATTAATTTATTTTAATATTACTGATAATGGCTCTATTTTGAGTTTAAAATGAGATTAAGTGCCAATTGATTAAATTTCTCTTATGTGTAGATGAAATTTCATTGTATTTTATAACCTATGACAATCTTCTTTCACAACCAAAAAGCGAATGGAGTAACATTAATTTCTTAGGTTCACAAATTCGAAATGATTCTTCTAGCACTGATTTCTCATGCCACTTTATTATCATAATTCACATTTCTTTTCATTCATGTATTTTGGGAGACTCTGTTTTTTTATAGTGTACTTTCATACTTTGCCTGCATGTTTTGATCCAGAAGCTCAGTAGCAGGATGCATTATATATTGATTTACTTTTTGATAATCAATTGAAACAGTGATGATAAGATGCAGTATATTTGGATTGGAGCAAAAAGTCCATCCTAATGAATTGTAACATCATGAAAGAAATGCTCCTAATCCTCTTAAGGACTGAGCCAGGTCATCACAGGGAAATGGGAGATATTTGAGGTTTCTCTTTTTTTTTTCTTTTTCCAAAAAACATGTTGGTTCCACCAGCTGTTACCCAGAACATTAATAAAAACCTTGTCATCTTAGAGTTATTGCTGTTCTTGAAGAAAAGATAAATGTATGTATTTTTAAATCTGGACATATGAAGTTTTAAAAAATATTGTTGTAGTGTTCCCCTGGCTACATTTCCTTAGCTCTTTTCCAAGTTTTGGGCCGCAGAAACTGAAAAAATGTCTCTGTGCCAAAGTTAAATATTAAATGAAAGCCATGTGTCTGCGAGGTTTAGGTTTAATAAATTGTGGTGAAATAGGTAATATTGCAAATCATCAGAGGAAGAAATCTGTATAGAGAATGGGACTGCACTGTAAACAGTGTCACCTTTGGAGCTACAGAAAAGAAGGACCATGGCATATTTTAGTGTATCACAATATTACACTTATTATTGTTGAGGTAGGACACACACACACACATGTAGTTGAAGAATAAGAACATCTTCTGCTTCTTCCCCCTGAGGACATCATCTTATATATCAGCACTAGATTCTGAAAATTAGGTCCAGTTATTATGGTGAATGTCAATGTCAAAAGGCCTCCCTCTGCACCCCCAGTTTATTTTTTTAATTGAGTTTATTGGTACATTTTAGGTATACAGTACAGTTACATTCATTATTGGGATCTTGTACCAGTACATGACAGGTCTTGGTTCTCATTTTTTCCCCTTGTCCCTGCCCTCCTTTTACCACCTTCTCACTTCCCCATTTCCCAGTTTATTATCTTCTTTTTCTAGGAAAAAGCCAAGGGAAACTAAGGTATCATTGAGTGATTGTACAATGAACAAGGAATACAAAAATTTAGATTTCCTATTCCAGTTAATTATAGCGATGATTTGTTTTCCAGCCTTAATTCTATGGATTGGATGAGATGTTTGAGTTTTGTTCTTCCTTCCTGAGTGCAGCCTGCAATATGAAAAGAGCACAAACATTGCAGAATCAAAGTCACCTGAATTTGGATCCTGGTTCTGCCTCGTCCCACTTGAATAACCTTTGGAATCTCAGTTTCTTAGCCTGGAAGATGGGAATAATAATCCTTATGGGGATCATATTGTGAAACAAAGTCTGAAGGTTGACTAGCAGCTAGCAGAAACTCAACAAAGATTAGCTATTATACATTATATAGTTTTATATTCTTGCTATTACTATAGTGCTGGGTTCCAACAGGATATTAATATACTTTTTATCAACTGGCTTGGGTATCTTAGGTGCAGCCACAAACAAAATTATCCATACAAGAAGGAAAACCTCCTGGGTTTGTTGAACAGTATCTGATCTAGAAATAATATGTATTAACTTCAGAAGGAAAGTTCTCCATGGTAATATTTACTTTACCTTGCACTGAGTGGTATTTAAAATACTTTCCTGAAATAAAAATTTAATTGTAATTTGAGTAGGTAGAAGAAGAGAAATCTGTTGTTTTGGAGAAGAGAAACATTAAAGATAGCTAGGAAAAATAAAAAACACTAATGAATGTACAACATATATAACAGTACGTTCAAACTATATTGGGGACATTTACAAAAGAAATAGGAGGGAATTATGAAATGTTAACATTTTTAGACTGGGGCCATGTTATGGTTTGTGTCTAGATGTCCCCCCAAAGTCTCATGCAGTCATATGGCTTTTTCAGATGGCTGAATTCTAGAGTGTGGGATGCTGGGATTAAGGGTGTGTGATTATTAACCACTACACTGATCAGTTTGGAATCACACCTTAATTCTGGTAGTCTGTTTCTTTCTCCTGCCCCTCCTCCTCCTCTTTCTCTTCCTTCTCCCTTTTCCTCTTCTTCTTCTTTCTCTTTTTCTTGGGGGGAGGGGTAGCAGGGATTGAATTTTGGACCTTGTGCTTGCGATTCAGGCAGTGGCACCACTGACCTAAATCCCTAGCCCTTAATCCTAGTAATCTGGATAAAAGGTTTAAAAAGACGATTATTGGTACCTTTACCTTTTTTTTTTGTGGTACCAGGGATTGAACTCGTTTGTGCTTGCAGGGCAGGTAGTGGAACCACTGAGCCAAATCCCCAGCCTTCCTTTGCTTGTTTTTGCTGTCTTCCACTACCATGAACTGTTGCCCCTCTGCCATGTGGCCCCCTGCCTGGGAGCCGGCTGATTATGGACTGAAACCTCTACAGACTGTGAGTCAAATAAACCCTTCCCCTTTTAACTTTGGGTGTCAGGTACTTTGTCTCAGTAAGGAGAAAAGTGACTAACAGAATTTGGTACCAGTGAAGTGGGACTAAGTAATTGGCAGACGAAATGTCAAGGCAGTCTAATTTTGAGGCTGTGACCTCTAATGTTTGAGGCTACTGTTGGGGGCTTTTAGCCAGATTTACACTGAGAATCAAGAGCAAAGAGTCCAGCAGAATGATTTAAAATGTTTTGAGTTTGACCAGAAAGGAAGCTTCAGTATAGTTGTGGCCTGCAAAGATAGAGCAGAGGAGATCTTAATTGTTGAGAAGGAATAGAATAGAAAAGATGGCCTGAAGGCATCACAAGAAGCAGCAGGACTCCACTCTTTGCAGCCTCAAAATTTTACAAAAGTGGGGCTGGGGATTTAGCTCAGTCACCTCACGGCCTGCCTCCTAAAGCATAAGTGCAAGATCCTGAGTTTGATCTGTGGTACCAAAAAAATAAAAAATAAAAATGAGCAAAAGTGAAAGAGTTTGCTTTGAGCACCATGTCTCTAATGGCAGTAGCCTAGGGAAGTTTTTCTTCTAAATTTGATTCATAGGAACTGGAGCCCTACAGCCAAGAGAAAAGGAAGCTTGACTACTGCTCCATTTGGCAGCAGACCTTGGTGTCATCCACGCAGTGCTAGTTTTAGATGTACACAGAATGGAAGAGTTGTGGGATTAAGAAGGCTTCCACTCAGATTTCAGAAGAAGGTCTGGAAGGAAGGCCACGCAGTGTGTCCCTGAGAGGGCAGGGTGTGAAGCTGAAGGTGCACTGGAGACCTCAGAAGTTTGGAGAAGCCAGAAATGTGAATCATCTGAGGAAAACTGCAAGGAGGAAATAGGGCTGGCCCAAAAGAGAAGACATGGAAGCTACAACCATCAGAGGTGAACCTTAGGGGCGGAGCCACCAGAGCTTTTTGGAGTTCACAGCCTGCTGCAGATTCCCTGGGATGCTGGAAGTGGAACTGTGGAATTTAATGTTTGCCCTATTGGATTTTGATCTTGCTTTGTTCCTTTTCCTTGCTATTCCCATTTGTAACCTTTGGAGTGGAAATGTCTATCTTCTGCCATAGAATGCTGGAAGTATTTAACTTTCTTTTCATTTGTACAGGGGCTTGAAGCTAAGAATTTGCTTTAATCTCAGAGGAGATTTTGGACTTGGGCTTTTCAGCAATGCTGAAACTGTTAAACTTTTAGAGATAAATGGAATGCTTTTTGCCTAAAGGTATATACGTGAGGTTTTTGTTTTTGGAGGGGTAGGAGCAGAATATTATGGTTTGGGTCTAGATGTCCCCCCAAAGCCTCATGTGGTCATAGGCTTTTTCAGAGGTGGCTCAATCTAGAGTGTGTGCTGGATTAAGGGCATCTCATTGGTTCAGCACTGCCCTAATCCCAGTAGCCTGGATAATGTAAAAGTTGTAGAAAGATACTTGTTGGTTTCCTTGCTTACTTGCTTCTGCTGTCTTCTACTACCATGAACTGTTTCCCCTCAGCCATGTGCCACCCTGCTAACTTACTATGGATTGAAACCTCTATAAACTGAGCAAAAAACAAACTTTTCCCCTTTTTACTTTGCATGTTGCTTATTTTGCCTTGGCAATGAGAAAAGTTGCTAACACCTGCCAAGATCATACAGATGACCAAAAGGAGTTAAAGATCAACTGAACATTACCCTGGCTAACTTTGCTCTGCCTATATGAATGATATTGAGAAATACCACATGCCAGTGAAGTAAACAATAACCAGATGTACTAAGCTTTACCTTGATGAATGGCCTGTGAAAGAGTTTGGGAAGTTTGTACAGCAAAGATTGCAATCATAAAGGAAGGAAATAGGGCTCTAAAAAGAATCATTTATTTATTTTTTATTTAGTTAGTTTTTGAGATGGAGTTTCTTTCAGGCTAGCCTTTCACTATAGCTCAGGCTGGCCTTGAACTCAAGGCAATCCTTCTGCCTTAGCCTCCTGAATGCTGCAATTACAGGTGTGCACCACCAGGCCTGGCTCCAAAAAGGATTTAAAGTAGTAAATATGCTTTGAAACATCTTGGATATGTTAGAATTATTGTAATTCCCTTTAGCTTTACTATAGAGGGTACAAACAAACAAGCAAACACAAATACAAGCTTGTAGATTCCTGTCACATTGTTTGTTCTACTAGATACCCTCTCATGATGGGTGTGTGCTGGGAACTGTGGAGTTTATTCTCTTGGTGTTAGTTGGTGTGAGTCTGAGCAGTTGTAACAAGTGTAGAACATTGGAGCTGAGAATGATGTTTCTGCTTCCTGCTGTTCTTTTTCTTTTCATGGTTTATGAGTTTTTTGGACATACATGTGCTTCCTGTTATTATTATTATTATTATTTTTGGTACCAGCAATCAAACTCAGGACCTTGTACTTGCGAGGTAGGAGGAGGAACCACTGAGCTAAATTCCTGGCCCTCTGCCTGTTATTCTTACAAGGGTGAATCTGCTCAGAAGAGGAAGACAGTGAATCAGGTGATTGTATGATAGCCAAGTACATGTATCTGTAAGCCATATACATAACACATATACATACATATATTTTGGTACTGGGGGATAGAACTCAGGACCTTTTGCTTGCAAAGCAGGCCTGGTGCCACTGAGCTAAATCCCTGGCCCTGTGAGCCATACTTTTATTATGTAGCTCCTTGTATTGCCTACAGTTGGTGGCTAATGTAGCATGTATTGTATTCTGGTGTACTTGGTTGAATGTATGCTGTTAATAAATTTTTTTCTGTTAAGTACTATTATCCTTAACTACTATGTTAATAACCATAAAGATACAATATTATTAACTTCTTTATCAATCCTTTAAGAAATGCAACTATTTTGAGTTGAAAGATACCATATTTATGATTAAATTATGGGATGGTTTGGCAATGTTAACTAGCATTCGTGGAGGACTTGCTGTTTAACAGACCTAGTTGGAAGGACTCCACATTGATTTAAGGACCTATATTGATTAACTCATTTAATTCTCTGAATAGTCCCTCGGAGGAATTCCTTCTGAGAATTCCTCCTGAGATGGAAGCTATCAACATATCCTTTCTACTTCCTATTTACCCAAGCAAATAGCCATGGGAGATTTAAATAATATGTTAAAAATCATACCAAGAGTAAGAAATAAGACTAGAATTTGAACTTAGGGAGTCCACTCTGAAGCTTTAGGTGCTTTACTATACTACTCCTCTGAATGGGAACTATGAATATAGAATAGATTCTTGTCTGTACACACACACACAGACACACACACACACTTTCCAGATTTATGTCCACCCACAACAACTGAATTTGGAACTTTTATACAGATGTTCCTTGTATTCAAGCTGAGCTGTTGGATTAAAATTGCTGAATGTAACTGTACTTTATACCTAAAAAGTACCAATAAACTTAATGAAAAAAATTGAGTTACTGAGAAATACAACATAACTTCAGTTATTTAAAGGTTTCTGAATATGTTGTATTGGTAAAGGACTCTTTTAAACAATTGGAAATAAAGAAAAGGCAGAATCTCTAATGTTTTATAAACCTAAAGACAAGAGAGTAAGAAAATTTTTTTGCAAAAAATTCTTTTTAAATAAGTCCGATTAGATGTTGAAAGAATTTGGGGACATTATGGTTTCTTTGGCTGCTGGTATGATAGCCTGAAAAGGAGGAGGCTGTTTTTATCCCAAAGAAACCAGAAAATCCAATGTCAGCCAAAGAGAAAACTCTTCTAGGTCAAACCTCTGATTATCAGGACCAAATGCATGGGTTACTTGGGGAGCATGGCAGAGTGAAAGGTAGCCAGTTGGCTGAATGAGCTAGCCCTTGGGTGGCAGATCATTTTAAGAAACAGAACGTGTTGCTGGGTTCACAGACCCTAGTGCCACACTTCCTGCCACACTGCTTGGATCCTTGTTTCTCAGTGTGATTATAAGCAAAGTTTATTTTTTTCAAAAATCTTTTTTCCTTTTCATTCCTCCTTTATAAAATGAAGATAATAATACATGCCTCACAGGGCTTTTAGGCAGGAGTGGATCAAGGGGATTAGACAGGAATATGTGAAACAAGTGCAAACTCAAAGAATCCTTTCATCTCTCCCTCCTTGCTCCTGGAGGACATGTCACCGTCTCTTGCTTGTTTAATCTTCTAAAGAAATTTATGTCAATGAAATATGTGCTTATAATCCCTTTTAATTAATTTGCATGTTAGAGAATAAGTCATTGTTAGTAATTTCTCCTTTGGAATACCTAACAAGTCTTCTGTTTCTTCATTGACTCCGAACTATTGGAAAGTAGGGTAAAAAAATCAGATGACACTACTTGCAATTCAAAGAACAAATTGCATAATCAGTATGGTTGAGGTATGGTTACCTTGCCTTACATGAAGTTGTGGCTCTTGAGCCTCTAGTTCTAAATCTTCATTTGAAATACTTTTCATGGCTACCTAGAAGATACGGATGACATGTGTACAGTAAATGAATAAATTGCCATGTAGACATTATAGCAAAGGGAACATTAACTCATAGATTAGTTGTACCACCCAGATTGGACCAAGACTGACTTCTGCTTTGACTTTCCACCAGCCCATGTCTTCTTCAGGTTCTATGGGGTGGGAAGCCAAAGGATTCTGCTACTCTTCTAGGATTTGCTCTGGATACAGAAGATTCTAGAATTCTCACTGATGATCTTAAGACTTTCTCAGTATCTGAACAGGCTTAACTTAGTCTAGCCTCCTGAGATGGGCAGTGTCCCTGGGTGGGTACTCCTGGACCAATATGGAATAGCTATTTGTTGGAAGTTGTGGATGGAACTTAGCTGGGCATTCACATGCATTGTTGTGAAACACATGGCAGAGCTAGGGGTGGGAAAAAAAGAACCTAGGTGTAGGGTGATCTCCCTGCACCTCTGCAATATGATGCATAACTCCAAGGAATCTGAGAAATTTTAAATTTGAACTTGGCCTTCCAGGTTGTTATGAAGTTATATGTGCCAAAACAGAGGGTAAGTTAGGAAATCTAATATAATATCAGAGATGACTATCTATCACTATTTTTATTCTTTCCTTATCTTATAATGAGTTTTCTTGGAAGAGAAATATGATCATATTAATAAATCAAAACCAATAATGGGATGGTTTCACTGGAAGAAAAAGTAGAAGAAAGCAGAGAAGAAATCTCTAGAGGTCAGTTGAACCAAACATGGTATGTATCAACTCTCTGTCAGAAAACTGTGGTGTCTTCAAATTATTGCTGGAATATCTAGAATTCTTAATATAAATTCTAGGAAACTTGGAAGCTTCTGGGAGTCATATGTAAAATTAAAAGGAAAGAATATTTCATCTTCTGCAAAAGTCACAAGTACAAAGAACAAGATGTTAACAAGGTAGCAGCTAGGTAGGCCTAAGTGACAGGGTGTCTGTTTTTTTCTTTTCATATTCCTTACATATTTTCAAAGTTAGAGCATACTGAAGAATGGGGACAACCCCTTTTTTCTCTCCTTAAGAGTCCCTGGGGGAAAGTTGTATATGATCTTCTCCTGCTTGGTGAGGTGGTATTCTTGGCATGCAGTCAGTTTCTAACCATTTCTGACCCAGTAGTTATAGCTTTAACATAGGCTGCCAAGATATTCCTGTACCATGTATAGGGAGTTGCAAACTAGTACTAGCAGCAAGCGCAGAAGAAACTTAATCTTAATAATCAGACCCTTTTAATTTCAATTTCAACCCTGAGGATGCACTGAAGCTTCTTTTTAAAACATTTTTGAATTTAAGTTTTTCTTTAAAGTAACTTGTACATATATACAGAGTACAGTGTGGCATTTCAATGCATGTATAAATGCATTTCAGTGCATGTATATAATGATTACAGCAAGGTAATTAGAATTTCCATCTCCTTATCATTTCTTTATGTTTGGAGACTTAGAGCTTCTCTTTTTTTAGTTCTTCATCAAATATCTAAGTTATTGTAAACTATAATCATCCCAATGTATTGTAGAACACTAGGACTTATTCCTTCTACTTAACCGTATTTTGATGGTCAACTGGGAACTCCTTTGATAAATCAATCAGAGTGACTCTTTATTTATAATCATTGTGGCCTCTGACAGATCACCGAATCTGTCAGCCTCCAGTTCTTTAGGTGTACAATGAAAGTAAAAACAAGCTGCTTCTGAGGGATTGTATACATTGCCCATACAATGCCTGATTCAGAATAGATACTTCTTTAAGTGTTCCAAGTCTCTTCCAAGTCAATGCCAGATTTTTAAAAAATTGGTCTGTATCAGACCAATACCATTTCTCTTTTTATTTTAATAAAAAAAATCTCTACTGTTCCAAAGGTTATTCACTCAGCATTTTTACATATATGTTGTGTGGGCATAGTTCTGGAGAGCAAGTTTATTGAGATGGCCAAAATGAAACTGGAGGATGTTGTGTGACTATTTTCTACCTCTCTTTCAAAGAACTCCTGAATTAAAAATGCATCTGTCTCCCATTTCCTGCAGAATTCTGCTTATTTGAAATGTTCAAGAAATCAATTGATCCAACTTCAAACAAACTAGGTTCTGCTGGCCATGTAAAAGCCCAAACCTCCTTTTGTGTCACTCCCAAGGCTGAACTTCACTAGGAGCCAGTTCCCTTCATACCTTAGCAGAGGACTTCTTTTTGGCTGCTTATACTCTATGTTGAGCCAAGTGTCAGGCTGTGAGTGGAGGCAATAAATCTATGTGATTCTTCATAATTTGGAATTTCTCTTGTTTCTGATAAAGGAATGACAGGGTCTCTCAGCTGTAGCATATACCTCAGATAAATTTGTAATCTAAATCATGTTTTCTCATGAAATAAAAAACAGAATGTGCTAAATTAATCCAGATTGTTTTGAGGGCTTGGGTAGCAAACATAGAAATTTTCTTTGTTCTTCACTAGATCGTAACTGGAAATTTTAGAATGAAAATTAATTCCTCTCCATCTTTTCAAATATTTTAATTTCAATGAGAGGGAAGTATCAAAATTTTTCCTAGGTGAAGAGCTTACACAGAAAAGATTTTTGCCTTCCTGTTTTAAGAGTGACCTCACTACTGTTTGCACTCTTTTCTCTGTCTCTCCCCATTTATTATGGTACTTCCAAGTTCCATACTAAACTTCAAGACTGAGTGAAATAAATGTGATTGGAAACCAACAGTTCCTCAAAGTGGAAAGATTTTTCCATGATCTATGCACATGTCCTGAGATGACTAATGAAGCCAAAACAGGTCTGGCCAGCTCTAGCCAGCTCCCTGTGTGAGCACAGTAAAAAGACATTTTTAAAGAAAAACATGTTTTTAAAAAAAATTTCTACTTGATTTTAAGTATTTTCTATTCTATAGCATCACTAACAACATTTATTGTCTGGCATTTTAGTAGAAAATAAAACTTGCTTGGAACAAAAAGATTTTTTTTCCAGTAACATTTCCTAGACTCTACAATTTGTTTGCCTGAGAAAACCATAAATGAAGAGAAGAAAGAGCAATATAATTGTTCATGGGAGGAAGAGTGGAAGGGGCTGGTTAGCACTGATATGACTCCAACTAGCAAATGGCCCATTTCGAAGAACTGTGGTTTGAGCCGTACTGTATGAGAAGCCCATTTAAAAGCCATTTAAAGTTAAAAATGATCTTTTTTGATAATATCTCCTGATATTTCTTCTGAGCCGGTCAGGTCCTAACTATGATTTTGTTGGCATAGAGCAACACATTCAGTGATTCACCATTGATATGTTACCATTTGCAGTGAATTCGTCTGTCCATTCTCTTTACTCTTGAAGCAATTTGGTTTGAGTTTTATTAATTTAACTTTCTCTTTTGGTGGCATGTAGAAACAGCCTTTTGAACTAGCAAAGCAATTATACAGTGTGCCTAATAAAATGCTGGTTGATCTAGAAATAATGTACATTTGATCTAGGAATGAGTTTTTTACTTATGTTTATATGGATGTATCTGATGTTCTGAAGCAAGTATTGAAATCACAGAAAGATTTTTTATTTTAACCCCTACTTAGGTCTCCTTTTTTCTCAGCTTCATTTTATGAATCGAGATAGGGTAGACTTACAAAGTCATTTTGAGGGAAATTTTAATTTCTAGTCTTTCATTTGCTTTTTACATTTACAACAAAATTTGAAAGTTCTAAGAAAATATATCTCTTTTACTTTGCATTTGTTAGATGCATTCATTAAAAAAATTTCCCTGCTGCTTATTGTCCTGTCTTAAAAGATTCCTATTGTCATGGAGCTTACTTGTATTTTAGTGGAGAAAGCAAGGTAATAAACCAAAGAAGGTGATTTTAGAGGTAAATGTTGTGAAGAAAAGAAGCAGCACCTTGACTTCTAGGGGCTCATGCCACACTTCAGTTCAGTGTTTCTCCTTGTGTGGGTTACAGATCATTTGTGTCTCACTCACTGCCTTTTGTTCTCAATCTTGTCTGTAGGGTATCTGAATAAATAGGTTTTGGGGAGGAGGCTAGAAATGTGCATTTTCTGCAAGCTTCCTCTAGTTGATCATTATTCCCAGTGAAGATTGGCCACCATAGCACTAATGTATAGACAGTGACTACACTGTGATTCTTTTCAGTACAGTATTTACTATAGCACCAAGGATAAGTAATTGCCTCCATTGCAAGGAGTAACCTTATAATCTCCAAAAAGACTGCTGCTCAGTTTATGGAGGCAAAATGCCATGGAATTAGGCTTCACAATTAGAATCTTGAGATTCTCAGGCTTAACTTCTTGGTTGACTTTTGAGCTTGCTGGGTGTGTTGTATGTTTCAGATCAACCTACTTTTGTCTTTGGTTTAGAAGACTTGACAGACACTCTTCAGTGTCCTTTAAAACCTGCCAAAGAAAAAGGAGCCTTTTACCTTTTAGGAAGACTATGCCAACCAATGTTTCCTAAAGGATCTAGTATCTTGTGTCCTACTCATAACTTGACCTAATTGAAAGATCATCTTGGGTTCCTTGCTACACCTATTTTTATAGTGTGATGTATCCAAAGGGAGACACATTTTAACAAGATTTTAGACTTAAAGATCTCCAAGAACATGGGACACAAGTACAGATTCTGCCTGGGATTGAGTGATAATAATCTCTAAAATCCAGACTAGTTTTTGTGCTGTTGAAGGGTGAGACTTTTGTTTTCCCACCAGATATTTTTCTAAAGGGGGTTTTGGTCTGGAAAGATACACCCTATACAACTGCTTTTTTATTT
Source organism: Fukomys damarensis (assembly GCF_012274545.1). Classification (NCBI taxonomy): domain Eukaryota; kingdom Metazoa; phylum Chordata; class Mammalia; order Rodentia; family Bathyergidae; genus Fukomys; species Fukomys damarensis. The sequence goes on along the minus strand of NW_022900936.1, from coordinate 44,285,162 downwards.
ATCATCTTTGTTCATTCATTTATTTTTTTGTACCAGGGATTGAACTCAGGACTTTGCGGTTGCAAGCTAACTCTCTGTATTTGTCATTTTTATATTTTTATTAGTTTCTATAGCTACTCAATATCTATGACCAAACATAATGATAGTAATAGAGAAAAGGCTAGGTCTGAGCATGAGGTCAAACTAGTAAGGGTGAATGTACTAAGTATAAGGCAGTTTAGAATCTTAGACATGGATTTTACAAGCTTAGAATTTAGAAAGTGATCAAAACAAGCCATATTTTGGGGCTGTCAACCTGTCAATTACACAATTTTTCAGGTTGACAGTTCTACCCCCCCCAAATATGGACAGGTAAGAAAAGTATGAAGAATGGATGAGAAAAAGAATGTGTTAGAGAAGAGCTGCTTCCCCACTAAAAAATTCTCTTGATATTTTTCTTAGGGTTCACCTGACAATATAACTTTGTATAAAAATGAATAGAAATGTTCCCTTTTACTTTCTTTTTCTTTTTTCAATTTAGCAATTTATGGAAGCTTTTCTTCATTATCCATTCACACTGATTTGCTAAGTGTTACGTTTGTATCACGTGCAATTCTAATTTTTGGAGATGCATCAATAAAGAAGACAGGTCCATATTTTTATAGTTTATATGTCATTAAAATTTAATTTCATCTCTATGTATAGAAATGACCATAGCTGATTAGTATCTCATCAGAAAAGTAAAGTGTCAAAGTGTGTCTGAGTGACAAAAGAATCATATTTTCTTCGGATTTGTTTTTCCTTCAAGTTTCTCTGTGGGAGAGAAAAATAATACCTGTATCTATTTTTAAACTATTGCTTATACAATTTTGGATCTATTCCTATTTATTCTACATATGGAGGTACAAATAAATCACTAGTATTTGATTTGATGACCATCCTTTAATATTTGTTTTACTGTGTTAAAAAGTGGGTTGTTAACTGGGAAGTCTTAGATAAGGAACTAAACTAATTTATTCTGCTTTCTAAATCCAAAGAGATTTCTGACACAAGCAGGCTGAAGTGAAGAGGTTTGCACCTCAATCCTCTGTCAGATATGTGAGTTTTAGGCAGGAGTCCTTTAAGGAGGACTTTTGAGAGGTCTGGAACAAGCAGGGGCGTAGAGTTCAAATCTACACTCCAAGTGCAGCATCTAAGAAGAGAAAAAAAATGGTCTCCATGACTGAGCTCTGTATTTTTGCAGACACTGTAAGTATTATTGTTAACACTATGGAAGCTACATCTATTGTTGTGGTCTCTTTCACAGGTGCAAGAAAATTTGAGCAAAACCATTATGGTTACTGCCCATAACCATCCTGTTTGCTCTTGTGATCACATTCAGTGGATAACTTCAGCAGTTACTCTAGAATTTAATCTAATAAACTACATCTTTGGGAGTTATAGAACTATGCAAGCTAAGTTTTTGTCTTTTCTATTCTATAGATGAAAAAATGGGGGACGCAAAGAGTTTAAATCACTTGTCCAAGCTTGCATAGCAAGTTGGAAATTGATTCTAAGTCAGTGCTCTTTTCATTGCATTACTTTGGCTTCATGTAGCTAGAAATATTTCTTTCATTATTGCACTTGAGCTGATTTCACTAATAAGAATAAAAAAATAACTGTGTCAATCTGTATTTTACAAAAATTTTCAGATCCACATCTGGGAACTATTTACAGATATCAATTTTTTTCAGCAATTATATTTTATTTTAATTTCATTTTTAAAACTTTATTTGTTTACGTTGATAGGTAAAATTGTATGCATTTATCTTTTACAACATGATGTTTTTTAAAAATATTTTTTGTTAGTACATTTTAGATATACAGTACAGTTACACTCATCTTTGGGATCTTGTACTTTTACATGACAGATCATCTTGATTCTTATTTTTCCCCCGTTCCTCTAGTCTCCTTTCCCCCTCCACCCTTCCCTATTTCCAAAGACTTTGTTTCCATTTTTTTCTTTTTCTCTTCCCTTTTTACCTTTCCCCTGCCCCTCCCATTTTCACAATAACTTTAGACCTTTTCTTCCTAATACAAAATATCCATTATACATTTTGACCCTTATTTACACTTTTCATCACACCAGAGAAACTATTCAGTATTTACACACGTGTGTCCTATTAATTTCACTGCAGAGTATGTCCTCAGTGTGCTTCCACTTACAACATGATATTCTGAAGTGTATACACATTGTGGGACAGTTATATCTAGCTAATTAACATGTCCCTTACCACAAATAGTTATCACTTTTTAGTGAAAACATTTAATATCCACTCAGTATTTTTCAAGAATACTGTGTCATCATCATGTGTCATCACGCTGTACACTAGCTCTCTTGAACTTATTCTTCCTTACTGTAATTTTGTATGCTTCAACTAATCTTTTCCCAGTCTGCTCCTCAGCAACTGCCTCTGCCTCTGCCAATCACCATTCTGCTCTCTATTTCTAGGTCAATGTTTTTAGATTCCACATGAGGGAGATCATAAGGTATATGTCTTTCTGTGTCTGGCTTATTTGCCTTGACACAGTGTCCTCCAGGTTCATCTGTGTTGTTATTACAAATGACAGGATTTCTTTCTTTTGACTAAATAGTATAAGAATAAAGAAAATGTGACATATATGTGTATATTGCATGTATGCCTTCATCTATGATGGAAACTTGTTTCAAGTCTTTCAGCAACTATGTTTAAATTGCAGATACACAGACTGGCTAATGTAGCCTCTCCCAGAACCTGTCTAAGCTCAATTTCAGCTCTGCTATTTTACTGGCTGGTAAACCTCAGGCCCCTTTATCTCTTAATTGCTTTATACATGTGTAATTACATATCCTGTGTTCAATAGAGAAAAGTTTTATCTATCTCAATGTGTTTCTGTGTGTAACTGAATATATATATAAAAGCTTGATTAATACCTAGCACATAGTAAGTGCTATAATGTGTTTATTTTTACAGTACTGGAATACAGATGTAGATAAGACTAGAGCACAAGAGACCTTATTCTTAGAGGATTTCTGGAACACAGTTTTGTAAGTAAAAAGCAGCTTCCTCTGGGCATGAGTACGCATGCCTGTAATCCCAGTAATCAGGAAGCTGAGGTAGGAGTATCAGTGTGAGTTTGAGGCCAGCCTCAACTACGTAGCAAGACCTTGTCTCAAACAAATAAAAACCGAAAAAACAGTTTCTAAATGAAAGCATTCCATTCTATAGGTCCTCGATGCAGTAATCCAAATTCGTCACTAGATGGCAATTATGAGCCATAAAATCAGCTACAGCTCATCCAAACCACTGTGTCAAACACAAGCGTGGTTTTTTTAGTGAGGCTGGCTTTAAACTCATGCTGTTTGTTCCCCACAAAGGGAGCTTCTAAAAAGCTGTAGTCACCAAAATTGGCCTTCTTGTTGTTGAGGCTCACTTCTTGACATAAGTCCTTTTAAAGGCAGCTGCACAGAAGCTTGGGTTTACTTAACTACTTGCTATAGTGAATTTGCATTATCAGGAGAGCTTTAGTCCAGGGACAGTAGGACAGTGTCAGGATCTTATGTCAAGTTAAACCAGTTGTTCTTAACATGTATTCTCAATCAGCAGCCTCAGTATCACCTGTGAGCTTGGGGGCCTTAACAGATCTGCTGACCAGGAAATCAGCGTTTTAATAAGACCTCTAGATGATTGTGCCTGCTAAAGTTTGAGAACCATGGAAATAAATTACTGTTTAGTATTATATAAATGTTGGCAGTAGAAGCGTCCTCAGAGAATATTTTGCCCAGATCTTTATTTTTCAGAGGACACTGAGGCCCAGAGAAGTTAAATGACTCTTTGGAAGAAATAAAGCAAATGCTATTAAAAACCACTAAACGTCACAGCACTGGCTGGTGACAGAGCCAGGCCCCAAGGTTGCTGGAGTTTTATGTCCCAGCTTTTCCTACAAATAATCTTTACTCCTGTCCTCTCCTCTAAGTTGAGGCCACTAGGTACATATTCTATCTTGATGAAAAAAATCACATACATTTATATGAGTGTTTGTTCATTTCAATAAACATTTCATGGAGACATAAAGTTGAATATGATGCATCCGTTACATTCTAGTATGCTTGCTTGTATGTGCGCATATATGGGTGGGTTAGAGGAGTGAGAGGGAAATCAAGTGAAAATAGTCACTCTGCCGAATTGCTAAGAGGCGTACCCTGGGAAATAGATGGGTGTAAGAAAAGTTTGGGGGACAGGTAAGAGGAGGAAACTGTAGAGGTGAGCTTTAAGTGTGAGTAGGAGTTCACTAGATGAAGACTGGAAAGGACATTTGGAAAGAGGGATCTGCGTGCACATGGAGCCATTCAACCATTTGGGCAATCTTACGTTTTATTTGAGGAGAAGGATACAGTGGGGAAGTTATGTTACAGGTGATGATGATGATGCTAATAGTTGTTACTTACTGAATGCTAAATATGTGTTAAAGCCCTGTACTAAGCATTTTATGTCTATTATTAATGATTTAATCTTCAAACAATCTTGCTAGTATCTACTCTTACTTTATGGATGTCAGTGGGCATGCATGCATGTTTCATTTACTTAAAATCACGTTACCATGTATGCTTCTTAGACACAGCCTGGCTCTGTCACAAGCCAGTGCTGTGACCTTTAATCATTTTTAATGGCATTTGTTTTATTTATTCCAAAGAGCCCTTTGATTTCTCTGGGCCTCAGTGTTCTCTGAAAAGTAAAGAGTGCTGGGCAAAATATTCTCTGAGGACCCTTCCACTGCAACTTTGGAAGTGGCCCATTTCTTATGATGAACCAACCTTGGAAGGAAGCTCATTTCAATTGTTTGACTCCCTAAAGAAAGGAAGCTAATGAGTGAATGATCTGGTCTGAGATTACTGACTTTGTTATGTTTGGTTTTTACTCTGTAAGTGTTCATTATGAATGTGCTTTTCATAATCAATGTTAGAATCTTTTCTTCATTGCACAGGTATCCACTACTAAACTAAAAATTCAAGTGGTAATTAAAGTTCTAGTACGGTTCAAAACACTGTGCCTTGTTCTTTCTAGGTAGGCTTCTAGGTGCTCCTAGATTCGTTGGGATATTTTTGAATGATTTTACATTTTACTGAGAAAATTATTTTTTGCTTGGTAGTTTTTGCATCTATACAATATTGATATGGGATAAGATAATCTAGAAGGTCCCTTTCAGCTCTAATTGTATGTAGATTTATGATTAAATGATTAAGTGGCACAAAGAACTAATTTCTGAGTTTTTAAATACTAGAAAATATATATGTTTTTTCTGTGTATTTGGTACCAGGGATCAAATTCAGGACCTTGAACTTGTGAGGCAGGTAGTGGCACCACTGGGCTAAATCACTGAACTTTTTTTTTTTTTTATTAAGTTTATTGGTACATTTTAGGTACACAATATAATGACATTCATCATTGGAAATTTGTACCTTTACATAACCTATCTTGGTTCTTATTTTTTCCCCATTCTCTGCCCTCCCTTCACTCCCTCCCCCCTTTCCTATTTACAAAGACTTTGTTTCCATTTTTTCCTTTTCTCGTATTATTCCATTCCCTTCTTTTCTTTCCCAACCTGTCCCGCTTCTCCTTCCGCTTTGGACCTTTCCTTTCTACTTCACATCATCAGTTATACATTTTGATCTTTATTTACACTTTTAGTTTTTCACACCAGAGAAGCTATTCAGTACTTGCACGTGTCTGTCCTATTTATTTTACTTAAAAGTATGTCCTCAGTGTGCATCCAGTTAGCTATAAATGTCTCTAGTTTCTCATTCTTCATGGATGAATAGTACTCCATTTTATAAAAAAAAGCAGCAACACTTCTTTTTATCCAGTCTCCACTTCAAAACTTGCTTTTTAATAAGAGATGTTATCAGACCAAATATTTCTTCATGAATTTTTAAGTGGAATCCCTAAAACAGCTTGATATTTTACTTTTTAGGATATCTTAGACTTTATCCAGCTCAAATATGTGTTTATCTGATGAACAAAATATGACAGTTTACATATCTTAAGGACTAAAACTAGAAATCATTAATGGCCAGTTTGTTTTAAGGTGCTAAGAGGTGCACTGTACATTATGCTGTGTTTCTTCAATTGCTACAATAATGATTTTAAGTTTTACAAGCTCACATCACAACCTTTTTATATCTACATCTGTGCTTATAGCTCAAAGTGAACTTCTTTCTCAAGAAAAACCAAAATCTTAAATCAATTTTTACCTTCCATGTCTAGAGAAGTTGAATAGCCTATACAGTGCTTTATTTTGAAAGAAAGGAAGAGCCATAAAATCTAGGAAAAAATTTATAAAATGTATTATTAATTATTTTTAAAAACTTTGTGATTAAGAATAACATTTGTATTTTACTACTTTGGACAGTTATTGCCTTTCTCACTTGCAATCAACTTTTGAGTTAATTATAATAATGCTTCAATTTACTTATGTGCATTTTGAAAAATTTACCTAAAAGTATAAATAAAGACATAGAACTATCTAAAATTCTGCCACTTAGAATTGGCTATTGTTAATTTTAGAAAATTTATTTTAGGTGAGCATGACCACTAAGAAATTGGCAATGTATATACATTCTATATTTAATTCTTCTTTTAAAATTTAATATATATTTAGTTAATTAGATTATTTAAAATATCTGACTTCATAGATAACAATTATTATTATTATATGAAAAATTATAAAATGGTTTTATTTTCATTATTTTGTGATTTTCCATGCCATTCTGATTTAGGTCCCTTTTGTTTGTTTTCATCTCTACTTGTTCCAGAAAAAATTTAAGGTAGTTTTAATCCACTTTCTTGAAAATGGGTGTGATATAAAGGGAAAATAAAAACCTCTGAAATTCATACTTCATAGTTTTTTCACTTGAGATCTTTGCCCAATAAACAATAGGCAAGTTTTAATGCATCAGGGAATAGTACCATAAAGATTCCTATTACAATATAAAAAGGCCTTTTAGAACACAGTAGGAACTTCTCCTTTATTAACTATTGTTTATAAGTACACATTTTTCAAAAGGACATTGTGGTGCACACCTGTAATACCAGCACTTGGGAGGCTAAGGCAGGAGGATCAGCACCGATTTGAAGCCAGCCTAGGCTACATAGTGAGTTCAAGGCCAGCCTGAACTACACAGTAAAACTTGTCTCAAAACAAAACAAAACAAAACAACACAACATGTCCACAAGCCTTCCAATTTGTTTGCTTTTTGGGGCAGAGCTCCAATTTTACTGCTCAGTGTTCTTTCAGTGTCTAGAACTGTTCCTGACCCATCATACTTTCTAAACAAACACTTGTGGAGCTGAGATGAATAGAATGGAATAAATTTAAAATATTCTCATACTGTCACAGTAGGTTACATTGTGATTTCTAATAGTATTGAAGTAAAAACCAGTAATAGTTAAGAGCTTTGGTTTCTGCTCCCTCTTGCTTACTTTGAAAGACTGACAAAGGTTAAGTGGGATAACCTTGATCAAACTTTTAGCATAGTGCTTGAGTTCACATAGCAAATGTTAAATAGATTTAACTTTTAGTGATTTGCCTTTTTTTTTTTTTTTACAATTTGTACTTTTTCTTCTAAATAAGTGCCTATTTTTTTCTGAAGACTTTGAGTTAGATTTTTTTTGAAACAGGAATAAACTACTTCTTTGGAAATTATATATGAAATATGTTGCAGACTTGAGAATGAAACTTACTAGATAACAAATTTGTAAGTAATTGTTACCTTACATTGCCTATATTAAACTAATAGTCCAAAATCTTATCATAATTTTCCTTTGAAGCATATTTTAAAATAAGCAGTGCTATAGAGTCATAAATATAATTTGTAGCTTTTCTGTGTCATTTTTACTTTTAAGTTTTTCATTCATTCATCAAGTAAAACTGAGCCCTGCTAATGAATGAGCAATTTGAGACATCAGATAATGAAAGTTGACTTTTTCCCTGTATTTGGAAGATAGATAAGTATGGCTGAATCAGTGTTGCCAATGTACATTATACTCTGATGACATCTTAGCAAGTTTGTAGCAGCATATCAAGACAGATGCATAAGCAAGCCCAATAATGTGAAATCAGTATTATGCCTTCTGAATGATAGAATTCAGTAGTCTAGCATTATCCCATAGATACATAATGTGAGACACATAAGCAACTTTATATTTTCCAGTAGCCACATTAAAAGTAAAGACAGGTGAAATTAATCATTGAGTTATTTATTTATATATTAATTTATATTTATTAATTTATTTGACTCTGTATATTAAAAATATAATTATTTCAACATGCAGTCAATATAAAAAGTATTAATGAGAGCCAGGGATTTAGCTCAATGATGCTATGCCTGCCTTGAAAACACAAGGTCCTGAGTTCCATCCTTGGCACCAAAAATACATACAGAAATAAATAAATAAATAAATAAACTTTACAAAAAGTATGAATGAGATGTTTGCTTTTTAAAAAAAATTCTAAGTCTTAGATATTTGGCACAGTTCACTTCAATGGACTCTGGCCAGATTTTGAATGTGTAGGAGGGGATAGTGGGTACCTCATTGGGCAATACCACTGTAGTCATTCCTGCTTTGCCTCAGTAGGAGAGTCCAGTGAACATCGATGTGAGGTAGAGGGAACAAAAAGATCTCTTCAGAATCTTAGAATATGGTTGTTCCTGGCTCTGCCATTTGATATCAACGTGACTATGAACACATGATTTCATTTCTGTGGATCTTGAGTACCTACCATACTTTTCTCTTGAGCCTGGGGGTGGTGGTGGTGTGGGAGATTAAATAAGATATTTTATGTGAAAAATAGTGTTGTTAAATCATAACGCACCAAAGAAGTTTTAAAAATAAATAAAATGGAGTACTATTCAGCTATAAAGAATGAGAAACTAAAGACATTTATAGCTAAATGGATGCACATTGAGGCCATACTCTTATGTGAAATAAATAGGACATGTGTAAATACTGAACAGTTTCTCTGGTGTGAAAAACTAAAAGTGTAAATAAGGATCAAAATGTATAATTGATATTGAGAAATAGGATGGAAAATGTCTAAAGGAGTGGGGGAAGTGGGAGGGGTAGGGGAAAGGAAAGACGGGAAAAGAAAAATATGAGAAATGGAAAAACAAGGAAACAAAGTCTTTGTAAATGGGAAGGGCAGAGGGAGTGAAGGGAGGGCAGGGGAATTGGGAAAAAATAAGAACCAAGATACATCATATAAATGTACAAGATCCTAGTGAAGAATGTAACTGTACTGTATACCTAAAATGTACCAATAAACTTAATGGAAAAAGAATCATAAGGCATCATGCACATGCAAGGCATTATTGCTTCCTTTTTTGTAGGTTTACTCCCATGAATTTCCTAAGGCTATAAGTTGGTAGGAGAATCAGTGATAGAGTTTGGGGCTTCTGACTTCTAGCCATCTGTTTCAGCTAAGGACTATTTATACTTAACTAATTTTTAATGTTTTTCATTTTAAAAAGTTTTTATTTAAAAAATTGAAAAAGGAGAGTGGGAGTAAGAAGTAGAGTTTCATATGGAACAGTTAGTCTTTTTGGCTACTGTCATAATGTTCTATAGTAAAATTATAAATCTAGGCTATTTATATATTTCTGTATTCAGAATTGCATTCATCAAGGATTGGATTTTATTGCTGTGATATAATATAAAACCCCATGTTCTTTAAAGTTTCAAACAACTTTTAAATTGAACTGTGGTTTCCCTACTTTATTTGTCTCCAAAATATAGTACAACCACGAGAAAGCCTTTCCATAGTGGGCTGGATTAATAAACTAGATATGGATCAATTTAGTAATTTTCTATGGATATTTTTGGTTACAGATATAGCTCATTAATTCCCATGTGCAAGACACTACCTCTCTAGCATGAATCTATTAATGTGGGAATAATTCAATTCAATCCATATTGTACTTACCATGTGTAAGCCACTTTGCATATTTAATGTTCAAAAGGAGTTTGTTCCTATGACAACTGTCCTTAGGTATATATATTCTTTAACTGGAGAAAAATAAGGCACATATTTACCAAAATCTCCATCATATATGAATCAAATGGATTAAAGATCTAAATGTTAAAACAAACACTAAACCAGCTGAAAAAGAGGTTATGTAGAAGTCTTGAAGACATTGGTGTAGGAAAAGATTTTATGAACAAAACCTCAGTTGCCCATGAACTAGCACAACAATCAACAAGTGTGATGTCTTATTACAAAGCTTCTGCACAGCAAGAGAAACCACCAACAGTGTAAAGATACAACCCACAACGTGGGAAAATTTTTTCACCACTTCTTTCTCAGACAAAGGTCTACTATTTAGAATATATAAAGAATTTAAAAATAATCAGACCTCCCTAATTTAAAGACCCAGTCAATAAATGGGCATCTGAAATGAACAGACATTTCTCAGACAAAGAAGTAGAAATAGCAGTAAACACTTGAAAAATGTTCAACATCACTGGTCATTGGAGAGATGTAAATGGAAACAAAACTGAGTTTCTACTTCACCCCAGAAAGAATGGCTGCTATCATAAAATCAACCAACAACAAATGCTGGTGGGGCTGTGGGGAAAAGGAATCCTACTCCACCATTGGTGGAAGTCTAGATTGGTGCAACCACTCTGGAAATATTTAGGCATTAACCCAGCTCACTTTCACAGAGAAAAAGAAATATATTTTAAAAGTTCTTTAATTTCTTCTTAAAATTCTGTAAAATACTTTTACAAATAACTTCATTTTCATTTCATATAATCATATTTAAGATTCAGGCCTGCCAGAATTGATGACCATACTCAATACATGCAATGTTTATTTTTACATGCTGAAACACTGCTGTTGACTATTGAATGAAATAGGTTATGCAGTAACCTTTATGTTTTATTACCTTTGCACCTGAGTTTAAAAACAAAGAGATTAATTTTCTAAAGGTCCAATTAATAGTATTTTTGATATTTCTACTATAATTTTATAAGCAATTCTCTTCTGTCCTATAATAACCACCATCTGCATTTTTATTATTTTGTTTAACATTATTATTGTAATGTTTTACTGGGTAATCCCATCAATGCTTGGCAGCAAGAGCTTGTTGCTCTTAATCCAGAAGCTGAACCTACTGGTTACAAGAGTATAGACTTCTCTATTGAGTTCAAAGTCCTGTACTGACTTTACGAATGGAACCTATGGCATGTGTCTTTCACCAGCTTCTCCAAAATCCTTGATCAGATTTAGAACTATTACCTGCTATTTAAATAAGTATGCATTTTTTTATTTAATAGTTTTGCATTATAAATACTTTATTTGGAGACTATCTGGCTTTGAGGGAATCCAGCCAAAATAATTAGTGGTATCTATACAAAAAAGGAAAATTGTTAGTGTACAGTATTTGCATTTCTCTAGGAACTAGAATGGATCTATTCTAGACCAGAGGTCCTCAACTTGGTCTTTAGCCTATTAGGAACCTGACTTCCCAGCAGGAGGTGAGCAAGTAAAGCTTCATCTATGTTACAGTTACTTCCCATCGCTTATGTTACTCCTGAGCTCTGCCTTCTGCAGATGAGCTGCAGTGCTAGATTCTCATATGAGTGAGCCCTCCCGTGGACTTTACATTAGAGGGATCTAGGTTGTACACTCCTTTGAATCATTCAGAACCCTCCTTCCCCATGGTGAAACCTGTCTCTGTCAAAAAGTTTGGGGGCAACTGTCCAAGACCGGTTGTAGCCAAACGGCATTGACTATCAGGCTAAAAGTTGTCCTTGTCTTTTTGTTCAGGGACACCCTAGCAAGAACACAAAAAAATCTGAGTAATCTTAACAATTTATTTTTTCAATTATGAAATAAAATTAAGCAAGTTATAAAAAGCCATTGTACTAGCACATATTAAGGAATATTGAGTTATGTGTCTTAAAGTCACACTTAAGACCAGGCAATAGTAATAGGCATATGATGGCTGTGGATACTATGAGATAATGTCTACTTGTCAGAAATGGATGGTATGTTGCGGTTTTTTTCCATCAAAGTTCAAAAGTTGATGATATACTTTATATTTTTATTGCTTTTACTGAGACATCAATTAAGGAATAAAAGAGAGTCTAACATTCTGTTCATTTTCATGGTGGATATATTCAATATCACATGTGAACAAAACCATATTTATTGTATCATGTTCTATTTCATGCATCCCAAATTGTTCTTAGGAAATTTTAGTGCATATCAGTTCAGTCATCTGAAAGGAATCACTTCTTCATCACAGCTCATAAGTATCAGCCGGAAAAAATGGCCCAATTAAGAGAAATATGATAATGGTATAAAAACACATATAGATATGTCTGGGAAAAGATAAGGTTATTTCAATTTTCCCATTTGCACTGGAATTATTTATTTTACAAATCTCCAGATCTTTTATTACTTAAAATCCTTTGCTGAATTATGAAAAAAAGTTTAAGTTTGCAATTTTCCTCTGCAAATCTAGCTGCTAGCATCTGGTGAACATTTGGATACCTAGTCAGGTTCTATGGAAATGATTATTTTAAGACTCTACTTCAACATGCCTGAGCTTAAAATTCAGCTAGGATCACACTCAGCACATGTATATTGCTCTGGGACATTTAAAAAACCCTTGGTATTAACAGCAGTGATCTCAAGTCTTGTGCAGCAATGCAGACAAATTGGGAGGCAGGATAAGAGGATGTGTAGGCAGGCTGGACATGTGCCTATCAAGTTCTCATGTGCTCCAGGCAGTGACTGGCTGCTTCACCTGTGGACCACCCCACAGCGAGGCCCTTGCCCTCTACAGCTCTTGACACTTACATTTAAACTTGGTTGGCCTTCAGAAATGAGGACCAGTGTCCTTGCTTGTGGCAGCCCTGGGGCTGGTTGCTGCTTCTTCACTGGATGTTGCTTTACTTCCAGAACAGCTTCTGGAAAAAAAAAAAAAAAAAAAAAACTTTTACTCAATTGTAAATACAGGGCCAGGGATTAATCTCAATGGTTCCACTGCCGGCCTTGAAAACACAAGGTCCTAAGTTCGATCCCTGTTACCAAACATAAATAAATTGTAAATATAGTCAAAAGCAGAATTATTATCAATGGCATTTTTTTCTAGATCATAGGAGAAATTATATAATAGAAATACATAAATATATGCTTTAATAAAAATTCTATTATTTACCAAAATTCAATTGTACATTTAGGATATAAAGAGGCTCTGTATGGCAATTAGAAGCTAATAATTTTTTTGTATGCCCTTATTTATTTTTACACATATATTGGTACAGTTAGGGTCTGGAATGTCTCCAATAGGTCCATGTGTTAAAGCTTTGTCACCAATCTGTGGTTCCATCAGGAAGTGATGGAATCTTATGAAGTGTGCTTAGTGGAAAAAAATTAACTCACTCTGGGCATGTATCTCCAGCTATTATTGTGATCCTGACCATTCTCTCTTTTTTGCTTCCTGATTTCCATGAGGTGAACAGGTTTACTTAACCACTAGCTCTCACCATGATGTACTGTGTCATTCCAGGTCCAGAGTGACAAGGCCAAGTGACCAGAAGCTGAACCTTCTAAAATAATGAGCCAAAATAAACCATTTCCTCTTTTTATATTGATTATCTCAGGTATTTATTAGGTAAAGGAAAATTGATTAACACATAACACATATGTAAGTTTTGTCCAAATAGAAAATGTATAATATATTTTTATTGTTTTTTATGGTTATATTATACACCAAATTTTCATTCATTCAATTTTCATTAGTGTATATTTGAGACAGTTTTGAAAGGATTTTGACATTGTCTATAGAGGAAGCAAATTTGAGGACTATCTCAAGAGGAGAACAGGTTTATTTAAGAAAAGTAAACTTTTTGAACATCATGTGTTCACTCAATTTGTATAAAACAATATTTGAGTTAGAAATTATTCTTAGTTATTTATCAAATTACATCTAGGGGCTGGGGATTTAGCTCAGTGGTGCCATTCCTGCCTTCCTGCCTTGCAAGTGCAAGGTCCTGAGTTCGCTTCCCAGTACAAAAAACATTAGGTCTGATAGGGCTGTAATGTGACATTTTCAGATTTTATTTGAACCTTTGATGCAGTTTAACTAGTTGAATATTTTTGTACTTTATACATTTTCTATCATGTAGATGTTTTATAAATCATATAGGATTTCTCTTCATTTACCCTGAATTTCAGAAATTTATCTCTACGTTTGAAGTAACAGTGCATATTTTATTTTGGTCTATTAAAATTGTAACAGGAACAAGTTTAGCAACTTAAATAAAAAGTTTTGACAGCCCAGATTTGTTAAGTAAGAAGAGTGCAGGATTGGGTATCCAGTTTATATGTTTTGCAATGTGATATAAGCAGTACATTATTAACAGTTTTGTCTAAAAAAATAGTCTGTTATAATGCAAAATAGTCTATGTTTTTACTGTTCAGTATGAGAGCCACTTGTCACACCTGGCTATTTAACTCCTAAAATATGGCCATTGTGATTGAGGAGCTGAATTTTTCACTTTCTTTAATTTTAAATAATTTAAGTAAAGGACCAGTGCTAGAATCTTTCACCCTGGAGAAGGTTTATTTCTCTGTATTTACTACTCCATATGAAATAGATATCTTCTCTCTGCTGACTATTTATAAGACAGTAGTGTCTCCAAAGCAGAAAGCCTAGGCTCTGACATGTGGCCTCCATTATGGAGTGTGCACCATATTTGTTTGGGGCCAAACAGTGGACAGGGTAGCATTCTGAACTTTGGCTCAACTTGTGGATATTCAAACCCAATAAAGTTCAGGTTAGCCATAGGTGATCTGAGAATCTTTCATCTCTGGAAAGCCTTGGGATCTCAGATTATCTCTAATGATGAAGTTCAGTGACAGTAAATGGACTCAAGAGCTTTATTTTTCCAGTGTACTGCTTGTGTGGTTAGACTCCTTGAAGAAGTCTTGTAGGTAACAGATACTTATGAAAGAGGTACTCCATAGCCACGGGTGCCTCTATGAAAAATAAACTTTGTACATTTTTTTTAACTTTATAGATTCTGATCAGATATTAGGGCATTACTGATATAAATACTTTTGTGCCTCTTGTTATATCTTTCTTTAATAAATATTTATTGAGCAAGGCACAATGCTTAACTCTGGCGATAGAATGTTGAAAATAAACTGGATACAACCTTTGCTCTCATGGTAACCACATTGGACAATAATATTTTTTCAATGTTCTCTTCTTCCAAAATTTACTTTTTCTTTTAAAGTATGGTGAAAAGATACACAGGATAAACAGAAATTCAGATGATCATTACCATTTGTATGTTATACATCTAATTAAATTTATTTCTCTCTAGACAACTGTTACAGGTCCATTTATGTAGCTTTTTTTTTTTTTTTGAAATTCAATATTGGAAAGCACAGGAAATAACCAGACCTCAGTTACCATTTTTAGACTATGAGATTAGCATCATTATTTAACATTTATTGTGTGTTTACCATATATATGCTTTAAAGGGGCTCTTTTCTTTAGATGAACCAGAGAAATAACCTCTAAAATAATTATTAATTGAAATATTTTTCATTGCTATTAATGCAACAACACATTTTTTTACTTTGCCATTCATAACACGTACAAAAGAGTGCTACATACATAGCAACTATATAACTAAATGTATGATCTCCAACCTACATTTATTAAAGAATTTTCAAATGTCACTGATGGTAATTTAAGAATGAAAAGGATTAAGAATTGAATGCATACAACCATAATAGCTAGTGCTTAAATATCTGATGGTCAAGAAATGATTTCCTCAAATATGTTAGTTGATAAGGTCCTTGATTTTTGTAGACAGGCACTATGAAAATGATTTTTAAAAATAAATTATACAGCAATGGAAGAACCCACAAAAAGAAAAAGAGATAAATTTCTTCATCAATATTTAAAAAATAGTTGCCTACAAAATCATCATGAACAAAGTTAAAAGGAGAAAGGCTATTCATTTTATTTCTTAAAAAATATGGAGGCTTAAAGCATGACCACAAGTTCAAAAGAATCATCTGTGTTCCTTCCCATTGAATTTGGGAGAGTTTATGACTGCTTTGACCAATTGAGCACAGTGCAGAAAGCACAGTATAGCAGCTGAAACTGGGCCATAAAATATGAAGCTGCTGTGTTGTTTACTGGAATGCTGTCTTTTCCCCAAACCTCTAAGTGAGAAGTCTGACCCCACCTTAAGGCCATGATGCAGAAAAAGCCACCTGTAGGTGATCCTCACATGTAAGTGCTCCAGTTGACATTGCCAGCAAACTCAGCCTTCTTTTATTCTTGCCAGGGTACTAAACAAGTAAGGTCCTTGAGTCCCAGTTCCTATTAGCCAGCACAAAAACCTCCCAGACCCTTCTACCGGAATGCCTGACTTATAAAACAGTAACATAAAAATTGTAGTTGTTTTAAGCTGCTAAGTTTTGGTGTAGTTTGTTATGCAGTAGAAATCACTGGAAGGCCTTTGCTCTTATTTCTTTCTGGAAAGTTTTTTCCCCAGAAAACTGCATGCCTGGGCCCTTTGCCATTTAAATCTCAACTTGAAAATCATTTCCTCAGAAAACTCTTTGTTTACTTTCCAATTTCAGCACAACTACTCATTTTTTTATATCTGTAATAAAATTCTTTTTAATTCTATATTAATATTTGTCTCTTTCTTACTTTATTATATATCTTATTCACTTAATAGTATGTCTCAACACCAGCCCTTTACTCTATCCAGCCCTTTCTTGAGAATAGGAAACTTGATTGTTTTGTGTACTATAACATCTCTTGCTTCAGAACCAGGCCTGGCACATGGGAAGTGTTCTATAAATACTTTCTGGACTCCTTTGAAATAAACACATTTGTATGTCTGAAACACCAAACTTAGCAGAGCAAAAGAAACAAAACTTGAGATTATTTTTAAAAAGTCAGAAATGGTAAATTGTATTGGTATTTTAAAAACCTTTGATGGTTTCGATTAGAGTTAATTATTTGCTTCAATTTTGAAAAAAGAAAAAAATCACAAAATCACAGCAGCATAAAATTTTTTCAGGAGTGTGATGAGAGCTCCTCTGTCAAATCAGATACTTTTAAAACTATATCATCCAGGGTCTGGGATTTAGCTCCGTGGTTCGGTGGCCTGCCTTGCAAGCACAAGGACCCGAGTTCAATCCCCGGTACCAAAAACAAAACAAAACAAAACAAAACAAAAACAAAACCATATCATCCACTCCACAGACTCCTTGCTTTGAAAGGAAGAATGTTAACTTTCCACCAATACTTTTTTTTGCTGCTGAACATATGCTTTATTTATTTATTTGGGTAGGGAACAAATCTTACTTTAAAATGACTTTCTTTTCACCACTGATAGTGTTGAAAACAAGGTTTAATTTTTTGGGACTGCTTAATACAAGCATCTAGAATGATATGTCCTTATTACTCCATTGGAAGAATGGGAGTTAAAGGTGTTCTTGGTATCATTCACTCTGGGATGCAGGAGCCTTATGGGTTGGGCTTCAATGACCAGGTATGATCATAAGATTTTATGCCAGTGAGATCTATTTCTATAAAAACCCATGCAAAAATCTGAACTGTTACTCTGAATTGCTATTTATAGATTTGCCATAACATTTCAGAGTGTATATAACATTTTCTCAGACATTCAAGCATAAATTTCAATATGTGTTTCAACATTCGGTATCCTGACTAGTCACTGAATTTTCTCTATGAAGCAGTATGATTACATTCTTATAGTTCTTGAAGGAAACGGAAGTAAATGTTTGGTAAACATGTCCTTTGGGACAGTCTCCCTGTGAATTGTATTATGTGCACAGTCTCAGTTAATTCTTACAACTGTACAATAAATGAGTAAAGGCAGTGAAATTAAAGATTTTATTCTTCCACACAATTTTGAAGAAGATTGGTAAATTAGGAATCAAAACAAAGAAACTGTCTAGTCTTATCCCATTGATATCATCCAACGGTTTTGGTTCAAGTTTTTCAAGGAATGCTATATGTTACTATTCTGACTCATGGATATTGTCTGACACATGAAAAATGTTCACTGACCTGAATGCTATTAAGTCAGGAAGAATACGTCCAGAGGAACTGTACATTTGAATTGTTTTGAAATCTATGGACTTGGATAATGACAATTGTTTAAGGAACCTTGATGTTCCCAGGGGGCATTCTTATCATCCCATAGCTTAGTATTCAGTTTGGACTGCTTATAATATTTGCTTATAATATTGTAGAGGGCCAATTTTCATTTTCACCTTCTCCTTCTTTCCCCCCACCAAACTTGAAGTTGTATGGTTTCAGATAAAGCACTAATTGTAAAATGCATTTGTACCATAACAGAATCATTTCTAAATTAACAACTAAATCCTGAAAAATTGGAAGAAAGGAAAAAGTTCCTTCGTGGTGCACTGAGATATCACTGAGGGACTGCATTCATATATCACTGATTTTTATTTAAGTTACAATTAGAGGGACATTAACTTTCCATTGTTTATAAAATCCACATAAAGTAAAAAAAAAGGCTGAGAATATTTAAAGATCTAAAATGTGTATGAAATATTTGGATTCTATCAATTCAGAATAAGGATAGGAGTAAAAAATTCATTTTCACTTCAACGTGAGGGTCAATTTAAAAAACTATGTCCTTTGCAGAGCTGGAGAACAGAAACTTCCATGGTTGGAAAACGACACAAAGCCTTTACCACAATTTAAATGGTGATTTTTGACAAAAATATTTTTTTGAAATTTTTATTCTAGGTACATCTGTCTGATACATTTGCAATAGATAGAAATATATCTACTGTTTTCCAGAAGGTCCTTATTTTCACTGAGGAACTCTGGAAGGTAAAATTCTAGCCCTTTTTGAATAAAATCAAATTGAATGAAACTTCAGACAGGATAAAATACTAAAAATATAATGGTGACTTAAGATATGGTCAGAAGTCTTCCAAATAACAGATTATGAGAGAAAGGCCATGTCTCTGAAATGGTAAATAAAAGAATGTGGTGTAAAGTCTCTTTTCACTTATCTAGCTATTTGATATTATAAAGCAAATCTTACATTGAACCCAAAAGTACAAAGTAGATTTTTTTGTCTGGACTTAACTATATTATGATATACGTTCAATCATATTGTCATTTGCATTATGATCAATTCATATATCCATCTGTGCAGTTAATTACATCTGTGATTTAATAATTTATTAAATAAATGTTATGCCTCACCTAAGACAGTACATGAAGCAATTTGTTTTGGGACAGTATCTCTCTGTTTCTGTCTCTCTATATCTCTTCTTATATATGTATATATATCCATGTTCATTGAAGCTCAGTTCATAATAACTAAATTATGAAATCAGCCTAGATGTCCATCAACAGACAAAAATAAAGAAAATATGATACTTATACACAATAGAGTATTGTTCAGCCATTACAAAGAATGAAATCAGGTCACTTGCAGGAAAATGTATAGAACTAGAGATAATTATGTTAAGTGAAACAAGCCAGTGAAAGACAAATATATATATATTGTATGGCTTCTATCATATGTGGGATCCAAATAAATAAATTAATAAATAAATGAAAGGAAGGAGAGGATAGAAAAGTAAAGTGGACTACCAGAGAAGAAGGGAATAAGAGGGAGGGGGAGGGAAAGAAAAATGAGGGGTGGATGGGTGAAGGTATGTTATGTGCACATATGAGTCTTTCAAAGTAAAACTCATTAATCTGTTAACTAGCATGCAGTAATTAAAATTCCTTGATAATAAAATTTGACTGTTTTACCTCCTGATAAAAGTGATTCATTTTTATTTAAGATATTTTCAAAATAGATATGAAAAATTTCAAGTATATTATGGTAGTCATTTTCTTGTAGAATTACCATAAAGCAGACTCTGAAGTGAGAAGAGAAAAATGTGTTGCATATTTGGGAAATGATCGAGGTTCTGAAGCACCCCACAACCTTGGTAGGAAGGAGAGGATGAAAGTGAGATCCTGGACATTAGGACAATGATGAATTTTATTTTTAGTGAGAAGATTTTAAGTACAGAATCTATGTTTTATTTCCCTCACTTTCTTCAGCATACACTGAATAGCTCATAATTGGTGCTTAGAAGTTATTTGTTGAGTTAAATGAAATGTAATTTCCTATTCTTTTCCTAAGGGAAGGTTTTCATGAATCATTTTAAATTTTGAAAACCTAACTTTGAGGACCCCAAGGGATTAATGGGCATTGGAAAATTTTAACTCAACAGGAAATGGGGGTTGACTCATTGCTGTCTTGGGTTAGTGAGGAAGACTGACTTTACTAAAGGAAGAATGGAGAGTGTTTGTGCAGGGATTGGTAGCAAGGAACAACTATTAATTTTGGTAAAAATGACTTTTGTTCTCCATGGGCTATAAACATAAAGAAATAAAACCAAGATACTATGAACTTGATAGTCTTCTGTGGAGCACCTCAGTAACAACCTCATATAGCGATTAGTGTTGACTAATGATGCCCTGAGTTGAGAACCCAAGAATCCCAGCAAGCCTGGGTTTAGACACAAGAGAGAGGAGAATCATAGTGGTGTGCAAGCTCCAGATAGATATAACTTATTTTCTATGCATTTCAGGCTCTGGTTTATTAGTCTTTCCATTGCTAACTGAATCCTTGTCCATATTGCTCAGTGCCCTGATAATCCCTGATCGTGATTATGGCTTTGGTGTTCTGTGAAATATTTAAGAAGATGAAGGAATATCATTGCAAACTGAGTTAATTCTCTTTAGCTTTGCTTCATCCATGCTAGTCTTTTTTTGTGGGGAGGATGCAGTCACATCAGGAGTCATTACTGTTAAGATCAGCCATACAGTGTCCACATGCATGTGAACACATAGTATTGTTCAAAATAAGATAAACAGATTCCATACCTTGCCTCCAGGAGCTGGCAGTAAAAGCCAGACAACTGATACAGTGAAAACAATGGGGCAAACAGATTCCCAGCTGAGTAAACATAGAAGTACAGCAAATTAGAGGATTTTAGTACAAACTCTTAGGGCATATGCTGTTTTATGTTGGAAATGAGGGAAAATTCCACAGGTTTCAGAGAGCTTGCTGAAGTCTGTGTGAAGGCAAATAAGATGCTGATGGCAGTGGTAAATCATCTCACTCTTTTCAGTGAGAAGGGAAAGAAGTTTCTCTTTGGAGTTAAAAAGGGAGAGTGTATTTCTTTCATAGCTACTTACTCTGAGGATACATTCATTGCTACTTAGGCCTAGGATTTTTTCTAAGAGGTTTTGTTGTAACCAGTCTAGGGAAGGAAAATAAAAATGTATTAAGCAGGGCATATCCTGCCAGAGAGATTTCATAAGCCTTCTTTCCACTGGAAACCAGGCTAAAAAGAAAATAAAAACCAGAGTGTATTATAATTGTACATTCCACTTAAAACCAACTGGCAAATGCCAATTGATTTTCCAAGGAAATGATTACTTTGGGTGAGGTGTGTGTGTGTGCACATGTGTGTGTGTGTGTGGGTGTGTAGGGACAACATAGCTTGCTATTGTCTAGCATTCAGTTTTTGACATTCTGAAAACTGTCAGAAATCAATCTGGACTCATAAAATTCAGTTGAAAGCAAATTCCAAGCAGGTCTCAACTCTCAACTTTAGCTACTCTGGACTGATAGGTATCTCTCTTCTTTTAAATATATCCAAATAGAGAATTTGAAAACCTCCCCAGGAATCTCTTCCAGGATTTATAAAAACTTCGCTGCCAATAAGATCTTTCCATCTAACTTAAATTCCTTTGGTTGTAATTTGAATTCATTTCCTCTTCTTTGCTCATTAGAGGAGAACACTACCCACTATAACCATTTCTCTAAATACAGCTGTGAAACACACCTCAGGCTTCTTTTCTGGACACACATGGCTTCTTCTTTATTTGTCAGTCTATAATCTTTTTTTGTTTGTTGTCTTTTCTACTTTGACCTCTGCCTTTTTTCTCAAGAAGAGATGACTTGGTAGACACCTTAAAATTCTGTCTTCACATTTATTTTACAAGACTTATTCTACAAATATTGACATGTTAATACATTCCATTCTTTAATGCTAGGCAGACTGTATTGATTAGGTGATAAGGATCTAAAAGAACATTGGAATTTGTACTTTATGGATCCTTAGTAGGTGAGATGACAGTCTTAAGATATGAATGGCCACTTCTTAACTCTTAACATCTTGGGCAAATAACTTACTTCTATATATCATTATGGAAAGAATCCTTCCTGCACCTATAAAATGAGATGAACAAGATAATTCTGTATTTATTCACCTTTAATACTCAATACTTTTATGAATATATTCTAAGTATTCTTTTGGCCCAAAACAGAAGTTATTGTTCCCTTAATAATCCTTACTTTGCCTTATGTGTTATTTTGTCACTTATTTTTCAAGCAAGGACCTCTAAATTACATTTTTAATTTCACTAATGAGGTATAATTTAATACTTTGGTATAACCCCTCTTACATACATATTCCGGCTTATATGATAATTTCAAAGATCATAAGTTTATTGCTCCATGAGCTTTGCATATGCAAAATCATGTTTTGGTTTATTATTGCCCAAATGCTTTTGTAAGGCCACTGTTGTCATACATGAGTTGATTTGATTTTTTTTTTTTTCTGGGGATTGAACCAAAGATCTTCACATTAAACTACATATTTTTATTTTGAGATAGCATCTTGCTAAGTCACTAAGTTGTCTAAGCTGGGCTTGAATTTATGATCCTCCTGCCTCAGAATTAGAGACACTAGTAAGGAGACTGTAATTCTAAGCCTCCTCAGTCCACATGAATATATTTCCTCTTTTTCATGCCCTGGATATTTAAAGCACATACTAATAAAATGAGCCTTTTGAGAATCGGATGACACAGATGTCCCTTTAAAAGGTAATTCCTTTATTTCAAAAACAAGTACTATGGAATTTAAAAACTTGTATTATTGAAAGAATCCTTAAAAGTATGGCTTGAAAGACATCCTTGGTAGTAATATTTTTTGGGTGGGTCTTTTTTTCCTGTGATTATCTATTAAGGGTCAATTTTCTCTTCATTTCCTTTTAAGCTTTTTGCTGCACTTCAAGTTAAGCTTTAAAAGACCTATCAGGGCTGACCATACCTCTTCCGTCATACAAAATCAGTGCCTGCTATAATATTTTTTAGGGGCTTTAGAATACAGGGGAATATTTTCTCTTGCCTTTTTTTTTGGTACCAGGGATCAAACTCAGGTCCTTGTGCTTGCAAGGCAGGCGGCGGAAGTGACACACCTTTCTTAAAAATCACTTGCTTGGCTTGAAAAACTGTACTTCATCAAACCTAATAGTTGCCAGGCATAACGGTGGTTGCCTGTCGCCCCAGCACTCTGGAGGCTGAGGTGGATGGATTAGAGTTCAAGCCCCACCTGAGCAACTGGAAGACATAGTGAGACCCTTCCTCAAAATTTAATAAAGGAACTGGGAGACTAGCTCAATGTGAAGGCACTGGGTTCAGTCCCTATTACCACAGGAAAACAGCAGCAGCAACAACAGCAATGACAATAAAACAACATAATAGCTAACTAAACAAGAGAAGTCTGGATTTAATCATCCTCTGGATATCAAAATGGAATGAATACTTGCTATAGTGATTTAGTGAGACCTTGCTTTATAACTTGAAAAGGGGTGGAGATGTAGCTCAGTGAAGGTCCTGGGTTCAGTCCTTAGAACTGAGGGAAAGCAATGACAATGACAACAAACCCTCAAAATCTAATAACTAATGAAACAAGAGAACTATGAATTTAATCACACTCCAGCAAAATGAACAACTGTTATGAATATAAGCCCCTCTTTTTCTATTACAAGGTTGTCAGCAGTTTGTTTTTTGACTTTACAGTAAATCTGCTCTGTTTAAGTCATTTGCTCTTCTGTGAATATCATCACATCACATCACACTGCACCCTCCACCCCTCAGTCCTGTGCGTCCAGGCTGCCATGGTGGCTTCTGTGTCACCCGGACACAAATCTGGTGTCTAGAACTCACTGAGTGACTCACTGTTCTGCTAAGTAGTCAGCTGACATTTCAAGTATTTTTGTTCTGTCTTATGCCACATGCCTCACATTACATGTCCCTGAGTAACATTTGCACTTTCTGACCATTAGGCAAGGAACCTGGCCATCACCCCACTTGGTGCTGGAGTTATGAGTGAGCAAAGGAGATGGCATGCTTGTGTTTTACTATCTTTGGTGTGACTCCCTACATTCTTGGTCGTTTAGAGAATGCTCTCTGCTCCTCCTTTTATCTTTTAATCCCTTTCTTTTTTAAGTACACCGGTCCTGCCAAATCTCTTCTTTTCTCTTCTCATCACACTGAAATCACCAACAAGGCAGGGAGGGAAAAGGAGAAGTAAGAGCCTCCCCTTCCTTCTCTTTCTTTTCTTCTGCTTCCACCTTTTCTTTCTCCTCTTCTTCCTTCTCCTGTTCCTGCTCTTCCTCTTCTTCCTCCTCCTCCTCCTCTTTCTTCCTTCTTTTTTTTTATTTTTGAGACAGAGTCTCATTATATAGTTCATGCTGGACTTGACTTCACTACATAGCCTAGACTGACTTCAAACGTGCAGAAATCCTCCTGCCTCAGCCTCCCAAATGCTGAGGTTACATGCATTAGCCAACATGCCTGGCAAAAGCATCTTTCTGAAGGACCTTTCTCCCATTGTCTTAGTTTTCAAAACCTCTTCACTATATTTTGAAGATCTTTACATATTTTTTTTTCATTTTGATTTCACAAAACAAATGCCTTTTCTTTGTCTATAGTCCAGGGGTAGGGCCTAGCATTTGAACACAGGGATTTTTCTTTTATCTTCTTTGCACCGACACTAAGCAGCATATTTTGCTCTTACAAACTATTTCACACATGGTTCAAATTAATAGATAATATTGTTTTGATTTACAATGTCTCATTAAATTAAGTTTTAATTTATGTCAGCTTATATAATATGTTTATAAGTAAGGCTGCTTTTGGTGAATATTATACCTGTGAAACTGCCCAGCTGAAAATCTATGTATCATTATTATTCTCACATAATGTCATCACCTTGAATACTGGAAAATAAATATTCAGGTTAATGGGGAGCCTGCATAGGAAATCACTCATGGTAGGACACTGTGCACATTAAAAGTTTTCCCTATCATTCCTCACTTTGTTTTGGGGGGGTAATTCCTCACCCCTCATATTTATACCGTTTTTTTTCTTTTGGTACCAGGGATTGAACTCGGGTCCTTGCACTTGCAAGGCAGGCCACTGAACCGCTGAGCTAAATCCCTGGTCCTACACCAAATTTTATGGTTCCACATAGTTAACATCTGGTAGTGTTGAGCACAGCTATTCTCTGATGTATGAGTTTTGATACCCATATTACCATACAGGGACCAAACATGAGAAGCAGTATAATCAGTCCTATGAGGGAGCTGACCCAAGCACTCCATCCTGACAAGTTGAGGACAAAATTGCATGTTGGGTCCATGGTACCAAACTCTTTTCCTAGTAGTCAAATACAATCTCTTAATTTATCTAATGATTTTTAAAAATATTGTTTGCATGGTAACAACATTTCTCTCCCAGAAACAGACAAGTTTCTTCTTTTTGCAGCTAGCAAATCAAGGGCTTTTTATTCTGTACACTATATTAGCTAATGAATCTGAGTTTCTAAAGCTTGAAACATTAAAAAAAGATATCATGAACATATTTAACTCAAAGTCTATTAGCTTCTGAATCTTTTGTTCTACGTCTTACCACCACTTCCTTCTCTGAAAATTCTTCACCTGTCATTTAGTATTAGAAAGTAATATGAAATATACTCGTGCTAAAGCTGTGTCAGCCGCAAACAAAAATTCAACTCACTGTCTTTGCTATAATCAGGCTATAGCTGTATCTACTGGTTCAATCGTAATATGGTTACTAGGACAGTAGCAAGTGAGAAATTTTGAGAAATTCTGTTACAACAGATCTAAGTAGATCTTCCCTTAGTAAAAACTGCCTACTCACAGGATTCAGTCCATAAGCTTTTGGATGGTTTTAGTCTTAGAAACTGTCACAAAGATAGTCAGTAATAACCTTGGCCCTTAAAATCATAGAGGCAGATCTTTTGCAAGTGGGAAAGGTATTACGAGAGAGAGAGAAAGCAGGGAAGAAAAGATGGGGAGGGAAAAGTAGAAAGAATTAAGATGTGTTATGAACATATACAAACCTCCCATGTTGAATGTAATCAATACATATTGCAAACAGAACTAATAAAAATTTTAAAAAGAGGAAAAATAGTCCTTCAATAATATTCCACTAATATTTAACTGAGTATCTATTATATCCTCATAACTGTACTTGGTACTTGGGAATATATTAATAAACAACACTTCAGAAAAACTCAAAAAACAAAACAGAACAGAATGTAAACCCAGACTGACTGACACTTGAACCTGAGTTCTTGGCTTTTCCTTATTTTTATTTAATATTCAATATTCTATCATCTATTATCTTCTTTATCATCATCATTGTCATGAGGCACTCAATAAATACATGTTAAATAAAGAGAAACTGGAATGAAATATCTTTTTGTAAGATTCCCAGTGCCACTTCCTTATATAATGACACTGTGGCATTCTTGTACAAATAAGTGTACAATTAATTAATTTTTAAAATTCAAAATCTAAATGTTTCATAAAACCCCAAATTATATATCTTTCAACAGTGGATTCAACAGTTTTCCTTACTCTAGGATGAAAATATTCATTTCTAAGGACAGGACTTACTACCAGATATCAAAGCTGTAGAAGTAGAAATCTCATTTTGAAACAAATATCCATCACTCTATCTGTCAAGTAGATTTTTCTCTATGTTTCAAAGAAAGGATTATAGGATGGGATTAGAATGAACCTATATGTTGTCTTTATCTGCTCATTCTAATTAGTTCTAATTTATTCAGAAACTTTGATCAAACTTGCCAGTTGTCAGTTTCTGTAAATGTTTGTTCTCTTTTCTATCCTCTGTCTAATCAACTGAGTATTAACAGACTATCTGTACTGAGCTCGTTCATCACAGTGTTCTGCTCCACAGCAGTTAAAAAGTCTAAGCTCTGGTACTTGTGTCAGGAGGTCCTCAGTATAACTGGGAAAATAAGAGACACTCAGGAAAGAATGGAGAGAATACCAGATATGGTAGATATCTGTGGGATCATAAAAACATGAGTCTGGTTAGAAATGAAGAAACATGAAGATTTATGAACAACTTGTGTCCATAGAGTGAAACGTACCCTTGAATAATAAGTAGATCAGTAAGAAAATATTTAGAGCTGGAGAAATTCTGTAATTAACAAAAAATTTTGTTCCAACTTTAGCCACAGTTTGTAATCTTGGGCAAGTCAAGCTCTCTGAAAAACCACCATTAGTTAAAGTGTAAGAACCATCTCTAGAGTAAGTGAGGTTTTAAGTTATGTACCTAATTTGAACCTGGGCTGCTTCTGATTTTAGCTCATTACTAAATTGCATAATCTTGTAAAATTTGCTTAATTTAGTTTGGTCTCAGCTTTTACATTTATAAATAAAAGTGCTCAATCATTTTATTTTTAATGATGCTTTGAGTACTGAGATTTGAGCACTAAGATTTGTGATGGTCCCTTTTGCATTTTAATCTATATAATCTTTTATAACAGATGACCTTTTATAATGGATTCTCAGACTAAACTGAATTAACAGCAGAGGTTTCTCTTAGAGGGATTGTTTTAAGTTTTGTGTAGTATATTTCATTTGTTTGTGGAGCCATCAAGTGAAATCATCAGATTAAAGATTTTAAGACTTTTAAACCTTAAAAAGCATAGGTTGAAATAGAAAATAATGTTGTCTTGCCTTTACATAAATGAAGTCATGTTGAATGATGATAATGAATAATATTTGCTACTTACTGAATGCTTAGTTTGTGCCCAGAATTTTATATGTCATGTATATCACTTATGTAGCAAACCCTTATATAAACATAATGTTGTATTTATAGCACAAAACAGGTTTGCTGACTTCCTAAGATCACTTAACTTACTAGTGGCAGACTGAGATTTACTTCCAGGACTGTTCAGACACAAACATGCATGTCTTTTCCCAGGAAATGTCATTTTGCTCAGTGAAGGATTCAAGAGTACAGCATTGCTAACATTTAACATAGGTCTTGATTTCATATGAAAGCAGGAAAACTGAAGTAAACATTAAAGAATTAAATCCTTTGGAAATAATCAGGATTTAAAATTCCCTACTATATTTAGGGCAGACAGTGAAATACCATGGCTGGAATTTAAAAAGGACTGAACAATCTTATGACTAATAATAGCATTTGTAGTCATGAGGACTGAGACAAAAAGAAAAAAAAAATGATCAAACAGCAGAGCTTCTAAGGTCAAACATTCAGAACCAAAGGGTTAGAAAAGTATTTTCCTTCATTATGTTCAAACATCATTCAAAGAAATGCTGAGAACTGACTAGTGGTGGCTTGTGCTACTAATAGATCTTGGATTTAGGGTCACAGGTCATCTGATATGATAAGAATGTCACCTCCTGTGTTTTCTATCCGGGTTTCTATTTTGTCTAGCATTGTTTACAAAGTGTGCTGACTGAAATTCTAATGATTGACTAAGTTTAAGCTTTTTATTGTAAAAGATTTTAAAACATGCAGATAAAAATTCCACTATCAGTACTATTAAATGAAACTATATATTATCTTCAGGGGATCAATGGATTTATATTTTGGTTCTAAATCATTTGAAAGACTATGTGTCTCAGAAGTAATTTTTCTATGTACAGTCCCTGGATTCTTGTCCAAGATTCAGGCCTGATAGGTGAGCTTTGGTGGGCTATAGGAATTCAGATAGAGAATTTCCTCACCAATGTGAAATTTAGAGTGCTCAGAGAAGTCTTTTGCATATATCTGTGCACCAATAAGTTATAGTTCATAAGCCAAGAGAAAGAACTATTCTCCTACCTTATATCAAGTTACTTTAGGTCCTGTTTTTACCAACCTGTGTGTGACAGAGTATGGTAAATTGACATGTTTCACACCAGGGTTTAATTTGGACTCAAGTGGATCTCACAGAGTAAGCAGTTTTCTCTTTGCACATTCTTTGAGTTTTAGATAAGGATTATACCAATGCAAAATATATTATTTTAATGAAAGCAATCCAAGTAGTGTCCCAGACTGAGTGTATAAGTCCTTTTAATTTTCTCTCATGGACTTCATGAAATATGGAAATGGACTGGCTATTCATAGATGTAATCTCGAGTAGTCTGCCAGTCTTGCAATTTGGTCTAGAGACTGAATGTTTCAGGTCTTCATCCCAAACCTAATTTTAGTATTCCCACTTACTAGTGACTCAATTTAATTGTTTCTTTCAAAAGGAAGACTGCAAAATTAAAAGGCATGCCTTTGCTTATTGTCTCATTTCCTAAAATCCTGGGAAGAATTATTCTTTCATTGCTGCCAGTTTATGTAGCCTGACTCCAACAAAATGTTGCTTGTTCTAAGAATCATGAAGCAAAAACATTATATCAGGAAGCTGGAGACTATGATTACAGATGCAGATTTTGGAAGAAGAGTCTCTTCTATCTTACATAAATATGGAATAAAATTGAGAATAGTTAGTTCATTCTATCTAATTTGATTGGGATTCTTCATGAGGAGGCAATCTCAGGAAAAGGCACTTCGATCTACTCAATGGCATAGCCTAGTACAAGTCATTCTCAATTATCTTCTTTCATTTCATATGTCTAAGCCATCTACAATATCTGTCATTATCTTTAAAATACATTGCTAATGTATTCATCTCTTGACTCAGTTGGTGGTCCATTATCTCATTTGATTACTACACTGGTTCTCCTAAATGTTCTTCTCTTTCCACTCTTGTATTTCTCATTCTTATTTCCCACCCAAAACCCCACAGTTTCATTAAAATTATGATGGGCCTTCTCTACTCTCGAGTCTTTCAACAGCTTGTAGATATATTTGATAGATATATTTGCAATAAAATTCGCTCCCTTTAGCCTACATAATTCTTATGTGAACCATAGGACTTACATCCATTTCTACTTATACTGGCTACACTATACTTTTCTACAACCATAACCACTTTCTTACTGTTCTTGAAATACACCAACTTTATTTGTTCCCGAAGAATTTGCTCACAATTCCTTTATAATAGAATATTATTATTATTTCAAAATTTTAACTTATTCTGGTTTCAGCTAAAATGTTATCTCCTCAGATGGGCCTTCCCTATATAAAGTGGCTACTCCCTTTCTTCTATGCTATTTTTATGGCATTTTATTTATTCTTTGTGTTACTTGTCATTTGAAAATATTTTATGTAATTGGCTTTTTAAATTGTTTATTTTTCCATTAGAGTGAGAGAGCCCCTTTAGAGAAATTTGTCAACTTTTTTGTCTGTTTCCAGAGCCTAAAATCATGACTCAAATATTGTAGAATGAATGAAATATGGGTGGATAAAATGATGGATATATGAATACAAACAGATCCCCAGGATTATTGCCAATGAACATAAAATAAGCTGCTCACAGGTGGCCAGTAGGATGAAGGGTGTATTTGAGTTGTAATAGCCCCTGAACAAAGGTCAGTTCCTCAGGATAGACTCTATTTCATCATTACTTCTGTTGAAATTTTGGAAAGTACTAGTTACCTAAACCAAGAGCTCCATGAGTCATTTGTTTCCTTAGGAACTGGAAACTTTATGGTCTGGGCTTTGGAGACTGCTTTCTTCTAGCCAGGTGGTACAAAGGTTTAAGCTTTACTTTCACAGTGGAGGGAACCCTTGGGGGTAATAGAATCTAATATTGTGGTGACATTTAGGTGGGTCAAGCTTTAGGAAGTCAAGTAGAGCACTAAGTTAAAAACAGATGGTCTACCAAAAAAAAAAAAAAAAAAAAAAAAAAAAAGAAAAGAAACGAGCTACTTGCATGACAATTACAATTGTATAGTGGTGGTCCCTGGCCTACTAATCACGAATACATGTGTTTTTAGACATGTCCAGAGAGATGTATCACAAGCTGTCGACTACAATGTGAAAAGCTGAATTTGTCATCCAACTGTATCTACAATTAGACTCTCAGTGGATGTGTTTTCCATTTGTCCGATTTTAAATGTTAACCTGGAGATACATTCAGATTGCCTTTTCTTCTTTCTTCTCATCAGAACTGTATGTCCCTCTCATTCTGTTTTTATGTAGGCAACTGGTTTAAGTAAAACAGCTTCTCTAATAAGATAAATTCTCCAATGGCCCATTTAGGGCAAGTTGTGTTCTCTTGTGCAAATACCTACTCAATAGAACACTGTTAAAAGTTTTAAAAAATGGTATTTTCTTCACAAGTCTATTCTTAGCACTTGTAATACTTGTAAATGGTAAGCTAAGCAATTACAGTAGCAACTTTTTTCCAACAATGCCCCTTATTCTTGAAAAGAGGATTAAACTGAGCTCCTGGTAGCTGTCTGGCAGGATGCTTAGCTCACAAAAGGTTGCCAAGGATCAACAGCAGAAAGAATGCTTCAGAAAGGGTACTGTAGGACCCATTGATGCAGGTTTTAAGTAATCTTACTGTTAAGAGTTTATAGCTGTATTCCACTGAAGCTTGTGGATTCTGTTTTAGGAGGTGCTAAACCAATTGCCATTTAACAAGAGTTAGGTTTCCTGGTTTCTCTCTTTTTTAGTCTGTTTCTTCAGGGAGCATCTGGCATCTAGCAAGTTCTTAGGGTAGCAAAAAGAGAAGAAATGTATAAAATTATAATTCCACCTTAAAACTTAAACACACACAGGACATGAAAAGTCTTCAAGTTGTAGGAAGATTGTATTGTTTTGGTTAAATTTAACTTACTTCATTGTATCTATTCTGGGGATCTGTTCTCACTATTTTTATGAACATTGACAAGCTATCGGATTTCTCTGTTCCTCCAGGTCCTCATCTCTAGAGTAGGAACAATAAGTTACTCTTAGGGCCTACTCAGGATTAATCAAGAGTGTTTGCAAAGCATACAGCAGAGGCCTACCTCAAAACAAGGACTCTATGAATGGTAGCTACTATCATTAGAGTCTTTAAAAAATTATTCTATATTGCTTAGGTTGTACAAATTGTCCTCTATATTGGTAGGGTCTTCTTTTCTTTACATTTGAGCTACACAGTCATTCAGAGTCTCCCTTGAGTGTCCAGTTGTTCCAAGGGGTTTCTAGGAATATGGGACCTTCAACAATAAAGGGAACTTGGGCTGATTGAGGAAATGAGTCACTATATTTTTGGATAGGTTCCATACCCAAGCTTTTCTTTAGACTAGGTTATCCTTCCAAAAATAGTGAATTCTGAGACTCTTTTAAACTCAACCTTGTTTCTTGAAAGTCTTTAGATCTTTCCCTGTGTGTCATCTTTATAGACATAGGGTTAAAAAGACAGTTCTGTTTCATGTGCCAAGAAGGAGTCACATTTTTTAGGCATACTCAGCTGGTTGGATTTCAGTTCAGGGCTTGTAATTTATGCACCCGGATGTCCAGCAGGCTGGGAGGTAGACCATGGAATTGAATTGGTATAAAATAAAATGACTTTTGCCATTGACTTGGCTAGTATACCTTGCCAAGTGGTTTTCCCCTCAATTTTAAACAAATCAGTGTTAAATGGGGAAATGTTCTCCATATGTTGCTGATACCTGTATTTTTAATTCACAAAAATGCAATCTTCTTAGAGAGGTCGAGTCTCTAGGAATTGTTTAGAATCTTTTTCCTTAAAGAAAGTACCACTAGAATAGCCACAAATAATTAGGTCTTTTCAGAGTTCTTGGTGAGGGTAATAAGGTCTGATACTGGTTTTTTCCCCAAATGTCTCTAAAAGCAATCTGTCCCAATCTTTTAAAATCTCTCATTCCAAATTATGACTTTATTCCCTTCCACTGAGCACAAGTTTTCTGTTTTATTCACTTCCAAGTTTACCTGAATTTAATAGAGGTCAACAAAACTCTGAAATGCTTAAATATTTTTATTAGTGGAAAGAAAATAATAAACCAGGAGCATTCCTTCTAGTTATTGTTCGGATGAAAGTACCTTAAAAAAAAAAAGCCTCAGTTTGGAAACCTAAATCATCATTATGAAAATAGAAAATATTATCCTTACTTTGATAATTACTTTCCAAAAAAATTTTTAAAAAGAATACTACTATTTAGTTTGATCCTGTAGTTTTCTCTATCCCATATCCTCCTTCTCTTCTAAAACTAAATTCACCTGTTTTTTTCATGACCCCAACAATTTGCTACTAAACTCCAATGTGGTTCATTTTTCAGTGGACTGAGAGTCATACAGGCCTGAAATCCTTTGCCATTATCTGCTTGGGTCCCCCCGGTATTAGGTCACCTCCATTTGTTTGTTTGGTGAGAACTGGCTTCCTCTTCCAAGGCTGAAAGCCAGATTGGTTCAACACTAGAATAGAAACCTGGAATCGACATTGGTTTTGCAGATGTGCAAAAAATCCCTGGAGTTTTGGGGAAAAAAAAATAAAGGAAGAGGGGAAAAGACTTTGGGAAGAGAAGAGAAAGGGTTTTCAGAAGGCTGAAAACAAAACAATTAATCATATGGTGAGTATCACACTTGTTTCTGTAAAAGTGACTCACTTTCCTTCCATTTTGAGACTATAGTTCAATTGCTTTTTTATCCAACTGCTGAATAACCGTCACATCATTTTTTTCCTTTGCTTTCTGTTATTTGTTTTCTCCATGTCAGAAAGTTTTCAAATTGCATCTTTACTTCTAAACTAGAAAAGGAAGTGACTTTAAATGTGAGATAATGAGGAGAAAAGGCAGGGCCTGATCACTGCAAAGATTGGCAACTGGAAAAAAATCTAGAAGAGTCTTGAGATATATTGCCCAGTATACTCAGACTTTCTCTGCACCTGTCCTTTCACTATGCATAGTTTGAAGACAGATTTGCTTTTTGATATAGGGAAAGTTAAAAACGGCAAATTTTTCCTATAGGTAAGACCCAGGAGTGGGGCCAGCAATTACATGCAAAAAAAGTGTTTTTTAAATCTCACATTTGCCTGGCTCATCAAGAAATTATTACTTAGTGGTAGAACTTTCCATATTCTTAATAGTGCATGAAGCAAATGTCCTGGACAAATACAGGTTGATATTAAATATTAAAATTAGCATTTATATTCATTTTAATGTGGGCTAGTTACTTAATATCACTAATTCTATTGTTTCATCTAAAATGAGTATAGTAACATTAATGATAATAATAATACCTGTATCTGCTGCTAATGTTAACATTCCTGTGCCTGGCACAGAGATTATTAATAAAAGTCAACAGACCAGGCGTTTCTCCTGACAGCAGCTGACCAAGCGGATTAAACCTGTAGAAGGTCAGTGGAAATCTCTTCCTTTATGCTTGAATTTCCTCAGCTTCAGTTCATTCAGTGTTATTTGGAATTTCTTTATGGGGCAGTGGAAATTTAGCTTAATAATGTCCCTTTCCTTCAGACGTAACTGGCATTCTTTAAAATAAATATAATTTAAAAATTTTCTGCATTAAATTCTTCTATTGGTGCTCAGTGGGATAGAGATAACAGAGTGAGTTTCTTTTATTTGCACTGTGGCTTTTACTTTGTCACAGCACTGCTTCTCTCAGATGCCACTTCTCTTGTGGGTGGAGTAAGGGGAGAGCATATTTGGTAAGTAGCCCAATAGAATATCTGGGAAATATCCCAGCTCCACTGATGACAGCATGGCTTGCTTTGCCTGGGGATTCCGAGGTTATCTTTCTTTAGTTTTGCATATAATTCAGAATTGTGTTCTTGTGACGTAATCTTCTTAGTGAGTTAAGCTGTGTACTTGTGCACATACGCACACACATCCTTAACAGGATGCAGAGCTAAATAGCATTTTAATGAAATAGATGGTTTAAAAAATCTGCACTCTGTTTAAATAGTACATAATGATTTGAGATTTTCTCCTATCCTCACACAAAAAGGCCTGCTAGTCAGACCAAAAAAAAAGCCACTCACCCATGGGAAAAGGATATTAAGTATGTGGTTAAAAGGGACTGTCTCTCCTTAACTGACTATTTCTATACAAATTCTTTGTGTTTTAATCATTGTTCCTGGAAATCTTTAAAAAACATTACCCAAAAAGCTCATCTTTGGAGCAGAAGTTATCTTTTAGTCATTGATAATACCTCTGTTGCCCTATTCTGAACATTGTTAGTGATCTGTAAGTCAAATAAGAGGGATATAAGATCAGATTCAACACGGAAAGATGTGAACATTTTGTGGGTACTTGTTTTTGAATGAATTCCTCATGTAGATAACTTTTATTTGCTTTATTGCTTTGTCTTAAAGGCAAAATTAATTCCTGAATCTGAGGATTTCTAAAGAATGAAAAAATAACTCTGAAAAATTTATTTGCTTTAATTTGGTCAAAAATGTATTGAACATCTATTAAAAGTCAAAGAGTTCCAACCTCTGTAAACTCAGCTATGTCCCTGTACTGACAAAGTTTATGATATGATGTAGAGGACAGATGTTCAACAGGTCAACTATCTGATGAGAGGATGGGTAGGGGCTATGGGAAGGTGGAACATGAGCTTGAGCTCAATGTAGAGCAGATGTTCTTAAACTTTCATGTGCATAGAAGTCTCCTGGAAACTTCTAAAATTCAGTTCTCTGGATCCTGGGTCAGTCTGATATTGGTGATCTATAGAACACTGATATAGTGCATCAGAGAAGGGTGCCACCCCCACACACATGCACACACATGCACAATCTATGTATGCGATGTGTAGTGAGCAAGTCAGAGTAACTTGTTTATCTGTCACCTCAGACATTCATATTTCTTTGTGTTAAGAACATTCAAAATCTTCTCCATTAGCTATTTTGAAATATTCAAGTAATTGTTGTCAGTCTTAGATATCCTGCTATGCTACTGAACATTAGGAGTCATTCTTCCTGTTTGATTGCACCCCTGTACTCATTAACCATCCTCTCTCAGCCTCATCTTTCACTTTTCCCAGGCTCTTGTAACTACTATTCCCTATGTTTGAGACCAACTTTGTATGGTAGGTTGTGAGAGTGAAGTGTATCCAAAGCCTGAGGACTAAGGGAAGAGCTATACAGAAAGACAGAAAGAGCAGGAAGGACAGAAGGATGGAGGAGGCACACAATGACTAGTGCGTTCCTCTGGGAGCCCTAATCTGGAGAGCTCTAGTCCCATAGCCTCCAGGTGTGAATCTGAAAAAAGAAAAGTAACCTTTCATCCTTTCATTCTCTCTCTCTCTCTCTCTCTCTCTCTCTCTCTCTCTCTCTCTCTCTCTCTCTTTCTGTGTGAATCTGAAAAAAGTAACCTACCTTTCTTTCTTTCTTTCTTTCTTTCTTCCTCCCCCCGCTCTTTTGTTCTTTCTTTTTTTCTTGGCACCAGGGATCAAATTCAAGACCTTGCACTTTCTAGGCAGGCAATGGCACCACTGAGCTAAATCCGCAGCCCCAAAAGTAACATTTCTTTATGGTTGCCTTTTCAATTGAGCATTTGGAAAGCAAAGCTTCATTTTTTCCAGATAATACTTCCTAATAACAAAAAAAGGCAGAAAGAGGACAGAAAGAAAGACAGGCAGGAAGAAAGATAGAGAAGAAAGCAAGCAAGAAAGAAGAACAAAGAAGAGAAGAGAAGAAAAGATAGGGGGAAAAAAAAAGGAAATGAAAGAATGTATCCTGGGTATAATTTCACTCTCAGACTATTCCCACCATTGGAAATGGAGTGCTTGAAAAAATGCTATCATAAGCAGAATGTAGTGTTATAATTAGAAAATTATCTCTTCCTAGAACATTTTGTGAAATTTTGCCATGAGGTGTCAACAGGTTCTTATGGGGTTCTGTCCAGCAGAGATCGACTGACATGTAAAATACAACAGTGTTTCAAAAAAGCCACTGTAAAATCTCAAGTATGTGGAAGGAGTTTGTTGTGTTTGCCAGTATGGTTTTTCCAAAAAAGAAAAATTCTGCAGAGATCAAAGAAGGGTGGAGGAAGTGGGCTTTAGCCTAGAGTAAGAGGTTTTATCATCAGAACAATTCAAGCTGGTGATTTTCTGGCAAGACAAGCCAATGGGTCAAGTTAGAGATGTGAGTACCTTAGTTTTTGAAGTGGGCAAAAATGAATGGAGATCCAGCAATGAAGGAGAAATGCGGAATCAAGGACAGACATTCCTACTGAGTTGTGTCTCTGACCACAGACTGTCTTCAGGCCTCTGGCTTCTTCTTTAGTTTCCAGTTCTAGGACAAAATTTGCTTAGTGCAACCTCAGATGCCTGCTCAACCTCACAAGTAGCAATGCATGAGTAGAGGGTTGGGGCTGATGTAGGGACTGCAAAGTAACACTCCAGGATTTTCCTCTACCTTTTTCTTTTTTAAATGAATAAGAAGTGAGGCCAAACCAAAGAGGAAAGAGCTCAGAAACAATAGTCTCAGAAACATGTATTAAAGGGTAAAGGGTTAGGTAAAGGGGGTGTTGAGAGTTCAACATTAAGAGAGGGGCTTCAGAGTGGGACTATAGCATTCAAATCCTGACTCTTACTAGCTATGTGATTTTCAGGAGGTCACTTAACTTCTCTTTGTCCTAGTTTCTACATCTATAAAACAACGAAGTATCTTAGAGAATTGTTGGTGGGATTAAATGAATTAAGTGAAAAATTCTTTGCTCAGTTAATGTCAACTATTATCTTATTAGACATATGTATAAACATTTAATACCTCAGTTTACACATGCATCAATTCACAAACAGTTGGGTTTGTACCAGAAGCATTTGGCAAAATCTTGCTTCCATTTGTGATATACGTATCAGGTGATGAACACATCCATGGTCATCTTCCCTGAATGATCACAACTTCGGCCATCTTCCCCAAAATCATGGAAAGAACTAAGTTTGTGAACTGAGGTACTACTGTAGCTGTAGGCTTTTAATTCTATTAAGTCAACATTTTATTTCCTTATTCATTTTTATTTATGCACAGAACTTTTCTTGCTTCAACAGCATTTTCTGCAAATTTATTTCTGAAAATACCCTAAGATAGGCAGGGACTGTGCCCAGTCATGTAGGTCCTTTGGCATCCTTGAAATCCTACCTAATGAATTTGGAGCAAAGTGAAAAACAAGCAAGGGACAGTCAAGTGACCTCTTCAGAGACATAATTACCAGCCTCCTCAGGGAAATAGTTAAGCACTTGTACTTCTAGAAAAGTGAGGGATAGTTCCAGGCAGAAACAAGGAGCATAATGTTCAGCTCACCAAGGTTTTATGCTTCCTGATTTCACCAATAATATAAAGCGGATTGTGATCTCCAGTTGGATGTGATATTGACCAACGCATTGTGCAGTCTGAGGGTTTGATCATTCTGCCCAGAAAGTGCTTTACCCTCTCAGTGTGTCAGCAATGATCCTGAGCAGTGGGTTAATTGTGTGTTTGTGTGATTGATCATGTTTCCCATTTCACATTGTCAACTAGAAAGTCCAGGGTCCTTATCTGTGGCCTACCGCTTGCAACTGTGCAGCCTACCATGATGCATGCTTAATGTATATCTTTCTTCAACACTTGATTTCAGTTTTCTAGCATTTCCACTTTTCTTCACTTATTTGTAATTTATTTTTATCTCCCTACACTGTCAGCCTCCTTGTACACTGACCTAAATACTTGTGGAGCAAGGGAAGCCAAACATTTATAAAGCACATCTATAAATCAATCCCAGGAATTGATCATCCAATAAGATTGGTATAGTGGTTTTCTTATACTTAACTCTCTTCCTTGATACTTTATAAAAGAATGTGCCTTTTGTAGTAACTCAAAGGAGACCTAATACTATCAAGGAACACCAAACTTCAAAACCTTTAAGTAGTTACTAACTCTATCACTGCAGATGTATAAAATCCAGGCGAATTCATTACTTAGAAAGGACAGGAAAATATACACAACAATATGACTAAATTGGAGTAATTTATGTTCTATCAAGGAGGCAAATGGCAAATTCCATACTTACTATACTTATTACTCCTAACCAGCCAAGAAGCCAGACCTATTTCTCATGCTCAAAACACAGATATTTGGTAAGAACACAAGGCAGTCAGTCTGAAAATATGTTTAAAGTTTTAAAATTATAATGCTGGAATTCTATTTAGGGTTGTGTATTTTACCTCAGCACCTTTTATTTCAGACAATAATAGTAAACTTCCATTTTTTCTTAGCTGGGTTCTAAGTATGAAAACAGAAAAAAATTGATCCTGGAAATAAAATTGGTTTTCATTGAGAAAATTCCTCTTTTTTCAAATAGCCAGAAAAAACTAGGAATATAGAAGACCTGAACTGGAGATTAACATCATTTCTGACTGTCAAAAGTTCATACTATGACGATTTTTCCAGTACTGAAGAGGGCAAGTGCAAACACAAACTTCTGTGTGTTTTTCTTGGGAATGGGGTGGGGTGAGGTTGTGGAGAGGGCAAGACTATGTTGCCCTTTTCTTTTCCAAAATGTGTATAAAAGCTACATATTTTTCCTGACTTAATAATTTATTTACCTGTCACTTGGGTTATAAAGTTATGATTAAGGGCCATATAATTTGTATCTTTTTCTAAAATGCCTAAGATATTTATGAAAAGAGAATAAAAAGAGATAAAAAGGTAAGCACTGAAAAAGTATATTGACATTTCAAAACAAGTATTATTATTATTTATCATATTTCCTCTGTGCTGGCAAAATGATAAAATTGAGTGAATTGAATAAATAAAACAATTTTAAAAACTTTAATTGTGTCATTATGGCCCAAAAGGATCATATTTGTGGCAGGAATTTCATTCTCAAAATAGGAACACAGTCTCCCCATTTTAACAAATAAGTGAACTT
Organism: Fukomys damarensis; assembly: GCF_012274545.1. NCBI lineage: Eukaryota > Metazoa > Chordata > Mammalia > Rodentia > Bathyergidae > Fukomys > Fukomys damarensis. Next base: position 44,245,123 of record NW_022900936.1, on the reverse strand, counting down.
TTGACCTATTCTCATCGTAGGAAAGTGAACCATGTTCTTTTTGTACAGATTTATGTCAATCAAGTGATCCATTATTTTGATAGATATCTCTCTGGGGACCTTTGTAAAAATGTGGTAGTATGAAATTTTCCCAGCATGCAAATAATTCAAGTACAAAAAGCAAAATAAATAAAACCAAGCAATCTTCAGTCCCTTCTTCTGGACTCTAATGCTACGCTTAATTAAGCAGAAGGCATCATGAAAATTCTAGTGGAGAAATAACCCTCTACTTACCATTGGGAAGAGTTCCCAATGGCATAAATCAGTAGTTGGGAATTCAGAACACAGATTGCCATAGTAAAATGATGGAAGTTGGGCCCTTATCAGCCCTTAATTCACAACAGGGGATCCATAAATTTGTTAAATGAATAAATAAACTCTTGCAGTAATTCCTAAACTAGGCTATGCCTCAGAATTTTCTGGGGATTCTAATGGGAAACTAGTTTTGTGAATCAAATAAATGTCCCATTATCTTGTTTCTTAGGCCTGGAAGCAGAATATCATACAAAGGCCAAAAGATAAGGGCATAAAGAATATTGTCACTTATTTCTGAGATATAAAGTCTTGTCTGTCAAATTTGAGAGATAGCACACATCTACTTTCCTTGCTGGTCTCCTTTTCCAACTTTTAATATCTTATCACAAGCTCCAAGAAATCTAGGACCTTCTCATTGTCTGAGGCTGACTACCTAGTCTCAAGTTGTCATTCTTCTCATGGAACGCATGTACAAAACTGTCTGTCTGAACCTCAATTATCTCAAACCATTTGAAACTCCTATTCTGTTAAATTTAAGTGCGCCCACCTGGGCAAAAGAAAGCCCCTTAAAACTGTATAAATGAACTTTACATGGCACACATTGGTAGTTCAGAAGTATAATGATATAAAGTAAAATAACCCAGGCTGTTCAGAGTCAGGAGGGTTCAGGGAATAGATCTTAACTGGCAGGAGGAAGTAAGAGCTAATGTAAATTAGTGCTACAGGTAGCTGTTTCATAGACCCAAGGCCTTAGCCTCCAAAATTCACTCCTGCCATTATTATCTTTGTATATTTGTTTCTTTTTGTCACAATATATATATATCTTGTCTTCCCAACAAGGCTGACAATTCTTTGAGTACAGGAAAATCCTACATATAGTATTTCTATGCTTTCCCTTTAAAGTGTTAAGGCTTACAATAGACTTTCTTTGGGCTGAATTGAGATCTTGGTTATCTGATGAGACCCATTCAATTAATTTCTCTAAAAATGAATAAAAAATACTATGCTTGAAGTATAATTTTCACCACATAATTATTTCTATACATGTAGTTACACTTTAATTATAACATTATTAATGTTAATTAACATTTTACATATTTACATAAAATATAGCTTTCTAATGTTACAGATTCTAATTTTGAGAGTTTTTAAACTGTGGCACATCATTAAAGAAGCTAATTTAGTGAGGATTCCTTTTTTTGAAATGATTAAATTATAATTTTAGTACTTTAGGCAACCAGTCATTTAAATTTTTAAAAAAATTGTAGAGGAGAATCAAAATAAGTAAAATATCATGGGGAATTTTTTCATCAATTTTAAAGAATTGGGTTGTCAAGGAATAAAGGTTAAGAATCACTAAAGAATCATCTCAACAGAGTGATCTCTGAAAGGAAAGCTCAGTTCTTCCCATGCTGCTTTGAGCTCTGCTGGGCAGTCCTGGCAGGAGAATTTGGGAGGCCCTCTCTTCCAGTATGGGCAATGGATTTTGGTACCTGAGATAAAATCATTAATAGGTTCTTCTAATGAACTTATAATAGACTCCTCAACCTTCTTCTTAACAAATTGACAAGGCTAGATGTTTTCTGCCTACAAAGTAAGGTTAAACTACAATGAAGGAAAATGATGCTTCTTTCCCCTAGTGGTCTCCGTCCAATATCTGCATGAGTTTTCTTTCCTTAGACTTTGATGTCTTTCTTGAGAAGACTAGGCTTAGGTGTTAAAAGTGTGACTTCTGGAGCACCTTGTCTGGGCTGTTATACTAGCTCTGGTATTTACCACCTGTGTAACTTCTCTGTCTCAGCTGTGTCACATGTAAAATGGGAAATAGTACAAATCTTATAATCCATGAGAACTACGTGAATTAATACAGCTTCTGTCCAGGCATCCTTAAAGCTGAAGAGAGTAGGTAGAATGAGTCTTTTTTTGTTGTTGTTGTTTCATGTGGTGCTAAACACACATTCTATCACCTAGCCTCTTCTCCAGCCCCAGAATGATTCTTTTGAAGCATGGGTTGGATTATATCACTCATACTCAGTACGCTCACTGGCACCCCATTTCCATCACTGTGAAAGCCAAGATCCTAATGATAAATCCCTCACACCTTCCTCACTTCAACTTCCACCATTCTACGCACTTACTCAGCTCTGGTCCTATTGGCTTTTTTGCTGTTTTTCAAATACACTCAGCATTCTTCCTGTTTAGCATATTTGCATGGCTGTTTCCTCTGCTTGAAATATTCTCCCCTAGACATCCCCTTATTCCCTTTAGGTCATTGTTTGAATGTGACATCTACACTGCGGGCTTCCTTGACCATGTCAGTAATAAAGCAACTCTACCCAACAACCCTTTTTTTTTTGTACCTTACTTTACTTCTCTCCATAGCATTTTACATCTGACATGTTATGCATCTACTTGTTTACTTGCTATCTTTGCCTTCTTACTAGATTTTAAGCTTCATGAAGGTAAGAGCTCTTTAATTTTTTTAAACTATCAGATCCTTAACATCTAGACCAGTGTATTACCCACAGGAGGTACTACATGGATAATAAGTGGTGGGCACACCTATCGTCATCATCATCATCATCATCATCATCATCATCATCATCATCATCTTTGTTATTATCTCACATGAATTGAATTCTTTCCTGGTTTGGCTTTGGAATATTGGTAGCTAAAAAGTCTTGATTTAATTGAAAATTAAAATTTATTTTTATTTACGTTCTCTTATTTATGAGTCATTTTATTGCTATCATTATTAGAAGCAAGTAGATACTCCAAGTATTTTGTTGTTTGTGTATTACAATGTCTCAATTATGTTGGTAATATGACTAAGACCTAGCTTAAGCAAAACCATGAGCCCGGTTAAGCTTGATATACTTTGTCCCCCTTTCTGTGTTTTTCATTCTGTTCTGGCCTTAAGCCCAATTTCTATCATTATGGAGAGAAATTGTTTTATAAAAATGTCAGCGTTAGCTGTCAATGAATCAAAGAATAGTCTTTCTCAGGGATGTCTGAGTTTTATGACAGGATGAGAAAGAGACAAATGCCTACCCTGAAGTTCAGAATCTCTGGTAGTGGATGTGAGGTAGAGCAGGGGCAATAGACAGGGAGGCATTTCCAGTACCCTTTAAATAATACGGTGAGGAAGAAAACTTTGGTTTAAGAATTATTAGTAGCAGCAGGGCTAAAGGTGTAGGGAAAGTGGGAATTGTAGGGGAAAGGTAATAAGGGAAAAGAAAAAATATGAAAAAATGGAAATAAAATGTTTGTAAATAGGGAGGGGAGGAGGGGGTGAAGGGAGGACAGGGACAAGGGGAAAAAATGAGAACCAAGACCTGTCATGTAAAGGTACAAGATCCCAATAATGAATGTAACTGTACTGTATACCTAAAATGTACCAATAAACTAAATATCAGAGGATATCTACTGATCTCCCAGATCTAAAACTAATTGTTTCTAGAGTTCCATAATTAAGTGAAATTTGAGATCTGAGAGTATTTTTTTTAATGGAGAAGAGTGTGGGCATAAGTTTTTTAAGGGTCACAGCTACAGTGCTATGGACGTCAGCAACAGATTAAGAAAGGGCCTTATAATTCAAGAATAATCATCAAACTTCTACTTACAATAGGATAAAATTAAGAAGATAAAGACCTCACCCAGTGAAACCTCTGCTTACTCCATTTTCCTTCTTTGTCCTATAGAACTTGGGATTCCAAAAGGTGAAAGAGACTATCTTGAGCATGAACAGTATCCTTTTGTCAGCATGGGCTCTATTCTTGAAGGACATGCCTCTCATTCTATGAAGGAAAAAAATCTCACCTTTTTTGTCTGGGGGTAAAGCCTTCTAAGGGAAAATTTATACTGTGTCCACCCATGTTATGTTTGGCACTAGTTATCACTATTATTTTTCTATTCTCATATTTTAAATGAAGTGAACTTCACAAGCAGAAAGGAAAACACAAGCCCAAGATCTTTCACTGTAGATGTGTTTTGTGAAAAGTAAATTGAAACCAAATGAGTTCAAGCCTGATAATTTTTCTTAATTTTTCTATTAAGAAACAAGCACTGTTTCCTAGTTCTCTCAGCCAAGACCTTGCTATGGTTGTAGATACCCTCTGGTTCTTACCAGAGGAAAAGAAAGTCATACAGTTGTTTCAGTATTCCACTTGTTTTGCCTTTCTTCTTATAAATAAGTTTTTCTGATCTTAGGGGCTTGCTGTAAAATCATAAAGCTATGTTAGAAGGGGTGAGGTACAATATGGGAAATCAGTAGAATGTTCTAAGAGTAAGGAAGCCTGTCATGTCTGTTGACATGGAACTTCCACAAAGTAAACAAAACACCAAATTCCAGCACACATACTTTCAGATGTGTGAATGTGTGCAACTGCATGTGCACAAGTGAGTTCTTGTGTGTGTGCATGCAGCACCACTCAGAGGAAGCCTCAGCCATGTTCTGGTAATGACAGTGCATCTAAGTCTGAGCCTCTCCAATTTCATAATCAGATGGTTTAGGAAAATTAGAAAACAGGCATTTTTCTCTCAAAGATGTTGGTAAAATTTCAGTAAAAATGGAAAAAAATGCAGCCAAATTGGATCTGGCAGAATTAGGAATATTCTTCCTCTCTCTTTGGAGGGTTAGAGTTTAAGCCTCTATAGCTAGTAAATGAGGAAGATATGAGAAACTGAGGACTTATCTCCTCTCGCAGTAGGAGGTAGTGAGAAATTTACTGCTCTTCCAAAAGTGTGACTCCTCCTACCCTGTTGGCCCAGAGAAAAATGAATGTGTCCATCAACCCTGCGGGGCAGAAAGGTCCACAGCAGCCATGAGTACTAGCTACGGAAGTGTGGCACATAGTTTCACAAGCCTGGGCCTCAGCTTTCCTCATCTGTATAAATGAGAGTTAGACACGATGATCTCTGAGGCTCCCTGGAGTACTTGCACGTTGTGGCTAGCACCCTGTCTCTCAGAGCTGAAGCTTCTGTGCCACTTGGGAGTTTGTTAGAAATGCAGACTCTCAGGTCTTGCTCTAGACTAAATGCGCAGAATCTGCCTTTTCATAGCATCCCTGACAGGTCATGTCCACATTAGGTTTTGGGAGGTACAACTTTGATGTTCTTTTTTCATTTATCTATTTCACTGATAGTAATTTCAACACACATTTTAAGCATGACTTTATTGACAATGGGTAAACAGTTGACAGTTGTTTAATCTAAACGTCAAAGGTGTAAGAAAAATGTGCATGTATGAAAGAGAGGAGATATGATTAAAATGGAGAATTAGCGCAATTTATAAAAATTTGATTTAAAAAATTTTCAACTGGATTTTTTTCTCAGAGTGGAAAAAGTTTTGGTTTTGAATGGAAAAAGTTTTGTACACAGCGTACACATGTATTTGAGAAGGTAAAATAAAGCCTAACGATTAAATATTTATATTCCCCTTCTTGGCATCTTCCTGAAAGTTAAAAACATCATGCCACTATGATATATGTACACCAATGTTTATAGCAGCACAATTTATAATAGCTAAATCTTGGAAACAGCCTAGATGCTCATCAAAGAATGACTGCATAAAGAAAATGTAGTTTCTGTATGTAATGGAGTACTAATCTGTCGTAAAGAAGTATACATTTGAGACACTTTTAGGTAAATGGATGCACCTTAAGACCATACTTTTAAGTGAAATAAATCAGACACACATATTTGCTTGTCATATTTTTTCTCTCATGCGAGAAACCAAAAGGATAAATGAGGACCAAAATGGGATAGATACTGGAAAGTATAAAAAAAATGTTCCAGTGGGAAGGGGAACAAGCTAAGGGGGAGAATGTAGGGAAGTAATAAAAAAGGAAAACAAAGAATAGAAGGAAAAAATAGAAACAAAGATTTTGAAAATAAAGGGGAAGAAGGGTTGAAAGGAGGGGAGGGAATGGGGATAAAAAGAAGAATCAAGATACATTCTGTACTTTTACAAATTCCCTATGATGAATGTGATCACTATGTATATCAAAGGAATGCCAATAAAGTTACTTAAAAAACTAAATATAAAGAGTCTTTGGATTGAAGCTTTCAGATAATTTTTCAGTAGAATATGGAAAATGTTACTGAATTACATTAAAATGGAATGATACTTGCTCATCCTTCTGTCCAATGCAAAGTGCTAGAGTCATCAGAACAGTGAAATGTCACTGGATTCTAAGATGCAGGAGTAAGAAGGGACCATAGAGATGTTTCCATTTGTCTCAATTCCTCTCTGAGTAGATGAGAAGACCAAGGCAGGGAGAAATTGTAATTCATCTGTTCAGTGTCACACAGACCAACTAGAGGCAGAGCTGGGGCTAGAAATCATGTTTTGCAAGGTAGATTGGAGGCTCTGAAGATCAGTTCAAAGAATTTGTCATTGTTTATGTAAATGTTAGTGAGGGCTTGGGTAAGGAGTGGATAATTTGAGTGAAGGAAAGGATATAATGAGAGAAATGGCAGAGTTAAAGACTTTAGGACCTGATGTTCCTCGGCCACAGGGCAGTAATGAAGGGGAAAGCGGTGGCCGTAGAGTTCCAACAAATGCTACGGAGAGAAGGACATTTTACATGCAATTAAGAGGTTTTGTAAAGAGGAGTTTTAGTTTGAACATTTACCACATGGGGAAATCAAAAAACTAGTCTTTTTAAAGTATTCTGTCAGTGGTACTTGTTTCTGCTTTCCCATTCTACCTCACTTTGGCAAGGGACCTTCTCTACTTCTCTAAATTTGACTTGTCATTGATGGATTTCTTCTTCTACGGAGAATTCCTTGACTACAGAACCTTCTTCTACTCATTCTTCTAATTCCTGGAGCTCTGTATCACTCAGTGATTACTTAATTTTATATAACTATACATGATTTTTTTATTAACATTGATTTTCATTATTCAGCAAATGCTTTGTTCTAGGCACTGGGATCATCCTTTCTATAGAATATGCATTCTAAGTGGGAGAGATAGATTTTAAGTAATATATATATATATATATATATATATTTACAAACTAAGTAAATATAAAGTGACTTCAAATGACAACAGTGCTACAAAGAAAATAAAACAGTGATGCAATAAAGATTGGGAGCTACTATTATATTGTTTTTTATGGAAATACGTAACTTTTAATTGTTTTATGAGGGCAGAGATCCAGCTTTCTGTTTTTTTAACATTCTTCTAACACATTGGCCTATTTACAATTTTTTGAATTAGTAAGTGATTTGAATACCAACCCTACCTCAATTCTGGTATTTGTATTTGGAGCTGGCCAGGTAGCTTTAGTGCTATCAATATGGGTGAGAGGAAATATAATTTTGTATGAAAAGGAATATAAATTATGAATGGAAAAAAAAGCTCAGATGTATACCCACAAGTCCTCTGAGAGAGATTGTCCTTCCAGATGTAAGCAGCTGCACTGAGCCTTAAGTGTCTCAAGCTGTTTGATTATTTTTTGTTAGTGAGAATTTATAACCCTCATTGTTAGAATTGTGTATTTCTCAAGCTAGAGTCACTCTTAGGTGTTGAAAGATTCTCAAATCACCTCTCTAGTGCCAAAGCATTTCTAGTTAACTCCCTAAAACATGCTTTTTATCTCAGCTTCCCTCATCTTTTGGGGGGAATGTTAGCATTTTAAACAATTTAGTTGTTTCCTTTTTAACTTCCTAATCTTACTAATTGAATTCTGAGTCACAGACTTATAAAGTTTATTGCAGAGCTAATCCTCCCAAAAGTTTCTTTATAGTAGTTATTCTTTTCATGTCTCCTGTAGCTAATAGGAAATATTTCATAGCTCAATTACACTTTCATGTTTTCTGTGTTATTTTACATTTTTGTATGCTTAAGCTGTAGATTATAACAAAGTGACTAAAGTACTATGTAGTATTTTTAAATGCAAAAACTGAAGGAAAATTTGGGTTTAAAAGGGAGAAGGTGAAAGTATGATAAAATAGATCTGCATCAGCTCTACCTAAATCTGTCATATTAATTCCAAAATAATATCCCCATTTCTCATGCCTCGGTCATGATACTGAGGTCTGGTAGCCAGACTCCTGTTTGAGTATAGCTCCTGGGAGCTACTGAAGGGCTACTCAGTGTAACTGCAGAAGCCCTGGCAGACCTACTCTCCCACCAGCCACTGGCCAAATGCAAACAGGTCTGCAATGATGCTGAACCCTCTTCCTGTCCCTTCACAGGCATATTTCACCAGCCTAGCTCTTCCATCTTTGCTTTCCCCCCTCCACTCTACTTCAAGGTCTTTGGAGGTATCCACTGCTTGGTGCTCCATGTAAACACATGCTGACTCTCAGATTAGTTCTCCCCAGCCCAGGGAGAAGTCTCCTCCCTGGTAGGAGTCTTTAGTAGATCCTTTCCAGCCCTGAGGGTGGGGCCTGGACAAGTTCTAAATTTTGTTTATTTTAAGGACATTTGGAAGAAAAAAGTCATTCTTAAATGCTCAGGAATGGAAAGTGCTACAGAAGTTGAAACTTCCGATAGCTTACTCTTTCTGTTTAGTCTATCTGATGTTAGGATAAAAATATTTAGAAATCCAGAGTGCATTATTAATGAAAAAAACTCTACCTTTGTACTGACCTAATTGATTCCATACTTTGTTTTAAAATTCTTTTTACAAATATTCAGTGGCTCTTGTGTACTGAGGTATTTTGGACTAAACAGTGACCAGGCTCCTTTGTTCTAGTCCAATGGAGTTTATATTCTGTGGGACATATGTAAAAAAGGACATCAACAAATGAAGAATTACAAATTATGGTAACACTATGATAAAAACAGAAAATTAGCAGAGGGGACAGAGGAGGAGAATAATAAGTGTAGGGGGGAGAATTTCATTTTACTTTTTAATGATGGCTGCCAAAAAATGTATAATTATGTATGTTGCTGTCTCATATTTCTATTGAATAATATTAGAATAGAATCTTGGGATGAAAATCTAGAATATGTTTTAAGATGAGTATTCTTAACAACTATTACTTATATATATATATATATATATATGTGTGTGTGTGTATAAAATTTGGTTAGAGAGAATATAAATTATATCAACACTTTTTATAAGAACCTATTGCAATTTTTACTTCTGCCAACAATAAAACTTTCTTGAGAAGAGGGAGTAAGCATTTTGCTCAGTTCTCAGCTTCTTATTCACATGGTAGATTATATATATATATTATATATATACATATAATAGACTTTATATATATATATTATATATTATATATATGTATTTTTTTGGTACCAGGGATCAAAGTCTTGTCCTTGTGCTTGCAAGGCAGGCAGCAGAACCACTGAGCTAAATCTCCGGCCCACACAGTAGATATTTTTAATATTTGGGAAAATTTTGTAAATCATCTAATCTCATCACACTGAAGAATGCTGATCTATCAAAAAAGCCATACAATTCTGTAAAAGGCAAAGAAATTAAGGACAAAGGATCCTTCAAAGTTACACAGGCAGCAAAGAATTGAAGAATGGAAAAGATAAGATTTATCAAGCATCAAAGAATACTAAAAGTACCTTTTGATTTGACACATTTAATTTGATAATTCTCTCGCAATAATCAGGCTATATACCTTGAAGAAGGAGGAAAAGAATCATTTCAAAGAATAAACAGGAACTGTGCAATTACTTTTTCTTTGTTTAAAATATAGTGCCTAGGAAGTTTTTTTCCAGGCAAAACTGGAATAGCCTAGAGGTAAACCAAAGGAGCCATCTGACTTGTTAAGTTAAATACAGTATGCTCAGCTTATTCAAATGGTTCTGTTACTCTTCCTGGCTCTGGTAGCACTCATTTCCCTTGTTTTTGAACAAATGTCAATAGTGAAAAAGTGGGAACAAAATGGAAAAGAAAAGATTGCCCCATGGGGAAAAGAGACACTTGTTTTGTGAGGAATATATACATGTCCATTGCATTCAATATTGTGAGTATCGGTGACATTTATTTAAATACGTGTGTAATATTCTCCCATATATTCATTCTTCTTTGGCTGTTTGATATATTTGGTTTGCAAATTATAGGTTTCAGTTGTTCTAGATAAGGTAATGATGATTGTTCCTGGGGTTATTGGTTAAAACCGGGCTTTCAATCAACCTATACCATGGATTTCTGTGGTCCTACCATTGTTCATAATTAAATAACGTGTGGTGGTCATGGTGGTGTGTGTGGCATGGGAAGTCAAATTGTGACAAAGGGAGAACAAGCATCTGGCTGGAATATAAAAGCTTTCCTACTGCCCATAAGAAGAATGAAACAGTTATAACTCCATTCTTCTTTAAGTACCCTTAGTAATAATATAATTTCATTATAAAGCAGTAATTTTTAAACTTAAAAAAGAGGCTTTTCTATGAGAAGGAAAACATTGCTATTCATTTGTTGTAACAACTTGGCAATTTTATTTTACCACTTTGGTAACATTCTTTTGAAAAAATGCAATAATTGGAAAAGTAATAATGATATTTGGATTCTATTCTGACTTTGCTGTGTGGCTTTAGGAAATTGACTTTGCTTCTCTGGGCTTCATTTTTCTTAACTGTCAAAGGGCATAGATTATGAGAACTTTTCAAAAAATTAATTCTTACTGAGGATTCTGACCTTAGAATGAGGTACCAAAAGGGTGAGTGTATGGCAGCGGAGGTAGGTTAGGAATGGTCTGAGGTGCTAGGAACATAGAAAATATATTCTAGTTCATTTGACAATCTTATAAAAAGGCCGATTTGGACTCATTTTAGAGTGAGGCTTAGTTTCTACTCTTCTAACAAGGTCTCAGATGAAGCCCATGCTGTGGGCTTCATTGATTAGCAAATGCTGACTGATCCCCAAGCCTCATCCTTAATTCAAGAAAAGAAAGTGTTCTGGATAGACCAGCACTTCCCAAAATACATTCCTTAGAACACTAGTCCTATAAAATGCTATTAGAAAAAAATATATTTTTTTCATGAAATAAATTTGGGGATCACTTTTGATCACATCATTACTGATTTGGGTTTATGAACAATGAGTCTCTTAACATGTTCTCATTTGTTTCCAAGTACAATACATGTTTTAATCTAAGAATAAGTAAACGTAATTAGGATTTTTTTTTTGGTACCAGATATTGAACTCGGATCCTTGCGCTTGCAAGGCCACTGAACTGCTAAGCTAAATCCCTGGCCCGAGGATTGATTGATTAATATATTTGATACACAATAGAATATTAAAACATCATGAAAATCAGAAGTCTTTTAACTTTGCTAAACAGCATTTCCCAAAATTAGTTGACCACAGTTTTCCCTCATTCTCCCCTCTCTTATTTCATGTAATGCCTGTTAAGATCTTGTAGAACTAATATTCTGTGGAATGCTTTGGGAAACACTGATCAAGATTATTTTTCCTATTTCTTTTTTTAGTTTGCTTTGTTGTTATCTGACTAATGTCTCATTTTAAATGTTTTGGTACAAATGGGTAATACTTTTCAAGGGCATACATTTTAGCTATTATATATTTTAAAGGAAAGTGAAAAAGATTGTGTTTTAGACAAATGTGTGACAGTATAGAACATTTCTCTCTTCTTCTTGTCCAAAGTGTATTTGTCTTCTCTCTCTCTCTCTCTCTCTCTCTCTCTCTCTCTCTCTCTCTCTCTCTCTCTCCACTCTCCCTTTTTCCTTTCTTCTTCTTCTCCACCTCCTCCTACACCTTCTCTGCCTTCCCTTTTGCCTCCTCATTTCCCTTGCCTATTATGGGAATTGAACTTAGGGTCTTCACTTTGAGCTACATTCCTAGTTTTTTTTTTATTTTTTGAGATGAGATCTTGTTCATCTGCCCAGGCCGGGCTCTAACTCGCACTCCCTTCCTGCCTCAGTCACCCAAATGCCTTTGGATTTTCATAAATGAATATATATATATATATATATGAGAGAGAGAGAGAGAGAGAGAGAGAGAGAGAGA
>NW_022900936.1:44219451-44232843 GCF_012274545.1 Fukomys damarensis | reverse complement strand
GTGTCATTATAGTGATCATACTCAACACCTGTAGTGGAAGTGTTTCATTGTGTGTCCAGTCACCTTGCTCATAATATTCTCCCGCTCTGAGGATTTTATTTGCATGTGAATCTTGGAAAGATAATACTAAAATATTTATCAGAGCCAAAATTAATTTTATGTGATACTAAAAACAAAAAAGATAAAAACAGTGATTCAAAAGATTGCCAAATTCTCAGGTATTTACCTATATGGATAACATTTTCAATTTTTTTAATCACAGAGAAATACCATGGTGATGAATTATGATTCTTATTAAGAATTTATCCTATTTATTGCAGTATTACAGATCTAAATAAACACAATCATGATATGGCAATCCAGAGTTAATTCTTCATGTTTGGATTGAAAATAAAATAATTTACCCTGTGTGGAAAGCTTCCATGAGAGTTACAATGCAAAACTAACAGAATTGCCCCCATTTTAAAACTTCTATGGAGGAGAAAATGCATATTAACTTGGGATTAGTATAGACTATGTAGAGATGGATAAGTCTCATTTTTTCACATTGACATTTTGATCTGACATATTCCTAAGATCATGAAGAAACTGAAAAAAAGTAAGAATGAAAATAAATTATACTATCCAGCAGAACATGATCAATATATCATGGGTTTGCATATAAAATTCTAAATAAGACTGAAATATGTGGCATTTGGAAGATATTCACATTTTCATATAATTCCTGTTCCTCTTCTCCACTTTTGATAAGAGGAAACATTAAGCAGTATTCCTTTCCATCAGCTTTCATATATTTATTTCTAAATTAATTCCATTGGTACACTTTTGATATACATAATGATGACATACATCATAGGGAATCTGTATGTGTACCTGTACCCCTCCCTTAAAACAATAATAGAAGGAAAAAATGGTAAGAAAGCTTTTGTAAATAAGGACAGAAACAAACTTTCCATAAGCTTTAATGCCACGTTTTTGTGTCATTTGCATTTATTTTCTTACTATCTGAACTTTCATTTTAATTGATTGAAGTCATTTTTTTCTAAATGTCTTATTAAAAATAAATTCATTTATTTCTCAGGATAAGGCACTAAACTGGTATATTAACCTTTTTAAAAGATGCTAAGTTTATTAAAATACTTGGAAAGATTTTCTTTCTGAATAGCGCAACTCAGTTTTAAGTATAAGTAGCGAGGAAAGCAACGGCTTTTTCACTCTTCCCCTTCAGTTCCAGTTGCATAAACAAATAGAGTGACAATACAGTCGTGCTAATGCAGTCCAAAAATATTTCCATTTCTTTCATAGTGAGACCTTGAGGTCCATTTAAATTCTTACACTACCTCCTTTTCTGAATGCCTTTTTAAATTTTGGCAACTTTTTGTAATTAGGTAATGGAAGTACAATTCCCGTTCAGAAAATTACTCTACAATGTGCCAAATTTAGACATTATAAGGAAAACATACAATTCTACCTTATTTTAATAATTCTTTCACTAAAATAAATACTGACAATTTGAAAATAGCAATAGGAAATGGGTAATTGAGTTCTGGAAACTCCCCATTTGGTAGGATAAAGATGTATAGCTAGACTAAACTGAATGATAAGCTCTAATTAAAGAACAGCAATGTTCATTCAGTAATGCTTTATTCTTCTGGTCTGTGTTTTCACAGATTTTAGGCTTAAATGCTAGTAAATGGATCCCACTCTCCAATTTGGGGGGGGCAAGAGAGAGATTTGTAGCTAGATAGCCATGGACAATTTACTTCATTTCTTCTATACATTTAAAATGAGAATAATGACCCCTGCCTTCGAGGACTTTAGGGTGTATATAAAATGTCTAGTAACACAGTCTCAGGGACCTAGGAGATGCTTGACACAGTGATAACATTTGAGAAGAGAACCCTTAGAAATCCATTCAGTAAACACAGTCACAGTAACAGTGGTCTTATATCACCTGCTACATAGTAATCCTGAAAAAGTGCTGAATGCTTCGGAATTTAAGACCTGATGACACTGAGGCAGGGGGCAAGAACCTGGACTTACCTGACTGCTCTGAATAGTTTATTTAGGCGATTCACTTTTTTAAAAAGTTTATTCAGCTTACTATTTTGATCTTATTCAGACAGAATTCCAATCTCTGCTAGCCCACACTCACAGCACTTCTGCCAGGCTGAAACGTTTGCTTATGTAAAAACAGAATGCTTGCAATATGGCAATAATGGGTTAAATATTTGGATGTTTAATCCAAGCTTGTTGGTGTCAGTCAGGCTAATTGGAAGGAACCATTTGAGAGGCTTCCAGGTTCATTTGAAATCTGTGAGTCACTGAAACACGGGCTAGGACCATCTACTCCCTTTCAAAAACTAGAATTTAGCTTGCTCAACAAGAGCTGCCAAAAATTTTAAATAATCATGAAAGATGCTTATATACTGTACCTAATTGTAGCTTTTCCCATATCTAAATAAAGCAAAAAACTGTATCCATTTCAAAGAATGCTGTATCAATGTTAATATATGACATGTTGACAATTTGTGTTTTGTATTCCGTGATTCTCTATTTTTCAATGAACTTTTTTTCATTAAAAATTTTTTTTTCTTTCTATTGAGTGTATTGGTACATTTTAGGTATACAATACAGTTACATGCATTACTGGGATCTTGTACCTTTACATGACAGGTCTTGGTTCTCATTTTTTTTCCCCTTGTCCCTGCCCTCCTTTCACCCTCTCCTCCTCTCCCCATTTACAAACACTTTATTTCCGTTTTTACATTTTCTCATATTTTTTTCTTTTCCCATATTACCTTTCCCCTACCCTTCCCACTTTCCCTACACCTTTAGACCTTTTCTTCCTATTTCACATTGTTAATTATCCCATTAGGATCTTGTGTACTATTTGACCCAGCCATAGCTCTGCTGGGTATCTTTCCAGAAGAATTAAAAGAATCATATCACAGTTTCAATGAACTTTTTTTCAATGAAGAACTTTTATCCATTTATTTTCACCCACTCATTCATTCATCAAATATTTCATGATTAGATACTGTATGTCAGGTCCGTGCTTGGTATGATTTTGATAAGTGCAGAAAGGAGCAAAGGATTGGCTTTGTCTTAGAGAATCCAGATAAACATGGAAGAAAAAGACATGTAGAAGAATAATTAAAATATAACAAGTACTATAATAGAGTTATGTAAAAATTCTATGAATACAAAGGAGAAAGAACTAAAGACCTCGCTGGTGATTTTTCTCTCTGGACTTTCAAAGAAGCATTTTTTTTGTTCAGAAGACACAAATTCTCTATTCTTTTTTTATTTTCACCTAGCAACATATTTTATAACACCCAATGTTACAGAGTTCTTTCTGCAACCTAGGTTCCTTGTGCAGATTGGAAAATGGGAGAGGGAAATCATGTTCAATGAGTGCTAAACACAATACTGAGCAGTAGTTATTACTTTTCTCCTTTTAGATGATTCACCATTAAATTTTTGATGGATTTTAATGAAAATTGTAGAATATATGAAAAAGGAAGCAATCAGGTTAAGCAAGATGCCTAAGATTGCCATGCTGGTAATTTCTTTTATGATGTATTGTTTTTGTACAACTCTAAACTACTTAAGCCATTTCCAATTATTTCAGAATTGGTGGAAATGGAAAACTTCAGATTATATTTCTTCTCAAAGAAAGGTCTTCCTACATTTGAAGGTCAAATCTAATAGCTTTTCATTCTTAATCCAAGTAAAAGTACAACTATGCGAAAATCAATCCAGAGTAGAAAGCAGTATAGCCCACTAGTGAGAGTTAGCTTTGGAATCCAACTCTTAGGTTCATATTGCACATCTCTCCTTAGTCTTTTCATCTTTAAATAAGAATAACGATAACACTTCTCTCATAGGGCTACTGTGAAGATGAAAGGAGATAATGAACATGATATACTTAGTACAAGTCTCAATATAGAAGCCTTCCATATGAGTGAGCTAATATGACTGTTTCCTGTATCCAGAAGAGGTGGTGAAAATCTTCCTTGATGTCTTCTTTCAGAGACCCAACCAGGAAGTCATTCTTTGGGTTGAACCCAAAGCTCCACCTGCTGCTATAATTGAAGGCAGTTTCCTTGTGTTCTAGTCTTTGAGGAAATAGGGAGCAGGTGGTTTTTCATATTTTGATGACTTTATTAAGCCACACTCCAAAGTTTTTGTTTCTAAACTATATACAGTCTCCACTTAGAAACTTCCTATCTCCTTTAAACTATTTTTTCATGATTACTTTTTTTCCTCCTTTGACTCTTTCAATTTCATTTGTATCCTGAGGAACAAGGTTACTGGTGTAAAAATTTTGCAGACGGAAAATACAAGATATTTTTCTCAGAAAGTCAACAGGATCTAAAATTTCTGACCTAGAATTGCTGAAAAAATCTCAGGTGGATGAAGTAACAGTTGCTAATGAAGTCATCCAGAAATTGAAATTTCTGTGGCCACTCAAAATATATGTTTATGCATAAATATATAATATATATATATATATATATATTTATGCATCATCTATATTTATGCATCTTTCAACGACAGTAATTAATCTTGTAAATGTGCTGGCCTGTTTTATTCACTATCCCAAACAGAGATTCTGACTTCACTATTACCGTACAGAAAGAGATCAGATCTTTTCTACAAACATAAACTGATTTACAAGAAGAAAAGACTATTCTGGAAAGATCCTGTGGAAATAATTTACCTCATCTCACCCATTTGACAGATGAGGCAAACATGGCTTAGAGAGGTTAAGTTGCCTTTTCAAGATCATAAGACCAAATTAATGACAGAGTGAAGTATTCTGACATTCACTTCACAGCTTCTTCCTTCCTTCCTTCCTTCCTTCCTTATTTCTTTCTTTCTTTCTTTCTTTCTTTCTTTCTTTCTTTCTTTTTTTCCCCGGTACCAGAAATCTAACTCAGGACCTTGTGCTTGCAAGACAGGTGCGGTACAACTGAGCTAAATATCTGGCTACAGTTCCTTATTTGATGTGAAGAACTTCCTTTCACGTTGTTGCTTTCATCAGGATGCTATTGATATATGAAATGTAGCCACCTAGAAATGGCTAGAAACTATATCGTAGAAACACATGGTGAGACTTTCCATAACTTATTGAAGGCATTTAAGTCTTCCATTTTCTTGAGATTATAGAGAGCAAACAGTAATAGTACCCTAAGAAAGAGGAGAGTGGAGGGAAGGTCATCGCTCCCTGTTTCTCTTTTTCTTTGCTATTGTGTAAATGCCATTTTCCATGTGTCTAGCTTCCAGTTAATACAGAAAAGGGAAGTCAGTAGTAATACTGTTTCGTTTTCTTAAGCTGATTGTCCTGGGCTTTTACAATTACTTAACTACTTTTTTCAAACACATTTTGGATTTAGAAGATTGCAACCTTGGCTCAGAAAGGAACATTCTTCAGCATGTTTTTTTCCCAGGCTCTGTAAATTTCAGTAAAATAATGCACTATTATGCTTCATATTTGCTCATCTCAGATGACTGCTAGAAGTTGCTGAGCTCTTTACCACAAGATATAGCCCTATGGGAAGAGTGAACAGGTGTGTCAGCATTGGTATGCAGAGTAATCTGTTTTTTGTCTATTTTTGAGACTACTTTATTTCTAATTGGAAAAAGAAAAATCTATACATGTTTTAAAGTATTGCATAATAAAACTTGTCCTAAAGAATTGAGTTTTATATAAGTTATTGTATTTTGTATTTTCTAATGTGAAAAAAATCAATACATTTCTATGATTTTTCTACTACTATCTTTTCCAATAACTTCTACTCAACATTCTGATTACTGGTAACTGTTTTAAGAATTGAACACTTGTTCCATAAATTTTTATACCATGTATAAGAAAGAAGTGAAGGAGATCTTGAAATGTAATAGTTTTAGAAAAAGCAAAACAAACCAAACAAAAAATCCAGAAAAAGATTACTGTCTGGAAGAACCTCTTGATGGCCACTGTACTTATTTTTCCTGGTCTCAATCTTTCTCTTTAGTTGAGTATCTACAGCAAAAGTATACATGCCTCCCTGTCCACATCACCATTGTCCATCCTTTTAAAAGTCTCCTCTGGGCTAGTGAGGTCTATATCCCAGTATTTTGATTTTTGATTATGGGTTGTTTGTGTCCAAGTCAGCATGGCCAGGTAACAGCTGAGAAAAAACCAGCAATTGTTTGACAATTATCATTGGCCAATGACTCAGTCTTCAACATTTCAGAAAAGTTGTTCTGGGAGTTGTAGGGCCTCAAACAAGGAGAGGAATACTTGTTTACCCACACTTTGAGGGGTCAGAAGCAAGAAAGATGGTAATTTGTTCCTCTGTTTAAATTTGTTCCACCTACTCCTGGCCACAAGTGGGAGTGGAAGATGAGGCTTTGGCCTAAAGAGTGGATTCAGACTTGTCCCCCTCATTTCCTTGTTAGGATGTTGGGGAGACCAGTGAGATCATGTCTATGAAGTGGACCAACTGGAATGTGTTCATGTTGTCCAGTAAATTATGCTAGTAAAAAAAAATTTTTTTAAATCTCTTTTCTCACAATTTTCACAAACCACCGACAACCTGTGCAGATTTTCCCATGTCCTTGTGCTCAAATCTCTCTGCCAGTACACTCTGGGTAATTCATTTGTGGTCTGTGTGTACATGGCCAAATTCTAGCCTTTTGTCTTGGGGAGCCTTCCCATAGACAGCTGGAACTGTTCTGAGTGAGGAACTGTATGGAACGTCTGGAGGAGTAAAAGGAAGACTTGAAATTGGCTGTGGGGTCTAGCAAAATCATAAAAATCACAAAGTATTTGAATACTCTAAGCCTGGACTGAAGCAGTATTTAGAAGTTATCTATTAGTTCAAAATTACTTCTGTAAGCACCTTGCATGTTTTTATGTGACATACAGTAAGATGTTAAGCATGAAGATTTGATTTCATGTAAATTTATACTTTTAAGAGAATTTTCATAATCATATATTACTGTAACTTCATACCTTGCAACACATAAAACCAATGTAAAACCAAAGACTTCCATGGAAAATTTTCTGAAGGTCATTCTTATTACCTGACATTGTCAGGGAATCATTGTTGAATTTTCAAATACTTGTGATATTTTGCCTTTGAGAAATGTAGCAGCTAACAAACAAGAGGAAGAAGAAAGATTTAGATGTTGTTTTTAGAGAAAGATTATTAAAAATAAGTTATATTTATATAGCTTTTGGATCAATTTTAAAGCATTGTCTTATTCAGTTTTTGTAACTTTAAAAAGTCATTTATAAATTTTCATTCTTCAAATTCCTTTCGACATATCTGCTAAAACTGCTGTTTTAATGATAAGGAAATGTTATCTTTTATAAAATTTCAGTAGTTTATTGTTTGCATAGAGAAAATAGTTTAATTTTTGAATATTGACTTCTATCCAATGGGCTTCATAAGTGCATTTTTAATTCTTATAATGAAGGATGAAATTTATAGTTTGCCTTCCCAATTCTTGTGCCTTTTTATGTTTTTTTATGTTATTGCAATAATTAGGACTTCAATTATCATTTAACTAAAAGTGGTAATTGTGGGCATCCTTGTCTTGTTACAATAGCCTCAAATGAATATATTGTTTGCTGCAAACTTTTGTATGTACTTTGCTATATTAAGGAAGTCCCTGTGCTTTGCTAGGCACTTTTATTATAAGTAGCTGTTGAATTTCATCAAATACTTTTTCTGAATCTATTGAATTTCTTATGTGATTTTTCTCCTTTTGGTTGTTAGTGTGGTGAGTTACCTCATTCTTTTGTTTGTTTTTTGTACCAAGGATTGAAGTCAGGATCTTTGCATTGATTGCATTCCAACCTCTTTATTTTTGAGACAAAATCTTACTGTGTTGTCAAACTGCTCAAGGTGGGCTCAAACCTGTGATCCTCTTGCCTCAGCCTCCTAGAGTGCTAGAATTGTAGGGTGTGCCACCATGCCTGGCTAATCTTGAAGGATTTTTGAGGCATAAACTATTCTTGCAATCTTGGGGAAATATCCCTCTTTATCATACTAATGTTTATGATTTCTGCATCTATGTGTCTTGTATTTTCTGTACTGTAATAGTTTCTTTACTGTAATTTTTTTTTAATAAAGAAAACATAAGATTTTGACATCAAGTTTATGCTGTTAATAATTATTAGAGAAGGGTCTTTTATCACTTTCCTTTTTGCTATTCTCTAGAAATGTTTGTATGATGTTGGTGTTATTTCTTCTTTAAATTCTGAAATAATGCACTGGCAAGGCTATCTGGATATATAGTTTTCTTTTAGGGAAAGTGTATAAAAGTAGATATAAGGCTAAAGATTATTCTATTTATGTTTCGTAATAACATTACATAAGTTATCATATTTTTTGACATAAATTAGTATACTATAGTGATCCTTTTAATGATACTTTACAATGCCATGATTCCCATAACCAAAAATAATACAAAATATGACTATCAGTTCTATGAATTTTTTGAGCATATTTCAAATTGGTTATCACATTTGTGCCTCTAAATAGATAACATAATACTGATATGAATCTCTCTCTCTCTCTCTCTTATTTTTTCTGTGACTTTAAATGCTTACACTACATGAAAGTATTTACTCAGCCACAGAGGGAATCAAAATACTACTTACATTTGTGTTTGGAGGGTTGGAGTAGCTGAGGCACACCACCGATATCTCATTAATGTTGGAAATGTCACTCTCCAAATGGCTTTTGTTCTTGAGATTATTCTAGTGATGAATTGATGAATGAGTGAATCCTCCAAGTGAAGAGTATGATGTTGAGTGGAAATCATAAGAAATGTATAATAATAAATAATTAAGTAATATATCTAAAATTTATCTGATATGAGATATTCAGTTTCAAGCAAAATGGCTTAGTAATTCTGTTACAAAACTGAGCATCTTTGGTTTAACAACCTGCTGGATGACTTCGGTGAATAGCTAAACTATTTGCAGCATTCTTTTCCATTATAGGAAGTAGAGCTAACATTGTTTTGTCTTATTGTATCACTTCTAATAGCAATAAACACAGTGTTGTATGTAGTCCCTTACAGTCCAGAAAACAGCCAGCAAGGAGACTCTAACCTATGAAGGTGTCAGAGGAACTCTTATCTTTATAATGATTTTTCACATGGCCAAAAGTAAGACAGAAAATTAGTCATAAGAGATCTCTGAGGGACCTTAAAAACACCAAGTTACTATGACTCTGTGAGCTCTCCATGTTACACCCATCAAAGCAGTCAGGCCTGTACCATTGTAAAGCATCAAATGGAGCTTTGCAATAAACTGATAGAAGAAGCACTATTGATTTTGTAAGAAAGTCAGAAATAACCAACCCAAAGGGAATGCATCTATCCTTAGGCTGCCTTTATAAGACAGAGTGAATTTTGAGCTGTAAGGGATTGCAGAAGTTACTGAGACTTAATATTCTCCAAAAGAAAACGGAGTAAACTAGATGAGATCACATGTAGAGTGGAGAACCTAATGCTAGCTATGGGCATGTTTTTCTTTAAGGAAAATCAGGTTCCAATATCTAAATGTGAAAAACAGATAAGCTAAAGGGTCATTATTACTTTATAAGGAAATTTTATTGTTCAATAAATAACTCTCTGCAGCATTCATTAAGTAGCAAATTCCCAGTGCCTTTAAGAAGTGATTCAACTTTCAAGCATTTGCTTTCCAGTCAGAGTTTCAGCAATACATTTGTTTAGGAAAGAAGGGTGTGCTGATATTCTTTCTGTGACCTGCCATTGTGAACTCAATCACATACCAGTTATATTGCCAGGGACAGTTTCTGGCATTTTCCCAGGTTTTGGGAACATTGTTGCTTTTACTGAACAAAATTTGGAGAGTGAGCTGAACAGCCAAAATAGAGAGAGTGGGTCATGAGCTGGGGCTGGAGGAGCTTTTGTGTCTGAGACAGTGGCAGGATATTGCTTTCCTTCTTGTCAGCCACACCTTCATGAATTTTTTTAATGGATACAATACACTTTATCACAAAGGTATATTAAAAATGGAACAGAATTTGGGTGGAGTAGCCATACACAGTCTAAACCCTTTACCTCCTAGTTGACAGGGTGGAGTAAGCAAGGCATTCCTTGCCAAGCATGTTTATCTTGGCCCACAGGACCAGTGGAGAGGTAAGGGTCCTCTCTGGCCACAAAGTTGAAAGTTTCTTAATTTGCCTCAACTCCCTCCATTCCCAAGATTGTTAAACAGTCTCAACAAGAGACTTGATTGATAAAAAGGAAAGGTTATTTGGATTCATTATTTTCTAGGCACATATTCACGTAAAAAGCTAGAGACCAGGGCCGGGGATTTAGCTCAGTGGTTCTGCTGCCTGCTTTGCAAGTGCAAGGTCCTGAGTTATATCCCTGCTACCACACACACACACTCACACACACACACACACACACACACACGCACACACACACAAGAAAGGAAAAGAAAAATCTAGAGACCGTGGAAGGTGACAACATAGAATGCTTTCTTTTCTATCTCTAAAGACATAGTGATGAGATTTTTTCCATAAAACTATGAATCATTAAGCTAAACTTTAGAGATATCTGTGTAAAAAGGCTCATAGAAATTTGAACTATAACTAACATATATTAAAGGCTATTTTAGTACCTTCTGTGTATTAACTTAATTAGTTTTTATAACATGAGGTAGGCACTATGATCAACATTATCATACTTACTATCCACATGTGGATATGGAGCTGTGCACAGGTAAAATATTAGCCTATGGTCACATAATCTGTAGCAAGTAGTAGAGGGTAAATTTATACCTAGGCAAGCTGATTCCAGAACAATCTTAGTACATGTGTTCTGTTACTTTTTTTAAAAAAGGCACATAAAATGATATTCTAAAAGAAATACCACCAAACCAATAATTGTCTCAGAAGCAGAGTGAAAGGGAGGAAAGTTAAAAAATAATAATAATAATAAAGAAAGAAAAAGGATTTCCTCCCCAAATTATGCCCAAAACTTACTTTCATATAAATGGGCTGATACTGTTAAGCAATGTGAGTGGTAGACTCATGTCACTCACAATGAAACAATAAACTATCTTAACATATAAAGGAATATAAAACATTTTGAACAAATTCATGGATGATACACTCATAATATATATTGAAGTGAAGCAAGATGTCCTTAGTATTAGAGTTTGAAAAGAGGTCCCTTTTGGCTAGAAAATTCAAGGAGAGCAATCAAGCCCTTCTTTCTCATTTTTGGGGCCAAAGTAAGTAATAATGAGCCTATTCACTAACCACATGTAGTAATTTTGATGAATTTATAATTTTCTATCCTTTTTTACTACAAAATTTCTTACATGTTAGTCTACACAAAAAAGAGTAAACATAAATGAAAGTTTGACTATTAAAAGAAGTGAGTCTATTTCTTCCTTGTAAAGCATCAGTTCACTAATGCATCTAGTTATAAAATCACTGACTTTATTTTGTTTCAGCTCCAAAATTGATTCCTGGGAAAGTTGGCTGACTAAGCAGTTGTGGTAAGCATATCTTCTAACTAAAAATACAAAGTAATGCCAGCTACAATACAAATTAAAAGTAAAAAGCTACAAAGCTGAGTTCAAAAGCCAGAAAGGGAAATCACTGAGTAGCAGGAAATAGAAGGCACTTAAGTGAGTGTAGTTAAGTTGTCTTATGCCAAACAGACCAGCACTATTAGCATGTATATATGCTTTAGAAGCTAATGTCTATAACTCTTTGTACAACAGGAAAATATACCTGGAAATAGTGTACACAGTTCATGAAGGGAACTATAAAAGTCTACTTCAGAGACATTTATGAGCTATAGCATAAGGATGTGCCATGGAAACGGTTTGTGTTCTCTGGGCCAGGGGTAGAAAGACTCTTGTGGAAATTAGAAGCCCATATCTGGGCTGTGCTGGGACCTGAATATGCAAATCCAAGTAATTAACACAAGACTAAGGCAAAACTGTCTTAGAATCAGTAAAACTTTATGAAAATCACTCCAAAAGGAATCTCCACAGATCAGGGAGAGTAAAGATGGGAAATTACTCTCTCTGAAGATGAGTTCAGAGACCAAAATTACAAAGTACAAACAGAAACTCACCATGTAAGAGTCAGGTGAGGCAAATAATGGAATAATTCAATTAAATAAATTAACTATTGATAGTGTAACTATCTAAAAGAGATCTAAAAATAAGTTTCTTCAGAATAATTAAAATGACAAAAATGAATAGAATTCATAGGAAAAACATATACTGAAAAAACATAGGTTGTTTTGTCTAAGAACCAAATATAAATTCTAGAAATAAAATATGTTCATTAAACAAAATTATGTTAAAGTATAAAACTCAAGAGATGATGAGTTAAGAACTAAATAAATGATAGACAGGAAAAGCATTCAGAGCATAATCCAAAAAAATAAAACTTAGATACTGAAATAGTATATTTTTTATCTTTCTCTTTAATAGCTTTTCTGAATATGAGGAAGTTACTAATTACCTTTTGCTACACTGAGTTGTGGAGAGCCCTGCAGATTATTAACTTTGTGTTTGTCTCTACAGAGTACATTTGATCAGTTCTAGATTTCTTGTGACTTTTTCTTAGACTTTAAAGTAGTAAACTCAGCATAATTCATATAGTATGTTGTATACAAGACAATAGGGTTGAATAATTAAAGTTCCCTAACTTGTTTTTTTCCCTTGTAGCAGTGTATACTCTAGATAATTTATTGTCACTCAAAATTTTATGTATGTATTTTGCTTATTGGGAGTTATCATACAATTAACATAAAAATGCAGATATTTCTTTGACTTACTAATTTCATTTCCTTTGGCTATATACCAAGTAGTAGGATTGCTGAATCATATGATCATTAATTTTGAAGAAGTTCCTTACTATTTTCCATAAAGAACATGCAAGGATTTCCTCCTCATCTTCACCAACACTTGTTATCATGTGGATTGTAAAAAAGCTGAACTCATAAAAACAGAGAATAAACTAGTGATTTTTTAGAGAATACTTTATTAGTTTCTGTAATCAAACCCATGTAGATATGAATTTACATATTTAATACAGTGCATTACCCCTGTAGAAATGGAAAAAAAATTAACTTTCTAGACCAATATGGCTGTTAATTTCTGCACAATACCAACTCAACACAGTAAATTGGGATAACTTTTTCCAAAGTCGACAGCACAGTTAAAGTTTCCAAAAATTCAAATTATATATATATATATGTGTGTATATATATATTTATATTTATATAAAAAGACCAATAATAGCAGTATGTTATGCATCAATAGCAGCAACAGCTTTTCCAGGTTCTGCCGTCATCTGAACAAAATTATAGACATTCAGCACA
>NW_022900936.1:44213194-44218216 GCF_012274545.1 Fukomys damarensis | reverse complement strand
ATTTATATAAAAAGACCAATAATAGCAGTATGTTATGCATCAATAGCAGCAACAGCTTTTCCAGGTTCTGCAGTCATCTGAACAAAATTATAGACATTCAGCACACTCCATTAAAAAAACAAAAACAAAAAAATGAAGAGAATAATAATACCCAGAAAACAGCAAAGTTCTGCTTCTGTTGTGGTACCTGGCACCATTTTTTTTATTAGCATCTTAATCATCATCTGGAGAGAGAACATTCTAGAGTAACATTATTAAAAATAGCTCTGATAAAGCACGGTTACTACTACTTATCATAAAGCAGATACAAGATATTTTACATTCACAGAGGTATGATACAGTACTGTCCTACATCTATATTACTAGAATCCGTTTTGGTTTGAAATTTACTTTGTGTGCAAATAAGATTGCTACCCCTGCCTTTTTTCTGGGCTGCTGTCACATGGAGAATTGTTTTCCATCCTTTCACTTTCAGTCTATGGGCTTCTTTTTGTAATAGGTGTGTTTCTTGTATACAACATATTGTTGGATTTTGCTTCTTATTCCATTCTGCCAAAGAGAATAATATAAGACTACAAGAGCAAGAAACAACTTAAATATTTTCAAGGATCATTTTCCTCTTCAGAATTAAGGATTATTTTAATTTTACATCATTGCCTTTTCTCTTTAACTTTCCTTTTTAGTTTTATTTTAGGATTCCCTATTTTTAATGTTCATATAGAGATTTCTTTAACTGAAATATCAAATAGTTTCTCTGGTATTAAAAACTATAATAGTACACAAGATCCTAATGAGATAATTAATAATGTGAGATAGGAAGTAAAGGGTTAAAGGTGTAGGGAAAGTGGGAAGGGTGGGGGAAAGGTAATAGGGGAGAGGAAAAAATATGAGAAAATGAAAAAATGGAAATAAAGTGTTTGTAAATGGGGAAGGGAGGAGAGGGTGAAGGGAGGGCAGGGACAAGGGAAAAAAATGAGAATCAAGACCTATCATGTAAAGGTACAGAATCCCAATAATGGATGTAATTGTATTGTATACCTAGATTGTACCAATAAACTCAATAAAAATTTAACAACAACGACAACAAAAAGAATAAACTAGTGATTAACAGAGGCTGGAGGTGGGGGCATTAAGTAAATGATTGAAAGATACAAAACAAATTAGACAAGGGGAATAAATTCAAAGGAATAAATTCATAGGGACTAAAATTAGTAAAAATACTTGTACTTTGATTTAGCCATTCTATACTGCACACCATAAATACATACAATTTTTACTCTTTAAAAAAACTGATGTACATAATCAAGAGTTTTCTACCTTAGAATATCCTGTCCTCAGAGATATTAAAAATATTTCTAACTTTTACTCCATCTAGAGAATTGTCTTCTGTATAATCCTCTCAAAGAATGTTTTGAATCATATTTCTTTTTATAGTACTGTCCAAATTTCTTTGAAATTATTCTTTCTAGTAGGTCATGTTCCATATTCCTTTAAAAATATATTCCTCAGGGATTTCGGTTCTATTGGACATTTGTAGATAATTGGCAGAAATGGATTATACTTTTAAATGGATTATACTTTACTCCATCTATGTCTTTCTTTCTCACCCTTCTTCCTCCACACCATAGATGAAGTTGGGAGTGTGAAAAAAATGAAAGAAAGAAAGCAAACATAAAGCATCTCAAGAGGCAACTGAAATAGGGTATTTTAAGCCAAGCACAGGAAGACAAAAGCTGCATGATCTCACTTATCTGTGGAATTTAAAATGTTGAACTTACTGAAGTAGAGAGTAGAATGGTAGTTACCAAGGATATCTGGATGGGGAAAGAGGAAATGGTGAGATGTTGCTCAAGGGTTATGAGTGTCAGACGGATAAGAAGAAAAGATTTTGAGGTCATGTGCACAACAAAATGACTATCATCAATTCAAATAATATACTGTGTGTTTCAAAACAACTAAGTAAATTTCAAATGTCTCACCATAACAATGATAGGTAGTTGAAGTGATGGATATGTTAATGAGCTTGATTTAATTATTACATATTGCATGCATACACTGAAACTTCACATTGTAACCCATTAATGATACAACTATGATCTATCAATACAATCATATTAATAATAAAAAAGAAAAAGGGGTATTTTTATAGACTTTTAACCACCCACTGTTTTCACTTCAAAAGCTGGACATAAGATATTCATCAGCAAAGGAAAACAGAATGACTAAATTTGACAACATTAGGTCTGATTTCATATGAAGAAGAATCATCAGTATGTACTTCCATTCCATATAAATCATGCAATCATACCTGACATGCCAAAGGAGTTATGGCCATCAACATTCAAATATGTTTTTGGTTCACAAAACTTTCCAGAATGGTTCTGACTTAAAAATATTTATTTTTTTTACTTACTGCTAGTGTCAGGGTGATATTTTATTTTTACCTTAGTTGTAAATTAAGCTCTTCAGCTGAAACTAAAAAAATATGTATATATTTTATACTGAGGCCAAAGTGCTAAGTCAGATGTAAATATGTGAAATATAAACCATCTCTTGCTTTGGGTCCTAGAGATAATGGACTGCACATGTTTTCATGTCAGAAATTGTACAGGATTTTGGTGACATCAAGAAGGAAGTTCTGGAAAACTGCCCCTCCTGCTGGAATGA
Source organism: Fukomys damarensis (assembly GCF_012274545.1). Lineage (NCBI taxonomy): Eukaryota > Metazoa > Chordata > Mammalia > Rodentia > Bathyergidae > Fukomys > Fukomys damarensis. The sequence goes on along the minus strand of NW_022900936.1, from coordinate 44,215,549 downwards.
AGTCAGAGAATGAGTACAAATTTCAGTATTACTCCATGTGTCTGTAGAGGCATCAGTCTTCCTTGTCCCCTCAAAAAAAGAATGGGAATCACACCATAGCAGTTAGATATTAGAATTGAAATCTAAGCTTCAGGTTCTTTTCTAAGAGGTTCTTGCTATTCTTAGAATTCTTTGAAAAATCTTTTTTTGTTATTATTTTTAATTAAAAAATTTGTACTAGTATATGTTCGTGATACATGATGAGTATATTCATCATGGAGTCCTGGATCGTGGGGTAAATGATCCCATCTTGAATCTTTTTACTTCTCCTTTCCCTCCTTCTTCCTTCCATCTCCCTTCATCTCCAGATTTCTTACTGCACCTTCTTTTTCTACCTCTTCTTTTCACACATACAATTTTATCTGTCTAATCTTTGTGAAAGAGATAGAGGTTGATGTATATGGTTATTATGTGGGATATGAAAGCAGAATTTCACTTCTAGTGCTACAAAGTCATTCATTCATTTGTTCATCACTTACTGAATATATCTATCATATGCTGTTTACCATCTTTGAGCTCTGGTTTTTATGTTGATCATAAACAAAGAGTATTCTCATTTTTGGTTTTCTGATCTTTGTGCCACTACAATTTAACTTATAAAGACATTAACGAGGTGGTCTCTGAAATGCTCCTGTGCATTTACGATCCTGTTCCTCTCTGAAATAACCTTTCCTTCATCAGTTATCTGATGACTCATTCATTCTCTTCCCCCTTTTTACAATGAGGATTGAACCTAAGGCCTTCACACTGAGCTACACATCCCCAGCCATTGTTTAATTGTTATTTTTCATTTTGAGACAGCTCACTAAGTTGCTCAGGAAGGATTTGAAGTTGTGATCCTCCTGTCTGAGCCTCCCAGAGTTCTGTGATTCCAAGAATGGACACTACAATTTGCTGGAATGTCATTCTTTAAATTCCACTCAAATGACAGCTTGGCCATCTTCATCTGGTTTACAGACTATCTCCTGAGCTTTCTCTGCTCTATGCCTTTTTATTTCACAGCATTTATCGTGTTCTACTATAAAATGTCTAAAATATCCCCTAATTATTCCTGTCTCCATCATGTTAGAACACCCTCTCTGTTGTCTTCTTGCATACTTGTTTTCCATGGGGCAAGGTATTGAGAATGATCTTCAGAAAACAGCTAGCATGAAACTGAGGACCTCAGTCTTACACACCATAAGGAACTAAAACATGGGCTTGTGGGTGAATGCTTCCCCTATTGAACTTCAGGTGAGACGTCAGCCCTGAATGGCACCTTGATTGCAGTCCTGTAAGACCCTAGAACAGAGGACCAGCTAAATGTGTCTTTTTCCTGACCTTCTGAAATTGTGACATAATGAACATATATCCTTTTAAATGGTTTCTAAGTCATCTGTTATGCAATTTACTTATTTATTTCACTTAACCTTAGATTGTTACTTCTTTAGACTTGACATCCTGTCTTATTCACCTTGTTTCACCATTAGTTAATACTGCTCTGACATATAGTAGAAGCTAAACAAATTTTGTGAACAGCGTGGTAGTAAAGCAAGTTCACAGGTTTTACAGAAAGGAAATCAGCTGGCATCAACTTTATGATCTTTATTTCATTCAAGTTGAATCTCAGCATTTTTTTTAATGTGGAAAACTAAAGAATAAGATTTACTAGAACCCCACTCAGCCCTAGAAGTTTTTAAATCTTGACTCCTCTCTTTAAAAGTAAGTGTTGGGTGAGTAAGGTAATGCACGTTAGCTAAGCTAGCAATGAGCAAGCTTGAGACAGGAGGATTGCAAGTTCAAATCTTGCCTAGGTAACTAATTGAGACTGTTTTAAAATAAAAAATAAGAAGTGCTAGGGACATAGCCCAGCTGTAGAGTGGTTTGATCCCCCATATTGCAAAAAACATTATTAATCTTATGTTTGAGACATATATTTTAGTGGATGACTTGATTGTTAAATAGCTCTGTATTCTTATACTTTTTAAGTCTGATGTGCAAAAATAGTCATGGCAAAAATAGCAGATCCCTGACTTTTAGAAATGATGACTCAATTAAAAAAAAAACCCAAAGAATTAATAGTAAGAACACAAAAGTTGGAATGAATTTATGAAAAATTGAAATCAGTTTTAAAAAGAGCATTTTTTGACATGTAGCACGACATCTAACAACTTTCTTAATTAATAGACTGAAAACCAGATAACACAATTTTAGAGAGGAATTTTGTTTTCCATGCTGACAGGAAACATTTGTTTTGTTTTAGCCAGACGGTTTTTTAAAATGCTATTTATAATGGCTTTGCCAAAGTAAAAAAAAAAAAAAAAAAAAAAAAAAAAT
>NW_022900936.1:44197185-44213149 GCF_012274545.1 Fukomys damarensis | reverse complement strand
AAAAAAAAAAAAAAAAAAAAAAGAATTCTCCAAATTCTCATTCTAGTTTTTATTTTAATCATTTCAAATGTTTCTTTCCCCTCACTGAATATTTAGCTGTTAGGAAAATCATGATTTACTGGTTCAAAGACTGACAGTCAAGACATTTTTCACTTTCGGGGCCAGCAGATAAGAAGACAATTATTATTAAGCAGGTTAGGTAATTCTTGATAAAATCGGTTTATGTATCTGTTGGAACTACCTTTCCTTCCTCTCCACCCTCTTCCTTGCAGGTTGGGAATAAGGAAAACACCCAGTCACAGATGATACTGAATCTGTTACTTAAAAGGAGGTAGAAAATGATATTTGCCTTTTTTTTTTCTTTTATGTAAGACTGGAATTCCTCGTTGTCCATGTGTGAACATTTTATTCCTTCTATTTTTAATCTGTGCAAACAGACCATCTCTGAAACATTAATTGCAGAAAATAATTAACATTCCTGGTAGTATCTCAATACAATGCTGTGCGTCTCCCCTGAAGTGCATTCTGTCCTATCATTTGCATCATAAGAAAGGGAAAGGAAAAAAAGATCAGATTTACTCTGTTACTGACACTAAGATAATAAAATAGAACCCCCCCCCTGCCAAATAGAACCCACATCAGTCGAGAAAACTTCTTCCCAAATAAGCAATAGCTAGTCCTCTGAGGAAGGATATATATAATCTCTATGTTGGGGAATATTTAAAATTAAAGTATTTGTTTCAGTAGAATATTTTTTTAAAGAAAAATACAAAAGAGATGAATCATCCTGTTATTTCCTTAATCTCCACCATTTATAACACAAAAGTAGCTACAAAAATAAGGTTTGCAATTTTTTTTATGTATAAAACCAGCAATAATAATTTTTTCTACAACCCCTTTTGCAATGAAATAAAATAGTTCATGGCTCTGAACATAGAACACAACGATATGGTTGAGGAAGCTCAGAGGTCACTCAGGATAAAAGCAATTATAGCTGTTATGAGCTGAGCATCTGGAACTAAATACAAGAGGTTTAGATTCTGGTTCTACTATATCACTGACTACCCGAACCATATGCTATGCTAGTTACTTAATCTTCTGGAATGTGTTTCTTCATCTAAAAAAATGCAGATTCTACATATTTTCATAAAGAAAATGTTTTCTGCAGAGCCTATTTATTACAGAATAAACAATAAATGAATCATAAATTTACCTGGTCTTAAATTGACAGATAAGGAAAAGGAAGGTTTAAGCTCAAGGCTTGCCAAAGAAACTGAGTTAATCATTGAACTTGTAATAAAATAAGAAATTCCTCAAATTCAGAATTTTGTTATAGAGATATTCTACTTTCCATTTTATTTGTTTGAGAAAAGTAAATGGTATCCCTTATCATTAAAGGAGCAATATCATAGAGAGAGAAATTGATTTGCATGAGAACATCAGACAAACTTCAAAGGAAAGTAGGAATCAACAAAATTATATTAATTCGCCCTGTCCAGTAACATTTTACCACCAGTCATCATTTTTGTTCTCCAATGTATATTTCAGAAGGATGTATCTAATAGGTTCAGGGAGGATTTGACAAGTCAAGAATCTGTGAATGAATGTGAAAGCAAAGTAACACAAACCGCTCAACTTTATCTGAGGGCGGCCAAAAGTCAGTCCAGTGACAAGGTCAACAATATGAATCAAATCTCAAGGAGGGGGATTAATAAATATATGTAGCCAAATGTTTCTGTTTTAAGATTCTGATGACATTAAATTCTAGTAGCTTGAGATATTTTGAAGCCCAAGGACTGCAGCAAGTAGGTCTTCTAGTATACAGAAGACTATCTCATTATCAAATATTTCTATCTTTAATTTCCCCTTGAGCATAGGTTTAATTTTTAAAATGTTGTCCTTGCTATTTATTCTTCAGGGAGACTTTCTGACAATTGAAGGATTTGAGGAGCCACCTAGTCTTACACCCCATGAAAGTTCAGAGTGGGGTTTAGATATTTTCGCAGGACTCTGAAGTGATCAGGATTCAAGATGTGATATCCTTAAGTTTCTTCTAGCACCTTTCAGTTAATCAGAATTTCATCAACATCCAAAATATCTAATCCTCTACCAAGAATATAATCCAACAAGGAGTTATAGTCTTTCTCAATGCTTGAACAGCTAGATACTCTGTTGGCCCCTGAGAGAACAGTGAATACAAAAGGATCTGTTTTATATAGTATAAATAAGAGGATGTTGACAGAACTTTTCCTGTTGTACTGAAATTGAAATGCAAGGTTCTCGTTGAAAACAGAAAGGTGGTAAGTCTAAAAGATTCAGCAATTCCTCTTCACATCCCAACACACACTTAGTAAAGACCCTACAAGGGTTAGCTCTGAAACCACCAAACCCAACACTTTTCCTTCCCTCTACATCTATTTATCTATCCGTCTGCATCCATCTATCTGGCAATAAGAGGTAGGAAAGTTGGGGAACATCCACCTCTGGAGAAGTCAACCATCATGGTGAGAAATTTTCCTGTGAGACAGAGGCAGATGGTAGGTGCTTTCTACTCCTCAAAGCCACGTATGAAGGTGTAGGTGAGCAGTGGGAGTTCCATAGGTTCTCTGGTAAAAGGTGAAGCTATCTATGAGAAAGCCTGCATCTGCTTTGCAGTCTTCCAGTCTGACAAATGGCAGAGTCTAGGAGGATGAAGTGGCATGTAGTGGCTCACAGTCCCACATTTGTAAGTGATGAAGATGTGATTCTCAATTTCTGGAGAGTCATAAAGATGTCATAGAGGGTATTTGGGCTAGACTTCTCAAGAGGGAGCATAAGTCTATAAATAAACCTTGGTATGTGAAGCAGGTTGGAAGCTGTTTCTGCTTGTAGCAAACAAGTGAACTCTTTCCCTTCATTGGTGCTAACATTCTCTAAAGAATCTGCACATATATCTCATGAGAGATGCAGTAGTGGGGTTGGACGCTCCTTCAGAATTTACCCAGTGAAGATGTGTGGAAAAAACCCTTCAACCATAGTAGGTTAAGTAAAACAAAACAAGGCAAAACAAAGCAAAAATCATTTTCCTTTCTTTTCGCTCCTCATATCCCCCAGGTTTCAGGACCAAGGTCATTGGAGTAAGAAAAGCAAGAAGAGTGACAGAACTAGTCTTGGACACATGCAGCATCCACAATAAGGTACTGAGGTGGGAGGGAGAGTAAAAAGCAGAATACAAATTTGGCTACTGGTGGGACAGGAAAAAGATTTCATATATATGAGGTTGAAATTTTTTATTGGATTGTGCCTTTAATGTTGAAGATGACCAAAAAGTTATAGAATCTGCTGAAGATGCCACTAAAGGAAAGGAAAAGATATTTCAGTAGAGCTGTCTGAATGCTGCAAGAACAAAACCTTGTTATAATCCTTAATTCAACAAATATTAATTGTGCCTGGCCCTGCTCTAGACTTTGGTAATACACCAAGCCAAGAACAAAACAAAATGTCTGCTCTTGAGAGCATGTGGAAAAAAGAACAATAAACAATGGTATAGCTACTGATGGGATTCTATATAACCATATATGCTTTCTATGGTGGGAGAATATACTTATAAAACTCATTCATTGAGGTAAAATTCTACTTTGGTTCCATGGATAGACCCCTCTCTGAAGATGGTATTATACACAGAGATTATTTTATAACTAAGGGCACGTCTTTTGTTTTGGTCCTCTTTACCCAATCCCAATGAACTGCGTGATGGAGTGTCTACTGTATGCCGAAAATTGTGCTTTGGTAATTGAGAGAAGCGTAGTAATATATAATTTGATGGAACTCACAGTTTGATTGACCAAGGAGGGTATGGATTAGAAATCAATTTAAATTAATTGTTTTTCTTAAATTAAATAAAGCTCTAGATTAGAAAATTAAAAAAAAACCCAAACAAAACAAAAACAAAAAGACCTCACCAAACCCCCCAAAATAATAGTTTCAGTAAGGGAATCTAGGTTTATCTCTCTCTTGGGAAAATAATTTAATCATTTTTATCAGTTTGTTACTAATCTTGTTTCCTGTAGTGTAGATATTTATGACTTCAGAAGTCAAAAAGGAAAAATGATAGTGGTCTTTGTTAGGAAATAAGACTTAAAGGTCAAACGATCAAACATTAGCTTGCCTTGGCATTTGATAAATTTAGAGAGCATATTGCAGGAAAAGATAGAGTAGAATTCCTTAAAACAAAACTAAGCAAAATAACAACAAAAACTCCAAATAGTGGAATATGTGCTTGAACTTCACATCCCAGTGTTAAGAAAAACAGGCCAGGAAATAAGAATTCTGAGAGAGCTAAGAGGAAACATCAAAGGAATGGGAAGGGATCTTTGTCACTCTGTCAAGTGCTATGACTGAAAAAGCTAATAAACACACATAGGATAATGTATTTGATATACATAGTAAAAGGGAAGTGTGTGTTCTGAGTGATACTGATGGGGAGCAAGTAACTATTCCTCATTATTCTCAGGACTTGAGATCAAATACCTGTAGAAATTCTTTTACACCTGGATTTGGCAGAGTGGATTCACCTACCCAGGGTGGGAACATGGTATCATTCAGAAAGTTGAAAGAAGGCATCCAAGTCAGAAATACCAATGTTTCTTTTCTTTGAGCTGCTGAGCCATGGGGGCTTGGTAACCACTCATCTGAATTATGAGCCTCCTCAGCAGCTAGACACAAGTGGAACACACACTTCTTAGAAAGTGGGGAAAAATATCCAATGCATCAGTTTTGCAGCTGAACTGACATGATTCCATGAAGATATGGAAAATTTTCAAGATTGAGTTAGGGGCTTCTGACGCAGATTGGTAACTACTCCAATGTCTTGTAATTCCTTTACTGGAACATTTTCACATGGTCTTGTCACTATTTTCAGTCTGTCTTATCCAAAAGCTTTATCTTCAACTGGATAGAGACAACCTATTTTGTTGATCTGAAGGGTCTTGTAAGCAGTCCTGGTTAAACTGGGTACTTCATAATTTTTTCCTGATCTAATAAAGGCAGGAAGAGAAGTTCTAGAGGAGTGATAAAAGTAAGCTGTGGGGTTCAACTCTGTCTTTGCATATCAGTCTGGAGTGGTGAGCTGTCCTTCCCTCAGCATTTATGGGGTTTGCCAGGGATACCTTCCAGAGGCAGAGCTAAAGAACTGGGGAGCCTGATTTTATACTACAGATATTACGGCCTTCCAGTGTACAATTTAGAGCAGTGATAACCATCTTTGGATCTTTGTTTAGGAGAAGTGGTGGCTACCTGTTTTCAAGTTACAATTTTGCTGTGATACACATTTATGTAAGAGCCAGATACGAATAAACATGACTAAAGAACTGTGTTATATTTAATCATGGTGTCAACCTGAAGGAATTAATAAATGCCTATCAGATGAGTGGAGCACAGTTCTGGGTTTCTCTGTGGATGATTGACAAGTAAGCTGAAAACTGAGGAGGGAACACTCACCCTAAATGTGGGTAGCACCACCCAATAGGCTCACAGCCTCAATGAAATAAAAAAGGAAAAACAAGTGTTTCCTTTTGCTTTTTCAAGAAGCTTCTGTATGGGACTTTTGTCCGAGTCCTTTCAGGCTTCCCAAACAATTCTCTTTGGCTTTGTCAGGCCTTTGGCTTTCAGTTGGATCCTGAAGCTCCCAGTGCACAGACAGTTCTTTTGTAAATTCTTGATCCCTGACTCTGTGGGTGGCCATTGTAAGATTACTTTGTAAATCCTTTATAAATCATATGCATAAATATATGTAAATCTGTACCTCTAGTGAGCCCAAACTAGTACAGATTTTAATACTAGGAGTGACAGTTTATAGAGGGTTTGCTAGCTCCAAAACAGGACAACATGGCACTAGGACATGGCAGAGGAGAGTTGCTCATGGCATGGCAGATAGGAAGTAGAGAGAGACACTGGGGGAAGGAGATATACCCTAAAGTGACCTCAGTGACTCTCTTCTGGCCAGGCTCCACCTCTAAACATCACATTTAGCTATACACTCATCAGTAGACTAATTGAGTGATGAGTATCATGCCTCCCTGAAGCAATCTTACCTTCCAAAAACCCCACCTATGAGTCCATGAGGCTTTGAGGGGACATCTAGATGTAAATCATGACAGGCTGCATAACTGAAATTTACAGAAATTTTTAAAGCTAAAAAGACAAATGCCCTAATGTTTGGTTAAAGACCTTATATTACATATTCATTTAGGCCAAGGAATGGAACTCTATTTGGCTCTCTGGAATCTAAATTTAGTGCAAATTCTACTTTTCAATGGAGTCAACCCCCCTTAAGAAAATATATAAAATATCACTGTTTAGAACACTGATATCTGAAAAGCATTTCAGAAATTTTGGAACACTTCATTGTGGTCCTCATTCTTTTCAAGGTGATCCTATACCTTAGCTGATACCTATAAGGTGAATTAAAAAATTTCAAGTAGTTTCTTTAAATTTTCGATAGTTATATATGCTTGTTGGACACTTTTAAATCAATTTAAAAGTATGGAGATCAAAATACTGCTTACTTACCTTTCTCATTTCCCTCTGTTTCTCTGGGGTAGGTAACATCAATTATCAGTTATAGTATCCACCATCTAATCATTAATATTTGCACATACATGCACACATGTATGTAGCTTTTCTAATAATAAAAACTGAGATCATTGTTAGGTGTGGAATTTGTCCTCCTAAATTTATATTTTGAAATTATAAACACTAATAACAGCATGTAATCTTATTTGGAAATAAGTTTTCTTGCAGATATAATTAGTCAAGATGAGGTCATATTGGAGTAGGGTGGATCCCTAATACTAGATGACTGATATCCTTACAAAATAGAGGATTTTGAAGAGATAGAGACAAGCATGCAAACAGGGAGAGCACCATGTAAAGACGAAGACAGAGGCTGTGGTGATGTGCCATCTACAACCAAAGCAATGCTAAAGATTATCAGCAAACAATCAGAAGCTAGTAAAGATGCATGTAACAAATACTTCCTCACAGCCTTCCAAAAAAACCAATACTTTCCATGATTTTGTCTTGGAATTGTGGAGTCCAGAACTTTATCTAGCTCAGCCAGTTATGCAACTTTGTTACATCTGTCATAGCAAACTAATACAGTCATTACAAGCACTTATGTACAACTCTCTTGGGAGGTGTTGATAATGGGAGAGGCTGTGTCAATGTAGGTTTATCAGTTGTAACTTATATGCTGATCTACTGGGAGATGTGTTAATAGGTATGTAGGAAATCTCTACTTTTTTATTTTAATTTTGCTATAAATTTAAGACTTTTGTAAAAAACAAATACTACTGAATAATAAAATCTAATGAAAAGCACCTATTGCTGAATAAACTACATAAGATATTTTAACTATTTTAAGTGCACAGTTCAATAGTGATAAATATACCACTTAGTTGTACAACCAATTCCACAACTCCTTTAATCTTGCAGTACTACAATACTACTTCCATTAAACAATGACTCCTTATTCCTTCCTCTCTGGTAACCACTATATTACCTTCAGTTTCTCTGAATTTAACTCGCTAAGACAAACAATATAAACATAATCTATAGAACTTGTCACTTTGTGACTTGTTTTATTAGCATAATGTTCTGAAAGTTTATCCATGCTGTAACAAGTGTCAGAATTTCCTCCCTTAAGATAGAATAATATTTGATTGTATGTATATACTACACTTTGTTTACCTATTCATCTACTGATAGATAATTAGATTGCTTTACCTTTTGACTATTGTGAATAATGCTACTATGGACATGGGTGTCCAAATGTCTATTTGAAATCTTGTTTTCACTTCTTTTAGGTTTATACCTAGAAGCGGAATTGCTGAGTCATATTGTAATCTTATTTTTAGTTTTTAAGGAACTGCCATATTGTTTTCCATAGCAATTGTACCATTTCAAATTCTCACCAACCATGCACAGGGGGCTAACTTTTCCATGTCCTTCGTAATACTTGGTCCTTTCCCTTTCCTTCCCTTTCCCTTTCCTTTTCCCTCCTCTCCCCTCCCCTCCCCTCCTCTCCTCTCCTCTCCTCTCCTCTCCTGTCTTTCCTTTCTTTTCCTTTACATTCTCTTTTTCTTCCTTTTTCTTTTGATTTTAGCCATCCTAATGGGTATGAGGTTGTTTCTTACTGTAGTTTTGATTAGCATTCCTCTAAGTGATGGCAAGCATCTTTTCATGTGCATGCTGGCCATTTGTATATTTTCTTTGGAGAAATATTTATTTAAGTACTTTGTTCATTTTAGAATTGGTCTTTGTTTTGAATATTAATCCCTTGTATGACTTGTAAGTATTTTTTCCCATTCTGTAGATTTACTCTGCTGATTGTACCCTTTGGTGAATACCATTATCCTTATTTCCTAAGGGATACATTTAGGTCTGTAAGTATCTAATCTACACACGTGTAGGATAGATTCTTAGTGTGGAATGATTAGTTTAGCCTACAAAAGCTGTAGCAATTTATACTCTTAAAAAGTGTATAACTATTTTCCCATCTTCATTTCTTTGCCAGCACATGGAAGAGAGGTACTTTAACAATTGACATCTACATTGAAAAGGATATTTTTAAACATAGCGACTCTGTTCTACACAATAAGAGCCCATTACGTCATGGTTAACAATTAAACAAATTTGAGTCAAATTATGATCCCTGGAATTTAATGTGGAGTATATTAGATAACAATATACAACTTAGAAGTTCTGCCTCCAGCCCTACGGTAAAAAGCTTTTATGTGTATTTTATTTTTATTAAAAGCTCTATAATTAGCTTTTTTTAAACTTCAAGTGATTTACTTTAATGATTGGTATCATTTTATAAATTGAGTAAATAAATCTGCTCTAATTAATAGCTAGAGAAATAAGAGAAGCCAGTATGCCAGAATGATTTAGTCTGTGCAAAGGATGCAGTTTCACAACCCAGAGTTCTTTTCATTGCCAAGAGAACTGCTCCACCATGCACATGGCAAGGCCAGGCTGACTGCATGGATAACACAGGGTGATGAGGGATGATGTCTCATCAGTTTGGTGGTAATTATGTCATTGGAATTAGAGAAAAGAACTTGGTCTGAGTAGATATTTCCTTTGTTGTTATATTTTAAAATAACAACAAATAAAGAAAGATTATCATGCTTTTAGATCTTGAGATTAAAGGGGAAAGAGGTAGTGACATTTTCCCTTTTAACTGTACCATCTGTGTAAAGGGATACACTGACATTAAAGAGGTGGGCAAAGACATCACGTTTGTCTGTATTTCCTCTTCTTTCCCTGATGGAACTTTCTGTACAGAGCACTTTTGATGCACCACACTTACTTGTCCTGTATTAATCTGGGTTGAAATGTCTTATTGTTTCTAAGTCTCTGTATTGCAGTTATTAAAAACTAGAGAAGATGTAGAGAAGATGGGTCTGGTGCTTCCATATGGCTTTTCTAGTTTATTGGCTCCATTTGCTTGTAAAAGTATGTTTTCAATTACACTTAAAACATTTGAATCAAACTACTTTAGGAAAGTCAAGATGCATTGTTTTTCTTGCCCACATCACATACATTCTGGTTTATCAGGAATTTAAGGTACAATGCACTCATGTCAAATGGCCAGTGAGAGAATGGAGTTTTGGGAATAATGTTTTTTTTTTTTGGACCAGGGATTAAATTTGGGTTCTTGCTCTTTCAAGGCAGGTGGTGGAACCACTGAGCTAAATCCCCGGACCAGGATAACCTTGAACTACAAATAATAGAAGAACAATGAAATCAAGTGTTTATTCTGGATCCATTGTAAATATGACAGATTATGGGCATGACCATAAAGGACAAAAATATATGTAAAACCCAAAGGAAAAAATGAGAATACTTGGAATATAAGATCAAAATAGGAAATACTGGTTTGAAGTGAGCCTCGTTTCCTCACATAGAACTTTCTGGATGCTTTTGTCAATCAGCCATATATAATTATTCTTCTTTAACAAATGTGAAATTTGAGAGGGCTTTAAAACCACATCTTTAGTGAGACTAAAGGGGAGATTTTATTTTCCCCAGAGGAATAATCACTGATGATGAGTTAATAGTTAGTATTATTAGCACTTTGTCCAGGTCCTAGACAAGGGATTATTGTTTTATCGAATACTGGTTAAATGTTCATCTGTCCAGACAAAATTCACAGATGGATTTTACTGGGCCATACCCCAAGCAGGAAAAAAAAGACATCAATGAAAAGTGAAGTGGGGGTTATGACTAAAGTACTGTGAAAATACCCCCACCCCCATATACAGATGACCTTTGTGGGAACATCTAAGGGCCAGCCATGAGTCAGCTGTGCTTAGTTCATCATAGATGAAGCAGGTGAAGGTGGACTTGAGTCTTCCTTACCACATGTGGAGCAACTTGGGGCTCAGTATTGAGCTAATCACCGTTAAGGAAAGGCATTCTTCTTATCCTTATTTACTTACCATCTACTGCCATTGTTTCCACTTCTTCTGGTCTCAGGAGCTTAAGGTGCACAGAATTCCTAGAATGCTGGTTACAAATGCAAATTTCTGGCCCCAGCTCAAAAGATTCAGATTCAGTGGGGCTAGTTGGGGGTGTAAAATCATGGTGAAGATAGTCCTTGACCCAGACTTTAAAACGCTCTGGGAAACTCCCAGGATGAGAATGAGAGGGGCTGCCAGGGTATCATGGTTATAATTTTTTTTATCACATATTGCTAAGGGCCTCTATTAGAGCTTTCTTCTTGCCTTGTATTGTTGTTGCTAAAGACTTTTTGATTTTTGATTTCTTTGAAGAGACTTTTTTTCTTTTTTTTTGGTACCGGGGATTGAACTTGGGTCCTTGCGCTTGCAAGGCAGGCCACCAAACCGCTGAGCTAAATCCCTGGCCCCTTTTTTTCTTTTTTGAGATAGTCTTGCTGTGTAGTTCGGGATGGTCTTGAACTCATTATGTAGCCCAGGCAGTCCTCAAACTCATGGCGATCTTCGTGCCTCAGCCTCCCAAGTATGTACCACCATACCTGGCCTTGAAGAGACTTTTGACCATTCATATTTTTTTAAACCCCTGGAGAGCCACCAAATCTACTGTTTTGTCTCTGGTATTTCTGCTTTTTCTGCTATTCATTGGTTTACCTTTATTTATTCTTTCATCTAGCCATGCTTAGAATTTACCCTTGGTTTCAGGCTCTGTGCTGGAGATACACTGCTTGGTAAGGCAGACTCAGTTCAAGCCATAATAGAATTTATAGTCGAGAAAGGGAGAAAATCAGATAAATAAGAAGAAACACTGGGAGTGTTAGATGTCACAGAGGGATGCTGGCAATATGAGAACACATAGTAGACCACCTCATCTAATCTAGAAGATTAAAGAAGACTGCTGGGATTGGTAAGGATTTTGAGAGGTGATGAGAGTACAGAGTGTTCTAAGCAGGAAGAACAGAATAGCATGAATGAAAACCCTAGAAGAGCTATGGAACTTCTGAGAAGAACTGTGACTGTCATGTAGAATGAAACTGATGAGAGTAGGTGACGCGGAAAAGAATGCAGCTGGAAAGATGGGAAGGGCCTGATGAAGAAAGGCCTTGTAAATCCTCAGACATAGTTTGGATTCTAATTGAGTACTATGAAATATCTCTGGGAGGTTTGATACAGTGATGAGTCAAAATCTAGTACAAAAATTTCAGAGTACAGTCTCAGGACAGCAGGATGAAAAGTGCTCAGAGAATAGGCAAAGGGGAAAGGGAAGCATATTTATTTTCCTGTGACTGGAAGGAAGGAGCAAAGGAAAGAATGGCCTGTGGATAGGATGAGTGTGTTAACAGTACATTCAAGGTGTGTCTTCCTCCCAAGGAGAAAAGAGTGATGACAACCTAGAGATGTTCTTTGAGCAATTTGGGAATGAGATTGATGCTGAAACAAACTTCTCAATTAGAGCCATGTGTAGCTAAAAAAATGACACTAGCCATTTAGAAATACACCAAGTACTATTATCTTAGTCACTGTCTTTAATAATTAAAGCAAGTAACAAGAAACGATGATAAAACATTAAGAAACCAAAGGTATATATTAAATGAACCAGTGTATATGAGGGCCCTTTGTACTCTATTATGGGACTATGTTACACTGTGACAGTCTTTACAAAAGCAACCTCTCAGACAACCAAAGGCATGACATATGATTGGGATGTAATAACCAATTTTAGCATTGAGAATCTCTTAATGAAGACTCAGTGCCCCTTCAGGAAACAGACTTTTTTCTCCCAAAGAAGGATGGAGCCGGGGCTGTGGAGTTAGCTCAGTGGTTCTGCCGCCTGACTCACAAGCGCAAGGTCCTGAGTTTGATCCTCAGCACCAAATAAATAAATGGGTAAAGCAAAGAAGGATGGAGCCAGTTTGTGTAGCAGAAAGCTATTTGATTTCCTTATTTGTTCTAAAACCAAGTTCAAGCGAAGAAACGGTCTTAAGGCTTGAGTGAGAAAGGTAGAAATAAAAACAAACAAAACAACAAAAAAATCAACTCAAAATTTCACTGAAAGGTAAAATTCAGTCATGTCTTTTTTTAGGAAGTTTAGACAATAGAAAAAGGCTTCCACTGGGACTGCATGACCAAGTGGACTTTTCTTCTGAATACATAACACTGGACAGATTTGGAATGCGCTGTTCTTTTTGCTAAAGATGTTTTTCCACTCTTGGCTGTCCAAAACCTAGAGTTCAAAGCTTCACTACTACATTTTTATGCAGAATCAAATTGACCACAACACTATTAGAAAAAGACATGAGTCAGTATGTTTGGCTCTTTGTTTCTTTGTTGTGTTCTTTGGAAAAGAAAGATTGTAAGGAAAGAAAAGCAGAGAACATGGTAGAAGTAGAACTTATTCCAAGATTTCTTATGTTAAAATCACTGCTTTTTATTTATGACACTATAGTGGCTTCCCATAGATAATTTAAAGTTGCTTTTTATACAACAAAAACAAATTTGCTGAGTGGGAAATTGTAAAGCAATCCCATTTAAAACAGCCACCCCTCCAAATACCCAGGAATAAATGTAAGGAAGTGAAATAGTTGTATAATGAAAATTACAAAACACAGATGAAATAAATTGAAGACATGAAAAGATCTACAAACCTCCTCTGTTCATAGATTGGAAAGACTAATATTGTTAAAATGTCATACCATCCAAAGTAGTCTAGTGTTCCTGAAATTCTTCTTCTTGATAAAGAATTTGTTTCCCTGAAGTAACCCTTGAAAGTCATTCTGCTTTACTTTCACAATTTTTTTTATGCTACTGGCTGCTCTGAACTGTTGCTGGATATCATACTATTCAAACTTAGCCTCGATCGCAGAGAGAAAGAGCTTCAGAGATGACATCATCCCTGATCATTTTCCAGCTTCAATGGTAATTCTTTTAATGATGTTGAACAATTTACCTAATCTTACTAAGCTTTCTCTGCCTCAGATAAAGTTATTTTGTACCAAAAATCAAAGGAAGGGATGTATATAACACACATACCATAAACCGTAAGTTTCTCTTCAAAAGTTAATTATTATTATCTATACTATTTATAGATTATGTTCATGTTTAAAAGTTCCCTAATTAAGATCCTTACTTACACTCTTTGGCTGATGTAGTGAGAGTGAATTTCAAAAATTCTCTTTCATAAATACATGACACCAAATACCTTTGGTGCATTTACTTTGAGGAAAATGAATCATAGATTCTTTCTTTAGCCACTAGCTTGTGTCTGAAGATGATAATTTTATTTATATGTATTTAAATGTGACTTAAACACATGGTGATTCTTTTATAGCTAAATATCAAAAATTTACAAGTTAAATGTTATTGCTATCTTTACCATTGTCTCTAAAGCTTGCTATATTATACTACAGTTTGTAAACATTTTACAATGCAGGGGAGAATACACATTCATAATTATTTCTTGGTTTTGTTTGGCTCATGACAGCAATGTAAATTCTTTTATTTTATTATTTTAGAAAAAGTTTTCATTGAAGGTTTTTCCAGTCTTTCCAAATGAACTTATTTCTGAATGGAAAATATACAGCTCATTGCCTGTCTTCTCAAGTGGCCTCTTTGCCCTGGTCCTGCCCTTTGCTAAGTCAGAAGGAAGGCATGTGGCGTAGCTGAACTCTGAAACATCTCTGAGCTCATTAAACATCTCTGTAAACTGTTGCTATCAGAGATTCACTCAGGTTTATTTTCTGAAGGCTTATTAATAAGTCAGAATCTAATCTGCATCCAGACCACTTGATCACTGCTTTTGGCTTTGCCAGGCACAAGATTTTATTGATGGTTGGTCTTTTGACATGATGACTCCTGAAGGACCATGGGTAAGCCAGCAAGTGCCAGGGGCATACCATTGTCAAATTCTAAATACATGCTACCTCCCTGACTTGCTGGCAGAGGGCTAGCCTTCCTCACTGCCTCAGGTTGATCACTGCCTAACATACAAATAGAGATAAAAATGTCCTGGGAAAATCTTTGGTAAAGAACTACTTAAGAAAGTAGCAAGGTTTCAAGGGAGGAAAAAAGGAACGATTTGTAAGCTTAACTTGTTCTCTGTATCCAGGGATGTTCTTTTTCTGTAGAAATGGTCATATTGAAAACTGAGGCAATTGTATGTCTCAGTAGGTATGTAAACCATGCTTTTCCTCCAGATGGAATAGAGAAGAGATGGTAATGAATAATGGAGCTTTCTAGTTCAGAGGTTCAATTCAAATCATTCCTAATCTTGTTTTGTTTGTATTATGATGAAGGGTCCAAGTAGTGATTGATTCAATTCTGAGGGATTTTAAGTCATTAAAACTAAGAAGAAAATAAGGCAAATATCATTTGTACAGTATTGTTAAAATTAGGTGTAGGGAAAAGACTTCCTCAAGATAATATCACAGAAGCAAATACAGTAGTCAAGCAATGCATAAAACACACAGCACATAATAAATACTACTGCAGTCATCACATACACGAGTATACAATAAGGCACTAATTTCTTCAGTCATCTATATTCTCACCAAGGAATACAAAGCCATAGCACATGAGCAGTTTAATGTTAAATTTAAAGAATTAAAATAAAACAATAAATTTAGTATCTCAGGTGTACTAGCCACATTTTAAGCACTTAGCAACATGTGTGGTTGGTAGATTCCATACTGGGCATCTCAGATATATATTTCCATCATTGCAGAAATTTCTATTGACATCCCTGACAAATGTGGATAGGCAACATGTTATTGACATTTATAACATGTCATTTAAACCAGGAATGGTTGATGTAGGTTATAATATTTAGGAGCACTTTAATAAGAACTGGAAATTTATGGTTATTTTAACAAGAAAAAAAGAGAGTGGGGGATATTTTCAGTAAGGAAAAGGAAAAGAAATGTTTGGAAGAATGAGAGCCCAATCATCTAGGTCACATTTCTGTTATAAATTTTGTAGAAAGGCCTGACATGGTGGTGCACATCTGTAAGTCCAGCACTCTGGAGGCTGAAGCACAAGGGTTACCATGAGTTTGAGTTTAATCTAGGCTACATAGTGATTTCAAAGCTAGCCTGAACTTCATAGCAAGACCCTGTCTCAAAAAATAAAATAAATGTGAGGGTAATGAAATGGTAGGCTGAGATCAGTAAATTGAAGAATTTGACTGTCAAGCTAAGGTATTTGTTCTATATTTCATAATGACATTAAATATTTTTGATCAGGTTACTGACAGTTTCAGAACAATGGCATCAGCCAGCAAGTGATTTTCTCTGTATAATTTGATATATAGGAGGTCAGTATTTAATAGTGTTAGCCTGCCAGTAGGAGTTCATCTTGTGGCCCACGGTTAGCTTCAGAATTGGGTCAATAAAGGGCCGGGGATTTAGCTCAGCGGTTCGGTGGCCTGCCTTGCAAGCGCAAAGACCTGAGTTCGATCCCCAGTACCACAA
>NW_022900936.1:44195667-44196570 GCF_012274545.1 Fukomys damarensis | reverse complement strand
AGTGCAACCACTATGGAAATCAATATGGAGATACCTCAAAGAGCTGGGAGTGGAGGTTCCATTTGACCCAGCCATTCCTCTACTGGGTATCTTTCCAAGAGAACTAAAAGAATCATTTCACAGAGAAGTATGTGCACCCTTGTTTATAGCGGCAGTTTGTAATAGCTAAATCTTGGAAACAGCCCATTTGCCCATCCGTTGGAAACTGGATAAAGAAGATGTGGTTTTTCTATAAAATGGACTATTACTCAGCCATAAAGAATGAGAAAATAGATTCATTCATAGGAAAATGGATACATATTGAAGATATACTCCTAAGTGAAATAAATAAGTCACACATGTGTAAATACCGAATAGTTTCCCTGGTGTGAATATTCTGCAACAATGCATAAGATTCTAATAAGATTACTGACATTTAGAAATTTGAAGAAAGGAGCTAAAGGTGTAGGGAAGGTGGGATGGGTAGGGGAAGAGTAAAAAGGTAAAAGAAAAAATGTGAGAGAATGAAAAGATGAAAATAAAGTGTTTGTAGATGGGGAGGGGAGGAGGGGGTGAAGGGAGGGCAGAGGTAAGGGGAAAAAATGAGAATCAAGACTTGCCATGTAAAGGTACATGATCCCAACAATGAATGTAACTGTACTGTATCCCTAAAATGTACCAATAAACTCAATAAAATTAAAAAATATATATAAAAAATTAAAAAAAAAAGAAAGGAGCTAAAGGTGTAGGGAAGGTGGGATAGGTAGGGGAAGAGTAAAAAGGTAAAAGAAAAAATGTGAGAGAATGAAAAGATGAAAATAAAGTGTTTGTAGATGGGGAGGGGAGGGAGGGGGTGAAGGGAGGGCAGAGGTAAGGGGAAAAAATGAGAATCAAGACTTGCCATGTAAAGGTACATGATCCCAA
>NW_022900936.1:44170737-44195605 GCF_012274545.1 Fukomys damarensis | reverse complement strand
TGTGTGTGTGTGTGTGTGTGTGTGTGTGTGAGAGAGAGAGAGAGAGAGAGAGAGAGAGAGAGAGAGAAAGAGAGAGAGAGAAAGAGAGAGAGAGAATTTGAATGTGTACATTTATGTTATGGGATGGAGAAGTAGAGGAAGAATAGAGGCTCAGTTCTTGTTCTTCTCAGAAAACCATAGGAAAACTAAGGATCCACTTTTGATCATTTCATGAAGCCCTAGAGAATCAGAGCATTATCAATTTTATTTAAAATTCTTTTTCTAGGGTGTGCATTTTGCTTACAGAAGTTTGCCAAATAAGAAGTAGTTTTCATCAAGTCAAGAAATACTGATTATATCAAGGTTTTATGAATAGGCTTAGAATAAATTGTGCCATCTTAGAACAATCTATGAAGACAGAGAAAAGCATATTTAGAACATTATCTTTCATCACCCATCTCACATCATTTCCTCCTTCCTTCCTTTTCTTTCTTCCTTCCTCTCTTCCTTCCTCTTTCTTTCTTTCTTTCTTTCTTTCTTTCTTTCTTTCTTTCTCTCTCTCTCTCTCTCTCTCTTTCTTTCTTTCTTTCTTTCTTTCTTTCTTTCTTTCTTTCTTTCTTTCTTTCTTTCTTTCTTTCTTTCTTTCTTTCTTTCCTTTGCATTTATTATGCTTTTATAATGTACCAAGATTGAAGGTGTACAGATAAACAAAACATGAATCCTTCTATAAGGAGTAAATACATAATAGGGATATATACTTAAATCAAGACAATGACATTACCAAGTGAAAATAATCAAGACAAAGCTGTGGACAGAGTACTAGGAAGCATAGAGGAGGTGGTACACAGGGCAGCCTAGGAAGGTTGGCTGAAGGCATGTCTTCATGGAAGAGAAGAGATAACCTGAATTTTGGAAAGAGTACAAATTAATCCATCAGATTACATAGGGGAATATACATTCAGAAAGGGAAGATCAAGTACAAAAGCAATTAACAAAAAGAAAGGTATGGCAGAATGTGACCACAGCAAAAGAGCTTTTGTTTTCTCTTTCTTCTTTGGCACAGTGTAAAGGAAGGACTCCAGCTATACTTATTGTATACAGTAACTGCAGGCTAAGCAGCAGATGTAGACAACATAAACATTTCTCTAGGTGACTCACATATCTTGGGAGAATTATTTAAATTGTCATGTCTATCATCATCTGGCTATGGATTATAGTAAAACTAGATCCAAAGAGAATGATCCAGGGAGCCAAATTCAAATTTGTTAGCCTCTTTCTCATATAGCCATGGGAATGTCTACTGCATTAAGGATAACATACTGTATTGTCACGCTCCTTACCAGGTTCATGGCAAGCAACTTGTGATTACTTGGATGAGTTCATGGAGAAAACAGCCCTTCAAATTACCCCAGAGAAATGACAGCTTTTTTTTCCTTTTCTGATAAAACCTTTGTATTTTTGCCTGTGCAATGATGCCATGCTTTTAGGTGGAAAAAATGAAAAGAAAAAGAAAATAAAATCATTGTATTAAACAGGACATGGAGCCAGTCAGGTGTGTCTAGGAGCAGAGCCACCGAAATTCTCTCATTTTATGAGCAGAAGCATTGTCATAGGGACTTGAATTTTTTCCCCTTTTATGATAAGAGAAGACATCATAAGGAGTTCACAGAGAAGTGTGATGTGTATAGAAATAATGGGTCTAACACTTCCTAGCTGTTTGACCTAGGGAGGCTCCGTTTTTGTTGTGGTTAAGTTGGAAATAGTTAATAGCAACTGTTTTTATAACTATTAACAATGAGTTTGAGTTTCTCTATTCTCTCTTCACTGATTATAAACCACTTATTTCTTAAGGAAAGGTTGCTCAATTCTGCCACTTTTGGAATACTGGCTTCTACTATGCAAATTTTTTGAATGGGAAAAGAATCCCCAAAGGAAGGCTCTAAAAGATGTAGTGAATTTATGAATTGGCAGGTCTGAGTGTCATAGATAAGCTAATAATTTCAGATGTAGTAAAGTTATACCAGAATATCAGTATTTTTCTGTTATGCAAATAAGCTCCCTTGATAGTAAGAAGGCAATGGTTAAGATATCTGGCTAATGATCCTGGTTAATTAATGATAGTAAAGGCAAAGCAGAATTGTCAGCTAAGAAATTGATGAGATAGTTCACAGAATTATCTAAGCTTCTTGTTTATTGAACTGATTGCTCATTGTTGGCTACTTTTCTATTTATAACAGGATACTCAGAAAATGAGAAAATGGAAAGGAGAGATAATTTCAGTCTGTCTAATGTTCTAAAGTTTTTTTGGGGAAAAGTTAGAAATGGATGCTGATGATGAGAAAGAGAAGAGAGAGAGAGAAAGAGAGAGAGAGAGAGAGAGGAGGGATTCTGAGATTCTATTTTTGCTATTATAAAGGACAAGCCATCACTGGATTTTTTCTAATTTTATGATATGTCCAAGCACCTAGCCTATACTGACACTCAGTGTATATTACATAATAAGCAGCAACACTGTATGTATCATAGCCTTAGAAATCCTGAAGTAACAAAATAGGATGTGATTCCTAAATTATTCTCAAGATGTTCCATATACGAGCAATTCCATCAAATATTAATATAAACGCATGAAAATTCCAGATTAATAGTGTTTTTAAATGAACTTTACCAAGTATTGAAAAAAGGGAATGCACAGATTTTATACAATATAATAGCAGTCATTAAAAAGCCATATTTGTCTAATTGAAATAGAATTTCTACGTCACAAAATCTTGCATGAGCATGAAAAATTCTTTTTTGGTTGTTATCAAAATAGGGATTGGTTTCTCACACCAGAGAAACTATTTGGTACTTACACAAGTGTGCAAGTGTAAATAGGGATCAAAATGTATAATAGATAATGTGAAATAGGAATAAAGGTCCAATGGGGAAGGGGAAAGGGAACTTGCAGGGTTGGGGAAAGGAAAGAAGGGAATGGAATTAATCCAAGAAAAGGAAAAAATGGAAACAAAGTCTTTGTAAATAAGGTGAGGTAGAGAGATTGAAGGGATGCCAAGGGGAATGGGGAAAAAAATAAGAACCAAGATATATCATGTAAAGGTACAAATTCCCAATCATGAATGTCATCATACTCTATACCTAAAAGGTACCAATAAACTTAATGAATAAAAAAATTTTTAAATAGGGATTGGTAAACATACTCCTGCTAAAATTCTTTAACCATAATTTAATTTTTGTTTTTTTTCCCTTTTCACATATTCTTGACCTTGTGTGGCCTTTTAAGACGTGGGATATTCCCCTGCATTTTAAGAAACAAGAATGCTCTTGCTACATCTTGGAAGATTATGTGCCTACTTCAAACTTTATCCCACTTGACTGGTTCTGCATAAATACTGTAAGCCATTCCCAGGTGTTGTGTGTATAATCCATTTACCATACCAAATAAATAACTGACACTACATGTTTAAATGTCATCATTCTGTAAAATACCCAGCAAGGCCACACATACCTCTAAATGATATAAAGTGGTTATTTGAAAATTGGTATTCTCTTTTAAGATAAATAACCACAGACATAATTATTAACTTGCCCCAGGACCAACAGAATCAAGGTGTTTTTGAAATTAAAATGCTAAAGATTTTCTGGAAAGGTGAATTTCTGAGCCACATGCATTCCAACTCCATAGCTTCATCGGTGTTGATATCAGATATAGCCTTAGAGAGATGAGTGTTGCAAATGTCAAAAGTTTTACTAAGCAAGCAATTTTTCTCTGATGTGCCAAGGATTTTTTTTTTTATGATCCTAATTGATCTCTATCCCCCAAAGGATTCTGAATTATGCAAGTGCCTCAAGTCTTAGCAAGTCATCCCCACACAGCTGTGCAATGGAAATATTCTACAGAAGGTATTCACTTTGGTCTAGACAAAGCTCTGGCTGTTCCCTGGAGTGACCCAGATCTAGAGGAGCAGGTTCTGGGCCATCTTGGTTGGAGGAACTTGTTTGGCCCATTTCTATAGTCTCCATTATCCCAGCTCCCTTTCTCCTGTCCTGCCGACAGAGAGGGTCTAGACATGGCAGATCTTCTGCCTTTTCTGTGCTTGTCTCCTATTGACCCTCAGCTGCCAGAGTCTGTTTGTTACTGAATTGAGCATTTAGATTTGGTCTTGGCTGGTGGTGGCTTTGGAAAAAATATTTTCTAAGATTGCTTTGGTTTTCTCTCAAATAAACTTCTACGTGCCCAGACATTTCTGGCATTGCAGAAATGTGGATGATTTATTCTTAGAGGCTTAAATTAGGATTTTCTTAAAAAAGAAAACTAACAATGTGAGATGCGCTGTAGCCACAGGTTACAGTAGATCCTTATTGTGCATTTTATCTGAAAAATTCAAATCTGAAAGTCTCCTCAACTGGCAACAGGTCCCATTTTTATTGAGACACAGCCCCCTGGCTCCCTCTACTGGTGAACAACCACCCTCCCCATTCATTTGCGCATCTGAAGATTGGAATAACCCGGGAGCTAGAAGGAAGATTAGACATGTCATTTTAAAAGTAGGAATTGTGGATCCAAGAGCATATTTTGCCGCAGATCTCTTTTCTCCCTCATTCTTCCAATCTCAGCAGTCTTGGCTACCTAATTACAAATTCTTAGCTCCACCTAGTGTCTTCCTTCATGTACTTCTTGGCCTTATCTTGTGTCTGCCTTTTAACAAGAGGTGGCTTGTTTAGGTTGAATGCATTGATGAGCACCATGACTCTTGGACTGAGTGGCATTTACTACATATAAATTTTTAAAGAAATATCATAATACAATCACTCTTTTGAATTTATGAACCAAATTTATTAAACTGTTACGGCATGATAGTTGGAGGCCTATATTAAATGGGATGAAGGGTGGCAAAATGTGTCCCATCTGCCCATTCACATGCTCTTTAAAAAGTTCTCAAAAGTCTTTTTGAATGGAAGGCAGCTGTGGCTTTATGCCTCTGCTACCAAGGGACAAAAGTTCTGTATAAACTGACTTTAGTTGCCCTAGTACATGAAGTCTCAACTGTGGAGGCTATTGGGCCAAGCTTCCAGAAAAATAGATGTTTTATCTCCTAAGAGGAGGGATAGACGACACTCCCCAACAGGCTGGATACATAATGTCTAGAGAAGCCAACAACTGACACCTACACCCAGGCCTATTGTTAGAGTTGGAAAAGTAGTGCAGGAAGTGATAGTCTTTAGTTCCAGCACATCAAATGATTCAATGCTTAAATGTCCTGTGATGTAAACATATCAATGGAAAGTTCAAGAGAGGCACTTTTCAGGACTTAGAAGAATATTTTCACAGGGATGCTTAAACTTAATCATAGACTATGTAAAATTTAACATACAATAAATCTAATTCAGAAAAATAATAACTATTTCAAAGATATGCAAACAGTTGTCAGGCATGCTTTAGAGGAAAGTGAAGAGGCATCTGGGTTAACATCTGTCCACTCATTCAGGGTAAAATGTTTCCAGAAATGGTGGAAGAATTTTTTTTCTACATTCATCACTATAGATTGGAGTAACTTGATGTGTTTACAATAATTGTGTTGTTATCCCAGCAGAGAACATTTTGATGTCCTGACATCCATAAAGTTATTATCGTGGGTCAGAGCCAAGTCTAAAATGAGGTCAAACGAGGCTCTTTTCTCAGTTGAAATCCAGTCAAGAATAAACAGAAGAGTTTAAATAGATATAATGCATATAAATCTTTCACCAGTGTGATCTAGCTCTCAAATGGTGCTGTTCTTAAAGGATGCTGACACATCTCCCACACAGGTCTGACTTCAGACAATCATAAAATATCCCTTTTCCAGCTCCTCAAATTTCTGTGGAGTCTCTCTCGCTCTTCTGACTCAGAGACATGGACTTTCTCAAGGCTTGCTTCACCATCCTATTTCTATACTCTTGGCTCCTTGATGACCCCTATCCTTTGTCACAACACCTCAGGCCTACATCCTCCAGTCAGTATATTTAATGTTTTCCTTAATGTTTTCTATGATTTTCCACTATGTAGTTTGCCCTTTCTTTTCTTAGACTTGGGAAGGTACAAGGTGATTAAATTGGCAACATAGTGTCTGTTTAGAGGGAAAAAAGGAAGATTATATTGTGAATCATCACATATTAATATATATGTTCTCTCATGAAAATATTAGAAGTAAATCTTAATTGTGCTGTTAAGAAAACTATAATTTCTAGAAGTCAGGAAAAGGTAGCAATGTCTAATAAGACTATGTGGGTAGTAAAATGGTCTTAGCCATTTAAACTCTCCCACATTTCCTAAAGCAAGAGGGAATCTTAAACATGATATATTTGAGATTTGAGTCCATGTGCACTCCTAAAGACTTCTGATAGGAGCTTCATGGAGGGAGTTCAGATGGATATTTTATACATAGGTTTTTAATTTGAACTCATTCCTCCTCTTAACACAGATTTACCAGTTACCAGGTTCTGGAATGGGAAAAAACACATGAAGTCCCTGTCATAGTAGTGTTCAGTGACTTTATTCTTCCTAAGCTTTTGCATTATTGTTTCCTTCATGTAATCTAAACCTCCATAGTCTCTGAGAACCCTCTGTGTTAAGTTCATATAGACTGCTCAGCACAGTTAGAGATGCCTTATAGTCACACTGTGTGAGGAGACACATAATGCTTATTGAAGATTAAGCACTGACTAGAGATTTTGGCTATCTGCCTCTGGCTTTGGTTGTATGATGCCCTTCTGGGTCACCTTGGAAAAGATGTGTACCTGTCTGAGTTTTTAACCTGTAAAATGAACTGTGGTTAAAATTAGCTTCAAAGTACCTTCCAGCATTTATATTTTGAATCCTCTAAATTCTTTTTAATCTTCAAGAAGTTAGAATAGGTATTGCAAAAATAAATGTGCTTAGAAACCTCATCTCAGAGGATTTACCAGAGGCAAAAAGCAATTGCAAATGACCTTTTAGGCATATGTTTTAAGGCTTAGAAAAAATGTGAAAGTTTTTTTATTTGATGACATGAGAATTTATATACTATGAAGAGAAGTATGAAGAGATCTTGCAGAGTAAGAAAAGCCACAAGTATGAGTGGTCATTCAAAAACTTGTTCTATAAGAATTGAAGAGATTTCTTCTACCAAAAAAAAAAAAAAAAAAAAAAAAAACAAACAAAGGCAGTGGCACAGAGGCACTGTGACTTCATTTGCAAATCTTGAAAAAGTTACGCTGAAGAAGGGCTGGGTTTTATTTTTCAGGAAGGACAATGGAAGTGAGCCCAGGTAAAGAAAGAACAGGGATGATGAATCATTAGATATGTTTTAATACTTCACCTAATTAGCTTCTGCTTTTGCTCTTGAATTCGATGTTGAGAAATCAAAAATCGTTATTATTTTAGTTTTCAGAAACATTCTTGTTTTATTTACTTCAGTTTGATCAGATGCAGTTTTAATAGCACCATGAATTTGAGTACACAGGGTTCCCAGAATGCACTTTCCAATCTTGTATGATCCCCTTCCTAAAAATCTATTTGCTTGAGGAAAAATTGTAAAGATCCCTACTCCTCCTCCTCAAACAGCAGTTACAAAAGCCATTACATTAGAGTCCCTGAATGTGGGCTTCTCTGCTGATGCTAAAATGTGCATAACTTCCTAACCCACTCCTCACTCCTTGTTCCTATAGAAAGGGAAGTTGCAAAGCTATGATTTAAAATTTGTAGCGTATGAACTGCTGTTAATGACTGACAAGTCACTGGAATTTCTTTTTCATTATGTTCTTAGCATTCATTAACAACTTGTGAACAGGTCCTTAACAGATCTTTTTTATTTTTTAAATTCCTAGGTGCTCTGATAATGAGAGGTCTTTTCTACACAATGCTAAAGAGAAAGATTCTCCAAATTCCAAAGAGATTCCTTGTCCCCTTAACCTTTTCCTTTCCTCCTTTCCTCTCTTTTTGTTCTCAGTAGGTAGAACACCGCCCCCAACCACATTCAAGTCTCCAGGCCTGAAACTTCTTGCTGTTCTATATATGTATGTTTATGAAGGGGTGGTCGAAGAGAATGAAATCGGGCATGAAGAATACCTGTTTCTCAGGAGCTTACTCAGAGGAGCAGACTGGGAATCACGGCTGTGCCTTAACAGCTCTGCTAGTTGCTATACCAAGCTGGTTACTATGGAAAAGGAAAAGCAAATTGCTGCTTCTAACTTGTAAATAATCACCCAACATTGTATATACTCTTCAGGAGAGTTAGGGTTGATTATGTTGATGTGACCTTCCCACTAGGTAAAAATCTGTTTTGAGGGTTTTATATCCATAATATAGCTCTTAAAATTGTAACTGCAAATCCTGTGGTTTTTAATGTGGAGCAGACCTGAAACCATTTTGATCTTTAAGACTAAGCTGTTCTCTTCTGTTAGAAAAGGACTAACGAGATATAGTAGAGATGGACCTTAACTTACTAGTGTCAAACTTTTTTATTTGAAAATAAAATTTAAAAAAAGAAATGATAACCAAGGGAAGACTTGGAGTGTTGCTATTCTCTATCCCCTCAGATTCCACATAAAAGAGAGCCACAAGAGATTGTTTTATGACAGAGATCCTCATCTTTCTTTTCTAGGATACTTTCATGTCCCCCAGCTTCCTTCTCAGTTGTTTATTCACTCATACCTATCTTCTTATCCTTGATTTTTGTTTAAGTAGAAATCAAGTAGCATATGCTTTTTGATCATGGAGAAAATACCATTTTATAATTTTAACAATAGTAGAACATCTAAAATGTGTGCTTTTGTGCCATCATAATAAACAGGGTACTCTCTGTGGCAGCCATTCATCTCTTCTTTTTTGAAAAATGTCAATAAATCATTCAAAGCCTGCTACCATGATTTGGCAAAGATATAACCATGAATGTGATCCAGAGTCAACTATATAACTGCAAAAAAGAAAAATTCATGCTATGCTCTGCAACCTGTGTATATGGGGCAATTATATGAAACCTCACCATTGATTTTTCTAAAAGCTTAAAAGGGGAAATGCCATCTTGCCTGATATCTGCTCTACGGAAGAAGAATCACTTTGGTCATGGCCCCTGGTGGAGAGTTAGACCATGAGAATCTAAGTTGATCTCACCCAGTTATTTAGGGGGTTAAGTCTCATGGCATATACAGAAGGCAGTTTTTGTTAAATGGTTCATAGCTCCTCAGTTCATAACTTCCAGTAATAGTAGAAGCAAATCCTCAGAGAACACTTTTATCCCCAGATTTAGGAATAACAGGGAGCATTATAATACTCCAGAATATAATATATATTAAATACACATTATAATATTATATATATTTTTTCCCCTGTAGAAAAGATAACTTCTCTCAAGGGTGTCCATGAATGAGGAAGTGTATTTGCATACACTTGTGATGCTGGGCAGGAGTCAGTCACTACCGTAAAGGAAGAATTAAATTGGACATGCCACACACTTGGTTTGGCTTTGTACCATACCTATGCTCTTGTCACGGTTGATTATTTACTTATATCAGACATAAAGCAAGAAGTCTGCACTGTGATTGAATATAAAAGGTATTTTAATAGGCTCAGGTCACATATTATCTTGGCCAATAGCAATTTTATATCATTTTCTTGAAGGAAACCACATTCTTTGCAATAATTTTTTTTCCAATAAAACAAATTTAAGGAGACAGAAAGCTTTGCATATGACTCGTTCATTTGAATGATAGCATTGAGCTCTTTCCATCCCAAGTTGTCCCAAGCCAACTTTAAAATGTCTTTGTTATTTCTTTTGATAGGTAAAAGTTAAGGAGAAATGGTTTGAAAGACTGTCAGTTAAATTTCTAATTACTCTAGTTTCTTTAATAGTTTCTTTTTACAGGTTTGTTGAGTTTTCTTTTTTTTTTTGATGTGAAACAATATAACTAACCAACAAACAAACCAACAATCAAAAAGCACAGAGTGAACTGTCTCTCTTACTTTAAGGATGTTAAGGGCTAAATAGTGTTTTGGTTTCCTGACTGGCAGCATCAGTTTGCCTGCTCTAAGCAGGCTTGTGCAATTCTCAGAGGAAACATTTGAAGAGATTTTTTTTCTCCCACATGACAGAGTTTCATCCCACACAACCCACAGATCTTGATGGCAGACTTCATGAACCAAGAGTCTGGTTTTACAGAAGCAGCTATGGAGTATGTTTTTTCCTTTCACAGGTGCACAACACTCATTCTACCTCAAAGAGAGAACAGATCAGCTTTCTTCCAAGAGGGTAGTTTAAACACTAGACAGCTCTGTGAAAACTGCCAATCAGAGAGGGAAGAGGGGGTGGAGGGAGGATTAAAACTTCCAAAATCCTTCTAGCTGATTTTGTTTTACAACAGACTGGTATACACAGAGGTATTGTATAATTTGTACTGTATTTTTCTCTTACTGTGAAACATATTGAAATGCTTTATGTTTAGGTGTGTGTATAGAAATTCATGAAGTTCTTTTATACACTTAGTTCCAACACAATTCTCATTTTAGGACAAGGTGAAAAGGTAGCTTTGTGAGGGCTTATCCTGCCCCGGCTTGTAAATTTGGATTTGTTCTTTCCTGTTGACCAGCCACCTGATTACTGTCCTGCACAAAGGGTGCCCGTTCGCATCATTTTTTCCAAGTGCTTAAACCTGGAAAGATATTTTTTAAAGGATTCACAGAAGCTGTCTTGGGGTTTTGGAAAACATCACAAAACTGTTAGTAGACCTTTTGACTGTGCTTTTTAATGGAAGCTAACTGTGATTTTTTTACAGTACATTTTTCTCAATGGGACAAAGTTTTCCTTGCCCCTACTGATATGTGAACTATTTACAATGAAAAACTTCATTAAAATACCCCGAAGAGATACATTTTAACCTCAGCAACAGTCAGCAAGAGGGGAAACAGTAACTTAAAAAGAGAAAGGCTTTTGTAATATTTTATGCTTCTGTCTATGCGGAAAAGGAGTTTTTTATTTTACTGTTTAAACAGAAGTTTGTTTTCATATCGGTTGCTAGTTAAGTAACTAGCAGCTGCCCTGGCATCCGTAAAAATCAACTGTAACCAAGCAGTGAAGTTGTGACTTATTCCCCCGAAGAAACGCCTAGCAGATCAGCTGCCTGCAAGAATATCTTACCTTGGGCACGTAAGGTCAAGGAGACAGGCTCGCTGGCTCCCACGTAGAGGTCCTGAGAAGTGCTCTGATCCGCGGCTGGTAACATGCGCTTGGCTTTTATGGGCAGGTGGGAGGAGCTGCTCCTCATAGTAGGTGGGCAGGGAAGGAGCTGAGGGCTGCACCCCCGGGAGGAGCTGGACACTTCTCTGGGGAGGGGCGGAGAGGGCAGAGCTGGGAGCTTGCAAGAGGGCGGAGAGACAAGGATGTGTGTGTGTAGGGGGTGTTAGCAGCGAAGGCGACGCGGGAAGAGGGAGGGAGGTAGAGAGAATAGGATGGAGTGGGAGCAAAGAAAAGAAGAGAGGAAAAGAGGAAAGAAAACAACGAGCAAGGGAGGGGGAGAGACAGAGAGACACACAGAGAGATGCAAGGTATGGAAAAAATGGAAATGGGGTCTCCCCTCCCCGGTTTTGAGAGACTTTGGGGGGAGAGTAAGTGACTATTGCTACTAAGGTGTTCTCTGTGATTTTGATTAGCTATATAGCAGTTCAGGAGTGCTGAGAGTTCATATATGAGTCAAAGAAGAGAAAGCTGGGCGTCCCAGGGGACCCAGGCAGCTGCGAGCCCAAAGCCTCCTACTCTGCCTGGAGCCCCTATGCTACCACAGGCTGGTAAATGCCAACTCCCCTCCCCCCACCATCACCCAGGCAATGCAGATTTGACCGGAAAGTTGTCTTTGCTCTGTCTGTAGTGTGCAGCATCCAGGGCCCCTCTGGACTCTTGCAGCAGTAAGGTGTATCAGTTGAGACTGTCTAGCAAAAAGAGGAACGTCAAAATCTCCGGTTTCTCCAATCTCTGCTTATGTAACAGGATTTCAGGGATTTTTTTTTTTTGCTTTTTGGTTGTTTTCAGTATTTAAAAAATTCTCCTTCTTAATAACTGGAAAACGTCTTGGTGCCACAGCTCTTTCTCTGTGTGTCTTAAACATTAAGAGAGGATTCAGTCTACAAGTGCTAAAAGATTGAGCTGAAATCATTAAGAAATGCACTCAGAAAGGCCGGGATTTAGCTCAGTGGTTCTGCCTTCTACCTCGCTAGCACAAGGACAGGAGTTCAATCCCCGGTATCAAAAAAAAAAAAAAAAAAAAAAAAAGGCACTCAGAGAAAGAAGAAAAACAAGCTCCTTTCACTGCAGAGCAGTGACTCACTTCCCATCCCAAGCAAGATTTTTTGCCTCCAAAGGAATCAAAGCATTTTAAAAAGAGAGAACGTGATACTCAGTGGTGGGGATACTAAGAGGGGAATCTGAGGGGCACAGGGAAGACGGGTGGGCTGGGGAAAATAAGGTTTATCACTTACTGAATATACATATAAACATGAACTTGATCAGTGTTCATAGTATTTTGAGGAATGATTGATCTTGAGCAGATTTTTTTTTAAGTGAAATGAATCTCAAAGGGAGTTAAACAAGTAGTTGGCAAATCTTCACCGTTTAGTGCACCAGGCAGCTGCACAGAATACCTACCCTGTTCTCAGGTTAGATCCTAATGTCTTTGGGTGATACCAGGCTCTAAGAGAAGGAAAAAAAAAAAAAAAAAAAAAAAAAAAAAGGGTGATACCAGGCTCAAAGAGAAGGAAAAAAAAAAAAAAAAAAAAAAGACAGTTAAGAGCTGGTTTTCCAAACTCCTTACTGACACTTGGGGCCAGATAGTTTCCTGTTGTGGAGACCTGTCTTGTGCATTTTAGAATGTTGAACAACATCCCTGCCTCTACTCACCAGATGCCAGTATTAACACTACTCACCCTGCACCACATGCCCTCCAATTGGGAAAATAAAAATGCTTTTTGATTTAGCCAAATATCCCTGAAGGGCAAAATCTTCTTCTCTCTTTAAGAACCAACAATTGGTTTAGGAAAGGTCCACAATTATAAAAATAGGATTTTAGAAGAATCTATTAAGAAAATAGTCAGTAGTGCCATTTGAATAATAATAATACTTGCCACCATATGTGCTATGTTTACACTGGACTTAGTTTTTACAGTCATATTCCCATCTGTTTGCCTGTAGAGCCCAAAGCCACAATTGATTCCTTTGTAACTAAGCTCTTTTTCATTTGGATACACCTGAAAGTCAAAGTAGAATCCCATGTGCCAGGGTTATGAAAGAAGATTAATTATACACTAAATAAAAAATTTTAGATGTTTATCATAAACACAAATTTGACATTAAAACAATTATTCAAATTTATTCATGATGGTTTATGACACTGCTTATTTTAATTTTTAAGTTTCTTCCACAAGGCAACATAATATTCAGTAAGCTTTTTGCTGTAACAAGTTATAAGTAGTGGTTTACTAGTCAGAAGAAAATAAATGCTCAATAAATATGTGTAGCCTGACTAATGGATAAATAACACTGGTGAGCACTGACAAATATAAAATGGCCAATAATTGTTTATTTAATGAGTGAATAAGAGAATTAATGAATATGTAGAAAGCTAAAATGTTCACATTAGTTTTCTTGCCCAAGAGCTATTTGATTTTACTCTTTTCTTACCCTATATAACTCAGTTTTCCTCTGTGTAGCCAAATCCATTAGGTAAGGTTTACAAAATGAGTAACTCTTGTTACAGCACCTAGAAATAGGCCTACATTATCTATTTGGGGACTGAACCTTGAAATCAAATGTGATTTTATAGGCAGGTACCTCTTTTAGATTTTTCAGTTTAGCAAAGAAATGTATTCTGAGCAAAGGAAATAGGACCTAGTTAGAGGAGGTTCTGAGTGAGAAAGCATATTAGTAAATATCCTCATCAAATTACAGCAAATCACCCTTTCAGTCGTGATTTAATACCTCCAAACATTCCAGCTCCATCTCATAGTTGTGAAAAACAGAAAAAAGAATCACCTTAGAAGAGTAGGCAATTGAGAGCATTAGACTGTTTTTCTTTTCCTCTCTCCCGCCTTTACTCCCTTATTTCAAACCTGAATGAATATTCAGCCAACTTAACAAAAGCAGTCTTTTCATTTTGTTTGGATAGTGCAAATGATTAGTTCGTTTCTCCAGTTCACACTTGTTTGAATCTGACACAGTAGCAGATCCGGACGGCAAATTGGGAATCCAGGAATGTGATCTCTGTGTTGATTCTTAGTGTGACCTTCTTAGAATCTCTCTAAAAGTGACTGAGGGTTGAAATGACCTAGTTTGGTAGAAAGAAAGGAATCCAGTAACAACATACTAGATTCTCTGAAGTTTCCATTGTGTGGCAGCAATAATAGCTACTAACAATTACTTTGTTTTCAAGTCCTCTGAAAGCATAAATCTTTTTTGAGGGGCTGCCCTTATATAGAGTTAATCAATTAACAGATATTTCTTAAGAATGGATATAGACAGTGTGGGGTATAGCAGAGGAAAAAAAAAATGAAGGTTTATTTCCATGGAGGAAAAAAAATCTCATGAAATCCTGTTAGTTGAGTAGTAAAGAAACTTCAGGGAGGAGGTAGCATTTGAGCTGAGCTGTGGGAAGTAGCATTTGGACAGATGTGTGATGAACAGTAAGTTCATTACAGACGAGGGAGGGAATATGCACACCTGGGGAAAGTACAGGAGTATTCAGAAGATGGTAAATTAGCCAGCATGATCAAGAGAAGAGTCTCTATAGTAGAACACTGAAGCTAAAAAGTAGGAAAGGAGAAATGAGACAGCCTGTGGAAGGCCTTAACATAGGTCAGCTGTGTTGTATGCAGGAAAGAGGGACTGAAGTCTTTTGCACAGAGGAATGACATGATGAAAATTGTGTATTATCAAGATTTCACTTTTCTTTGAATATAGATTTCTATCCTAACTTTGCAGATTAATGCTTGCCTGTTTGTCTTGAGACATTAGCGTACTTTGAGAAAACTAAGTTCTTGAGTTTTTCAGACTTGGAGTCCCAAGCAAAGCAGGAAAAACAATGGTTGTTCTGGCTACTTCCATACAGTGTTCTGAGTGGCTCTAAGAAAGTGACAGGAAGGCAGGAGTCCCCTCACATGTTTTTCAGATCACAAATGGGATTAATGTGAAGGGTGGTGTCTATGTCAGAAAAACCAGCCTTTTCTTCACCTGCTATGGCTTTAAGGTCATCCTCTGAAAATAAGCATGATTCCTGAGACCTGGAGTGTTTAACAGTTCATGAGTTGGAAAACAGTGTAAATTGGTTTTAAAAGCTGGGTATTGACATCTATGTGATTGGATCACTAGCTTTCAATTATTCACATGTGTTAACCTTGGCAAATTTCAAGTTTTCATTCTTCCTGTCACTCCTAACTAAGTGCATCAAAATGTAAATTGAGGGGCCCGGATTTAGCTCAGCGGTTCCACCCCCTGCCTTGCAAGTGCAAGAACCCAAGTTTGAACCCTGGTACCAAAAAACAAAACAAAACAAAAACAAAAACAAAAAACAAAAAACACCCCCAAAAACAAAAAAAACCACTACCACCAACAAAAGAATCACAGATAGGTGTGTTCCCTTGAAATAGATCTGACAATTTGAAATACAGTGTACAGACATTTGCTTTGCACCTGTACTATGCATCAACAAATATGACCCTGGCCTGTAAGGTTCTTAAAATTCACAGCTCTTCTAGGGCATTTGAAATAGGGTTTGTCTACAAAAATTGAAAATGCACAGAGGAAAAGCACACCTCTCATGCATTTCAAGAATCATTGGATTTTGTGAGTCACTGTTTTCCTGTTGTCCACGATAGAGAGTTGATGGATAGGGTTTATCCCACAGATGACTGCTGCATAACTCTTGGTGGCTTTGTAAAGAGCACTAGATGGAGAGTCAGGAAATCTGGGGTGTAGCCCCAGATCTGTTGCCACTAACTACACATGAAAAGCTAGGACAGATGTTATATCCTTTTTGTACTCAGTGTCCACATCTGTAAAACAAGAAAACACAACTAGACATTTTCTTTAAGTTCTTGCACTTATTAGAATGAATGCTTCACTAATTTGGCATGACAAGGAAATCAACTCAACATTCCCATTGTCATGAAACTGTATAGGTGGTAAGTCATAATTTTAGTCCCATTAAATTTTTTATGGTACCGGGGATCAAACTCGGGTCCTTGTGCTTGCAAGGCAGGCTGCAGAACTGCTGAGCTAAATCCTCAGCCCTAGGTCCCATTAGATTTTTACACAGGAGTCTGTTTCACCCTGTCTTAGTTTCATCTGCTTTGTCTTATCTTCATATCTCCGGTGTTGCAATTTTCTCATTCTATTGTTTTTAGTCTAATTGACTACTTAGGCATTTTTGCATATTTTCTGGAATTTCATTTTATTAGACAGCTGTTCTGGATTTATTATCAGGGAACTTCAGGTTCATTCTGGGGTTGAATCTGGCCAGGTGGCAATGGTAGAACAGTGTTTGATATATGAGATGGGCTTCTTAATCTCTACTTCCTCCATGAATAGACTAGGAGGGTTCCTTAATTGGTGGTAATATTTCCCAAGATAATGCACGTTTATGTTGCATAATAGATTATTAGTTATGATTTTACTTTGTGTTCTATTTTCTAGATCACGAATTTATCAAATCAAGGAGTCAAAAAGACTTGAGCTCCTTGAAAGCTGAAAATTCTTTGTGGTTCAAAGCACTAGTATAGTGTTAATTGAATTAACATACATTTGTTTATTTGTTTCCATTTTGAGTTAATGTGGGCTTCACATCTTTAAAATTCATTATTATATTTTCCTGTGATGATTTTTTGTGGCTAAAGTGTTATAGACATCTACAAAAATGATACATGGTAAATTTTGGGGATGTTGCTTTTAGAACTCAGTTGTGGTTCTTAATTTTTGGAAAGGATGTCAGAATTAGTGGTCGTACCCATAAATTAAGAATTTTATGCAGTGTTAGTATAGGCAAGAGTTGGGCTCTTATGAGGGCAGTGAGTTAACCTATTAAGTGGGCATTGATTGAGATGAGCTTCTAATTCACTATTATTCCCTCTGAACAAGTTTGAATGGCTCATGTGCATTTCCAACTCCTAAAAAGTGGATTTTATACTTAGTTTCTTCTAAGGTTATTTAACTATATCCACAGCCTGCCTATTCTCTAAGGAACTTCTCATAGAAGAAGTGCTCTCCAGGCCCTAAATTGAAACTCTGCCCCCAAAATTGCCACAAATACCAACGTTACCACTCCCTCTTAAATACAAATAGTGCTTGAGGCTTTTCAAAGCATTTCCATGTATATTATCTCACATCCACTTTCATTAACTCTGATTAGTGGAAAGCATTATTGTTTTTCAATTTTGTAGATGAAAGAGAGTCATATTAATACATAATAGCTGCTTTAGTATGTCAGAGAATTACTGAGTTCCACATGGGTAAAAAGAGCAGATCCACCGATGGAGAATCTGTGTAATTATAAAGAGTAGAATTTCTCTCCATTTTGCATTTTGCAAACAGAATTTTCATCATTTTAGATCTGTCCCAGGTAGAGGGAGATATACATCAGGTAGTTTAACTCAGTATCAACGTGCCAGTGCATTTTCCTGCTAAAACAGATCAACTCGGTGTTTAGTTATAAGGGAATGAGGGAAAATAAGTCCTTATTGCAAATAATTTTATATAGATTTGTTAGAAATTCTGATATTGTGAATTCTTTAGGGGACCATTTGGAAACTTTCCTCTATACTTACTTTGTATATGGAAAGAAAATACAGTAATATTCAGTCCACAATGCTTTGGTTTGCAGACAATTCAGTTAGTAAAGTGTTTAGCAAAATTTTGTTTCAATTCACACACTCCACATTGGGTGACAAACATGATCGTGACCATCTTCCCCACACAAACACATACAGCTGTCATCCTTCAAATTCTAAAACAAATTAAATCTGTAAACTGAGGCACCACTGTAAGTATCAAAGAGAGTCATTTCATGTTGTTCCCGATGGTACAGATTTTTACAGGCATTAAACTTGCAAATAAAAACCAGTAAAAAAGTGAGCAATAGAATTTGAATTTTCAAATTTAATTATTGACCTTTAAGGAGTTGCAGGCACTAAGCAATTATAACTGCATTATACTAGCTGTCTTGACACTAAGAAGAAACAATACACTGTGGTTGGAAGCTGAAGTGCCAAACTAGGATGGAAGCTCTGACACTGTACAGATCTTTTCTCTTCCTTGGCAGGAGAATCAAGGTCAGCTTGGCTGGGATGCTCCTCTAATAATCAGTGTCAGGAAGTTAGCCGCAGGTGCTCTTGGGACATTGAACTAACTATTCAGGACTCAACAGATATAGCTAGAAGACTTAGGTTGTCACTTTTTTTAGAGAAATTAGAGTGTCAATCTGTCTTTTTGCCAATCTGCCTTCAGTGCCTACAATAGTACCTTTAGCATAGAGTCATATTTGATAAACATTTATAGAAAAATATGAATAGGTGAGTAAAGTAATAGAGTTATCAAGTCTGATAAGGACAATCAGGATGTGGAAATCAGAATGTGGTGCTAAAAGAATGAACACAAAAAAATGAAGAGATAAAATGTCATCACTCCAGGTTGTGATTGGATTAAAAGTGATATAGTGGTTGAAGACAGAAACAGAAGAGAACCGAGAATGCGTAGAGTAGGATCTAACTATCCTTGTTAAATAATAGATGGTAGATTCAGATACACACTGTCATGATCACATGTTATAGGTATTGTATACTAGCTTACTCTTATTAGGTTTTCATATTTCTTGACCCCTCTGTATAAAATATCCTATTATGCAAATTTCTTTAGATATGGGCAATGAAGTAAAAAGATCCAATGGAGATTTTAAATCTGGTTTCATCTCCTGTCTGTATAGATACACAGTAAACATGAATGTGTTGGGTGACAGAGAAACAGTATAAATTTTAAATTTAACTAAAAATAATCATTAATATGATAGTCAAAATGATAATAAGAACTGATAATTCAAGCAGCAAACCAAACTGATTCTTTCTGGTCCTTATTTGTCATTGTCAGGTCTGAAAATGGAGCTTCAAAAAGCAAGAGGTTTAAGACATATCATTCTTATTGACTTTCACATTTCATTAATAGTAGTTAAAACTCTGCTTTCAATTTTTGCCTTGAGTCTGATCTAAGCAAATTCAGTGTATGGAAGTTTACCCATTATTTACATTTTGGTTTAAGAAATTGGTAATGGAGAATGAATGGCTTGGTTGTCCAGAGATGAGAAGATAAATGTCTGGTTTATCATGGGATCAGCTGCGCACACACTTCACTTGTCACCATCTCATTAAATCAATTTCCAAAAAGGAATTGCCAGACTTCTTGGCATGGACATCTATCATCTCTATATAGGGATCGCTATACTAAATAAATGCTGCTTTTGGTACTCATTGGTGCTTTGTGTTCACTGGGTGGAGTTACTCAGTAATATAAATAAGTCACAAACTCCTAGACAAAGAGTTCTTTGGACTGGGAATAATGTAAGTTTTATTTTAAATGTGTTTGCTACTTCCATATGAGTTTTTGTTTATGCTTTGGATTACAGCCATTGCCACCACTATGTAAAAGCCAGAAAGAAATTTAATCGGGTGTTGCTTGCAGGGATAGTGATTTATTTTACTTTTAAATTTTTACTATATTTTACTGTCAGTTGACATACATGTGGCATATCTCCGCTTCACTCATCAAAAGCATAACCTTTCAAAAAGATTATTTCATACTTAAAACATGGTCTTCTCTGTTTAGATTCTTTTACAGATAAAATCTCATTAAAATGATCCTATTTGTACAAAGGCTCACATTTTTTTTTTTTCCAAATATAACGTGCTTGGGTTTTGGCTTCCTGAAAGAAATACAGCCAATAATACATTCCTAAACATATGATTAATATAACTTCTTACATTTCTTTAGCTTATAGCTATTTTCCAGTATATTTACACATGATCTTTGTAAAAGAAATTAAATTCTGAAAAACAGTGACACATTTAAAGCACAATTACAAAGACATTTCATCCAATCCTCTTTCGTGTTTTTTAAAAATATCTAGCTTTGGACCTCTCCTAGTTGCTAGCTGCTTTAATTGACTGTTGAAAATTCCTCCCTTCTCTGCCTTTCTGTGTACTGACTGTTGTCAAACCATGCTTATTTAGTCGATGTTATGGTTTGTGTTTAGATGTTCCCCCAAAACCTCATGTGGATGAGGTGGGCCTTTTTCAGAGGTAGTTGAATTTGGAATGTGTGATGCTGGATGTTTAAGGGAATATAATTACTAACCCACTACATGTGAGTGATTAGTTTGGCACTGCCCTAATCCCCATAGTCTGTATAAGATAAAAGGGGCAGAAAGACACTGTTAAACTCCCTTGTTGCCTTTGCTACTGTGTGGGTGCCATGTTGTTTCTCCTCTGTGATGCCTGTTTGCCAACCCAGCCTTGGAGCCAGTTGATTATGGACTGAAAGCTCTATGAACTGTACGCCAAATAAATCCCTTTGGGTTCTGGGTATTTTGTCTTAGCAACAAGAGAAAAACTAACACAGTCGACACCTCACTAATCCATCCATTGCCTGCATTTATTGGTGCAAAAGGATAATCTAATAGCATTTTATAGACAACAACTACCTGCAATACTCCATGCCTTATTACTGGGAAGGTTCAAGCTTAACTACTTCTCATTTAGGCCATGGAGCTTGCCATTTAGAGGCCTACTAGAGCTGCTGTAAATAGGCTTGGCTTTCTGTAGTTTCAGATACATTAGGATGGAGCCATTCTCTTGTCCTTGGTACCTTAACTGTATTACTTGTTCTTAATACTTGAGTATAGTGGCAGGAAAAATATGGTCCCCAAGGATGGCCATGTCCTCCTCATCATGGGTCCTACAAATGATTCTTTATATGACAAAGAGATTTTGTCAATGTGATTGAATTGTGGATCTTACAATAGGGAGATTTTTTTCCTCATTGAGTTTACTGGTACATTTTAGGTATACAGTACAGTTACATTAATTATTGGGATGTTATACCTTTACATGACAGGTCTTGGTTCTCATTTTTTCCCCTTTCCCTGCCCTCTCATCACCCCTTCCTCCCTTCCCCATTTACTAACACTTTATTTCCATTTTTTCATTTATCATGTTTTTTTTTATTTTCCCTTGTTACCTTTCCCCTACCCTTCCCACTTTCCCTACTCCTTTCTTCCTATTTCACACTGTCAATTATATCATTAGGATCTTATGTACCATTATAGTTTTCCACGCCAGAGAAACTGTTCAGTATTGACATATGTGTCACTTATTTATTTCACTTAGGAGTATATCCTCAATATGTATCTATTTTCCTATAAATGAATCTAATGACAGCCTCTAGAATTTGGAAAAGTCAAGGAGACATTACTTCCTAAAGACTCTAGAAGGCATCAGCCATGCTGATGTATTAAATTTAGCTAGTGAGAGGCATGTCAGAATGCCAAATTATGAATATGAATAAAACATATTGTTTTGACCTACTAAATTTGTGGTGGTTTGCTGCAGAGTGCTATATAACTAACACAACTTCTCACCAAGCCAGAGGCTTCTGGAACTTCTTTAACTGGCTTTTGGTATTTTCCGTCCTTTCCCCTTAGTTTTACCTAGGTTATGTACCTTCAGTCTCATCGTCTGAATCTTAAGATGAAGACATCATCAGTACCTTAGTGTCTGATACTGAGCATTCTAGTGCCTTTAGTTTCTTTTTTTTTTTTTTTGCTGAATTTTTAATATTTTTTTCAGCTTTGAGTTTATTGGTACATTTTAGGGATACAGTACAGTTACATTCATTGTTGGGATCTTGTACCTCTACATGACAAGTTTTGAGTGAATTTTTATGGGATTAACAATCTGAACTATTTCTCCAAACTGCAGTATTTTTCTCTTTCAATATTTCTTCTGGACTGTCTAGATTTCAGGGAATTTTATTATCTGATCCCAAATCATGTGTCTGAACCTTCAACTCGTTGTGGTCAAGGATGTTCCAGTTAAATTACATCTCATCATTTCCACATAAAACTTATACTTGAATTAGTAAGGGAAGGATAGTTTATGTTGTTGAAACAAAACCAACCTCAAAAGTTGTGGTTTACAAAATATCCATGGGGATCAGTGGATGTTCCTGATGTAGCAGTTACTGCAAGGGGAAGGAGAGATATGCGTGAGATCAGCAGAAATCAGCAGTTATGCTTGACCCACAACATTTCCTCTGGGTTTTAAATCCATTATTCCATGGTCCCACCCAAGGGAACTGCGGGGTATAAGTGTGTTCTTATGTGGAAAACAGCCATTGTTAATGTGAAAGGAAACATTAGGTTTCCGAAATGTAGTCTGTAATTCCTTCTATCTAAAATTATTCGTTCATCCAGCATACATTAAGAGTCTTTTCACAAGTGTATACTCTTGTTTAAAAAAATTTGTTGGTGAGCATCTTGTCATGAAACAGTAAAATGATTCATTTTGCTGTATCCTCATCTGATCTCTCCAATAGATGATAAGCATTTTGAGGGGAAGTATAAGTTTGTTTGATAAATCACCACAAATCATGTAAACAGCTTTTACTAAAAGCTTCAGTGCTTTGAGAACTCTAATGATGAACTAGACTTCTTTAAGGAATTCAGTGTCTGCTATAGGTAGGCAGGAAAGCTCTAAATAAAAACACAGATTTACTTCAGAATCTCTCCTGGGACATTCTAGGTGCTAATGCTCCATTTCACTTTGTATCAGGTTCTACATAGCATTATTTAAAAAGTTATTTAAAAAGTTGTTCTGTAAATACATGTATTCTGCACACCTTTGACCATTTTATGACTATTTCCTTTTTGTATTTTTTATTCAGATATAATCCATATACCATAAATTAATGCTTTCAAATACAGAATTCAATGATTTTTAGTATATTCACAAAGTTTTACAACCAGCTAATTCCATAACATTCCATAACAATTCTTAACACCTCAAGGAAATGAATGCCATGTTCATTAACAGTCCCTCCTCCATCCTCTAGCTCTGAACCACTAATCTAGTTTCCATCTCTATGGATCTGTGTGTCCTGGACATGATATATAATGGAATCGTATGTTATCAGACTGTTACAAATTCTGGTTTCTTTCATCTTGCGTGTTTTCAAAGATCACCTATGACATTGCATGTATTAGTTTTTCTTACTGAGTAATATTCTTCTATATGACTATGCCCTATTTTATTTATCCACTCATGAGTTGATGGATATTTGAGTTGTTTTAACTTTTTGCCTATTATGAATAGTGCTTTTTTAACATTAATACATAATGCAAATTATTCATGGCCCTGTGTTTTTATGTATCTTGGTTATATCCCTGAAGTGGAGTTTCGAGGTCACATGGTACCTTCAGTTAGCTGAGAAACTGTCACACCACCACACTGTTTCCCAAAGTAGCTTCACCATTTACATTCTCACCAGTAATGTAAGAATGCTCTATTTTCTCAAAAATTTTGTTGTTTTCCATTTTTATTATAACCTCATCTGTCTGATTACAGCAACCTCTTAATTTGCATTTCCTTGGTGACTAGTGATAGTGAACATTTTTTCTTGTGCTATTGGCTTTTTGTGTATTTTTTTCCATTGGCAAAATGTCTATTCAAATCTGTTTTCTTTTGTTTTTATTTTTATTTTCCCTCTATTTTAAATTTTGCTTTCTTTTATTACTACTGCTAGGCTATCGATTTCTTTTCTTTTCTTTTTCGGTTTTTTTGAGGCAGGGTCTCGCTATGTAGTTGAGACTGACCTAGCCCAGGCTGGTCTCAGACTCACAGCGATCCTCCTGCCTCAGCCTCCAGAGTGCTGGGATTACAGGTGTGTGCCACCATGCTTGGCACATTATTAATTTCTTAATCACACACTATTAAAATTTAGAACACTGAACTCAGCCTGAGATCTAGGGCTTAGCCCTGGACACACCCACACCTAGCCTTCCTGTGAGACCAACAAATTTCAGCCTCTGCATCCAGTTTAATTAAGATGTTCCTTCTCAGTTCAAGAAAATGTGGTGAGCACTGCCTATTGATCAGATATGGTCCTGAGAAATACTGAATAAGGCTTGGGTTCTCAGCCAAGGAATGAGAAACAAGTACTGTGGAAACTCCAATACAGGAGCAACTTGTTATACCTAAAGCCATCTGAAGAGACTTCAGGAAATAGAGTCTTTGAAATGCCTTTCGTTAAAATTCTCCAAGCTTGTGATCTCCTTCCATTTCAGTGTGCAGAACTTATTGTGTTATGTAAAGGGAGAGATTATACAAAGCTCATAAAGATATGAAGCCCTGAAGTTATCTATGCTGATTGGGCTCACAATGAAAATGTTGACTAAAAATGTACTCGTCAACTCTTGAGACTAAGAGGTGTCAACAGGCTTTATTTGTGTTTGTACCTCAGTCCTTAAGGTATGCTGGATGAATAAATAATTTTAGATAGAAGGAATTACAGACTACATTTCAGAAACCTTATGTTTCCTTTCACATTTGCACCCCAATAAAAAATCCACTTTTAGCATGTTAATCCATAACAGGAAAAATAAAACTCAGTCTTCTTAAAAATGGAAACAAAGTTTTTGTAAAAAGGGAAGGGTTGAGGGGTTGAAGGGAGGGCAGGGTTATGGGGAAAGAATGAGAACCAAGGGCCGGGGATTTAGCTCAGTGGTTCCGGCGCCTTCATCGCAAGTGCAAGGACCCGAGTTCAATCCCTGGTACCAAAAAAAAAAAAAAAAAAAAAAAAAA
>NW_022900936.1:44163204-44170690 GCF_012274545.1 Fukomys damarensis | reverse complement strand
GAGAACCAAGAGCTGTCATGTAAAGGTACAAGACCCCAGTGATGAATGTAACTGTACTGTATACCTAAAAAGTACCGATAAAATCAGTGAGGAAAAAACCCCAAACAAACGTCAGTCTTCTTTATGGAAAGTTGTATAATGTTCCTTGTTAGGAGCATGTACCTGATCCCAAATGTCTTTACACATACAATCAAGTTGATTACAAATCTGTTCCTTTACTTCCAATATTGATTATATAGTACTTTGAAATCTAGGATTTGGAGAGTTCTATACGTGGGCAGGAAATTTGAAATAATGTAAAATTTTAATCCTTCGTTTTTGTAGAAGAGGAACTGACTAGGAGGGATGCCAAGTGGTCTTGGTAAATAAATCTAAGTTCAGCCCAAGCATACGTTCTTTCTTCTTAGTTTTCCAGTTTATTTTCTTAAAAATATTTAACAAGTTAAAACAAAAGAAGCAATATGAACAAAAACAAATCTATAGCATCTTTAAAATTATATATATTAAATTTAAATAGACAAGGGAATATTTTGACTTTTGATACATTCCTTGATAGACTTCAAAGATCAGTAGGTAGGTACTAAGGTACAGT
Source organism: Fukomys damarensis (assembly GCF_012274545.1). Classification (NCBI taxonomy): domain Eukaryota; kingdom Metazoa; phylum Chordata; class Mammalia; order Rodentia; family Bathyergidae; genus Fukomys; species Fukomys damarensis. The sequence continues at coordinate 44,170,098 of NW_022900936.1, read as the reverse complement.
TAGGAAGGAATAAGAAGCTGTGGTGTGGTATTGTATGGTAGGATGATGATAGATTACAAAAATGTGCTGCATATTTTAAAAAGCTAGAGGAAAGTATTTTGGAAGTTTAACCAAAAGAAATGATACATGTTTGATAATACATGTTTGACATGATTTCAGTATCACACAGTGCACACATTTATGGAAACGTGGCATGATACTCCCTCAATATATACAACTTTTATGGTCTGTGTAATAATTAAATTTTAATTTAATTAAAACTTCCTCCTAAGACTAATTATATAAATCACTTTGGGTTGCCATAATAAAATACCATAGATTGGGTAGATCAAGCAATAGAAATTTATTCAGGAGATTTTCAGTCTGAGATCTGAGTGCCAGTATGATCATGCTCTGGTCACGTTTTTGCTATGTCCTCATAATGGTGCATGGTGAATAATGGGAGGTAGAGGGATGGTACGTGCATACGAATGAGTTGATTCTTGAGTTTAACATTTTCCTTTCTCTCTTCTTCACATCCTTTCTGCTTGACTCATAAGGAATATTGGGAGTGAGACATTTTAAACAAAATATTTTGAAATAGTTTGACTTCTTCTTGAGAAATAGTGTATGAGTAACAATAAAAATATAATACATATTACTATTCCCTAATCAAATTTAAATATTATTTCCAACCACTCCTTAGGGCTTCTATTTGAACTGCTAACATGGAAAAGACTGTAAAATTTACAGCTGGAGTAAGTTGATCCTTTAGATCTGTTATTATTCAAAGTGCTCAAGCAGAATCTGGCTTGGGTGAATATCTGTTAGAGATAGGATAGTGGAAGTTTCAGCACTGAATTAAAGAGATAACTTTAGAGATTATTTCTTATTTTAAGATTTTATGTTTCTCAGCAGAACATTAGATGATCTGAGTTTTATCTTCTCTCTATTCAATGCCCTTGATGGAGGTGCTAACAAGCAATGAAAAGCCCCCAATGCAAGTAGCAGGAGAGTACATGGACCACAGCCAGGTTTCTGCAAAATTCATTATGAAAACTGAGAGTTGGCTGCATTTTTAGTGATGATCAATGAGTAATAATGACTTTTGAGTATTAATATGCTAGCAGTGAAATATTATTGCCACCTAATGAACATATACAGTTGACAAAGTAAGAATAACAGAGAAACAGCTACTCATGAAAGAGAGCTTTATATAACAAGTTTTGCAACAGTATTTAAAATTTTATTTGATTTATTCAATGTTTTTAATGTTTATTATTACATTTATCATGTGGAATTGGTACACGTACATAACACATCTTAATTATTCTTCTTCCCTTTTTCCTCCTATAATTTTCCTCTCCTCTCCCCTCACTCTATTTTTAGTGCCTCTGATGTAAAGAGAATGTAGGAACATTAACTACCATCTTGGAAATGAGTATCATAGCTTACCATCCCAAATGGGATGTGTGTATTATTTTATGAATCTTTCAACTCATTTCTCCAATATGAAAATATTAGAGAAACATTTCCGATCCCAGGCATCTAGCACAATATCTAGTGTTTAGTAGCAATATGGTACATCTTGACTAGACAAATTAATGTCTATATTTGAATTTATAGGTAATCATTTTCTTGCTTTATTTTAATCTTTTCTATTATTTTTGTGTATTTTAAGAGTGATACTGAGTTATAATAGATGGCAATGCCTGCACATATTTGAAGTATACAATTTAGTAAGGTTGAAAAACACCATAATCATGACAATGAACATATATACTATCCCTCAAAGTTTCCCCATTCTCCTATGTAATCTCTTTTTCTTGACCACATATTTTCTTTTCTTTTCTTTTTCTTTTTCTTTTTTGGTAGCAGGGATCAAACTTGGGCCCTTGCACTTGCGAGGCAGGTGCTGGAACCACTGAGCTAAATCCCCGGCAGCCACATACTTTCTAGACCACATACTTTCTCTGTAAGCAGCCACTAATCTTCCTAGCATTAACAATGAGTTTTCACTTTCCAGAGTTTTATATAAAAGTAATCTTACTGTTTATACCCTTGTATGTATGTATGTTTACTTTTACTTCACTTTTTAAAAAAGATTTTTCATGTCCTTATTTTTATGTATGTTTACTTTTACTTCACTTTTTAAAAAAGATTTTTCATATCCTTATTTTGTTGCATGTATTATTAAGAGTTGATTCCTTTTTAAAAAAATTTCACTAGTTATCATTTCCATGGTTTTCTGTTAGTCAGCTTTCTTTTACTGTAACAAAACACTCAAGATAAAAAACTAATAAGAGGAAAGTTTTATTTTGGCTCACAGTTTTAGAGGTTTTGGTTTATGAATGATTTGTCCCATTGCTTTGAGTGCATATCAAGGTAGCACATCATGGTGGGAACACACGATGGGGCAACCTGTTCACCTTATCATGGCCAGGAATCAATAAAGGGTAAGAAGAAGAGACAAATGTCTCACAACCCCCTTCAAGGACATGCCCCTAATGACCTAAAACTTCCTAATATGCCCCATATCTTAAAGAATGCTTAGCTGGAGACCAAGCATATGGGCCTTCGGGCACATTTCAAATTCAAAGAATAGCACAGTTTGTTCATTCTTTTAAATACTGATGATTTATTTGTGGTGTTTGGCTATTACAAGTAAAGCTGCTATGAGCACTAAAGTGTAAGTCTCTGTGTAGACATGTACGTACTTTTCACTTGAGTAAACACTTAGAAGTAGAATGGCTGGACTTACTGTTTTATATTTAAGTATGGTATATTTTTAAGTTTTAAAGAAATTGCCAAACTGTTTGCAAAACTGATTGTATCATTTTAATTGTTTACTAGTGCTTATAGCATTCCAATTTCTCAGTGTCTTAGTCACTTTCCTCCTTCCTGGAAAAAAAAAAATCTGACTTTCTGGGCTTAAAGGAATAGTGCTTTATTTTTGCTCATGTTTTTAGAAGTTTCAGTCTGTGCATGGTTGGAAGCACGGTGGAACGGAATGGGTGGAAGAAAGCTGCTCATATCATGATGGTAAGAAGCAGAGAGAGCAACAGGAGGAGCTGAGAAGAGAAATATACTCTTCCAGGTCGTCATCCCAGTGACCTACTTCTTTGAATCAGAGCCCATCTCCTAATAGCAGATCAGATGTAATGCTGTCATAATCTGGTCACCTTCCAAAAGCTCTGCCTGTGAACACATGAGGGGGCCATCTAGATATAAACCATAACACTCAGCATTATCACTAATACTTAGAACAGTATTCACAATTTTTAAAATTATAGCCATTCTGATAGTTATGTCATGGCATCTCAGTTTGGTTTTATCTTCAGTTATGTAATTACTACATTAAGCGACTTTTCATGTGTTCATTCATGTATCTTTTTTGGCTAAGTGATTGTTCAAAAATTTTTTTTTTTTTTTTGGTACTGGTGATCGAGCTCGGGTACTTGTGCTTGTGAGGCAAGTGCTGGAACTAATAAGCTAAATTCCCAACCCAAATCTGTTTTTTTAAAGCTAGGTATTTATTTCTATTTTATCCTAGAGATATTTTTTGCTACCGGTTCTGTCTCTTATTTGCTTTATCAGGTTTGTCATGTAACCATCAGTATTCTTTCCCCAAATGCTAAGCACTTTAAAAAATACATTAATTATTTTTCCCCTTGTGACCTTTCTCCATGAGATAGCTGTCTTTCTTCTCCATTCTAGACTCTCTTTACTATTTAAGGCTTTTGTATAGCTGTTTTCCTGGGTTCTACCTTTGTATTTATTTTCCTGAATTAAATGTCATTTGTCTTGGTTCTAGTCTTTTCCTCTTTGACTGGAGTGCAATCCTCTAGCAGCTTCCTAATAAAAAATGAAAGAAAGCAGTTCACATAGCAGAGTGCCATGTTTGGAAGGTCTATTTTGTTCAGATTTATTAATCTCTACTAGAATACCAAGTGCCAATACTTTTATTAATGAGATAAAGCAAGTCCATTATAATTATATATTTCATTAAATTCTCTCCAGGTTTGTTCAGTTCATTTTTATCTTCGTAAAACTTTTAGCTGCTATTTCTTGACTTGTGAGAAATGTGTGTATATACATTGAATATATACCTGTGTGATATATTATGAGAGATATAATGTTTAATACCCCTAAATCTACTCAGGATTACTGGAGAATGTTATATCAGTTACTTGTGGATAAATTCATGCTGCACTGTATTGCATCTGCTTGAGTTTACCTTATCATCCTTAGACATGAAGTCAAGAGTTATGCTTTGTATATCCTTATATTCCCATAGAGTCTCTTACTGTTTAGTACCTGGTGGGGGTGCAAGTAGGTATTATAAAACAAAACAAAACCAAGCAGAAAACCCAAAATTTTGTTTTAAGAAATTTATTTTTGTCACCAAGGACTTGCAAATTAGTTGTGGTATCTTTGTCTTTAGTCTCCTGCAGGCAAAAAAATATTCACCCTTAAGTCTCCAAGCACACTCTTGTTGCAAGTAAAATTGAATCAGGGATTGTATCACAGCTGGTTTTAGAACCAGGTACTTTGGTACAACTGGTTCAAACTTGTTGATTTTCACTTTGCAGAAATGCACAGTATTTATGTTCTTCCACATCTGCAGAATTCCTTAGAGTCAATGAGAATTACAGGCTTTTATCACATTGGAGAGGACATGTAAGGCTCTATTTTGTGGTTATTTTTTTCATTGCCAGATGAAAGGTTAATATTTAGGTGATGCATAAATAGTAAAATGGAATTCATATAATCAAATACATCTTCACAGCTAGAAGGTAATTTAAAAGTCACTTATGAACACTTGCAGCTTCCCATTTTACACCTAAGAAGAACTCAGGCTTACTGAATTCAAATTACTTAATTAAATATAGTTACTGGCAAATATCATGTCACTATAGGCAGGATTTAAGAATCTGATGCAAAGTTCTTGAACATACAAAAGTTATTTAACAATCAAGTTCTAATGGATTTTTATTGTTCTCAATATTTTAAAACCTTGGTTAACTGCAATATTAAAAATCAGTGTTGCCTTAATCAGCTTTTGCTGAAAATGAGGGGATTAAGGTTTTAATATTGATAATTAATCTAATATATACCAATACCTGCTTTTACTTTGCTCTGACTCAGATTATAGGGCCATTTTCATTTTTAATCAGTTAGTAGAAAATACTAACACATCAATAAACATTTTAGAGAATTTTCTAACTATAGGGGACTATGAAACTTTCTATAGAAATGTTCTGGGGTTGTAACATTTTGTAATTTGTCATTTCAACTAAATTGGCAATCCCATTAACACGTGAAAGACTAACACTGGTGATAAGAACTGTTTTCTTACTTTAGTCTCAACATAGTTTGTGTAAGGACTTGAAAAACTAATTTCATCTCTCTGGTTTTCATTTTATGGTCTGAGATATGAGGTTTTTAGACTAATTCTGTAGAGCCTTTTCCAGCTCTGTTCATGATTTATATTTTGTTTCTCACACACAATTTTGGCGCATAATGGGTACTCATCCAATAAATACTTATTGACTAATCCTGGCCCTTATAAATCCAAGTGGTTTTAAGAGAAAGAAACAGTGCTGTGGGTTGGACAAACAAGCAGAGAAAGATGTGGATGAATAAATGTACAAATTGAGCATCTCACTGAAGTGTAACATAAAGAAGATCTGGGCTCTGAATAGTTGATAGCACATATTACTGCTTTTGACAAATAGAACTGCTGGGTGATAAAAATTATGCCAACATCTGAAGAGGTGTAGAACAGCAGTACCTAACTTGTTAGGAAAGGCTTATAACTGAGCAACAATGAAAACAAGGCCAACAGGAAGGTCATCCAACTAAATCGGAATAAAGTCCAATCTACAGAATGTTCCCAGCTGAGGTGTAAGAGATTCCATTGTAATTGGCGGAGAAAGTATTTGCTCTCTACATGAGAAGAGCCAGCAAGAACAATGGCAGGGACTTGACCAAAGAAATGAGCCATTCTAAAAAGAGCAAAAGACTGATATGGTCATAAAATTCAGATTCCCTTTTCTTTTCTCAAAAACAAGTTTCTGACTTTTTCTATTCTTTTGTTGTCTTGTCACTCCTTGAATGAATGTAAATTTAGGTGACAACTCCTGTATACCAATGAAAACTTGTACTTGAACAACTAAATTGAACAATTCTTATTCAGAGATCCCTGAGAGATTCTCACAACAGAACTGCTTCTGGGGACTTGGGAAATGACCAGTCGCTTTGATTTCCTAGGGAAGGCTACCACAACAAAGTCCTCAAGGTCAAAGCTCAGTTTTACACTGAACAAGAAATTGCAAATTTTGACTTTCTAGTGGGTTCATGGAGAGGTCACCAGGACTAGTTCCTACACACATTGCCAGGATCAACAGACTTGTCCACAATGAAAAAAAAAAAAAGAAAAAGGAAAAGAAAGAAAAGAAAAAAAAACCCTCTGGTATATTGTTGCAAAGTCTCTGTGGGTGAATTTTAAAACTTGCTGAAATGATTGATCAACTGGCTGTAAAATTTGACTAATGGATCACAGAGTAAAGAGTAGTTTAGAGAGTTACAGTAAGCATATAAACTTACATTCAATAAGGCAAGTTCATCCATTTCTGACCATTTTTAGATATTAAGCTCATAGTCTTGTTTTTCAAGTAGGCAGTTGTCTCAGGCCTCTCTGTGTCCTTTCTGTCCCCAAATGTGATTTATTTGATGTCCTTATTCTCTCTCGACTCTCCATTTGCTCTTCTCTACTATTTTAGACTGAAGTCTCAATGAACTTTGGAAACCAGCTCTAAGGTGCATAAACAGATTGTCTGCGAAGTGCAAAATTTCACTAAAATTCCAGGTCATCATGATTGACATGGGACTTTTTTTTTTTTTTTTTTTTTA
>NW_022900936.1:44086473-44163177 GCF_012274545.1 Fukomys damarensis | reverse complement strand
AAATTCCAGGATCATGATTGACATGTGTCTTTTTTTTTTTTTTTTTTTTTAGCCTAAAAGAGCATCCCATCTCTTCCTATGTTTAGAAAACCCAGGTAGGTTGAAAGGAAACATTGTTCATTTAATAACACTTTCTCCAGAGTATCCTCCTTGGAAAAGATATAGCTGGTGTCTCCAGACCCTTTCCAATGATAACCCTTAAACAAAGGAATGGACGTTTTGTCAGTAAGGTAGTATTTCAACCAAGATGAAATATTTTGTGTTCTAAAAGTAAGGAGGGGGCAAATATGAATAAAAGATTTAATTCAGAGTGTTGCTAAGTATAGTGTTATCGCAATGGGAGATTACATCAAGACAAAATTGAGCTGAAGGGCCCATTTTGGATTGTAAAGTGAACTAACAATGGAAAAAGCTTGAAATTTTTTGGAAAGCATGATCTCCAGTGGGTGATAAAGTATTCATACTGCCCAGTCACTTTAATCTAAATTACAAGGAGAAAAAATTTCTACTTTTGATCTTAGTTTTCAGTATTGGTGTTTTATACATCAGTGCTTTTAATGCAAACATTTCCACAAAGTTTAAACCCTGTTTTGAGTCCCTGGAGCTATAAGTTCATTTTGTATAGACTAGAGACTATGGGCAGCATGTGCTTGGTTTTGTTTTGCCTCTTGGTGGAATTGTAATAAACTGTCTTCCATAGCTGACACAGTGGGAGTGGGCCCGCTGAGCTCAGCGGCTGGTCTTTCTGGCTTTCTTGGGAAGAATGGCTGATAGCACTGCTGTTCAATGCTGCTGACAACTCCAGGGAAGCCTGCTGAGAAAGACCTTCTGAGGGTCAGTTTGGAAGGAGTCATAAGAAAAAGGGTGAGGGTTAATGACTCCCTTTGAGAGGCTTGCTGGCAGCCACACTTCACCTCAAATGGAAATTTCAGAAGTTTCTGTACTGCTCACAAGAGCATTCCTGGAGTTAAGTAGTGGAAAGCTAGGCCAAGCATAATGTAGTAACTCTGCTGAACACAGCTCTGTCTCCAGAAACTCATCATCATCCTCAAATAGCATTTATTAAAAGCCCACACGCATATGGTGCAGAACAAACCACATTAAACAAGCACAGTTGGGTAGCTGGTCCTCTGGAGGGCCACAATTTACAACACTAAGAAACCAACTTTTTGCTTCTGTTAACTGTATCTTTTTACAACCCAAGTATAATGGAAAAGGAGATTTCTTACATAGTGACAAGTATTAACATAAATAATAATGATTATTACATTAAATATTAATTAATATAGATTTTACTTATTTAGGTCTTTCTCAGTGCCAGGTGCTATGCTATTTGCTCTTGCTACTGAAAAATAACTTTTATTACACATCTATGAAGCAGGTAGCATTAATATGTGTATTTTATGTAAGAGGCATCTGAAATTTAGAAGTTAAATAATTTGCCCATGAAAGCAAAGCAAAGGTAGGATTTCAGTTTGTGCTTATTGAAATACAAAGACCAGACTGGATAAGGAAGATGTGGTTTTCCTATAAAGTGGAATACTTTATAAAGCCATAAAGAATGAGAAATTAGATTCATTCATAGGAAAATGGATGCATATTGAGGATATACTCCTAAGTGAAATAAGTCACACATGTGTAAATACCAAATAGTTTCTCTGGTGTGAAAAACTATAATAGTACATAAGATCCTAATGAGATAATTGACAATGTGAAATAGGAAGAAAAAGGCTAAAGGTGTAGGGGAAATGGGAAGGGTAGGGCAAAGGTAATAAGGGAAAAGAAAAAAAATATGAGAAAATGAAAAAAATGGAAATAAAGTATTTGTAAATAGGGAAGGGAGTAGCGGGTAAAGGGAGGGCAGGGATAAGGGAAAGAAATGAGAACCAAGACCTGTCATGTAAGGGTACAAGAGCCCAATGATGAATGTAACTGTACTGTATACCTAAAATGTACCAATAAACTCAATGAGGAAAAAAAAAAAAAAGAAATGCAAAGACCATGTTAGGCAGTATTGCCAGGTCTCATTAGAGTTGACAGTTGGCTATGGGTGGGTTAGTAGAAAAAAAATAATTGTATTACCTAATATATTGTACAATTATACATTAATTATAATATAATTCATATAATTCACTATATTATATAAATATATTGTATATTAATATAACACCTTATATACTTTTGTAGCATGATAATTTATCCGTAGCCTTAATAAAGTTTAAAAAAAACCTCTCTTGGCTTCCTTTACTTGAAATAGTACTGTTCCTTCCATTAATGCGGTTAAGAATTTTTTTTTGTTGTTGTTGGCATGGCAAACAAGAGTAGGAGCACTGGAAGGTCTCAGTGGCATTTGACTAGTTTATATATCACATGGAATAAGGACAGTAAATCTAGATAATTCATCAGAATCATCTGGGACACAGAATTTAAAAATGTGTGCTTCTCGTAGTAATCTATTACAATATCTGTCAGATTGGAGGAAAATTCAAGTGATTTCAATTTATGCACTTTATTAGTTTTCCCTAGTTAAAGCAGATAACTAACTGAAAGGTAGTTGGCAGAACTGTATGAAATGATATCCATTTGGGAAAACATGACTTCCCATTATCACTACTGTTCTCTGCTTATGAGCTGCGCACAGTGAGTAGTAGCACGGAAATTAAGCAGATGAATATTTGTATATATGGAAAACCAACTCAGATGTTCAGACAAATTCAGAAGTGGAGGTTTTGCAGCTGACAGAACATATCTTGTAAGAAGGCTATCTCTGAACTAGTTTGTTTGCCTCTTCTCTATTTTTATTTACTAGTAGTTATGTGAGATTTTTCCCATAGATATAACTAAATTTATCATCCTACCTGTTGATTTTGCTGACATCTATGAACAGCTTTCCAGATAATTTTAATATTCAAATTCCATTTTGCTTGACATATCATTTGTTCTCCTACCTGATTGTTGTACTAATTTTTATGAACATCTTTTCCAATGACTCAGATATTTTCTGTGTTGAAGTCTATAGTGCATGCTGTAGTCATATGCAGATTGTCCCACCAGGTCTGAAGCACCTTTTTTCATACCCATGAAGGCATACAGACACTTCAACACTGAATATCTCTCTGAAAACTGCTCTAGAATAAATGGAGGTAGTTTGCTCAAGATAATACACTGAAACAAGAGCCAATTTACATCAAGTAATTGGTGCATTTGGATATGCAAAGACCTGGTCTCCTTGCTTCAACTCTGGGAAACTAAAGGGCCAAACTGAGGGGCTTCTTGAAGGTCCCTTAAGGTCCCTGTTATAACTGTATACTGCAGTTCAACTTCTTTCTCTGCTCAATTATTATTTTTAATTCTTTATGAGTATTGCTCTATCTTAGAATCTGTGCTCCAGGGGACACAATTTAAATGCCAAATCGAGAACCAGATTCTAAAATGATATTTTGGCTGGAGGGAGAACTCCATCACTCTTGACAGGTGTGGTTCTTCTGATAGTTGCTGGTATACAGTAGAAGAATAGTTTTTTGAACCTTCACCAGTAGGGAAGTGTGTATAGAACACTAGTGAAAAGGGAATTCACTTCTAGGGATAGTATCTCAGGGATTTTGGAGGTTCTGGGGAAACAGTAATTATCATGCCAATGGAATCAGATCACTTCCTAGAGAAAGACAATGAAAAGCTAAAGGTGCTTTTTTTTTAGGTGAAGCATGAAAGCTAGAGGATTTTCTTAGTAATATACAAAGAAAAATTTACCTTCTATAACTTGAAGGATAAATCTTAGGATTAATTATAATCTTAATTATTGGAACAGTGGACTGCAGGGATGGTTGAAGTTTTAATCTTAGCAACTATTTCCAAGATCAGGGTACTAAGTAGGCACCAGCGGGACTTTGAAACTTGTGATGATGGCATGTTGGTTTATGACCTCAAAAAATTTGAATGCTTAGATTTCTGTAAATTGTTTAGGCTCACAAAAGAGGCCCACTCTACATTTTGAATACCATCCCTTAACCAGTTTGTAGATACCTCACAGGCTTTGAAGGATAGAATATACTCCCTTCAGCAACTATCCTTATCTCTTCTCTTGGACATGAGATAGATAATATGATTTAATTCACTACATAGCTAAGAAAACTTCTGTACTGTAGCATTTCAACCATCAAATTAGCAGACGTGCATAGAAGACAATACTAAAATCTTATCAAGACTGGATTTGTTAGTTGGTGGAGCTGTGTGTGTGTGTCTGTGTGTGTGTGTGTGTGTGTGTGTGTGTGTGTGTGTGTGTTTGCAGTGTAGGGGGTTGAACCCAGGACCTTGCACATGTTAGGAAAGTCCTCTACCATTGAGCCACACTCAGTCCAGGTAGTGTTTTTCAAAACACTATTTTTGGAATATATACCAGTAAATTTAAATATATTCTAGCATTTATTCAGAATTTGATTTTTTCCTTTTGCATATACACAATTTCTTCTGGTATCCAAGAGATATAAGTAGATGTCAGGACACATCCAGTTGAACCAAGCTGCTTGGTAAAACCAAAATAGAAATAGCTCAAATAGCCTCAGTAGTTCAGCATACTGTGTGTATCATCCACACCTGGCATTATAACATTCCATCTGATTTCAGAACATTCTCCCACCATTGCATGATAACCCACAAGCTAAAACACTTCTGATGCCTTATTATTTAAGCATATATCAGGTCTTTGTAAAGGGTAAGTGCCATAACTTTTGTAGTATTTGTGTATATCTAAAAATGCAACAATCAAAAAAACTCAGAAAGAATAACAGTGAATTTAAAAAATGACAGACACCTACAAAATGGAAATTTTTAATTATAAAATACACAAAACATATACAATAGATATTTTATAGTGAAAAGTAAGATTAATGTATTAATCACTTTTCCATTGTTGTGACAAAATACCTGACACCTGCAAGTTAAAGGAGGAGAAGGTTTTATTTTGGCTCATGGTTTCAGAGGGGATGTTTTAGATCTAAATCATAAATGTCTATCATATGCATTGCACATATACTACACATTTTATAATAAAAAATAATTTTTTATTGTTTTAAGATTCTTATTTTTCTCATATGTAAGCACATTTGCTTTTCTTTTTTCCCCTCCAATTCTTTTACTGGTACATTTTAGGTATATGATACATTCACATTTATCAGTGGGAACTTGTAGCTTTACATGATGTAACTTGGTTCTTATTTTTTCTCCATTTCCCTGCCCTCCCTTCAACTCCTCCACCCCTCCCTATTTACAAAGACTTTGTTTCCATTTTTTTCCTTATTGAGGGCATACATTTAAGTGAAATAAAAGGACACACATATGTAAATAACCCCCTATTTAAAGACTTTGTTTCCATTTTTTTCCTTATTGAGGGCATACATTTAAGTGAAATAAAAGGACACACATATGTAAATACAAAATAGCTTCTCTAGTGTGAGAAACTGAAAATGTAAATAAGGATTAAAATGAATAATTGAAAAGGTGAGATGGGAAGAAAAGTTGCACAGGGGTAGAGGAGGTGGGAGGGGTGGGGGAAGGAATGAAGGGAAAGGAAAAAACACAAGATTTCTTTGTTTTTTGTGAGTCTTTTAAATGCTGTGCCCTTCTGTTTTTTCCAGAAAGTCTGTGGTTTTTATTGCATAATTTCCATAGCATGTTTTTTTAGAGGTGCATACATTATAACAGAACTAAGTAGATGACACAATTTATTGAAGCTTTGCTTATAGTAGTGACCCAAACCAGAAACAAAGTGTGTGACTGAATGAATGCAGCTTATATATACCACATAATAGTGCACATCCTTTAAATAATGGATTCGTATTATCATAGCATGTTAGAAGGATTTCCATCATACAGTGTAGCTATGTAATTTTTGAGTACTTACCTATATGCCAGACACTATGTATGTAATTTTCCTAAAAATTATATTTAGGGAAACAAATATGAGCACAATGGGGGTATTTAAAAACAAGCAAGCAAACAAGCATCAAACATAATCCTACACAATCAGGACTTCTTAATTTGTTGAAGGATTCAGATCCATAAATAATTCACTGTCATAGGTCAGATTGTAATCCAAGAGGGACCAATGGCATTACCAAAAAGAAAAATGTTGGTATTTCACAAGTGTATGAGGAGGCACCATTCTTACATAAACTATTGGTGCCTTAGATATGATGAGGCAGGTGAAGTGCATGTATAAATAGTATCAGTACAAAGAAGTATGAAACAAATTGTAAATAAGAGATATAAATTAGATATTCTAGGCCTTGTAAAGCTTCTTTTGGGGTGAAGCCTGAAAAGAAATTAACATGGAGGAGAACACATTTAATATATATTTTAAATTGTAGGTGGAACTTTTATTCAAGAGTTTAAGAGCAGAGATATTTAGTTTGGGGGAACAAAAATATATATTTAGGCAGACCTCAGCCAGAAGCCCATCTGGACAATAGCTGCACAGTTGCCCAGGTCTTAGCCAGAGGTCCACCCAGATATCATCAGTGAGTGCATACAGGCCCCAGCCAGAAGCTTGCCTGGATAATGGCTCAGCTCACAGATCCAGAAGGCCATCATTCTGAACCCAGGAATTGGCATATCAGTGAGCAGTGGAAAGAATGCCTCTCTAAGGCTTATTGAGAATTGAAGCCCACCTGGAGTGAAAAAAGTCGCCTCAATAAGGGTGCAGCAGACTGCTGAAGGTGAAATGAGAAGACACCTAACCAAAACTCAAAACTAGACTTCCAGATCACCAAAGGCAACCTGAAGGGGCAATGATATGGAACAGTCTGAAACTCAACCACCTGGACTCCCTGAACTGACAACAAAAGAGGATCTGGAAAAAATGAAATCAGAAGTAATTATTCAAATAACAACAGGCATTGTGCCCATAGTGAAAGACATGATTAATAACTCTAGAGTAGACATGGATAAGAAAATAGAGGAGCTAAGGAACATGATGGAATCCCAGCATAGGGAACAAATGGAATCTATAAAACAGATTCAAACAGATATTCAGGAGATTAAAAAGTCCATTTAAATTTTGCTCCGCATAATGAGCCAACGTGAGGATAGAATATCAGAAATGGAAGACAGGATTGTGATTAGTTACTGTAAAAATAAAGATTTCTTAAAAATTGCAAGAGTCCATGAGAGATCAGTCCAGCAGCTGCCAGATGATGCAAAGAAGAACATAAGATGATTGGAGTCAATGAAGAAACAGGAGAGAGTACAGATGATATAAAAAACCTGTTCATAGAAGTAATGGCAGAAAACTTCCAAGTAGGGGAAAATAACTTGACATACAGATAAGTGAGGCATATAGGACCACAACTAACCATGATCAAATTAATTTACACATAGGCATATAACAGATAAGATTCCAGAAATCCAAGAGGAGAACAAAATTATTCAAGCAGAGAAAAGAAACAAATCACATACAAAGGAAAGCAGATCAGAATCACACCATACTTCTCAACACAAACCCTCAAGGCAAGAAGAGGCTAGAGTGACATATTTCAAGCCCTAAAAGCAAACAACCTCCAATCTAGATTGATGTACCCTGCAAAACTATCTCTCAAAATTGATGGAGAAATAAGATAATTTCACAACATGGAACACATGTGGAACTCCATGAATACCAAATCAGCACTCCAAAGTATTTTAAACGATATCCTAGAAAAAGACAATGAGGATCGTAACTCTTTGAAGCCCTACAGAGTGAATCCATCAGGAAAGAGAAGAAATTAAATGCAAAGGGGAAGAACCAAACAACAGGAAAAGGCCATGACATATCACTTATAACCATCAATGTTAACAGTCTCAATTCACCAATCAAAAGAAATAGAGTAGCAGAATGTGTCAAAAAACAAGATCCAACAAGATCTGCATACAGGAAATACACTTAATTCAAAAAGAAACTCATAGCCTAAAAATTAAAGGGTGGAAAACAACACTGCATGTGACAGGAACCTAATAAAAAGCCAGAGTAGACATTTTATTTACAAATCAGGTGGATTTCAAACCAAGACTACTCAAGAGAGACAAAGAAGGCCAATACATTCTTGTAAAGGCATCAATTCAAGAGAAAGAGATGACACTCATAAATACATATGCACCAAACTCTAGTGCATCTAACTATATAAAACAAAGACTAACAGACATGAAAAAAATAAGCACTAATACATAATAGTGGTGGACCTCAATACACCACTGTCACAAATAGGTAGAACAATTAGACAAAAAAGAAACAACTAAGTATTAGAACTCAAACAAACTCTTGAAAAAATGGACTTAACTCATGTTTACAGGGTGTTCCACCCCATAAAATCAGAATACACATTCCTTTCTGATGCACATGTTTTTTTCTCCAAAATAGACCATAAACTTGCTCATAGACCATGTTTAAGTAAATGCAAAGGAATTGAAATTATCCCCTGTATATGATGAGATCATAGTGCAATTAAATCGGAGATCAGTAGCAAAAGAAACTGTAATAATTTCATAAACACATGGAAGTTGAACAACACATGCCTGAACAATCAATGGGTCACAGAGGAAATTAAAAAAGAAATTGGGCAGTTTCTACAATTAAGTGAAAATGCCAATACAGCATATCAGAATCAATGGGAAACAGAGAGCAGTCTTGAGGGGGAAATTCATACTAGAGAATACTCATATTAGAAAAACAGAAGAAGCTCAAATAAATGACCTAATGCTAAACCTCAAGCTTCTAGAAGAAGAAGAGCAAGACAATCCTAAAGCACATACAAGGGAGGAAATTATAAAGATCATAGCAGAAATCACTGTAATGGAGACTAAGAGAATGATACAAAAAAATCAATGAAGCAAGGAGTTGGTTCTTCAAAGGAATAAACAAAATTGACAAACCCTTAGCAAACGTTATTAAAAAAAAAGAAAAGAAAGAAAAGGCCCAGATTGATGCAATTAGGAAAGTAAAGGGTTAAATTACAACAGACCCAACAGAAATCCAGAAAATCATCAATACCTACTTTGAGAACCTATATGCCAATAAGATGGGAAACAGAAGAAATGAACAGATTTCTAGATACATATGAATTACCAAAGTTAAATGAAGAAGACCTAAAAATTCTGAATAACCCAACTTCAATCAATAAAATTGAAAACTTACCAACAAGGAAGAGCCTGGGTCCTGATGCTTCACTGCAGAATTTTACAAGATATTTAGTGAAGAGCTACTGCTGCTACTAAATAAACTCTTCCATAAATTTTTTTAAAATTTAAGTTTATTGGTACAGTTAAGGTATAGAGTATAATGACAGTCATCATTGGAAATTTGCACCTTTACATGATCCATCTTGGTTATTTTTTCCCATTTCCTTGCCCTCTCTTCAAACCCTTCATCTCTCTCTATCTACAAAGACTGTTTTCATTTTTTAAATCATATTAATTCCATTGCTTTCTTCCTTTTCCCCCCTCCCACCTACTTTGTTTTCCACTTTGCACCTTTTCTTCCTATTTTACATTATCTATTTTAACTTTTAGTCCTCATTTACACTTTCAGTTTCTCACACTAGAGAAACTATTCAGTATTTACACATGTGAGTCTTATTTATTTCTCTTAAGAGAATCACCTCAATGTGCATCCATTTAGCTATAAATGTATCTAGTTTCTCACCCTATTTTATATTAAAAAAAAACACATTTTCTTTATCCAGTCTCCCATTGATGAGCAATTGGGTTGCTTCCAAGTTTTAGCTCTCATGAATTGTGCTGCTATGAACATGGGTGCACATATATCACTGTGGTGTGATTATTTTAATTCTTTGGGGAAGATAACCTAGCAGGGGAATAGCTGAGTCAAGTGGTACTTACAATTCTAGTTCACTGAGGTATATTCATACTGATTTCCACATTGGTTGCACTGGTCTACACGCCCACAAGCAGTGGAACAGCATTCCTCCTTCCCCATATCCCCACCAGCATTTTTTTATTGGTTAATTTAATGATAGCAGCCATTCTTTCCAGGGTGAGGTGGAATCTCAGGGCTCTTTTCATTTGCATCTCTCAAATGACCAGTGATGTTAAGCATTTTTATGTTTATTTGCTATTCCTACTTCTTTGTCTGAGAAATGTCTGTTCATTTCAGATGCCCATATTTGGGTTAGGTCTTTAAATTAGGGAGATCTGATTTTGTTAAGTTCTTTATATATTCTAGAGAGTAGACCTTTCTCTGAGGAACAGCTGGTGACAATTTTTTCCTACATCATGGGCTGTGTCTTCACACTGTTGGTGATTTCTCTTGCTGTGTAGAAGCTTTTTTTTTTCTTTTTTATTGAGGTTATTGGTACAATCTAGGTATACAAATACAGTTACATTCATCATTGGGATTCTGTACCTTTACATAATAGGTCTTGATTCTCATTTTTCCCCTTGTCCCTGCCCTCCCTTCACCCCCTCCTCCCCTCCCCATTTACAAACACTTTATTTCCATTTTTTCAGTTTCTCATATTTTTTTCCTCTCCCTTATTACCTTTCCCCCACCCTTCCCACTTTACTTACACCTTTAGCCTTTTACTTCCTATTTCACATTATTAGAAGCTTTTTAATAAGAAGTGATCCCATTTGTTGATTGTTTGTGCCAGTTCACAACTGATGTTCTATTCTTAAAATATTTCCCTACACCAATGTCTTCAAGAGTTCTACCTAAACACTCTTCCAGCTGGTTTAGACCTTTAATCCATTTTAATTTTAGTTTGGTGCATGGTGAGAGATACTGGTCTAGTTTTAATCTTTGGCAAGTCGAAACCCAATTTTTTCCAGCATCATTTATTAAAGATGTCTGCAGTTGGTTCTGCATCTTGTCATCTGTTCCACTGGTTCCCAGGCCTGTTTCTTTGACAAGACCATGCTATTTTTATCACAGTAGGTTTATAGCATAGTTTCAAGTTGGGGATTGTGATACAGGGGATAACTTCAATCCCTTTGCACTTAATTAAACATGGTCTATGAGCAAGTATTTGGTCTATTTTTGAGAACAACCTGTGTGCAACTGAAAAGAACGTGTGTTCTGATTTTGTGGGGTGGAACACTCTGTAAATATCTGTTAAGTTCATTTGTTCAAGAGTATGAGTTCTATTAGTTCATTGTTTATTTTTTGTCTAGTTGATTTATGTATTTGTGGCAGTGGGGTATTGAGGTACCCCACTACTATTGTATTAGAGATTATGATTTTACATGTCTCTTAATATTTGTTTTATATAGTTGAGCACACCAGTGTTTGGTGCATATATATGTTAATGATTGTTATCTCTTCCTCTTGCATTCTATCCGTTACAACAATGCAGTGTCCTTCTTTGTCTCTCTTAATTAATGTTGGTTTGAAATCCACTTGGTCTGCAAAGATGTTGGTACTCCTGCTTTTTTTGGAGGGTTTCCCATCACATGTACTATTGTTTTCCACTCTTTAACTTTCAGTATATGAGTTTCTTTTTGAAATGTGTGCTTCTGGTATGGTATGCAGCATGTTGTTGTATCTTGCTTCTTGATCCATTCTGCCAGTCTATTTCTTTGAGACCATTAACAATGATGTTTATAACTGATAACTATTGACTTGTCATGACCTTTTCTTTTTGTTGAATTCTCCTCCTTTGTGTTTAATTTCTTGTCTTGCTTGCTAGATTAATTCTGGTGGGTTTTCTGTGTTGTGATCTTTATTTTCTCTTTCTAGGATGTTGTTTAAAATTTTTGCAGTGTTGGTTTGGTATTCATTAAGTCAGGTGCTCTTTGTCAATAAAGTATTTTATTTCTCCATTAGCTTTGAAAGATAGTTTTGCAGGGTACATCAATCTCTGTTAGATGTTGTTTTAATTTAGGGTTTGAAATATGTCACTACAGTCTCTTCTTGCCTTGTGGATTTGTGTTGAGAAGTGTGGTGTGATTCTGATCTGCTTTCCTTTGTATGTGATTTGTTTCTTTCCTCTAACTGCTTGTAGAATTTTGTTCTTCTGTGGGGTTTCTGGAATGTTTACTACTATATGTCTATGTGCAGATTTTTTTTGAACATTGCTAGTTGGACTTCTATATACCTCACTTACCTGTATGTCAAATTCTTTTTCCCTATTTCTGAACTTTTTATGTCATCTGTATTTTCTCCTGTCTTATGTTTTTCTTCATTGTTTCATCTAGCAGCTGCTGGATTGATTTCTTATGGTCCTCTAGTATTTTTAAGGTATTTTTCTTTTCTTCATCACTAATTGCAACTCTATCTTCTATATCAAAATTCTATTTTTGCATTGCCTCATGCTGCTATGTAAACTTTCATTGGAGTTTTTAATCTCTCGGAAATCTATTTGCACCTGTTTTATAGAGTCTATTTGTTTCCTATGTTGGGATCCCATCATGTTTCTCAGCTTCTCTGTTTTTTAAAAATTTTTTAAAAAATTTTATTTATTGGTACACTCTAGGTAGACAGTACAGTTACATTCATTATTGGGATCTTGTACCTTTACATGCCAGGTCTTGGTTCTAATTTTTTCCCCTTGTCCCCACCCTCCCTTCACACTACCCTCCCCTCCCCCTTCAAACACTTTAATTCCATTTTTACATTTTCTCATATTTTTTTCCTTTTCCCTTGTTCCCCCTTCCTTATCCTTCTCACTGTCCCTACACCTTTGGTCCTTTTGTTCCTATTTGTTAATTGTCCCATTAGGATCTTGAGTACTATTACAGTTTTTCACACCAGAGATACTATTTGGTATTTGCATATGTGTGCCTTATTTATTTCACTTAGAAATATATCCTCAAAATGTACCCATTTAACTATGAATGAATCTACTTTCTCATTCTTTATTGCTGAGTAGTATTCCATTTTGTAGAAAAACCACATCTTTATCCAGTTTTCAATTGATGGACAGATGGGCTATTTCCAAGTTTTAGCTATTACAAACTGTGCTGCTATAAACATGGGTGCGCATATATCACTGTGGTATGATTCTTTATTTCGTTTGGAAAGATACCCAACAGAGGGATGGCTGGGTCAAATGGAACCTCTAACCCTCGTTCTTTGAGGTATCTGCATATTGACTTCCATAGTGGTTGCACCAGTCTGCACTCTCACCAACAATGGAGAAGGGTTCCTTTATCCCCACAACAGTGCCAACATTCGTTATTAAGTGATTTCTTAATAGCAGCCATTCTTTGTGGGGTGAGGTGAAATCTCAGTGTTGTTTTCATCTGCATCTCTTGAATGACCAGTGATGTGGAGCATTTTTTCATATATTTTCTTGCTGCTTTTATTTCTTTGTCTGAGAAATGTCTGTTCATTTCAGATGCCCACTTTAGAATTGGGGCTGTATATTTGGGGGAATTGGCTGTTTTGTGTTCTTTGTATATTTTAGATAATAGTCCTTTGTCTGAGGAGCAGCTGGTAAAAAGTTTTTCTGACATTGTAGATTGTCTCTTAGTTCTGCTGATGGTTTCTTTTGCAGTGCAGAAGCTTTTTACTAAGATGAGATCCCATTTGTTGATTCTTTCTGCTAGTTCCCGTGCTACTGAGGATTTGTTCATAACGTCGTTTCCTATGCCAATATTTTCCAGAGTTCTGCCTAACTTATCTTCCAGCAAGTTTAGTGTTTTTGTTTTTATGTTTAGATCTTTAATCCACTTGGATTTTAATTTAGTGCATGGTGTCAGATAAGGGTCTAATTTTAATCTTTTGCAGGTTGACATCCAGTTTTTCCAACACCATTTATTAAAGAGGCTATCTTTCCTCCAGTGGGGATGATCAGCTTCTTTGTCAAAGATGAGGTATCTGAGTGCATCTGGAGTTGTTTTTGTGTCTTCCAATCTGTTCCACTGATCCTCAGGTCTGCTTCTTTGCCAGTACCATTCTGTTTTTATCACACTGGCTTTGTAGTATAGTTTCAAATTGGGAATTGTTATACCCGCTGCCATGTGCCTGTTACCTAGTATGGCTTTTGCTATTCTAGGTCTCTTATGGTTCCAAGTGAATTTTTGGATTCTTCTTTCTAGTTCTGTGAAGTATAGGGTTGGAATTTCAATTGGTATTGCATTGAATCTGTATAGCAGTTTGGGTAGTATGGCCATTTTCACTATGTTGATTCTTCCTACCCAGGAGCAGGGGACATATTTCCATTTTCTTAAATCCTCCTCAATCTCTTTTTTCAGAGTGCTGTAGTTTTCATTGTAGAGGTCTTTTGCTTCTTTTGTTAGGTTGATTCCCAGATACTTCATTTGTTTGGGTGCTTTTGTGAAAGGAATTGTTTCCCTCATTTCTTTCTCAGTGAGTCTGTTATTTGTGTACAAGAAGGCTATTGATTTTTGGGTGTTGATCTTGTATTCTGCTACTCTGCTAAAAGTGCCAATTAAGTCTAGAAGTCTTTTGGTAGAGTTTTTTGGGTCTTCAATGTAGAGTAACATACCATCAGCAAATAATGACAGTTTAACTTCTTCCTTTCCTATCTTTATGGCTTTAATTTCTTTTTCTTGTCTAATTGCTATGGCCAATGTTTCCAGAACTATATTGAAGAGGAGTGGTGATAGTGGTCATCCTTGTCTTGTTCCTGATTGTAACATGAAGGTTTTCAGCTTTTGGCCATTTAATATGATGTTGGCTGTCAGTTTTTCATAGATAGCCTTTATTAAGTTGAGACATAGAGAATCTATTCCAAGTTTTTGCAGAGTTTTTATCATGAATGGCTGTTGAATTTTGTCAAATGCTTTTTCTGCATCCACCGAGAGGATCATTTGGTTCTTGTCCTTGACTTTGTTAATATAGTGCATTACATTAATTGATTTACATATGTTGAACCATCCTTGCATCCCTGGAATAAATCTGATTTGGTTGGGATGAATGATTTTCTTGATGATCCTCTGTATTCTGTTTGCTAGTATCTTATTGAAGAATTTGCATCTATATTCATTAAGGAGATTGGCCTGTAGTTCTCTTTTTTTGTTACATCTTTCCCAGGTTTGGGAATCAAAGTGATATTTGCTTCCAGGAATGAATTTGGAGGTATTGCTTCTCTTTCAATTTCATTCAAAACTCTGAAGAGTAATGGCAATAGATCTTCTCTAAATGTCTTGTAAAATTCAGCAGTAAATCCATCAGGATCTGGGCTTTTCTTTGTTGGTAAGTTTTAAATTACATTTTCAATTTCACTGATTGTGACTGGGGTGTTTAAAATGTATTTATCTTCGTTCAACTTTGGTAATTCATAAGTATCTAGAAATCTGTCCATTTCTTCTGTGTTTTCCATTTTATTAGAGTACAGGTTCTCATAGTATGTATTAATGATCCGCTGGATTTCTGTTGGATCTGTTGTGACTTCACATTTTTCATTCCTGATTTCAGGGATCTGAGTGTTTTCTTTCCTTTTTTTGATAAGGTTTGCTAAGGGTTTATCAATTTTATTTAGTCTTTCAGAAAATCAACTCTTCGATTCATTTATTTTTTGTATCATTTTCTTAGTTTCCACTGCATTGATTTCTGCTTTAATCTTTATAATTTCCTCTCTTGCTCGAGCTTTGGGTTTTTCTTGCTCTTGTTTTTCTAGGAGTCTAAGATTCATCATTAGGTTATTTATTTGAGCTTGCTCTGTTTTCCTTGTGTGGGCATTCAATGCTATGAATTTTCCATGTAGAAATGCTTTCATTGTGTCCCATAGATTCCTGTATGTTGTATTGGCATTTTCGTTTATTTGTAAAAACTGTCTGATTTCTTGTTTGATTTCCTCTGTGATCCATTGATTGTTCATTAGAGTGTTGTTCAATTTCCATGTGTTTGTGAAGTTTCTATGGTTTCTTATGCTATTTATCTCCAGCTTTATTGCACTATGATCTAAAAATATACAGGGAATAACTTCAATTCTTTTGCATTTATTCAAACTTGTTTTGTGAGCTAGTATGTGATCTATCTTGGAGAATGACCCATGTGCAGCTGAAAAGAATGCATATTCTGATTTTTTGGGTGAATACTCTATAGACATCTAATAAGTCCATGCGTTCAAAAGCTTGGTTCAGTTCTAGTATTTCATTGTTAATTTTTTGCCTAGATGATCTGTCTATTTTTGACAGTGGGATATTCCTATCCCCACTACAATTGTATTAGTGCTTATTTGGTTTTTTGTGTTGCTTAATATTTGTTTTATATAGTTGGGGGCATTTATATTTGGTGCATATATGTTTATGATTGTCATTTCTTCCTCTTGAATTGTTCCCTTTGCAAGGATGTAGTGGCCTTCTTTGTCTCTCTTAATCAGTTTTGGTTTGAAATTTGCTTTGTGTGCAAATAAAATTGCTACCCCTCCTTTTTCTCTGTGCTCCTGTCGCATGGAGAATTGTTTTCCATCCTTTCACTTTCAGTCTATGGGCTTCTTTTTGCACTAGGTGTGTTTCTTGCATACAACATATTGTTGGATTTTGCTTCTTAAATCATTCTGCCAATCTATTTCTCTTGATTGGTGAATTGAGGCCATTGACAATGATAGTTATAACTGATATGTACTGATTTATTATTGTCATGTTATTGTCCTTTTGTTGACTTTTTATTTTTTGACCTCCCCTTTTAGTTTCTAGCCTTGGCTATTTGATTTCCTCTGTTGGACCTCCTGGTGTTGTGATCTTCATTGTCTTTTTCTAGGATATTGTTTAAAATTCTTAATAGTGCTGGTTTAGTATTCATAAAGTTTCTCAAGTGTTCTTTGTTGTGGAAGTATCTTATTTCTCCATCAAGTTTTAAAGAGAGTTTTGCAGTATACATCAGTCTTGGTTGTAGGTTCTTTTCTTTTAGGACTTGGAATACCTCACTTCAGGCTCTCCTTGACCTTAAGGTTTGTGTTGAAAAGTCTGCTGTGATTCTGATGGGCTTTCCTTTGCATGTGATTTGTTTCTTTTCTCTTATCACTTGTAGTATTTTGTTCTTCTGTTGGGTTTCTGGGATCTTGATTATTATATGTCTAGGTGTAGATTTTTTTTTTTATTGTGGCTAGTTGGGGTTCTATATGCCTCGCTTATCTGTATGTCTAATTCTTCCCATCTGTTTGGGAAGTTTTCAGTCATTAATTCTTTTAACAGCCTTTTAAAGTCATTTGCGTGTTCTCCTGCTACTTCATGGATTCCTATCAGTCTTATATTATTCTTCTTTGCATCATCTAGGAGTTTTGAGATTAATTTGTCATGCTCCCTGATTGTTTTTAAGAGACCTCTCTTTTCATGGTCACTGTCTGCTATCCTATCTTATATATCTGAGATTCTATCCTTGCAATCTTTTATTCTGTTATGTATGCTTTCAATAGAATTTTTAATCTCCTGGATATCTGTTTGAATCTTTTTAATGGATTCCATTTCTTTCCTATGTTGTGTGTTCATTGTTTCCATTGCTTTCTTCTTCTGGGCCTTCATGGCTTCTATTATGTTCCCAAGTTCATCTATTTTTTTGTCAGTTTCTATTCTGGATTCTCAAATCATGTCTTTCATTTTGCTCACCATCTCTATGGTTAACTGGGAAATAATTTCTGCTTTGAATTTTTCTAGAGCTTGATTGATCAGTTTTTTTTTACTTCATGTGCTGTGAGTTCTGAGTGTCCTGAAGGTTCACTATCTGAGTTGTCATCATCCTTTGCCCTACTGTTTGCCATTGGTGGACTGGAAATCTGTCTTTGTGGCCTGCTTAAATGCTTTCTCATCTTTATTTTTGCCGTTGGATTGACCTTGATTCAATCTCTGGGTCATTAAATCTTCCTGATATCGTTGCTTCCCAGCCTTAGATTCTCTAATGCCTTATAGACATTCTCATTTTCATAATTGAGCAAACAACTCATCAAATCAATCCCCATCCTTTATCTCTATTGATACAATCAGAAACATAATAGGATCAATCACCACCCTTTATAGCCCACCACACCTCTGCAGAGTGCATCCTAGTACTGGCTCTGTCAGGGGATGCAATAGCTGGGGTGGGGGGTGCTCAGCAGTGCCCACGTGGCTACTGTCCTGCCACTGTGTCTGAGCCAATCAGTGGTGCCCACTGGAAGTGGCGTGGCTTCAGTGGAGGCCACACAGGAGAGAGGGCTCTGAGTCCAAGACAGGGCGATGACATCAAACTCACCACAACTTCTCTGTTTTTTTATCTGTGTCTGCTGTAGATTTATTAATCATGTACTATGGACATCATCTCTGCTGTTATCTGAGAAATTATTTCTGATTTCATTTTTTCCAGATCCTCTTTCATTGCCACTTGAGTGAGTCCAGGTTGTTGAGTATCAGAGTGTTCCATATCGTTGCTCTTTGGCACTGACAAGTAATCTGGAAGTCTGGTTTTGAGACTTATTTATGTGTCTTCTCATTTCAACAAATGCAGCTTGCTATGCCTTTGTTCAGGTGAGTTTTTGCTCACCCAGTGGTCTTCAGTTCTTGGCAAGCCACTGAGCAGCCTTTACTCTTTTGCTCACCAGTCCACAATTCTTGGCTTCAGAATGGTGACCTTTAGGATTGCTGAGCCGACCTGTTGTCTGAGTAGTCTTCTGTCTGGGCCTGTGCACAATTAGTATGCTATCTAGGTGTGCCTGTCACTGGGGCCCCTATGTAGCTGCTTCTGGGAGGACTTTTGGCTGGGGTCTGTGCACCCCAGTTCCTGTTGTGTGTGTAGAATTCTGGTTTGGGTTACCATGCAGTTATCAATGGTATCAGGGTGAGTCTCTGGCTGAAGATTGTGTGCCTGTGCACCTCTTTTCTGGGCAGGGCTTTGACTTGGGCAGGTGTGCCCCTGCCTCTGGAGCCTGGGTATGGTCTTGATTGAGATCTGCCTGCAATTGCACTGCTCTGGTCCACCTCTTCAATAAAATTGAAAAGGAAGCAATACTTCCAAATTCATTTCTGTAAGCAAGTGTCAACTTGATTCCAAAAGCAGAAAGACCCAACTGAAAAAGAGAACTATAGGCCAATCTCACTAATGAACATAAGCACAAAAATCCTCAATAGGATCCTGGCAAACAGAATACAGATCATGAAGAAGATCATACACCTTGACCAAGTGGGATTCATCCCAGGGATGCAGAGATGGTTCAAAATATGCAAATCAATAAATGTAATATACTATATTAACAGAACCAAGGACAAAGACTCTATGATTATCTCAATAGATGTAGAAAAAGCATTCAACACAATCCAACACCCATTCATGATGTAAATCCTATGAAAAATTTGAGCAGTTGGTCTTTATCTCAACTTGATATGAAACCATCTATGATATCAAACCATCTATGAAAAACCAACAGCCAACATTATAATAAATGGTAAAAAGCTGAAATCATTTAATGCTAAAATGAAGAAAAAAACAAGGATTGCACTATCACCACTCCTGTTCAATATAGTTTTGGAAACATTAGCCACAATAATTAGATAAGAGAAATAAATAAAAGGAATAAAGATAGAAAATGAAGAATTTCAATTGCTATTATTTGTCGATGACATGATACTCTATATAGGAGATGCCAAGAATTCCACCAAAAATCTTGTAGACAATAAAAAAATTCTGTAAAGTAGCTGGATACAAGATCAACACACAAAAATTGATAGACTTCCTGTACACGAACAACAGTCTTACAGGGAGAGGAACTGGAGAAACAATTCCATTCACAGTAACATCCAAAAAAGTTAAGACTTAGGAATCAATCTAATGAAAGAAATCAAAGACCTCTACTTTCAAAAAAGAGATTGAGGAGGTTATCAGAAAATGGAAAGACATCCCTTGCTCCTGGGTAGGAAGAAACAAGGCAATGAAAATAACCATACTTCCAAAACTGCTATATAGATTCAGTGCAATCCCATTTGCAATTCCAACAGCATAGTTCCTGGACATTGAGAAAGCAATCCATAAATTCATTTGGAAGAAGAAGAGACCTAGAATAGCACAAACAATTCTAAGCAACAAAGACAAGGTAGGTGGTAGCCCAATTTCCAACTTGAAATTATAGTATAAAACTACTCTGATAAAAAAAACATGGTCCTGGCAAAGAAACAGACTTGAGCACCAGTGGGACAGATTAAAAGATGCATAAACAACTGCAGACATACTCAGCCACCTCATCTTTGACAAAGGAGCCAAACACCCTCACTGGAGGAAAGATAGCCTCTTTTATAAGTGGTGCTGGAAAAATTGTGTTTCAACTTGCCAAAGATTAAAACTAGATCAGTGCTTCTCACCATGCATTAAAATACATTGAAATGGGTCAAAGAGTAAATACTAAAACAGAAACAGAACAAAACCTTAGTAGCATGAGAACTAGCACCAAGAATCAACAACTGGCATCTCATCTTATGAAATAGCTACAACCCAGCAAGAGAAACCACCAACAGAGTGAAGAGAAAACCCACAATCTGGGGAAAAATTTTCACTATGTGTTCCTCAGACAAAGGTCTACTATCTAGAATGTATAAAGAACTTTAAAAAATCTGACCTCCCAAATTTAAAGACCCAGTCCAAAACTGGGATTCTGAAATGAACAGACAGTTTTCAAAGAAGTAGAAGCAGCAAGTAAATATGGAAAAATGTTTAACATTATGGGTCATTTGAGAGATGCAGATGAAAACAACACTGATAATCCACTTCACTACAGAAAGAAAGGCTGCTGTCAAGAAATCAACCAATAATAAATGCTGGTGGGGCTTTAGGGAGAAACAAAAATCCTTCTCCACTTTTGCTGGGAGCATAGACTGGTGCAAGCACTGTGGAAATCACTAAGGAGATATATATATATAAAAAAATAGGTTTAGGGCCAGGGATTTAGCTTAGTGATTCCCTTGCCTGCTTTACAATTGCAAGGACCCAAGTTCGATCCCTGGTACCAAAAACAAAACAAAATAAAAAACAAAGTAGGTTTAGAGGTCCCATTTGACCCAGCCATTCCCCTGCTGGGTCAAATTCAGGCTACAGGGCTGGGGATTTAGCTCAGTGGTTCGGTTGCCTGCCTTGCAAGCACAAGAACCCGAATTTAATCCCCATACCCGCCCGCAAAAGAATTCAGACATGCAGCTGTGATATATCCGCAAAAGAATTCAGACATGCAGCTGTGATATATATATATATATATATAAAATAGATAATGTGAAATAGGAAGAAAAAATCTAAAAGGGAAGAGAAAGTGGGAGGGGTAGGGAAAAGGAAAGAAGGGAAAGGAAAAACTATGAGAAAAGGAAAAAATGGAAACAAAATCTTTGCATATATGAAGGGGTACAGGGGTTGAAGACAAGGGTAGGGGAATGAGCTAAAAAGTAGAAACCAAGATGTAACATATATAGGTATAAATTCCCAGTGATGAATGTCATCATATTTTATACCTAAAATGTACTAATAAACTTAATGAAAAAAAATGGATATAATATGTTTAGGTACAAATTCCATATGATAAATCTGATCATTATGAATATCTAAATTGTACCTATAATAAATAAAAATAAAAATGATTATTGAAATAAAAATATATATTTTAAATAATAATAATGTAGAGAGGTTAAAGTTTAGGTTTATTTTATAAACCTGTGAATTCAACTCATTGTGAAATTTGGGCAACAAACAAAAATCACAGGTGAAAAAAAAATTTTGAGTAAACATTTAGATCTATTCTGCTTTTGGCAAGAACCACAAAAAATCATCTTCTTAATGCCGCTCCTTCGAATTAATTAGGAGAACTAATAGAGAACTCCAGGAAACTGTTCTTTAGAGTTCTAGTTATGAATTGTACTTCCTCATCTAGGTACTGAGGAAACCACTTATACTCCCTAGGCCAGAGTATTCTCATCTTTGATATGAGGATGTTGAGTAAGGTGCTTCTGAGTTTCAGGGTTCTATAATTACTTAACAAAAAAGCTTCCATGCTATTTTCAAATATTTGCAGAAATCACATTATATAATATGTATTTGCTCTTCAACTTTACAGAATATAGGCTTTTATGGCCTAGATTTATTTGGCATAAACTATTAGTTATCAAATGGAATTTCTTGGGAAGAAGACCCATGGCCTGGAACATTCTACTATATTGGCTCATGCTTATGTAGTTAGGATATCCTCTGCAAGAAGAAAGCCAAATCTATTGGTATTATTTATGTTACATTCAGTATAACTATTGAGAAATTTTGGGACCATTTCCTATTCAATTGTCACAGTCATTTAAAAAGTGAAAATTATTTACATGCAGCTGTAAGTACTAATTCTTGTTCTTTTCAAATACTACTAAAAGGCATCTACTCATGTCCTTTGGGTTTGTGATAATTCACACACACACACACACACACACACACACACACACCATATTTCCCACATATAACTTTGAAAAACTTAAGGAATAGTAAAATATATGA
The DNA here is from genome assembly GCF_012274545.1 of Fukomys damarensis. NCBI lineage: Eukaryota > Metazoa > Chordata > Mammalia > Rodentia > Bathyergidae > Fukomys > Fukomys damarensis. The sequence goes on along the minus strand of NW_022900936.1, from coordinate 44,140,805 downwards.
AAATATGCGTGAAATTCATAGTTATGAAGAATGTGGCTTCTGCTAGTTAGGTATCCAGTTATGGGATGTCAAATCTGGTTTCTTTTGGAGTTAGTGAGAAAGGTTTGGATCATACCTTTAATGAAAGAGGAAGATCCTGCAATATATATATTTTACAAGTCATTAGCACCTTGCTAATAAGTGTATTTTTTATTTGATACTGTCATGCTGATCTTGCTCAGTAACCATGTCCCATTTCCCGTTAAATGAGTAAGGATTGTAACAGATCATGTCCAAAGTTGTTTAGCTTATCAAGTTGTTGAGTCTAAGATCTTTATAGACAGTTTCCTTTCAAAAAGACATGCATTTGTGAAAGGTAGAATAATAATATATACATGAACAATTTGCTTAAATGGAATTGTATAAAGGTCTGTTTTGCATAAATTGATTTGTCTCTGTAATATTGTTATTTATATACTTTTTCTAATTCTCAATTGATAGGATAATTTTTGAGAGAGAACAGTCCTTCAATTTTGGAATTGAAAAAAAAATTCACTTACTGAGTTGATATTGTTTCCAATGTTGCTGTACAGATTAATCAATAATTTTTGAGGAAAACATCTAGGGATCATCATCAGCAGCCACAAACCAATGAAACCTCAAAACTCACTCTTGTTGTTCTTGTTCCAGGCTCTCTCTTTAGGGCAGAGGAGTGCTGGAAAATCCCACCTTCTGCTTGTAATTTCTGTGGTCCTTTTAGTTTTTGCTGTACTTTTTCTCAGGCTGAAAATGCCTGATTAAATATTTTGTTGACTCTTATTTAAAGAGAGATTTCAGCAGGAGGCATTGGTGACAACTTCACACTAGATTTTGTGCATGCTGCAGCAGATTATCTGGTAGTTATACTCCTGGTGCCAAAACTAGAAGGAGAAGGACTTTTCATCTGGGGTTCTTTGCTCAATTGCAAGGAGATGGCTTTGCCTCCATTATTTTATATTGCAGCATAGTGATTTCTTTCAGTGAGGACAGCCTGGAAGAATCTTGTGAGTATTATTGTTTATTTTCATTTCTATTGGATTTTGAGCCATGCTGAAGTTTTAAATTTTTTTCCTGGTGAACAGTTGAATGTTTGTGTTTGAGTTTTACTGTCAGGATTTTCATGCATCCCCAGCCAAGCTCATGTAGTCCAATTGCCTTTTGATTTCACTCATGCCAATTACAGAGGGTTCCAGCAGTCAATTTCTTATTTTTAAAAGTAGTTAGTTGTTTGTCAAAACTGATCATGTCCAGAGCAGGGTCTTCTAAGGCAGCTGCAGCAGACTATTATAGGAAAAAGAACTTGGAAAAATGTGTTTCATTCCTGTATTCAATCACTGAATATTATGAATCAAAGCTCTTCCCTTTCTGCCTCAATTTTTTCATCTGAAATATGGAAATGCAGCCCAATATAAGGATGGTGTTGTAATAGGCTATAAATTTAAGTAATTACAGGGCCTTGTCAAATCTTTCAAGTACATTTGAAATGATACTTAAACAAAAATTATTCAAAAGGTTCAACTTGAAAAAGCACTACATAAATGCACAATAGTCATACCCACTATTTTTAAATATCAGAAGAGAATTGTAGAAAACATTTCAGTATCATGCAGAGAAATTTCATCACATTAGCTGGGTTAAATGATGGATGGATGTGTTGTGAAAGGAATTGGCAAGTGACATGCACATAGAGATGTGCTGAATGGAAGTAAAATAATAAAAAGTTAATTTTGCCAGCAAAGGGTCAGTCACATCTAAAATGGCAGTGCCAGTGACTGACTTCCTACTGGGTCAGAGCTTCCTCTTTTTTAGGTTCCACAGCCATTATCTCATTTCGGTGGTTACATTTCATTTTCTCAGTTCACATTACCCAAGTACAGATTACAGTAACAAGACAGTTAACTTTAACCCAGACGTAATGATTCCTTGCAGTTGGGGAGTTTACCTTAAGATTCATCTAGCTATCTATTCTAGTGTGCAGGCAGCAGGTGTTCAAGGTTAGGGATGAGGCCAGATGTCCCACTTCATGGTCAGTGCCTCCGGTGTCTAGTAATTTTGAACTAAACAAAGTAGATTGCTGTTAAGAGACAGCAAAAGTCATTTTACATTTTCCTAACATTTTGTAAGTTTTTATATTATTTACAAAAGTTCTCTGTATCAGTGTAACATTTTGACATAGGTGTATATTTAAAATGTAAGTATTTGCATTTATTAATTTTAAGGAAGGTATTTTGTAGCTATAATTTCCATTGTTTTGGATTAGTGGAACACACAATACCTAAATTGCTCCACTTTTCTGATGTTTCTCATAAAAATATTTGTCTCTGATATTAATAGAGATATATTAAATTTAGGGCTAGGAATTTGGTCCTTATGTTGTATAGAATTCTTTTCAGGAGTCATATATTCTTTCAGCTCTTTCTTTGTATATGCTTACGTTTCATGAGCCTTCCTGCTTCTTAATCTGACCTTTTCATTACCACACTAAACTGCCAGTTTCTAGGGCTTATTTGGAACATTTTCAGAGTGAGTATATGGATTTTATAGTAGGTCTTTATAACACAAGTATGATGCCTTGGTATATTTTTCTCATCATAATACTATTTGCATTGTATTGATTTCATATGTATTTTGCTGGGCCAGAATGAGATTAGGGTATAATATGGAGAATGTGTTTTAAAATAATTTATGTAAAAATGAAGATCTGGAGGAATGCCACTGCAGTCTAGCTATCAACTGGCAGGATATATAACATACTCTGCTGGTGTAGAGAATAATTTGAAATGATTTAGTAGGAAGAATAAAATATTGAAATAAAATAAATAAAATTCTGAAATCCAAGGAGCAAAGGGATACTTTTCACAGAAGTTTTCTACAAGTTGAGCAAAGAACATTAATATTTATGTTCATTTTATGAAATGCATAAAACTTTGTTATATCATTTAATATGGTCTGTTCACAAATAATTTAATAAAGTATATGAAACATTCACTGTAGTTTAAAGACTGAAGCCAATGAAATTATAATATTTGTCCCAGAAAACAACTTTGGAATGCTAATTACTAGGAGATCTGTGATGAACAAGGCAAATACAAATTTGATTTGGTTTTAGTTCATTCATACTCCACCCAGTGCTGGATTCAGGCAGTGGAAGGTCTGCCAAGGCCTGGATGATGGTCAGGCCAGGACAATCCAGCTGTTGGTATGGTTAGTGGACCTCGGGCAAGACTCATCAAAGGACCTTTACCAATAGCTCATCTATTCAACATAATCTTTTACATGGTGTTATAGCTTGTATGTAGATGTCCTCCCAAATCCTTGTGTGGTTTTAGCTGGAGCTTTTTGAGAGGTGGCTCAATCTAGAGCATGTGATTGATTCACAGTGCAATGCTAGGCCCAAGGACACTAGGATTAAGGGTGTGAGTGCTATGCTAAGTAGTCTGAATAAGATAAAATGTGCAGAAAGACTCTGTTAAAGTCCCTTGTTGCATTTGCTACTGTCAGTCTTCCTTGAACTATTGCCTCTTTGCTACCCTGCTTAGGAGCCAGCTGATTATGTATTAAAACTTTTATAAACTGTAAAGCTGATTATGGATTAAAAACAAACATTTCCTCATTTAACTCTGGGTGTTGGGTATTTTGTCTCAGCAATAAGAGAAAAGTGACTAACTGACATATTGATTTATAATTTATAAAGTACTATCATATCCATTTCCCCTTTGAGCCTCACAAATACCTTTTGTTTAAATATGGTATATAAAAATATTCATATTTTATAGGTGGGAGAATTCTGGTTTAGAGGAATAAGAAACTTGCTTGGTATTACAAAGTAGTGAGTGGTAACAGGGGTTCAGTTTTAGTCTTTGGGATGCTAAGCTCAGTGCTTGGCCTCTAGAGATAATAAGTAAAATGAAGAAAAGAACCAATCTACAAATTGTGAAAACTTTTTTTTCCTCATTAAGTTTATTGGTACTTTTTAAGTATACAGTACATTTATATTCATGATTGGGATCTTGTACCTTTACACAAGAGATCTTTGTTTTCATTTTTCCCCATACCCCTGCCCTCCCTTCACTCTCTGCCCTATTTACAAAGACTTTGTTTTCATTTTTTCCTTTTCTCATATTTTTTCTTTTCCCTTATTTCCTTTCCCCTACACTTTCCACTTCTCCCACACCTTCAGCCCTTTTCTTCTCATTTCACACTGCCAGTTATACAATTTGGATATTATTTACACTTTTAGTTTTTCACACCAAAGAAACTATTCAGTATTTACACATGTGTGTATTATTTATTTCACTTAGAGTATGGCCTTAATATGAATCCATTTTTATATAAATGACTCTAATTTCTCATGCTTTATAGGTGAGTAGTACTCCATTTTATAGAAAAACTACATCTTCTTTATGCAGTTTCCAACTGATGGGCAATTTGGCTGTTTCCAAGTTTTAGCTATTACAAACTGTGTCACTATAAACGTTGGTGTGCATATTTCACTGTGGTATAATTCTTTAAGTTCTTTTGAAAGATACCCAGCAGAAGGATACCTGGGTGAAATGGAACCTTTAATCCTAGTTCTTTGAAGTATCTCCATATTGATTTCCACATTGGTTGTACCAGTCTGCACTCTCACCAATGATGGAGAAGGGTTCCTTTCTCCCCACAGCCCTGCCAACATTTGTTCCTGGTTGATTTCTTGATAGCAGCCATTATTTCTGGGGTGGGGTTGAATCTCAGTGTTGTTTTCATCTGCATTTCTTGGATGACTAGTGATGTTGAACATTTTTTTCACATATTTATTTTCTGCTTTTACTTGTTTGTCTGAGAAATGTCTGTTCATTTCAGATGCCCATTTTTGAATTGGGTCCTTATATTTGAGGGACCTGATTTTTTTGAGTTCTTTATATTTTCTAGGTAATAGTCCTTTTCTCTGGAGCAGCTGGGAAAACTTTTTTCCAACATTGTAGAGTGCCTCTTAGCTATGTTGGTGGTTTCTTTTGCAATGCAGAAGCTTTTTAATAAGATGAGATCCCAGTTATTTATTGTGCTAGTTCCCATGTTACTGAGGATTTGTTCATAAAGTCTGTGCTTATACCAACGTCTTTGAGAATTCTGCCTAATTTATCTTCAGCAAGTTTAGTGTTTCTTTCTTAATATTTAGATCTTTAATCCACTTGGATTTTAGTTTAGTGCATGGTGAAAGATGGGGGTCTAGTTTTAATCTTTGGCAGGTTGAAATCCAGTTTTTCCAACACCATTTATTAAAGAAGCTATCTTTCCTCCAGTGAGAGTGTTTGGATTCTTTGTCTAAGATGAGGTGGCTGAGTATGTCAGAAGTTGTTTCTGTGTCTTCCAATCCATTCCACTGATCCTCAGGTCTGTTTCTTTGCCAGTACCATGCTGTTTTTATTACAGCAGATTTGTAGTATAGTTTCAGGTTGGTTATTGTGATACCCCCTGCCATGTCTCTGTTGCCTAGAATTGCTTTTGCTATTGTAGTTCTCTTCTGGTTCCAAATGAATTTTTGGATTATTTCTCTATTTCTGTGAAATATACTTTTGGAATTTCAAACAGGATTGCATTGAATCTGTATAGCAGTTTTGGTAGTATGGCCATTTTCACTATTTTGATTCTTCCTAGCCAGGAGCAGGGGATATCTTTCCAGTTTCTTATATTCTCTTTGATGTTTTTTTTTTTCTGAGCGCTGTAGTTTTCAGTGTGGTGGTCTTTGCTTCTTTCATTAGATTGATTCCTAGATACTTCATTTTTTAAATACTACTTTGAGAGGAATTGTTTCCCTAATTTCTCTCTCAGTGGTGAGTCTGTATTTTTGTGTACAAGAATGCTATTAATTTTTGAGTGTTAACTTTGTATCCAGCTACTCTGCTGAAAGTGTCAATCAAGTCCAGAAGCTTTTTGGCAGAGTTTTTGGGTCTTCTAGGTAGAGTACCATATCATCAGCAAATAATGACAGTTTAGCTTCTTCCTTTCCTATTTTTATTGCTTTAATTTCTTTCTCTTGTCTAATTGCTGTGGCTAATTTTCCAGAGGAATATAAACAGCAGTGGTGATAGTGGACATCCTTGTCTTGTTCCTGATTTTAATGTGAAAGTTTTCAGTTTTTGGCCATTTAATATGATATTGGCTATTGGTTTTTCATAGACAATCTTTGTTGACAGAAAGACCCATCTATTCAAATTTTTGGCAGAGTTTTTTTTTTTTTTAAATCATGAATGGCTGTTGAATTTTGTCAAATGCTTTTTCTGCATCTATTGAGATGATCATATGGTTTTTGTCTTTGTCTCTGTTAATGTAGTGTATTACATTTATTAATTTGCATATTTTGAATTATCCTTGCATCCCTGGAATAAATTTGACTTGGTCATTGTGTAGGATCTTCTATATGACCCTTTGTATTTTGTTTGCCTGTATCTTATTGAGGATTTTTGCATCTATGTTCATTAAGGAGATTGGCCTGTAGTTCTCTTTTTTAATTGGGTTTTTCCCTGGTTTGGGAAACAAAGTGAGCCTTGCTTCTAGGAATGAATTTGGAAGTATTGCTTCCCTTTTAATTTCATTGAAAAGTTTAAAGACTAGTGGCCATAGCTCTTCTCTAAATGTCTTGTAGAATTCAGCAGTGAATCCATCAGGGCCTGGGCTTTTCTTCATTGGTAAACTTTTAATTACATTTTCAAGTTCACTGATTGAAATTGGGGTGTTTAGAATTTTTTAATCTTCTTCATTCAACTTTGGGAATTCATGAGTATCTCAAAATCTGTCCATTTCTTCTGTGTTTTCCATTTTTAGTATAGTACAGGTTCTCAGAGTAGGAATTGATGATCCTCTGGATTTCTGTTGGATCTGTTGTGACTTCATCTTTTTTGTTCCTAATTGCATGTATCTGAGCCTTTCCTTTCTTTGACAAGGTTAGCAAGGTTTATTGATTTTATTTATTCTTTTGAAAAACCAACTCTTTGATTAACTGATTTTTTGTAGCATTTTCTCAATTTCCATTGCATTGGTTTCTGCTCTAATCTTTTTAATTTCCTCCCATGTTCAAGCTTTGTGTTTGGTTTGCTCTTCTTTTTCTGGGAGTCTAAGATTCATCATTAGTTTGTTTATTTAAGTTTGCTCTGTTTTCCTAGTGTGGGCATTCACTGCTATGAATTTTCCACATAGAACTGCTTTCATAGTGTCCTAAAGTTACCATTATGTTAAAATGGCATTATAATTTATTTGTAAAAATGGACTAATTTCTTCTTTAATTTCCTCTGTGACCCATTGATTGTTCAGGAAAGTGTTATTCAATTTCTGTGTGTTTGTTAAGTTCTTATGGTTTCTTATGCTATTGATTTCCAGTTTTATTGCACAATGGTCTGATAATATACATTGGATAACTTTGATTCCTTTGAATTTGTTTAAACCTGTTTTGTGAGCTAGCATGTGGTCTATCTTGGAGAATGACCCATCTGCAGCCAAAAGGAATGTATATTCTGTTTTTGTTGGATGGAACACTCTGTATATGTCTATTAATTCCATTTTTTCAAAAGCTTGGTTCAGTTCTACTATTTTGTTGTTGACTTTTTGTCTATATGATCTGTGTATTTGTGATAGCGGGGTATTTAGGTACCCCACTACAATTGTATTAGTGCTTATTTGGTTTATCATGTCCTTTAACATTTGTTTTATATCATTGTGGGCATTAATTTTTGATGCATACATATTTATGATTGTCATCTCTTCCTCTTGGATTGTTCCCTTTACAAGGATCTAGTGGCCTTCTTCATCTCTCTCAATCAGTTTTGGTTTGAAATTTACTTTGTCTGTGAGTAAGATAGCTACCCCTGCTTTTTTCTAGGCTCCTGTTGCATGGAGAGCTGTTTTCCATCCTTTCACTTTCATTCTATGAGTTTCTCTTTGAACTAGGTGTGTTTCTTTTATACAGCATATTGTTGGATTTTGCTTCTTAATCCATTCTGCCAGTCTATTTCATTTGATTGGTGAATTGAGGCCATTGACATTGATGACATATATCTGACATATGTTGACTTATCATTATAATGTTATTTTCCTGTTATTGTTTATGTTTAATTTCCCCCCTCTTTCTTTAGTTTCTTGTCTTACCTAATTGATTTGCTCTGTTGTGACCTTCACTGTCTTTTTCTAGGATATTGGTTGAAACTACTTCTCTGTTGGCCTGTGCTTAATAAGACACTGAAGTCCCTTGGGTCATCTTAATTATTGAAATATTCAGATGCTCAAAATTCTCTTTAGTGTTGATATTGATGTGGTCATTTGTATGTTTGTGAGGGACTGAAAATGCTTTCAATGTTCTAACCCACTAATAACTACAAGAGTACAGGAAAATTAATGGTAGATTTAAGACACAGAGTACAGGTCTCAGGTGAATGTATGTCCTATAATTTATCTCTAATGAGGACTATGGTCATTAGTCAAGGGGCAATATAAGAAAAAGAAAAGCAGTTGGTATGGTGAGATTTCTTTAGGCACCTTGCTTTTCCTTTTCTGCTTCTGCTTTTATCATTTTTATACAAATATTCTGGGATTGAAACAAAAGAGCTAGATTGGAAGTGCTGTTTTTGATATTAAGAATTGCTTGCAAGATATCTCCTTAAAATTTCTTTTTTCTTTTTTGGTACTGGGGATCGAACTCAGGTCCTTGCGCTTCCACGGCAGGTGGCAGAACCACTGAGCTAAATCCCAGGGCCTGTCTTTAAATCTTCATCAGTGCTGCCTTAGCTTTTGAATGATTTAACTTTCTTAAACTCAACTCTTGCTAACAGTGATTGTGACTTAATCATCTTGAAAAATAATTTTAGGGAATGCCTTTTGAAGTTCAACTATTCCCTAGAAGAATCTCATTTTCACTCATTCATTTCCATTAGTGTATTCATTTAGTTGTCTTTCTCACAGATCCAGCCTGAAAGGGAAATCTCTAGGAAAACTTAGAGGGGGGGAGAGAAAGAGAAAGAGAGAGATTGAGAGAGAGAGAGAGAGAGAGAGAGAGAGAGAGAGAGAGAGAGAAGAAAAGACTAAATGTCTTTAGAGCAGAAGTAATTGGTTAAAAATGCTGTGGTTGCATGAATTCTTTTGGTCCTAGAGACTATAAGACAGATATTGTTCAGTTTACATATGTATGTATAATTTTTATACAAAATAACTTTTTGAATTATTAAAATCATTGTTTTAATAATTTGGTAGTCAATCAGTTATCTAAAATGTTAAGAAAAGACTAAATGTCTTTAGAGCAGAAGTAATTGGTTAAAAATGCTGTGGTTGCATGAATTCTTTTGGTCCTAGAGACTATAAGACAGATATTGTTCAGTTTACATATGTATGTATAATTTTTATACAAAATAACTTTTTGAATTATTAAAATCATTGTTTTAATAATTTGGTAGTCAATCAGTTATCTAAAATGTTAAAATACCATTGAAGGTAAAAGTAAAGGTAATTGATTTATTTTTATGGGAAAGCCAATTTTCATTACCTGTTCATTAGTCTTCTACTAATTTCAAATTTTTGTACATTAGTTTGTTGGGCTGTTTTAGGGGCAGGAAGAAAATATTCTGCTTCTTTTCCTTAGCAAATTAAAAGAAGACAAGAACACCCCATTTAAAACTTATAGGAACTAAATCACTCACTAGGACTGTAAAATTTTAACAGAGATGGACATATATTTTTGTAAAAAAAAGTAAGCTTTTTTTTGAGCCCTAAAAATTTCATAAAATTGACCAGAAATAGCCATTCTATTCATCATATTGAGTATTGGAATCCCTTTATTACCCTTCTTCTTACTATCAAGAATTATTTTTCAAAAATGGGAGGTTAGTTGAGTTGTCTTAAATGTAAGGTACAGAAGATTCTGCCTCTCAGCTGAGTTAGTGTCCTGGATGGTTTCTGGTGGAAATTTGTTTCAGGCAGTCTGAGTGTAGCCTCTAGTAGGTCAGTCATGATAGGATTCCACTTATGGCAACAGTTGAGGAGATATGGATTGTAACTGATGTTTGGATCCTTGTCTGAATTTGTACTGGGATTCTTGGAATCAGATGCCAGAAGTATAATAACTGAAGACACCTGGTCACATAATTTAGAGACCCCTAGAAAAGCAGACTTCCTCCATTAACTTCTCACTTAAATTTAATAGGCTGTTTTCAGTAAAAGTATGGGCATTCTATCAATTGGGATGCATTTTAGTGGTTTAGAAGATTCCAGTTCCATTCAGGTAATAGTTTCACAAGTTGCTGTTTCTTTCAATAATATACCAAATGTGAAAAATGATTTGAGTCATACAGTGAGCTAATTCAATATATCTGGAAGTTACTAAAATGATTTATCTGTACTATTCTTCCTATCTCCAGAGTGAACAATTAGTTGCTATATATTCAGTGCATATTAAAAAGGTGGTTGTTATTTCTCAGGGCTTCAGGATTTTTAATTTTTTAATTAAAAAAAATAGTAACACAAGATCCTAATGGGATAATTAAGTGTGAAATAGGAAGAAAAGGGCTAAAGGTGTAGGGAAAGGGGGAAGGGTAGGGGCAAGGAAATATGGGAAAAGAAAAAATATGAGAAAATGAAAAAATGGAAATAAAGTTTGTTAATGGCTAGGGGAAGAGGGAGGTGAAGGGAGGGCAGGGACAAGGAGAAAAAATGAGAACCAAGACCTGTCATGTGAAGGTACAGGATCCCAGTAATGAAAGTAACTGTATTGTAGACCTAGATTGTACCAACAAACTCAATAAAAAATAGTAATAATTATTATTTTTTTTGTACTGGGGATCAAATGTGGGTCCTTGCATTTGCAAAGCAGACAGTGGCACCACTGAGCTAAATCACTGGTGCCAGGATTTTTTTTTTAAACAAAAACCCATAACTATTCTTATATCAGAAAAATGAAAGAAAATTGGAATTTTCTTTAATTTCTTGAATCTTTAGCTTATACAAGAGAGGTTTCTGACCTGAAAACAATAAAGACAACTAGAATTACCTATCTTGGTGTGTGTGTGTGTGTGTGTGTGTGTGTGTGTGTGTGTGTGTTTTGTGTATCTCACATTCACTAAAAATTCATTATGACTGGCCAAATGTTTACATCAGAAATTTTAGAGAAAACTTTCTTTGAGTTGAGTATGCACACGGTAGTCTATTAAAAAATAAGGGGTGCTTTAGACCAATCATTTTGCTGCTGTCTTCATCTGTTTCAGAGGAGAGTAGGACTTTCTGAACACAAACATATTTTTGGGGAAGGAGAATGATTGCTGTTGAACAAAAAACAGTGGAAAAAATGGGATGCTTGAAAAATACATATTCTAAACTGTTGGACATAGACAGCTGGTTCATTTTCTTTTCTTCCTGACAAGCCATTTTCACTTAAGATTCAATAATACCACAGTTTGATGTTGGATTTAGAAATAATTTTTCAAAGAACCACATTGCCAGGGAACATGTATGAAATTCCCATTGATAATAGCATGAAATACAAAAGGGCAGTCTGAGATTCCAGTGTGGTCTCTCTTTTTTGTGTAACAGGTGACAACTAATAGTGCACTGTATGTTTTTACATACAAAATGTATTAGTAGATTATAAATGACTTAAAATAGCTGCTTGATTTTTTTCATCCTTTACAGCCACCTGGTAAGTAACAAATATGCAGTAATTGTCAGTAATACTATATATAAGATTACAATTTCAGTGAGACTGCTATCTATGGTCTGTGTTAGTGGGGTCTCCCAAGAAGTAGATACCAAGACAATATTAAACCTACAAGAAATGCTTAGGCAAAATAACTGTGAACAAAAATAGGGAAGTTAGAGGGAACATCTTAGAGAGACATCATACTGTCATATAGGTCTGATAGTAAATGAAGGAGAAAAGGAAGGAGGGAAGAGTGGGTGGAAGGAAGGAAGAATCTAACCTCTTACACTGAAGTGCACTTCTAAGAAAAATTTGGCCATATCCTGTAGGGAATCCTCAAGCCAAAGCTGCCTATCCCCATAAAACACTTAACTTAGTGTCCCTATTGCATTCAATCACTGACTTCGAGTAGCTGATAGAAAGTATGACCAAGGAGTAAACTGAAAAGATTTGAGAGTACATACATACTGTGGAGCTGTTGGTCAATTACACTCCCTGCAGAGAGACATCCAAGGGGCAGCTTTTCCTGGCTATCTCATAGTCCTTGTCAAGGTTTACACATTTGTCCAGCAACGAGGGAAGCCTTCCTTCTTAGAAACAGTTATTAGCAGCTGTAAGGATTCACGAAGACGATCCATAACAAGGGCCTTGCACAGCACATTGCATGCAATGATGTCACCTGCCTAGCTCCAATTTACTGAGCCTCATTCTACATGAAGCACTGTAATGTGGACTTGTTATGTAATATCACATACTAGGAACACACCTTCTTTGGTAACAGAATGGAGTTTTAAAATACAATATAGTATTTACTAATTGTGCAACTCTATTTGGTATGTTGTTGAAAATCCCTGAATCTCAGTTCCATGTTTGTAAGAATGAATGATAAAATACTCACCAAGAAGTATAGTAGGGGATTAAAAAGAATTCATAGTAGTGCCTCAGACATAACATAAATGACTTTGTTATTAGCAGTTCTAAGGATCACATTAATTTACCAAAACATTCAGTTCTGAAAGGCTGATCTATTTGGGATACATCAACAGGTCTCTCATGTCCTCAGGCTTTTCTTTTGATTTGAAGGAATCTGTGGTGGGAGAAGACTGAGATCAGAGATGATATATTCTCTTAGTCCTTTTCCTGTGAGAACTGGCTTTGTTCCTCTATAAAAAGTCACTATTTTTCATAAGATTCACCCAATTTCTCCCTTTCTGAATTCTGATAATTATTTGTTCCCCTTTGTTTTCTGACTCATTGGTGGTAAGAACTCAGCTGTCGCTCTTTCTAGGTTACTCAACTGGGAATTGTACTTTCAACATACACATTTGTTAACCATTCCTCACAGTCTTCCTCTGAAGTGACCTACTTTGAGTGTGACTTTACTTTTTTATTGGGGCAATTCATTTTCAGTTAACACACTCCTTGAAATGAATAAATATTAGATGTTACAAATAATGAACTTGTCAATAGGGTAAATGAAAGACAAAAGGTGTGGTGAAGTTACCCTGAATCTAGAATATGGTATCAAGATAATAGGCTTGATTTCAGAAGTGATTCCAAGCTCAAAATGGGGGGGGGGATTAGAGGGGAAAAAATGCAAACAAAGCTTTTGTAAATTGGGGAAGGTATGACAAAGGGTTGAAGGGATGTGAGGGGAATGGAGAAAAAAAGAAAAATCAAGATATGTAATATACAGGTATAAATCCCCTATAATGAATGTGATCATTATGTATGTAAAAAGTGTACCAATAAAATTATTTTAAAAAAACCAATACATTTAAAGCTCTCAAAACAAATGATATTTGAAAATAATCATACTAAGACCCAGGAAGAAGTATATAGACAAGAACCTCTACCCTTGACTGCTGAGCCCCTGGATGATTTGGGATGTAAACTTTATCTTCTTTGACCCTTAAATCAGAGCACAGGCAAATATGTGGCTTTTTTGGCTACAATAATAGCAGCTAAAGAAACATTGTTTATGGAGTGAGGTTTCATTTTTTGGTTCTTGGAAAAGTGCTTTAAAATTCTTGAGCAAAGGACAAATGTATTAGAGCAGATGATTTTGTCTTCTATGTGTGGAATTCTCTTTGGAAGCATCTTTTATCTAAAATTGAGGACATTGCCAGACAAGATTATAGTGATTCTTACTGAAGTTTCTGTGGGTGATCAGCTGGTAGGGGAAGCTAATGCCTGGGGAAGGTTTACCTCTTTTTATCAGTTTGTATGAAGTCTTATACTTTGAATAAATTAGCTTGAAATTAACATTTCTTAGTTACCTTTCTCTTTGCTAGACAATATACCCTAGACTCATAAGTTAAAAGAGGAAAAGTTTATTTCAGCTCACAGTCTTTAGAGCTTTCAGCTCACAGTTATCTGGTTCCAAAGCATGGCAGAAAGACACTGCAGAGGAGAAACAATCCATGGTTTAGCAAGCAGAAGGCGGGAAGCAGCAAGCAGCTATCAGCCAATCTGCCTTTTGCATTTATCTTCTCCAGGTGGTGCCAGCCAGAATTGCTAATTCCAATCAGTGGACTGACTTAGTACCAATTTAATCCCAATATCATACACCCTAGATCTAGCCATCTCAAAAAAGTCCATTAATGAGCACACAAGGCCCGGGGGGGCGCATCTAGATATAAGCCATAACGATGTAGTCTAACATACATGGAATACCATAGCTTGAAATAAATGGCCCCAGGTAGAAAAATGTGATTAAAAGAAAGAATGGAAAATAAGACACTATTGGTATGAATGTGAATGCTCTAGCCAGCAGACAATTCCAAACAGATTTGTAGAGAATTTTTCATGAGCTACTTAGGGAATTAAGTGGGATTTAAAAAAATTTTTTTTTACCTCAAAGACCTGACATGGAGCCCAAATGATACCTACAGATTTGGGATAGATGATCTATACTCATTCTGTTTTTTTGGCCTTGATACCAAGGAAGGAGAACTCCCTCCTTGTGTGAGACATGTTTTCCTAATGGCTAAAGAAAAGTTTTGGCACTTAATTCAAAAGTGGCCACAATGTCCTGATTAATTATGTTTTAAAAAATATGGATGGGGAAACAAAAGAGAGGGAATGAAAAAAATGTATTGAAGGAAAAAAATGACAACAGAGATTTTGCAAGTGGGTAGGGGATCTAGAATTGGAAGGAGCAGGGAGGGAGAGAAAGGGTAGGAGATAAAAAATTATGATTATGTACATGTACCAATCTTCCACAATAAATGTAATCATTATGTACTACAAACATGTACTAGTAGAAATATTAAAAAATAAAAGACATGAGTGAAACTACTTTATTGAAGACAAATTAGATTGGCTTTTTCTTGGGCAAGAACCTTGGTGTGCTCAGCAGGTGAAAAAATAGATGCCAGGAGTTAGAAAAAAGCAACATAAAGCCTACCTCTAAGGATTTTTAATGGGATGGGGTGTTCCTCTCTTCTTATTCCCTGGTTGCTTCAACCACTGCCATGTTTTGCAAGTCATTTAAGCACCTATTGTGACTTTCCTTCCTGCTACTATTAATCTCCTTTTTTGAAAAAGTGGGCAGACTGCAAATCCAAATTTTTTGATCACCAGTAAAGATGCCTTCTTGAATCTCAGGTGTCAAAAACACTAAATACAAGATCTCTTCTGAATAAATGGATGGCCAAGATGAGGTTTTTGGTGAGTGGTGGGTAGAAACTCCCTTTACCTGGGAAGTTGTATTTAGTGGAAAGAATAGAGGATTTGCATCAAATAATCAGAGATTCTCATCCAAGAATTCCTTGCACATTCCAATGTCATGAAGTATATTCCATTTTCTTCTAGTAGTTTCATTGTTTAAATCTTTAACCCATTTTGAGTTGATTTTTATAATTGGTGAGTGATAGCAGTTTGATTTTATTCTTCTGTATGTCAATATTCAACTTTATCAGCATCATTTGTTTAAGACATTGTTTTTTTCTCTAATACATATTCTTAGGACTTTTGTACAAAAATCAGTTGGTTGTGAATAAATGGGTTTACTTGTAGGGTATTTTATTTCATTGGTGTATGTGTCTGTATTTATTCTGTACCATGCTGTTTTAATTACTGAAGCTTTGTGGTATATTTTGAAATCAGTGATACATTTTGTGGTATATTTTGTAGTATATTGTGTAATGTATCTTGCTTTGTTCTTTTTTTGTACTTCTGTACACATTTCAGGATTATTTTTCTTAGTTCTTTGAATGATGTCATTCATATTTGATAAGATTGCATTGAATCGGGAAATCTGTGAGTAATATGGACATTTTAACAATATTGATTCTGTCAATCTATGAATATGGGCCTTTTCCATTTTGTGAATCTATGCTTGTGTGTGTGTTCTATTTAGTTTCTTTCCTCAGTGTATTACAGGTTACATTGTAGGGAATGCTCACCTCTTTGATTAAATTTTTTACTAGGGTTTTTTTGTAACTATTATAAATGAGATTATTCTTGATTCCCATTTCAAATTATTCACTACCTATAGCAATGTTATTGGTTCCAGGAGTTTTTATTTTTGGTGGATTCCTTGGAATTTTCTGTATATAACAGCTTGTCATATATAAGCAGTAAATAATTTGATTTCCTCATTTCCAATTTGGATCCCCTTTCTTTCTCTGGCCTTATTGTTATGACTAGTATTTCCAGTACTATGTTGAATAAAAGTGGTAAAAGTGGAATCCTTGCCTTATTTCAGGTCTTAGAAAACTTTCAGCCTTGCCTTATTTAATATAACAGTAATTGTTGGCTTGTTGTATATGGCCTTCATTATGTTGAGATATGTTCCTTCAAAACAATTTGTTCAATGTTTTTATCATAAGGGAACGGTGAATTTAATTAAATACCTTTTCTATATCTACTGAGATTATCATTTGATTTTGTCTCTAATTTTCTTGATACAGTATGTCATGTTTCCTTATTTGCCTATGTTAAACCATCCTTTCATCTCTAGAATGAATCCCACTTGACCATAATGTGATCATGATTAATGTGTTCTTAGATCTGTTTTGGAAGTATTTCATTGGGGATTTTTGCATATGCATTCCTCAAGCATACTTTCCTCTGGTTTTCTTTTTTGTTGCCTTTGTCTAGTTTTGGTACAAGAGTAATGCTAGCCTTGTATAATTCTTTTGTATAATGAGAGAATTTTAATTATTTGTTCAATCTCATCACTTGTTATGTGTGTTTCATAATAATCTCTTATTGATTTCTTGTATTTTTGTGGAGCCAGTTGTATCTTTTTATCAGATTTTATTTGATTTGAGCTTTATCTTTTTCTTATACTACAGTTTGGATCTGAAATATCCTGCAAAGGCTTATGTACTGAAGGTCTGGTTCCCAGTGGAATAATGAACATAGTTAAGTTTTTTTTTTTTTTTTTTTGGACAGATTCTTGTTATGTAGGTAGTTAAGGTTTGTTTTGAATTCACTATGTAGCCTAGACTGGCATCAAATTTGTGGCAGTCTTCCTGCCTCAGCCTCCTGAGTGATGGGATTACTGGTGTACAATAGCATACCTAACAAGAGGTTAAGTTTTTTGGAAGTGATTGGATCATGAGGGCTCTGAGTTCATCAAGAGATTCATCCATAATGGATTCATAATTAAATAGACTATTGGGAAGTGGTGGGGCCAAATTGAGGAAGTAGGTCATTGGATGTGTGCCCAACCTCTTACCATGTCTTTCCTTTTTTACTGCCATGAGGTGAACAGACTCCTTTGCCACGCACTCCTGCCACCATGATGTTTTCTCTCACTACAGGAAACTGATGATGGCACTGAAACCTCTGATACTATGAGCCAAAAGAATCTTCTTTTATAGGCTGGGGATTTAGCTCAGTGGTTCAGTGGCCTGCCTTGCAAGCGCAGGGACCTGAGTTCAATCCCCAGTACCAAAAAAAAAAAAAAAAAAAAACTTCTTTTAAAGACTCTTTTTATCAGGTATTTTATCACAGCAATGGAATGAATAATCTAGTTTAGGTTTTGTCAACTTTGTTTATTGTTTTGCAAACTTCGTTAAATTGTTCTTTTGTACTTTTTTGGGATCTCTATTAGGGTTTGTCTCTTGTGCCTATTATTTCTGCTTCATTGGGTATTTGGGGTTATGGAATAGTGAGGCCTTGCATTCATCTCTGAGTGAGGTAGCCCTAGTCAATAATGCTCTGAAGAAAGTTTCAAGTGTAAGCTGCTAGGTGCAGCAAAACCAGCAGTGGGGTAACATGTGCTTTGTCTGATAAAGGGGGAATGAATGGGGCTCAGATCATTTGCTAAAGCTAGGCAAGAGGGTTAGTCTCAGGAAAGATGAAGACCCACAGAATGCCACAGAATTTATTAGGTCTCTAGGTCAAAAAATAGTTATTATGGTATTGAAATGAATGACCACCATTCACTTTTCATCACTGGAACACTACGTAATTTAAAGTCTAGACAGACAGTATTATGGCTGGTATCTAGATGTCCCCCAAATCTCAGGGCTTATAGATGTGGATTTTCAAGGTAGGTTGGATCTAGGGTGTGTGAATATAGATTGAGGGTGTGTGATACTGAATGATGGTTTAGCATAGTTCTGGGTTTGGATGATGAGAAGGCCTATCCTGGGTGTGCATTCTGGGTGGCACTATCCAATGGGCTTTTAGGATGGGATGAAAGGGAAAGGAAACCTTCTGCTTGCCATTTCTTGCCTGCCAAGCCATGGACTATTTTTCCTCTGTGATGCTCCTTTGCCTCACCTTGCCTTGGAGCCAGCCAACTATTGACTGAACTGTGAACTAAAATAAACCTTTCCTCCTTTAACTTTGGGTGTTGGATATTTTGTTACAACAAGGAAAAAGTAACGAAGGTAGAAGGGTTTTAATTGGACATTGGAATAGAGAAGCTTCTTTTATTGTTGGGTTGCCAATCTAAAATATATACAAAATTGGAGTTGGAAGAAGTCAGTCTGCAGTAGGAGACAATGAGGCCATGCCCACAGAGGGGAGCGAATCTGAAAAATTAGAGACAGAGATTGAGATCTGAGGATAAATATTCAGGCAGGACTCCACCCATCATGAGGCAGCATTACTACTTTAAATCCCATTTTGTCAATAAATTCTCCTTTTGTTTACACTGTCTGACAAAATTTTATATTACTTGCAATCAAATTGCCGGTGATAGGCAGGAATTTTGTACCCTGATGTTACTCATGTGAATATGTTGTTGTACACTGTATATGGGGCTTGGTAGTTTGTAATTAAGGTTACTAATCAGCTGACCTTAAAATAAGGACATAATTTTGGATTATGTGGTCAGTCTAATCACATAAATACTGAAGTACACAGTTCTTTTTCTGATTCTTGGCTTGGAGAGCAAGAAGCTGCATGTCAAAAATATGGTCCTACAAGCAGAATGAGCTAGATTTTACTTATAAGCAGAATCTTCTCCAAAGCTTCCACATAAGAATCCCTTCCAACTAATGTCCTGATTTCTAATTTCTGACCCTCAACTAGGGATCCAAAACAAAGCATGCTGTGTCAAGACTTTGGATTCACAGACCTGTGAGACAGTAAGTGGGTGCTATTAGCTATGTTTTATGGAAGCAAAAGAAACCTAAGCTAAATATGTGTACTTTTTTATTCAATAAGATTGGTGGAGCTTCTTTTTTGGGTCCAGTGTCTAGGGCCACATAGGTACCAACATGAAATGAATGTTAAAAAATAATTACTATCAGAGGGTTTATGGACTTTTTATAGGGAATGTTTGGCATAGTTGCAAGACAATGTCTTATTTATCTCTTCATTTCCTGGAAATTCTTCATTTCACGTCTGACTCTGTTCTACGGAGAGGCCCTCCCTGAAGTATACTGCTGCCTTTTGAATGATAACTTCACACTGAAAAGGCCAACAATATTGAGTAACACTTTTGGTCTCTCTGTTCTTTTGAGAAGTGTTAAATGTTGCCATTATTTGACAATTCAAAAGCTAGTCATGCAGTTGATATTTTAGCAATGAGATGAATGTGAAAAATGTCATTTTTCCTTTAATTATTTTTGTCATAATAAAGTTGGCAGGAGATAATAGTAAAGAGACATTGGCACTTAGGCATATTGATACTTTTATGACAGCATGGTGATGAATTTCGTGGGAGGTATCCCTACAGTGACCTGTCTGGCTTAAATGTTCTGAAGTTACAGTGTTCTATATCTTCCCCATTCCCTCAAACAGAAGCTGCAGCTCTCACCAGATACTGGAGTTTTGATCAAATGCAACCACACTGCTATGACAATATTTTATTTTATATTAATTGATTGATGTCTATGATTTGTATGGATAAATTAGTTTTCAATTTCTTTTTTTGGCAAAGTTTGCTATATAATTTACTGTCTCTTTCAGTCTCTCTTTCACGGCACTTTTTTCCCTGCTGTTCACTGTATTTTAGATGATCAAAGCTATTGTTATCAAATTTAAAGGAGTTTTTTTTCTTTTCTTATCTTATTATTAGAGAGCTATGACCATGGCCTTTTATAATTCTGGTTCAAATTACTAGAATTCAGAATTTAGCCTTTCATTCTATTAATAGAAAAAACAGTGAAGAATTGTCCCCTTATACCAATTTCAAAACTTACCATTTTTCCATTTATAATATTTTTAGAAAGGTGAGTAGAATAAGAAAATAACAGATTAAGAGAATGAATTGTAACACTGATAACTACAACAGCATTGAATGCTTCGTCTGTGCTTGTTGATTGGCACATGCAATATCACCTTTGGATTATTTTTTAAAAATTAATTTTGTTGGTACATTTTAGCTATACAATACAATAACATTCATCATTGAAATTTGTACCTTTATATAATCTATCTTGATTCTCATTTTTTCCCATTTCCCTGCCCTCCCTTCAACCTCTCCATCCCTCCCTATTTACAAAGACTTTGTTTCCACTTTTTCATTTTCTCATATTAATTCCATTCCCTTCTTTCCTTTCCCCTACCCCTCCTGTTTCCCTTTCCCCTTTGCACCTTTTCTTCTTATTTTACATTATCTGTTATACTTTTCAGTCCTTGTTTACACTTTCATTTTCTCACATCAAATAAATTATTTGGTACTTACACAAGTGTGTCCTATTTATTTCACTTGAGTACTGCCTCAATGTATATCCATTTAGCTGTAAATGCCTCTAATTTCTCATTCTTCATGCCTGAGTATATTCTATTTGATATTAAAAACACATTTTAATTATCCAGTCTCCAGCTGATAGAAAACTGGGCTATTTCCTAGTTTTAGCTATTAAAAACTGTGCTGCTATGAACATGGGTGCACATATATCTCTGTGGTATGATTATTTTAATTCTTTCAGGAAGATACCCAACAGGGGAATAGCTAGAACAAATAGGACTTCCAATCCTAGTTCTTTGAGTTTTTTCCATACTGATTTCCAGAGTGATTGCACCAGCCTACACTCCCACCAGAAGTGGAGAAGGGTTCCTTACTCCCCACAACCTTGCTAACATTTGTTATTGGTTGATTTAATGATAGCAGCAATTCTTTCTGGGGTGAAAGTGGAATTTCTGCATTGTTTTCATTTTCATCTCTCAAATTACCAGTGATGTTCAGCTTTCTTTATTTGATATTTCTACTTGTTTGTCTGAGAAATGTCTCATTTCAGATGCCCATTTTTGGATTGAGACTTAAATTTGGGAGGTTTTTTAAAGTTCTTTATTCTAAATAGTAGAACTTGTCTGAGGAACAGTTGGTAAAAATTTTTCCCCACACTGTGGGCTGTCTATTTACATTGTTGATGGTTACTCTTGCTATGCAGAAGCTTCTAAATAAGAAGAGATCCCACTTGCTGATTGTTGTGCTAGTTCAGGGGCAGCTCAGGTTTTGTTCATAAAATTTTTTCCACACCAATGTCGTCAAGAGTTCCACTAACCTCTCTTCCAGCAGATTTAGTGTTTCTGTTTTAATATTTGGATATTTAATCCATTTCAATTTTAGTTTAGTGCACAATGAGAGATATAGATCTAGTTTTAATCTTTAGTAACGTGAAATTCAATTTTTCAAGCACCATTTATAAAAGAGGCTATCTTTCCTCCGGTGAGGGTATGGCTCTTTTGGCAAAGATGAGATGGTTGAGTGTGTCTGGAATTGTTTCTACATGTTGTCATCTGTTCCACTGGTCCTCAGGTCTGTATCATTGCCAGGATCATGCTGTTTTATATCACAGTACCTTTCAGTTCTTTCTTTCTTTCTTTTTTTTTTTTGGTACAAATGAACTTTTAGATTGTTTCCTCAAAGTCTGTGAAGTATGCTACTGGAATTTGAATTGGGATTGCCTTGAATCTACATAGCAGTTTTGATATATGGCCACTTTTACTATGTTGGTTCTTCCCACCCAGGAGCAAGAGATATCTTTTCATTTTCTAATATCTTCCTTGATTTTTTTCCCACAGTGCTACAGTTTTCAGAGTAGAGGTCTTTGATTTCTTCAATAGGCTGATTCCTAGGTATTTCGATTCTTTGAATGCTATTGTGAAAGGAATTGTTTACCCCATTTCTCTCAGTAAGTCTGTTGTTTCTGTACAAAAAAAGCATTGATTTTTTGTGTGTTGACCTTGTACCAACTACTTTACAGAATTTGTTTATTAAGTCTAGAAGACTTTTGGTGGCTTTCTTGGGGTCTTCTATATGGAGTATCATGTTATCCTCAAATAATGGCACTTTAACTTCTTAATTTCCTATCTTTATTCCTTTTATTTCTTTCTCTTGTCTAATTGCTGTGGCTAATATGTCCAAATCTACATTCAAAAGGAGTGGTGATAGTCGACATCCTTGTCTTTTTCTTGATTTTTAAGAAGTGTGATTTTAGATGTGAAGGATTTCAGATTTTGACCATTCAGTATGATATTGGCTGTTGCTTATTCATAAATGCCTTTTATCAGATTGAGATAGAGACTATGTATTCCAATTTTTTGTAGGTTTTTAAAATCATAAATGCATGCTGGATTTTGTCAAAAGCTTTTACTGTATCTATTGAAATGATCATATGGTTTTTGTCTTTGTTTCTATTAAGTTAGTGTATTCCATGTATTGATTTGCATATGTTGAACCATCCCTGTATCCCTGGTATGAATCCCACTTATTCAGGGTGCATGAACTTCTGCATTCCATTTGCCAGTATCTTATTAAGAATTTTTTCATCTATGTTCATTAGTAAGATTGGCCTATAGTTATCTTTTTTAGTTGGGTCTTTCTCTGCTTTGGGGATCAAGGTGATGCTTGCTTTCAGGAATGAATTTGGAAGTATTGTCCCTTTCGATTTCACTGAAGAGTTCAAATAGTAATGGTGACAGTTCTTCTCTGAATGTCTTGTAGAATTCAGCGGTGAAGCCAGAAGGGCCTGGGCTGTTCTTTGTTCATAAGTTCTTAATTATATTTTCAATTTTTTTGATTGACATTGGGCTGTGTAGAATTTGTAAGCATTCTTTATTCAATATTCATGTTTATCTAGGAATCTGTCTATTTCTTCTTTGTTTTCTGTTTTATTGGAGTATAGCTTCTCAAAGTAGAATTCTCTGGATTTCTATTGGGTCAATTGTAATTTCACCCCTTTTATTCCTAATGGCATGTATTTGGGACTTTTCTTTGATTTTTTGATAAGTTTGGCTAAGGGTTTGTCAATTTTGTTTATTCTTTCAAAGAACCATCTCTTGGCTTCATTGATTTTTACTATATTGTTCTCTTAGTCTCCATTGTATTGATTTCTGCTCTGATCTTTATAATTTCCTTCTTTATATGAGCTTTGGGTTTGTCCTGCTCTTCTTTTTCTAGAATCATCAGGTTATTTAACTGAGCTTGCTCTGTTATCCTAATATGAATATTCACTGTTACGATTTTCCCTGTAGGACTGCTTCCATTGTTTCCCATTGATTCTGATATATTGTATTGCCATTGTTATTGAATTTTAGAAATTGTCTGATTTCTTATTTTCCTCTATAACCCATTGTTTATTTAGAAGTGTGTTTCCATGTGTTTATGAAAGTCTAGCAGTTTCTCTTGCTATTGAACTCCAATTTCATCTCACTATTGTCTGTAATATACATAGGATACCTTCAATTCCTTTGCACTTACTTAAACATGTTCTATGAGTGAGTATGTGGTCTATTTTTAGAATGACCTGTGTGCAGCTGAGAATATGTGTTCTGATTTTGTGGGGTGGAACACTGTAAATATTTGTTAAGTTCATTTTTTCAAGAATTTGAGTCCTAGTATTTTGTTGTTTATTTTTTTATAGTTGATCTATGTATTTGTGACAATGGGGTCTTGAGGTCCCCCACTACTATTTTATTAGTGTTTATTTGAATTTTCATATCTGCTAGTATTTGTTTTATATAGTTGGGCACACTAGTGTTTGGTGCATATAGATTTATGATTGTCATCTCTTCCTCTTGGATTGTTCTCTTTACAAAGTTTAGTGTCCTTCTTTGTGTTTCCTAATCAGTCTTAGTTTGAAATCCACTTGGTCTCCAAAGAGGATAGCTGCTCCTGCTTTTTTTTGGTTCCTGTCACATGGAGTATTGTTTTCCTCCTTTAAGGTTCAGTCTATGAGTTTCTTTTTGAATTAAGTGTGTTTCTGGTATGCAGCATGTTGTTGGATCTTGCTTCTTGACCCATTTTGCCAGTCTGAATAGAGAAATCTCTTGAAAATAGCAAATACCTACAAAATGGCATACTGTAGAATGGCGTCTGCTGTCTCTGACAGCAGTTTACTTTGTTCAGTTCAGAATTAATAGACACCGGAGGCATTAACCAATGAGGCATTGGGTCTCATCCTGAGATAACTGGGCACATTAAGACCCTGAGTTCCAAGGTTCCATAAACCACATGATTATAAGGTCAAGATGAAGAGAACCATTGTTAACTTTGCTTTCCTGACTGGGAACTCTCCCTTCCTGTGGGCTAGGATGGATAACTAGATAAATCTTAAAGGTAAATTCCCTAACTACAAAGAATTGTTATAGCTGGGTAAAAGTTAACTGTCTTCTGAGCATGATTTGTATAATGGCAATGTGAACTGAGAGAATGAAATGTATCCACCTGAATGAGATCATGGCTGTAAAACCCTGTAAAAGGAGAAGCTATAGCCTAGTACGAGGTCAATCCTAGGCACTGCTTTTAGGTGTGATCAACCTTTGTCAATAAAATACTTTTTTCTTACTTTACTTCCATTCTGATTCTCTTTATGTGTCACTTACCAGTTCCTTCCATAACAAGTCTATTTCTCTTGATTGGTGAATTGAGACCATTAACATTAATGATGGTCATAATTGTTATGTATTTACTTATCCTTGTCATGACATTTTTTTTTTTTGGTTCTCCCCTTTTGTGTTTAATTTCTGCTGGGCTTCCTGGGATTGAGATCCTCATTGTCTTTTCCTGGGATACTGTTTAAACATTTTGGAGTGCTGGTTTAGTATTCATGAGGTTCCACAGGTATTCTTCTTCATGAAAGTATCTTATTTTTTCATCAGTTTTTAAAGATAGTTTTTTTTTTTTATTGAGTTTATTGGTACATTTAGGGATACAGTACAGTTACATTCATTGTTGGGATCATGTACCTTTACATGGCAAGTCTTGATTCTCATTTTTTCCCCTTACCTCTGCCCTCCCTTCACCCCCTCCTCCCCCCCCCATCTACAAACACTTTATTTTCATCTTTTCATTCTCTCACATTTTTTTCTTTTCCCTTTTTGTTCTTCCCCTACGTATCACACCTTCCCTACACCTTTAGCTCCTTTCCTCCCATTTCTAAATGTCAGTAATCTTATTAGAATCTTATGCATTGTTGCAGAATATTCACACCAGGGAAACTATTTGGTATTTACACATGTGGGACTTATTTATTTCACTTAGGAGTATATCTTCAATATGTATCCATTTTCCTATGAATGAATCTATTCTCTCGCTCTTTATGGCTGAGTAATATTCCATTTTATAGAAAAACCACAACTTCTTTATCCAGTTTCCAACGGATGGGCAAATAGGTTGTTTCCAAGATTTAGCTATTACAAACTGTGCCGCTATAAACATGGGTGCACATACTTCTCTGTGATATGATTCTTTTAGTTCTCTTGGAAAGATACCCAACAGAGGGATGGCTGGGTCAAATGGAACCTCCAGTCCAAGCTCTTTGAGGTATCTCCATATTGATTTCCATAGTGGTTGCACTAGTCTGCACTCCCACCAACAATGGAGGAGGGTTCCTTTCTCCCCACAACCCCGCCAACATTTGTTATTGTGTGATTTCTTGATAGCAGCCATTCTTTGTGGGGTGAGGTGGAATCTCAGTGTTGTTTTCATCTGCATCTCTCGAATGACCAGTGATGTGGAACATTTTTTCATATATTTTCTTGCTGCTTTCACTTCTTTGTATGAGAAATGTCTGTTCATTTCGGATGCCCATTTTTGGATCGGGTCTTTATATTTGGGGGGACTGATTGTTTTGAGTTCTTTATATATCCTTGATAATAGTCCTTTGTCTGAGGTACAGCTGGTAAAAATTTTTTCCCACATTGTAGATTGTCTCTTAGTTCTGCTAATGGTTTCTTTTGAAGTACAGAAGCTTTTTAGTAAGATGAGATCCCAGTTGTTGATTCTTTCTGCTAGTTCCCGTGCTACTGAGGATTTGTTCATAAAGTCTTTTCCTATACCAATGTCTTCCAGAGTTCTGCCTAACTTACTTTCCAGCAAGTTTAATGTTTCTGTTTTAATATTTAGATCTTTAATCCATTTGGATTTTAATTTAGTGCATGGCGAAAGATAAGGGTCTAATTTTAATCTGTGACAGGTTGATATCCAGTTTTTCCAACACCATTTATTAAAGAGGCTATCTTTCCTCCACTGAGGATGGTGAGCTCCTTTGTCGAAGATGAGGTAGCTGAGTACATCTGCATTTGTTTTTGTGTCTTCCAGTCTGTTCCATTGATCCTCAGGCCTATTTCTTTGCCAGTACCATGCTGATTTTATCACAGTGGCTTTGTAGTATAGTTTCAAATTGGGAATTGTTACACCTGGTGCCATGTGACTGTTGCCTATAATGGCTTTTGCTATTCTAGGTCTCTTGTGGTTCCAAATGAATTTTTGGATTCTTTTTTCTAGTTCTGTGAAATATAGTGTTGGAATTTCAATTGGCATTGCATTGAATGTATATAGCAGTTTCGGTAGTATGGCCATTTTCACTATGTTGATTCTTCCTACCCAGGAGCAGGGGATATCTTTCCATTTTTTTATATCCTCTTCGATTTCTTTTTTCAGAGTGCTGTAGTTTTCAGTGTAGAGATCTTTTGTTTCTTTTGTTAGATTGATTCCTAGATACTTCATTTTTTTGGATGCTATTGTAAAAGGAATTTTTTCCCTTATTTCTCTTTCTGTCTGTCTGTTATTTGTGTATAGAAAGGCTATTGATTTTTGGGTATTCACCTTGTATCCAGATACTTTACTGAATCTGTCAATTAAGTCTAGAAGTTTTTTGGTGGAGTTTTTTGGATCTTCAATGTAGAGTATCATATCATCAGCAAATAATGATAGTTTAACTTCTTCCTTTCCTATCTTTATTGCTTTAATTTCTTTCTCTTGTCTAATTGCTGTGGCTAATGTTTCCAGAACTATATTGAAGAGAAGTGGTGATAGTGGGCATCCTTGTCTTGTTCCTGATTTTAACATGAAGGTTTTCAGTTTTTGGCCATTCAATATGATGTTGGCTGATGGTTTTTCATAAATAGCCTTTATTAAATTGAGGTATAGACCATCTATTCCAATTTTTTGCAGGGTTTTTATCATGAATGGGTGTTGAATTTTATCAAATGCTTTTTCTGCATCTATTGAAAGGATCATATGGTTTTTGTCGTTGACTTTGTTAATATAATGTATTACATTCACTGACTTTTGTATGTTGAACCACCCTTGCATCTCTGGAATAAATCTGACTTGGTCATGATGGATGATAAAGATAGTTTTTTTTTTTAAATCAAGGATTGAACCCAGAACCTTGTGGTTGTGAGGCAAGTGGTAGAATCACTGAACTAAATCTTTGGCCCAGAAAGATAGTTTTACAGGGTGCATCAATATGGGTTGGAGGCCATTTTTCTTTAGGGCTTGAAATATGTCACTGCAGTCTATTCTTGCCTTATAGATTTCTGTTGAGAAGTGTTTTATTCTGATCAGCTTTCCTTTGTATGTGATTTGTTTCTTTTCTGTAACTGCTTGAAGAATTTTGTTCTCCTCTTTGGTTTCTGGAATCTTATCGGTTATATATCTATGTGTAAATTTTTTTGATCATGGCTAGTTTGAGTCCTATATGCCTCACTTATCTATAAGTCAACTTCTTTCCCCCTACTTGGGAATTTTCATGTCATTAATTTTCTTAATGGTTTTTTAAAATGTAGTCTGCAGTCTCTCCTTTTCTTCATTGACTCCGATCAGTCTTATGGTATTCTTTGCATGATCAAGCAGCTTTTGGATGAATTTCTCATGATCCCTTACTATTTTAAAGATATTTTTCTTTTCCTGGTCACTAATTTCAATCCTACCTTCTATATCTGAAATTCTGTCCTTGTATTGACTCATTCTGCTGCATAAACTTTCACTGGATTTTTTAATCTCCTAGAAATCTGTTTGCATCTGTTTTATGGATTCCACTTGTTTCCTATGTTGGGATTCCATTATGTTTCTCAGCTTATCTTTGTTTTTAAATGTGTCCATTCTACATTTATTAATCATGTCCTGCACTATGGGCAAAATCTCTGCTGTTATCTGAGAAATTATTTCTGATTTTATTTTACAAGATCCATTTTTTTTTTTGCCAGTCTAAGGAGACTACACGGTTGAATATCAGATTATTCCATCTATTTGCCCTGTAGGCTTGCCTTAGGTGATCTGGATGACTTGTTTTGAGACATTTTAATGTGTCTTCTCATTTCAACAGATGTAGCCTGCTGTACCTTTGTTGAGGTAACTTTTTGCTCACCCACCGGCCTTCAACCCTTAGCTAGCCATTTAGCAGCTTTTACTCTTCTGCTTACCAGTACACCAATTTCTGGTTCAAAATGGTGGCCTGCTGGGTCCTTGAGCTCACCTGTTGTCTGGGAATGCTTCTGGCTAGGGTCTGTGTCTGTGCACTTACTGATGGTATCAGGGGCAGGCCTCTGGAAGATATTTGTGTTCTGTGCAGCTCTTTTCCTGGTGGGGCTTTGGCTTGGGCCTGTGTGCCCATGTAGCTAGGGTTAGGGTGGGGCCCTGGCCAAACCTTCCTGAAGCTGTGCCTCTCTGGTCCATACTATTGGTCACCAGGTATGTGTGCACTTAATGATAGAATTGGGGCAGGCCTCTGGCTGTTGCTTATGTGCCTGTGCATCTCTTTTATGGATGGGCCTTTGGCTTGAGCCTGTGTATCCAAGCTGCTGGTGTCAGGGTGGGGCCCTGCCTGGATCTGAGTGTAGCTGTGCTGCTCTGGTACACAACAACCTTCTGTTTATGATACTATAATGGGTAAGATACCCAGATAAACTTTCCCAGTGGAGACCACTTAAATGAGCAGGCAATAAAGTAAGAAATTATTAGGATTATTTCTAGATCGATGAAGGCAGAAATCCTGAGATCTATCTCCCTCTATAATTTGCTTTTATTCAGGCGACATTTAATGAATAAGTATCTGTCAGATTGGACTTACTTACAGTTATGGAACAAGTCACACAAGCTACAGAATGTTGAGACAAAGGTACTTTGCCCGCATCATATTGGGTAGCCAAAGATGTCACCCTCCTCCAGTCAGACAAAATATGAGAGATGAAGAAACACATAGGAAAGAGTGAGATATGTAACATAAGTATAATTTGAGTTCCATAAAAGAAATAAAAAGAGTGGGAAAATAAAAAGATGATGGCTGAGAATTTTCCAGAATTATTGAAAGACATAAATCCCCAGATACATAAACTCAGTGAATCCAGAACAGGTATTAAAAAAGAAATCTTGGCAGTGGGTGTGTTGCATGCTAGGTCAGGATGCCAAAAAATTCATACAACCATATAGCTCCATGTAGCCTGCTATAGTATTATAACTTTAAAAAATTATAAACCCACCATGTATTGTAAAAACAAAACCAAACAAACAAAGAAAAAAAACAAAGAGAACCTATTGATTGCTTTCAAACCAGTCCTGTGCACTAACTAGAAGACTGTTTGACCCAGATGACCTAGATGGAGATGTAGCTGGGATAAAAATGTTTCTGGAAGGAACTGGCACAGGAGATCAACATAGAAAGGAGACTCTAGGACAGCAAGAAAGGTCTCATACACAGAGAAGTCCCTCATGTTGTTGGACTGCTGCTCTCAACCCTCATGAATGTGCTTCTTTGCTTCTGCCTCCACCAATTTTTCTTTTCTTTCCATGTTCCACTCAGGAGTCCAGGACATGTTGCTACAGCTAGTGCAAAATGGAACAGATGAAAAACTTACTTAGCCTGGGTGTTCCATGAGGAGCTGAGAGCAAGTGAGGCAATGAAAATGCTCTGGGGAAGGAGCCATGAAGAGAGTTCTCATTTTGTAGTTCTGGGTTGTGTCAAGCTCACAATACTCCTTTCTTTGTGCCTCAAATTCTGGGATTGTAGCTGTGTGGCACTGTGCCTGGCATGTTTCTGTCCTTGTAGTTTACTTGGTTTTTAACCAAGTAATTTTTGTAGTTGAAAAGAATTATTCTTTTTGTCTGAGTGAAAGGAATGGCAAGGTCACTCTCACTTTTCACCAGTCTGAAAATGAAAGGTGATTTCCTCTACATTTTACCATGTTTCTTGGGTGTTTTAAAGATGACACTATTCTTACTGAATATCACCTCTTAGTTTCCCTGACAAACCTGAAGAAATGCTGTACCCTTTGACAGCACAAGCTGCAACTACAATGGATTATTTTAGTATCATTGAATCTGCATCTCAGCCATCTGAGCATGCTGGTTATGTACAACTCTAATGAAACGCCCAAGACACTGTCATAGTCTGTGCTGACAAGTGATTAACTTTGGCCTTGTAGCAAACAACTTGGATTCCTTGTTCCTGGTGAACCACAGCTCCAGGATGTTTGTGAAAAGTGGCCACAAGGAGTTTCATGGGAATTTTTTGGCTACAGAGCAGTTATAGATGTGGAACGAACACATCTTTTCAGGGTGCTCTCCTGCTCTCCATTTCTGTAGTTTCCCTTTGGAGCCATTGAGGGGAGTATAATGTTTCAATTTCATTTATTCATTATTCATAAGGCCTGTAAGAGCCAGGTTTCTGAAAAAAGACTCACTACTCTAAAAATTCTGGACACTTTTCAGAATTCACTTAGAAATGCTGTGATGTCTCAGAGAAAAGAATTTCTGCAGAAACCAGGTTAGGGAAATTACATTACTGGCCTTGAATGGTGCTTTCAAACTACTCTATCTAGGTTTTCTGTGTTCAAAGTTATTGTGAAAGTTTATATCAACAAGTGTCCCTAGTTACTGGAGATTGTCAATCTGAGTTACCTGATTAAATTAATTAAAATGTTACTTCCTGTGGCCCTGTCATCCTCATTTGTGGGAGATGAGGGATTTGGTGCCTACTACATATCACTAATAAGGAGGTTGAAGCTGATGTTCAAAGGCTAAGCTATTCTACCTGGACTCTGCCTTCCCCTGAACTTGAGCAAGCCTAAGGATCACCTGGATTCACACAGAGCTGGTCCTACCCAGTCTCTAGTTTTAGAAGGTCTGGAATGACAAATTTGCATTTGTGACTAGTTAGGGTTACATTAGGAAGCTGGAGCTCTTTTAGAAGTAGAAAGGAAATAAGCTATGCATCTTATCAAGCAGCTGAGCAGCAGGCTGCACTATGCTGAATTGACAGCCTGCAGTTTGATACATTCTATGCAGCAGATACTGACTCACATAAGCTCTTCTTTAAGAGGGTTACTTGTCTCTCAGCAAAATTCCCCTATTAGCCTCTTAGCAACAAGTTCAATAACCAATCAAATAGTGACTCTCCAAGGGAAGGGGTAGAGTCAAGGTTCCTACCCCATAAAACACATCACAGCCCCAGATTTATTGGTGTCCCAGCTCTGGGCCCTGCCACTCCTCCAGAGTGGCTTTTTACTGCTTCCTCTTGCAATACCTACAATAAAATTGCAATTACTTTTGCTTTGCACTGATTTTCTGTTCTGAATCCTCTTCCTCTTTCTACATCAGAGAGGGAGGGAGGGAAAGGGAGAGGGAGAGGGAGAGGGAGAGGGAGATGGGGAGAGAGAGAGAGAGAGAGAGAGAGAGAGAGGAGAGAGAGGAGAGCTGGGGTGAGTAGGGTGAGGTCTGGGAACCCTAGACTCCAGGCCTATGAGATGTAACTGATGCTGAGGGACTACTGATGCTGGGACCATACTGATGCTTTGGGCTACCTTTTGAGAAGCACTACTCTGAACTATTGAGGAGGGTGCTATAAGCAATGACAATAGAGTAATATTTTTAGTATTATTCCATGCTGTACATCCTGTAACGGACTGAACCCTGTGATTGGTTACAAAATGTACTCACACAGGGTATCTTAAATGTCCCTGTGGAGCTTCTAAGGCACTCCCTTTAGCTTGGGATATTTTGATACAGAATCTCAAACATAATCCACTAGCATTAAGGATAATAACAAGTGTTGGTGAGTATATGAATAAACTGGAAGACTTATAATGTTGCTGGTAGGAAGGTAAAATGGCACAGCTACCTGAGAAAATAGTCTGGCAGTTCCTCAAAAAGTTTACAGTTGAGTTACCATATGACCCAGGAATTTTATCCCAAAGTACATACGCCCAAGGATAGAAAATATATGTCCAAACAAAAAACACAAATCCACACTGCACATGAATGTTCATAATACAATTATTCATAATAGAAAAAGGTAAAAATAATATAAATGTCCTCTAGACAATAAATAAAGACAATGTGATTTATCCATACAAGTGTTATTCAGCCTTAAGAATGAATGTTTTGACACATAGTACATGCATGATTGAAGATTGAAATTTTATGCTAAGTGAAAAAACACAAAGATTGTGTATTATATAATTCCATTTATATGAAATAACTAGAATAGTAAAATCCATAGAAATAGAAAGATTGATAGTTTTCAGGGGTGGTTAGAAGGTTATAGTAAAAGAATGAGAATTACCTTTTTGTTTTGTTTTGGTATGTACCAATAAACATAATGGGAAAAAAAAAGAGTGTGAATTAACCTCCCTCAGGTACAGGTTCTGGAATCTTTATGGTTGTACAAATTTGTGAATATACTAATATACTAAGTACCTCTAAATTGTATAAAAAGGGCAAATTTTGTGATATGTGAATTACAACTCAATAAAACCGTTATTTAATAAAACTTCACCAAAATATATTAGCCTGGAACTACAAAAGGCCAAAGACAAAGCAAATGTCTTCAAAAAAATTAGGAGAAATTTACTACCTACAAAGTAATGTTTGACAGATATTTCCTTTAACAATAAGGGATATCAAAGACAGTGAAATGATATATTCCAAAGCTAAGAGTTAATAACTGCCTCTTAGACATTTTTTATCTGCATCTCTGGAATGACCAGTCATGTGGAACATTTTTTCATATATTTACTTGCTGCTTTTACTTTTTTGTCTGAGAAACACTGGTCCTTCAAGAGATGCAGATGAAAAAAACACTGAGATTCCACCTCATCCCACAAAGAATGGCTGCTATCAAGAAATCACACAATAACAAATGTTGGCGGGTTGTGCGGAGAAAGGGACCCTTCTCCATTGTTGGTGGGAGTGCAGTCTGGTGCAACCACTGTGGAAATCAATATGGAGATACCTCAGAGAGCTTGGACTGGAGGTTCCATTTGACCCAGCCATCCCTCTGTTGGGTATCTTTACAAAAGAATTAAAAGAATCATACCACAGTGACATATGCGCACCTATGTTTATAGCGGCACAGTTTGTAATAGCTAAAACTTGGAAACAGCCCATTTGCCCATCAGTTGGAAACTGGATAAAGAAGATGTGGTTTTTCTATAAAATGGAATACTACTCAGCCATAAAGAATGAGAAATTAGAGTTATTCATAGGAAAATGGATACATTTTGAAGATATACTCCTAAGTGAAATAAATAAGTCACACATTTGCAAATACCAAATAATTTCTCTGGTGTGAAAAACTGTAATAGTACACATGATTATAATGGGATAATTAACAACATGAAATAGGAAGAAAGGGGCTAACGGTGTAGGGAAAGTGGGAAGGGTAGGGGAAAGAGAATAAGGGAAAAGAAAAAATGTGAGAAAATGAAAAAAATGGAAATAAAGTGTTTGTAAATGGGGAGGGGAGAAGGGGGTGAAGGGAGGGCAGGGACAAGGGGAAAAAAAATGAGAACCAAGACCTGTCATGTAAAGGTACAAGATCCTAGTCTTGTACTGAATGAATGTACTGTAATTAATGTAACTGTATTGTATACTTAGAATGTACCAAAAAACTCAATAAAAAGGAAAAAAACACACATTTTTTATGAAGTAAAACTATCCAATAAAAAAGCAAAATAGCAATATTCTCAAGCAAATCTAAACTGAGTTTGCTGTCAAAAGATCATGATTAAAATACTTTATAAAGAATATATTTCAAAATAGGTATAGGTAAGATATAGGCAAGATGAATATCATCCTAGATTCGGGAATCTAACATGTATTAAGACATAGTGAGCAGAGATAATGGTAAAATTAAACAAAAATGCAGTGAGGACTAGGTCAAGACTAAGATCTGGAAACACAGGGCCAAACCAAAACACTGGGAAAATGTGGGAATTTAAATTAGGAAAGAATAACTAAAGTTGAAATTATGATGTTTGAGGGGAAAGTAAAAATATTGATTTTTATTTTATAGGAAGAAAGATCACTGAAGGAATAAATATTGAGAATACAACTTAGAAACTAGCAGAGGGAACTGTGAATGAGAAAAATAATTTTAAAAAGGCAAGAAATGAGAGAAAAATGGAAGACAAAAGGGTAGGATAAATAGAACCTAGTAATATATCTCAAAATTAATAAAACAAAAATTGAGATAAAATAAATAAAAAATAAATCCAAAATTATAGAAGAAATTTTTAATATACTTTTCAGAAACTGAGTGATGCAGCAGAAGTAGAAAAATTAGGATTTAAGGAATATGATTTCCAAATTATGTTCTAATCTGTAACAGTATGCTCCCACAGTGCAGAATCTGTGCTCTATGTAATCATGAAGAGTCATTTCAAAGCCCCCATCTTTCTTTGGACACAGTGGTGTTAAGCTGGAAATCATTAACCAAATAATAATCAATAAAATTTCACATATCAAGAAATTAAGAAATACATTTATTAGTGAATCTTATGTCAAATAAAAGTTTTATAGTGAAATTGGGACATTATTTAGAGTAGTTTAGCAGTGAAAATATTACTATCAAATCCTAAAAGAAGCAGATGAAGTATCAGTTAGAAAGTCTATATTTTAACTAAAACTTGGAAACAGCCCAATTGCCTATCAACTGCAGACTGGATAAAGAGAATGTGTGTGTTTTTGTTTGTTTGTTTGTTTTGTTTTGTTTTAATAAAGGGGGATACTACTCATCCATAAAGAATCCAAAATTAGAGACATTTATAGCTAAATGGATGCACAGTGAGGTGATACTGTTTATTTTGTTTCTTTGGTACTGGGGATTGAACTTGGGACCTTGTGCTTGTAAGGCAGGCAGTGGAACCACTGAGCTAAATCCCCAGCCCATAATGTGGTACTGTTAGATGAAATAAATAGGACAGATACTTGCAGATACTGAATAGTTTCTCTAGTGTGAGAAACTAAAAGTGTAAATAAGGATCAAAAGGTATAATAGGTATTGTGAAATAGGAAGAAAAGCTCCAAAGGGGAAGAGGAGGTGGGAGGGAATTGGGAAAGAAAAGAAGGAAATGCAGTTAATATGAGAAAATGAAAACATTGAAACAAAGTCTTTGTAAATAGGAGGAGTGGAGGGTTTGAAGGAAGTTCATGGGAATGGGGAAAAAATAGGAACCAAGGTATATCATCTAAAGGTACAAATTCCCAATCATGAATGTCATACTGTATACCTAAGATGTACCAATAAAATTAATTAAAAAAAACAAAGACTGAAAGTTAATGAGCAATAAATCCATCTTAAGTAGATAGTAAAAGAACAGCGAAGTAAAACAAAAACATTTTGTAGAAAGGAAATAAAGATGGTATGGGCAGGGCCGGGAATTTAGCTCAGTGGTTCCGTGACCTGCTTCACAGCAAGTGCAAGGACACAAGTTCCAGCCCCAGTACCAAACAAACAAACAAAAAACAAAAAAACAAAAACAAAAACAAAACAAACAAACAAAACAACAACAACAAAAAGGAAGATATGGCAGAAATTAGTTGAATAGGAAGCAAGCATAGAATACAAAGAATAAACATAAAATTTAGTCATTTGGAAAGACTAATAAGCTGATAAACCAATGAAGAAAAAAGAGGCACCCCAAAGGCAATAGGAGAAACATAGAAGGGGAAATAATTGTCAGTATTAAGGATAAAATAATAATAATAATTTCATACCAAGTACTTTGCAAGTTTTTATGAAATGGATAAATTACTAGAAAAATATAACTTACTAAAACTGATTCAAGAAGAATTAAGAGTCATGACCATTAAACAAGTTGAACAAGTAGTTGAAGATATTCCCCTAGAGAAAGTTTCTTGCTGATGCTACCAGAGAATTTAAGCAAACATTTAAAGAACAAAAAAATTGTAAATTAATAGAAAATATTCAAAAATAGTAAAAGAAGGAAAGTTTATTAACTCATGAGATTAGTGTAGCATTGTGGATGCAATATGAAAGGGAAATTACTGGTGAATGCTGTTCAGGGACACAGATATAATTTTGACCAACATATGAGTATAACCAACCCAGTAATATATAAAAAGAATAATTCACCACGTATAAATAGTGTTTATAATGAGTGCAAAATTTTAGTGAAACATTTGAAAGCAATCAATGTTATTCTTCACATAAACAGATCAAAATAATAGTCGTGTTGATGTTGAAAATTCTTTCATAAAATTCAACATCGAACAAAAAATACTATTTATGCAAGTATCAGAAATGTAAACTATAACAAACTAAGAATAAATCTAATAAAATATGTGAAAACTTTTTTGGAGGAAATCATGTGGTCAAAAATGTTTGGAAACCACTGACCTAGGCAGTAGCTACTTAGAATGATGGATTAATATCATGACTGTGACTAATGTGTATAATCATTTCCTCTCCACAGAAACTTTCAGTAGCCTAAATCCTTTCTTTAGAGAACATTAAAATATTAGAAAATCCCTCATGTGGTTTTCCCATAGGAACAGTATACACTTGTTGAGTTGTCATGTTAAGAGTCTTTTGAAGCATTACTACTTTCCCTGGATGCTAGATGGCATATTTTATTTGGAAAAATAAGAGGGATTATCTAATTGAACAAAGTTTTATTTAATCATGTATAAATATGTTTATTTACTACAGTCCTTATATGACTATGATTATATAATCAGATATATTTTTTTTGTTCATTTTTGTTTGTTTTGTGTTTTGGAGATAGAGTTTCCCTGTATAGCGCAGGCTGGCCTTGAATTCACTATGTTGTCCAGGCCAGCCTTGAATTCATGGCAATCCAACTTAGGCAGATATATTTTTGTAATAATATAAGTCATTGAAAATCTAGGAAATCAATGTAATGTGCATCTTACTTTTCCTTAATGATGTGTGAAGAATATGTCCACTTTTCCAAGAAGAAAGACTCATTTGATCTTGAAACACCCTGGTTTGGAGAATGCTGAGGAACATGCAATCCAAGTCTCAAAGCCATGCACATATCGCTAACTTTAAGAAGAAAAATCCATAGAAGGTTTTTACATGCAGTGTGTGCACTGATTTAATCTGAAGTTGTTAGCTAGGAATAGCTGCTGAGTATTACTTAATTAAATATCCTAAAATAAAATACACTGGCTAAACATTTGAAGAGAAAATGAGAAATAGTAATTGTTTAAATTAACAAAATTTGTTTGATTAACAAATAAGAAAGTTTGTGAAGACACATGACAATCTTGAAAATGTGATCCAAGAATCAAAGAAAAGACAGTGGCTTAGTTCTTGTCTTTCTAAAAAAATATTTTCATCGCTATTGGGTAAAGGCAACATAAATAGATTCAGATACTATGCAGAATTCAATGACATAGTTGCCAAAATCCTATTGAATTCCTTTTAATTTCATAGCGGTTTTTAAGTAGATAACAGATAGACCGAGCTTCTTACTTGGTAGTCATAATGCAATCATTTCTACAATTACTACCAAGAGAGTCTAATGCATTTCAAAATCTCTGAAGACAAATTTTAAAGTTATTGCTGTCCATACCGAGATGGTCAGATCATTAAATCTTGGCAAAGACTGAGAAAGGTTATTATTCCTTTCCCCATGTAATTATTATAGAATGACCAGTGAGTGCCACTCTGTGTCTGAATAATAAATGATTGTAAAGTACTTTGTAAAGTGCTTTGAATATTTTTACTTATTTCTAATTGTAACTAATATGCTAAGTGAATTTAAGGAATGTTTAGGAGGGAGGATGAACAGTAGTTTCACTCTTGGAGAGTGGTTTCAGAAGGTATGCACTGACCTGAGGAGATTTAATTTGTTCTTTTTTCTCTAGAGTCAGTAGTAACAAAAATGAGGTATTATATGAAGGGCATATACTTTGCATAATTAGCCTTGACCTAGGAAGACAGATCTATTGGTTGTCTTCATATGTAGAACTCACTGTGGTCTGCTGGTCAGTTGGTCTGCTTATGTATTACCCCTTTGGAAGACCAGGATTCACTTTCCTTTCATTCATTTCTTTTCATGACTATTCAGTTTGTCCTATAAAAGGCTTCAGTTTATGACCCACCCCTTGACTTTGGATTGGTCACAGGGCTTGTTTTGGACAAGAATCAAGCTCAAGTTCAGTGTGCCAGTTCTGAATTTAGACCCTAAACACTTTCTGGGTATACATTTGTTCTTTCATGTTTTTACCTTATCTATAAAGAATAAAATTCCCAGAATAGTATGTCAATATCAGAAGAACATTATCAATTGTGTGAAAGAGAATCATCCATCCAACTTCAGTCTAGAATTACTAACCTCTGGGAGACTTTCTTTGCATGAGTTAATAACTGCTCATTTCCCCATGTCACTCATGTTTGTTATGAAGCCAGTATTGTAGCAATAGGTGACTGACAGTAAGTTCTTAGCCCTGTCAGATTTTAGGAGCTGATCTTTGTCTTGTGAATTAAATATGAAATTCACTCGAGTCTCTGGCTGCATCATTGAGCTATAAATCTATACTCTTTCAAAGGTTTACAAGAATGTCAAACAAAGGTCAAATATGTCAGAGTAGTGTTTGACTTCTATACACTGACTATATATATTCAGCCCAAGATCTTCTGTGTAGTCACGTCCCACAAATCAGACCTCTGCACATTCTTTTCCTCTTTTGTCATGCCCAAAGTCACAGGAGACTTCATATTGAGGCCAGATTGAGTTATAAAAGCATAAAAGATATTACTTCAATCAATCTATCATCTATTTATCTGCTATGTTGTACATTAAAATTAGTTTAATTCCTGACAAAGAAACTGCTTTTTCTAAGTGTTCTTTCTGAAAACATCTAAAGAGTCTTTGATAAACAGCCATAGTTTTGTCTACTCCATGTATAATAAGCAAGTGATTTCTCATAGAAGGAATTTACACATGAATGTGTCATATCTTGTCCAGCTGCATTATTATGCTTTTGTAAAAGCACCTAGAAAGAGAGGTACTGTTCCATTTACTGGGAGCTCTGTAGTTCATGGGGTACTCTCAACATTTTCTAGAACATATTTCACTACTGATCTCCCATTAAGTCAAGGGGGATGAGTTTAGTGATGGGACTGCATCCATCCAGTCACAATGACACTTCTGGAAAGTCTGTGGAGGCATCAACAGAACTTGTCAAGGCCCTTGATCAGTGGGATGTTTGAAGAATCCAGCCTAGCAGATTCAACAGAAACCAAGATGGACTATGAAATATTGATGTGGAGGTTTTTATTCCTTACTCATCCTTCTCCATGACTTCAAGTGTACCCAAGGAGCTATCTGAGACTTGTAGGATAACAAATGCCCATGAAGAGTCTTAGATTTGTAAATGCTGTTTTAAGACTGGACAGTGAACAAATATGCTTCCTGTGAGTCTTCTCCCCATTTATTTTAATAACAGACCTTGAACCCTCTGAAAATGTTATGGTGGATAAATTCAGTGGTTCAGCCTGAATCTGATATTAATAGCCACACGTGGAGTGGGAAGTTGGAAAAACTCCTAGCTATCATCTCTACAATAAAACTACAACAGGGAATCAGTTGAGAAGCCCCAGGGAAAGGAGCTGTCCCTAGTTTGGGTGCTGACTGCCTACAGATGGTTTGCTCTAAGTGTGTGTAAATAAGTTGGTAGTTTTCACATGTTCTATTTAGAGACATCTGAGGAAAG
Source organism: Fukomys damarensis (assembly GCF_012274545.1). Classification (NCBI taxonomy): domain Eukaryota; kingdom Metazoa; phylum Chordata; class Mammalia; order Rodentia; family Bathyergidae; genus Fukomys; species Fukomys damarensis. The sequence goes on along the minus strand of NW_022900936.1, from coordinate 44,100,507 downwards.
GAAAGGAGAAGAGGAGGAAAAGACAGAAAAGAGAAGAGGGGAGAAATATCTTAGATATAATATAAACTGGGTGAAGGCATCCAAATTAACTGTCTTGCTTTTCTAGCCTCTATAGGTAATTAAAGAAGAATCTCTACATCTACTTGAAAATATGAGGGAGATTATATATAGATTATAGGATTATTTTGCCTTACATTCTATAGTCTGTTGAAGGGAATCACCTTTTGAGAGATGAGAACCATGATGAAAGCAAGTTTATTTATAACTTCACAACTTTCAGCTACTATCTAATTTCAGAAGAGGAGGTAGATTTTGGGCAAAAGGATGCTGGCCCTTAAAAATTTAGGAAAAAGAAGCCTGAGACCAGCATAATCTCTTGTGTTACATCTGAAGTCATGAGTCATGTTTCTACCAAGCAAAATCAACTAAGCATATCCAGACTAACATTCTAAGTGTGTAGATATCATCAAATGGTCATCAATGAAAATACATTATAAAATCTTCTGCTGATTATAGGGGTAGTTTCAACTTATGTGTATTAAGTCATTACCTTGTCAATTAGAGTTTAGGGTAACAAAGGGAACACTTGATCTTCCATATCTTGTAGTTAAAACTTTACCTGTATCTCTACACCTGTTTTGAAGCTTCAGTCTTTGTTTACTAGACACCATAGAGAGACTGGTTTCCCCTAGATTCTTCCAATATTTCTTGGAACTCAGCTTATGGTCTTAGTCTTGTGTATTTCTGTGTAACAGACTTATTGGAACTGGGAAACATGTAAAAAACACAGATGAATTTCTTAGTTTTCAAGGCACAGAAGTCCAAGTTTTGAGGGGCCCACACCTTGTGAGGGCCTTCTTGCTGCATATTCTCATGATGGAAGGTGAAAGAGTAAGAGAGCCTAAAGGGTGTGGAGCAGAGAAAGGCATGGGAGGATTAACTCATTTTTTAAAAATCAGGTGCTTACTCATTTAATAATAGCACAGCTTTCATGACCTAATCACCTCTTAAGGTCTTTTCATTCAATACTATCCCAGATGAAGTGTGCAATACATGAATTTTGAGGGATACACACCATCTACTGCTTTATTTCTATCTTTGTGTTGCCATGGCAGTCACAACAGCAATTGCTGGTTTGAGTCCTAATGTTGACTTGTGGCTGGTTTCATTGTTATTATTCCCCCTACTTGTCCATCCATTGACTATTTCTAATTACCATCTTTCATTTCAGTAGATCTTCTAAAACAAACAACTATGAAAGGAAGCATTGTGCAGTGGTTAAGAGGACAATTTCCACAGCCAGACTGCCCAGGTTCAGATTTTTTTGCCTCTTGCACTGACTAGCTGCTCCCTTTCAGCAAATATGTTTCAATTTCTTTGCCTGTAAGAGTTTTCCCTACAGGAACCCTTTAAGCATTAACTGAGATACTGGGCTAATGGAAGCATAACTCATGCCACACAAGCTAATTGCCTTTTGCCATAGTGTGTTTAATTCTACTGTAGCAGAACACCATATCCTGAGTAATTTATAATGAGCAGAAATTTATTTTCTTATAGTTCTGTAGGTTGGAAGTCCAGAGTGAGGAGCTAGCTTCAGGTAAGGGCCTACTTGCTTCATTATCCCATAGTGGAAGGAAGGCAATAGAGGGCAAAATGGTGCTGAGCTCCCTGCTTTGTACTGTTACCAGCTTCACTCACGAAGGGAGCCCTTGTGATCTAAATACCTCATATAGATCTTACCTCCTAATGCCATTATAATAGAAATTAAATTTTAATATGAGTTTTGGAGGGGACAAATATTTATACCATGACACCCTGCACGCACTATTTTTTGAGTCTCCCAATTCTTCAAGGTAAGGCCACTTCAAGCTTCATTTTATAGCTCACATCAGAGAAATAAAAGAACTTTTAAAACATTAAATATCCATTGATTTGTGTGGTTAGGACTCGAACACAGTCCTAGCTCAAAGTCTAAGCTTTTAACATTCTATTACGGTATTTCATCTCAGTTTGGCCAACACAGGGCGGTGCCTGTGACTTGGTGGGTTTCCAATTCTTTGTCTCGCCTACATCTAGTTCTGTTAGATTCCGAATCAGCCATCAGATTACAAAATTTACTTGGGTTTAGAAGAACGGAGAGAGAGAGTAGTGATCAGGGAAAGATTTAATACTAGGACAGTAACTCCTTTATCTGTCTTTTTCTGTTGAATTTAACCCCTTCAAAAGAGATATTCACCTACACACCATCTTTACTTTGTGGTGCAGGAAAGTGTCTACCATATGTCATGCAAGGATATCCAAATGGATACATGTGTCAACTTGTGTTCACAACGATGTTCCTCTTGAACTCTTGACTGTGACTCAGCAAAAATAGTAAAATGTGGTTACGGGATCAATGAAGAAGTCATTTTTTTGAAAGTCTGAAAAGAATTTTAACCTAAGAAAATATATTGAATTACTTTAAAAAATATTTTATTAACACCCGAACTAGACAAATGCAAGGTTTCAAATGGAAAGTTCATTTTTAATTCATAATAAAAGCAAATGAATTCTGAGAATATTTCCTGGAAATGAAGTCTAAGGATCAGATAGACCTGCCCATTTGAGTTTGAAAAAAGCTACAAGATTTTTGTGTGTAAGTGTGCTTTGTTTTTGTTTATACAGATGTTTATATATATATTCCTTCCCCATTACATGATGTGAGGAAATAGTAGGAAGATTAGAACGTTATGGTTCCTTTAATTTAAAAACATTCCATATCTCCTATTTCTATTTTTTATATTGCTAATTTTAAATTTCTCACATTAGAATACTATGCTTTACAAGTGTTAAAGGAAAAATGAAACAGTCAAACTATTCAAAGATTTGAATTTCACTCTTATCTAATCCTCAATTAAGAGAAAGACTGATAAAACTGTTAAAGGAATTAATTAAAACCTTCCATATAAAGAAGGAAGCAGGCAAAAATGAAACTGGCATAAGAACTAGTAATAAAACTCTTTAGATTAATGGATAAGCCTTTCAGATTCCTATAGTTTGAAATACTCTGAAGGAACATGTAATTCTACTACTGTTAATTACTATGATTACTGTTTGGTGATTGCTTCAAGTTAACAAATTATTAATCTTTTGTCCTACACAGAATGTATTTTTGTATAATTATTTGTCATGACATTGAAGGATCATATAGTTCTTGATTTCTTGTTCAATGTGTGACTATTTTTCCATTTTGAGTTATTCACATAAAATAACTACTGCTTTTAGATGAAAAATCTTTTCTTCTTTTATTAAAAGTGTTCTCATTAATATTTGTATCTCCATGAAAAGCAACATTGATCTTGATGTCTTTTTACAGGTTGTTCGAATAAGTAAACATTGTTTAAAACACCTCTGTCTTCTCTTTTTGCATCTCTTTCTTATTTACAGGCACACATTCCTCCAAACTCCCTACTCTTGGGTCTTTAGAATGCTCTTCACCTTATGGCAACTAGAAGACTGTGTTTGATGTTGTCTGATACTATTTGTGGTGGATACAGTGGAATAGCAAACTGATTGTCTTTGGGATCTACTCTAGGGATTGGTGAATCATGGTTTTGGGTGTATCTGGGTGGATCATGGAAGCATGGGCTTGAGATGTTATGTCTGATCCTTTGCCTCTCCTATCTAACACTGTTTCCCCTCTCTGCTTCCTTGTTGCAATGAACGAAGCAGCCTTGCTCCACTTCTGCAAGAACATCTCTGCATTGGATTTAGATGACCATGGACTGAATTACCTTAAGACATGAGTCAAGTTAAAACTATCCTCCTTTCAGTTGTGTGTGCTGTGAATTGTGTCCATCAACAAGAAAGCTAATACATGACTTCATTCTATATTGTTTCAGTATAGAGCAGCTTACTGGGAGTCAGTCTCCTATAACTGTTTATTCATCTTCTCTTTCTAGAAACCTCAGACAACACTTTCTTTTAGTTTTCAACTGGTGACATTGTTATTATAGAGGGGAAAATAACAATCAGAATAGGACTTCTTTTTTATATCTGTAAATCATATCTGTACTGGAGTATTCTGCCTTTCTTCCTTTCCAATTTAGCTGTGCATGTTTATTAAAGCCAAGTCCTCCAATTGTGTACTAAATCCCTTTTGCTTTTGTCTAACTCAGAATTTTATCTTGCAATTATCCTATTCTCTTTAATATGAATTCTTCCATTTGCACTAAATGATGATGCAATGTATCTCACCTAAAATATGCACGTGCACACACTCAGACACACACACTGTTTTTCTCTTTTCTTCTTCCAGCTTTTTCTTTTTCTTAACTTCTTTTACACAAAGAAAATTTCCAGGCAATATTGCCAATTATTGTGTTCTTCCTTCTTTTTTTCTCATTTCCTCTTACACTTCCTCAAGAGAAGGTTTTGTCCTCATCATGCCACTGAAACTGCACTTGTAGCCTCATGAATGAATTGCTTTGGTGGTATTGAATCCTGCAGTCGTTTTTTTCTTGTGCTCCTCTTTTCAGGCTTCTTTTTTTGTATTACTTCATTTTAGGCAAAAATCTTCATTGGTTCTGCTATCTTTCTATCTTCCTTAAACTCCAGGTACTTCTATTCAACTACTCAATGTTTCCACTTGAAAGACCAATATACAGCTTAAATATAATATAATCAAAAAGGAATTCTTGACTTTTTCCTGAATAGTAGAAGTAACTATTATTCACCCAGAAGGCCTAGGCCAAAAATCTAGGAGTCATTCTTATTTTCTCTCTTATAAATATCTATATCCAATCTTGAACTTATTCTTCTGACTTTTTCTTTCAAAACACCCTAGTTTAAACATTTCCTATTGTTATCTTAGCTCAAATCATACTCAACTTTTTCCTTAGCTTCACCTCTTAGATATCTAATTCACTCAGCAAACAACTATGAGGCTGTTGTTTCTGGCACTCTTCTTGTATTGATTTTCTTAGAAATGAACAAGTCAATCCCTGCCCTCAAGAACTTCATTCCCTTTCAGGGAGCTGCCTTCTTACTTGCTTCCCTGCTTTTCTTTTATTCTCTTCTCTGTCTCCAGTCTATTTTCCATATAACAGGAAGAATAACTTTTTGGTAAACTTAAGTAAAATCAAGTTATCTCCTTGTTGAAAGCTCTCTAGTAGCCTTGCTAACATCAAACTCACAGATTCCCTTCATTTTCTTCACACCAGCCACATACAAATACACCAAGTTCATTTTGCTTCATAGACTTTATATGTACTGATCTTTTTGCTTAGGAAGTTTTTCTCACTGTTCTTTGTGTATTTGTACCTTCACTTTATTCAGACTCTCAGATATTACCCCAAAGTTCCCCTGATCTCTCTCCTTAATATTGTGGCTAACAAGCTATCACTATCTTCTGAATTTTGCTTTCAGTAATCTTTTCTTTTCCATGGGCAATATGTTCCAAGACCTCTAGTGGATGACTGAAAAAAGAAGACAGTATAAAACTCTATAAATACTATGCTTTTTCATATACCCAACACATTACTAGTGGGTTGAGAAAAAACAATTTAGCTGTTGTTGTTATTAAAGGACCAACACAGGAATATAGCAGAAATTAGAATGAGCTTTACTCAAATGTTAGAATATATATTTTCATCTAAGGAGTAGATACAGTTAATAAATATAAATAAATATATATATATATATATAAATGTATGCACACACACACACACACACACACACACACACACACACATGCACATGCCCTGGCACATCTGAGCTAAATCCTCAGCCCTATATATTCTTACAATAAAGTTTAATTTATAAATTAGGCAGAGTAAAGTATTAACAATAATAATAAAATGTAGCAATCATAATAATATACTATAATGAAAATGGCAAGTCATGTATCTTTTTGAGTCTCAATTTCTGTGCAATAAGAATGTAGACTATGTGTGGTAACGTCCCATTTTTAGTGTTCTCAAATTCTGTATATGTGTAGTGTTTTCGCACTAGAGACCAAACCTGCCATACCTCATTTGACCCAAACAAGACTGACTAAAGTTTTTTCTAGAGATGCTGGGAGACATTCAAGGGACTTTTCTTGTCTCTATGTCCTGTCAAGATTCAAATTTCTAGCCAGGAAGGAAGTCATAGCATGCACGTCTGCACAAACATTTCAGTCAGGAACCTCCCCAAGTTGCCCACTGAAGGGAAGAAGCCAGAATGGGAAATATCACAGGGAAAGAGAAGCAATGATGCTTTGATCAAAAAGTTCATCACATTTGCTTAAGATCTTAATGCATACTCATCAGGTCTGCAATCACTTATGTTGTGTTAGGCAAAAGTCCTAGTGGAAAAAAATATCATGTGTGCACGACTCCATCTGTGTGAGGCCCTGCCAGAAACATTTATGAATCACTTGTCTTCTGATAGACAACTTGCTTTTTTAGTTTACAATCGTATTTCTCACAGATGTTGCCTTTGAATTAGCCATTGTCTCATAATTTTTGAATGTTCTTAATATGAGACCATCATATGGGCAAATCCTACCTATGCTGGCAGCCATTTGCCCTATCATTGTAAAAGGAGATGTTAGGGGGAGACCAAGGAGCTGGAATCTACTATCAGACACTTCACAAGTTTCAAATTTGGTATTTCTCAATGCTGGCATCAGGGATGTTTACTTTCAGGTTGTGCAAAGTCTCAGCTTGGGTTTTGGAAAAATTGAGCTAAAACCTTTGTCTGAAATTAGTTTCTTGCTAATTCCTGAGGACATCTTGCTTTTATTACAACATAACTTGTCATGGGATCTATCCCGAGTATTGAAAATGTCACTCACGGTGCAGAACTCATCTACTGTGGCTTTTGTCGTTTGGAAATTTATATCCTGCTATTCATCAAATCTACTTTTATCCATATTATCTAGAGCTCAGTGTCCCTGAGAAATTTTGGAAAGTGATTAAGTTTTTTCTGAGTGTATTGGAAGTTAGAACACTGAAGTTATAGAAGTATATTTATTGTCTTCCATTCTGAATTGCTTTGCCCCTCTACTATTCAATTTGTTGACTATCCACCAACTTCAATTATATATCCTTTTTTTCTTTTAGAGATAAAATATTTTTAAAAATCAAAGACAATTTTTATTCCTTTATGAATACCATATCAAACTTTATAGACTGTCTAATTTCAGATACATGAACTTGAAGTTAAATACAAATATTAATTTCCTTTACAAAGTAAAGGTAAAAATCCATTGTGAAAATCCATTGTGAAAAGGTTATGAGAAAAAGCTTATCTTGTAATTGCAGCCAAGATTTAAGTCATTATTTAAGACATGAAGCATTTGGCAGCAGAAAGATTGTTGTCATTAAAAAGGAAGCCCAACACATTACTAGTGGGTTGAGAAAAAACAATTTAGCTGTTGTTGTTATTAAAGGACCAACACAGGAATATAGCAGAAATTAGAATGAGCTTTACTCAAATGTTAAAATATAAATTTTCATCTAAGGAGTAGATATAGTTAATAAATATTTGATGATTGATTTAAATGTATCAGAGAGAGTCACTTGATTAGTGCTGTTCAGCTAAATTTACTACAGTAGTAACAAAGAGACAAAAATTGTTTCTTACTATATCATTGGCAGGAAGAAGTCCCACACTTAATGAAATCATTACCAAATCAATAGGTATTTTTATAAAATGCTCACTGTTGGAAAATAAAGCACTGGAGATTTGTATAGGTAAATATTTAGAAGCTCTTGTTTTTGGAGGATGCAGTGAAAAAATAACATGTACTTATTATCAACTCCTCCCCAATAGTTCCTCCCAATCCTCCATCCATCAGTGGTTAAAACCAATCACTGTCCAAATGGCTGTCTCTTTTCTTAGTTACCTTATGGTGTTATTTCATTCTCTTCTTGGCATGAGAGAAAAATCAATGGACATACCTTAAAGATGCTTTCAAGTGGATCTCTTATTCTAACATATGGTCTCAAAAGCACCTTTACTTTGTCTATCATGTTAGTTCTAACATTGCATCGCACTTATATTTGGTTGGATTTTTTTCGTTTTGGGGGATGGTGAAGAAAGCTTCAATTTCACATCCAATGCCCACCCAAAGGAGAGATTAATAAAGGAGTGTTTTTAAATTTGTGTCCAGGGGCAGTGGAAGCCAGCAGGGATGGTGAAACACATCGATCTCACAGGTGTCCCACCCTCATCTGCTGCAGCTTCCCAGACCGCACCCATGTGAAAGTGGAGGGAGTTCCATGATGCATGGCAGTCTGTGGAGCACAATATGTGGCTGCAAAAATTGATGTGCACCTGTGCATAGACAAATAGAGAATATTCAGCATACGAGTAGAAAATGCTCCTTTCCCCCCTTTCCTAGCATCTTTGAGCTGCTCTCTTATCCTGTCAGTTGGTGTCTAAAAGAATTACTAGTCTAATTGTTTAAATAAATTTGGAATTGATACACAAGGAAAAGAATCAAGAATTCTAGTGTATTTGCTTCCCATCTGCTTTTTTTTTTTTGGTACCGGGGATCAAACTTAGGACCTTTATTTGCAAGGCAGGCAGTGGAACCACTGAGCTAAATCCCCGGCCCTAGCAGTCTTAATAAATATACAGAACACAGAAGAGTAAACTACTGTTGTGGGCCCATGTACAGCATAAATAAATATGGAAAAATAGGCTGTGAATTTTTCATGGCACATACAGTTATTAGATAACAACATAATTTTTAAAATTTTGTTTCTCTGGTTTTGGTTCACTTAGATTATACTTTTCTACTTTCTATTTATATCTCATCCCTGTCATCTCTCAATCTTGACTTTCTCTTCTTATATCCTTTTAAATGAATACCTCATTTTTTTCCTGTTGCAGAGGAATTGTAATTAGATGGGATCTTCTCAATATTTCCTTCACCCTCCTTTCAGGGTAGAGTTTTAAGCTAGTTTCTTAGGAATGTGGGAACTTTTGGCTGAGTGAGGGAACTATTTTAAAGAGGAACTTCCTGTATAGAACTGCCTTCCTCCATGATATCCTCCTCATAACAGTAGAAACCTCCTTTAGCTCATGGGGGACATGGATTTCTCTCAAATTGTTCGATGTCCCATAAGTCCTTATGTCATCTCCTCAAAATACTAAGTAGTAGCAATCCTTTAGGTTCCATCTAAATGCCATTTCTCCCTCCAGGGAATTAATGTGAAATATGGAAGACTCGGACAAATTTTCTGTTGTAAAATTCATTATACCATCATATCTTATATCTGTCTTGGTCTCTAGCTCAGAATAAGCTTTAGAAGAGAAGCATAGCAAGTTTCCTTTTCTCCTCCATTTTCCTGAACACTAAACATTCAGTACCCACTCATTAATTATTTGCTGGGTGAATATTTACTCTGATATAGCCAAGGACCAACCTGGCCATAATCAGGATGTTTAGAAATTAAGATTTTATCAGTCATGGTAGCCTACCTCACATTGTCAGGCTTTTAAATAAAAAAATAAATAAAACAATGATTTTGTTTATTTCTTTGATCAGTAGAAGATTTAAACGTGAAATTTTGCAGACAGAGGAGGTTGTATATGCTTATAATCCCAGCACTCAAAGAGGCTGAGGCAAATCACAAGTTCAAACCCAGCCTGGGCAATTTAGCACCTTATCAATAATCTCTCACAAATAAAAAGGGGCTGGGTATGTAGCTCAGTGTGAAGGCCCTACATCTGTTTGCAAAAACAAATGAACAATCAAATAAAACAAAATAAGTAGAACTTTGCATTTAGTAGCAAAATTGTAACCTTGATATTGTAATAATGATACTGCAATCTTAATGCAGTTTGCAAAACTCCAAAAGATTTGCAAATATTTTGACTATTGTATTTTTAAAGTATTTATTTTGGGAGGAGGATGTGAATTTTCATGGTCCCTTTCATGGTCTCTTTCTTGCCTTATTTCTATCTAAAGAAAACTAATATGAAATGAACTGGAAATTTTAGCATTCTCTTTGTTCTTTTTAAACTCTATTATTAAAACAATATGGATAGAACACTGGACTTGGACTCATAAGCCCCTAATTCCAATTCCCATCCAAGCATGTTTCCTCCTCTGTAAAACAAAAATAATAACATCAATTGCATATGGTTGTGAGAATTAAATTCAGTGATCCATATAAAACATTTAGTTCAGGGTCTGGAAAATAATAACTGCCCATTAAATGACAATGATGATGTTGGTGGTAGTGATGAGGATAATGGTGATGAATACTAAATTACTCAATGTATCTGAATACTTGTTATTTTGTCTGTATCACAGGATTTGGAGGTTCACATAAACAAGAGAAAAATTACAGGAAAGCACTTTGAAAAATACTTAAGATTACTAATAGTCCTTGTAGCAGTGGTATATCATTGGATAAAATATGAGGAGGTTCCTGAATATAGATAGGAATTTAATTCACCCTAACTGTAGAATAAGTTTGTAGAATTTCTGATTTCTGTTGCAGAAAAATAATCTTCAGGATTCATCAATAAGAGACATAAAGGTATTCATTAGGCAGAAATTTAAAAGTACACACTCAAAGAAGTAAAATATGGACCCTCAATGGGGAGATGCACATTATTTCTCAGAATTGGAAGTACTTATGCTTCCATATGAGGGGTTGCTCCAGAAAAAGGTAGTTTACCCCCAGAAGGGAATGGCCCATATTACAGGTAGGAGCCCATATTTTTCTCAGATGGATAATTTAAGCATTCTTTGAATTCTTTCAACCTGTTCTTTTATCTTCGGATTAGGTTTCTGCTCTTTACTTTCCCAACTAAGGCAATTTATATATTTTCAATATTCTGAAGGAATTTTGGGTGAGATGAGTCTGGAAAGATGGGAGCCTAAATTAACCAGCAAGTGCCAATGAGGATCACCTCGGGTAACTTGGAGTAAGTCTCGAAAGTTGTAGTCTTCTTCAAAGTATAATTTTTAGTCTTGATTTCCTTGCCTTCTTTCTACTTACTTTTATTTCTTTTATCCTATTTCAAGTAGAGATAAGCATAAATATTGTATATGGATTTGACTCCTAATCTGAGTAGCACCCAGTTTTCTGAGCACACTATGTTTCGATTTTCTTTCTGCTTCTTTGCGTTGGGAGTCAAATATTTTTACTGGAAATGAAGTTTAAATGAGGCAGGAAAACACTTCTCAAGAGGTTTATTTTCAAAATCTTGGAGTATTAATTTCAAAACTTTAGAATTTCACTTCTCTTGTCATAGGCTCTTCTGCCTACAGTGTTGGGAATGTCAAAAGTTGTTAATGTAACTTATTTTTTCCTTATTGAGTTTATTGGTACATTTTAAGTATACAGTATAGTTACATTCACTATTGGGATCTTGTACCTTTATATGACAGGTATTGGTTCTCATTTTTTCCCCTTGCCCCTACCCTCATTTAACTTTATATTTGTGTAAAGTAACACGGTCAACAAAAAAAGTACTACTGAACTAAATGAGATAAGATTGCTGTAAACTTACAAATCACTACTTTTTTTTTTTTTTTAAGACTTCTGGTTTGATAATTCTTATCACAAACAGCATGAGTTTCCAGATTCCCAGCTGTGTTGGGTTCCCTTGTAAGAGTTCATTGGATATTCTGCTGGCATTTTCCTTCAAAGGTACTTTTTGTAATGAAACTTCATGTTTTCTAGGGTTCAAACCATAGCTAACTCTTTTTGTGCAACATCACTGAAGATATTTCAGAGAATTTGAATTTGTGGGAAAATTCTGTAAATAATCTCAGGACTTCAACTTCAGTCTTTGAAGGACTTCTAGCTTCATGTTATCCAGTAGATGGCTTCTGAAAACTTGTCTGTTAACGAGTCATAAAATGTTAGCTCTAAAGGTACTTTGAGACCATAAATTAATGTTCTTTGCCAAAGAGGTAACAGATGCCACTTAGTAGTGAGTGACCCATATGGTTGTGAGTTTATGCTATCTTTTTCTGCGTCTTCATTATTAGGTCTTTATTATCCCCCAAACACTTGCCAGTAATCAGTATAATCAGTGTTGGCAAAACACAAATTGTTGCCTTTTAATTAGCTAGGCTTTAAAAATGACCTGAAATCCTGGAATAATCCTTCTTAGTTCTAGAGATGAATGGTACAGCAAATTTTAAGAATTTTTATTCTAATTAATGATAGTTATAGGAATGGCATTTGTGTCCACAGTGATAGAATAAACCACAAGTCATTTGTTGTGTGGGCATGTGAAGTGTGTGTCCTGATCTTACCACATGTTTCACATTCTCAACTTTCTTATTCCATTTCCTTCTAGCTTCTGTATTATTAAGCCTGGAGCAATACAAAGTCTGTTACCAAATGTGAGTGGCATAAATAAATTATAAAATCTAATGAATATTTCCTTGGTACACAAGGAAATGGGGTGTCTATGCATTCTGCATTTCCTAGACAGCCTTATGTGGACCAAAACTGGCCAGTTTCCTTTTGCCTTTCATAATTCAGGTCACTTTGGCAATAAGCCTACCTCTGTTCCTCCTTGGTACTTTCACTGCTACCTGTAAGAAGGCTCGAAATTGATACTCCTTGAACTAGAAGGCTAAGATATTTATACTGGTAGCATGTTTAAGTTAAAATACTGTTAACATGTCAAGGTTAAAAAAGCAGTTAGGATATCTATGTCAAAAGAGTTAGAACTGTAGAACCTAGGCACCTAGTTAAAGAAATAAAAAACATTTAGACTTTTTGCCTTCGACTTTGGAACAAAGTGATGAGCAAGCAAGGTGAATAACAAAATGGATTTTATTAAAAGACTTCATTTTAAGAATTATGCTCACTAAAAATAGCCAATAATAAGTACATGTATTTTATACTCTCACATACTCATGTGTCAGTGTTACCCTGAAAATCTTTCTGTGGGACAAGTGTTGAAGTAATGATGACATTTTCCTGATGAAACTGATAGGGAAAAATTTAATTCTCAACCTGCAAGATGTCAGTTGTGCTGAGTTCATGGTTTCACGACACTGAGGAACAAAGTCATGAAACAAAGGAGGAAGTTGGTAGAGTTTTAGTGGAAATAAGGAGCAGAAAAATAATTCCTGGGTTCTGAGTGTGTGGCCACCGAGGCTTTTTATCAGGGGCAGTTTATACAGTAAGGTCACAGTGTGGGTACATGGGTCAAACTACAATCAACATATGGATTACAAGTATAGTTACTTAGCTAATGTTGGTCCAGTAAGGAAGCTAGTCACTTAGTAAGGGTATATGGAAGAGAAAAAAGGCATTCCTGGAAAGGGAGGGAGTATAGGTCCAGATGTCCTGGTTGCCCATCTCCGGGTCTGGTGTCTAGCTGGGCTCACTGGATCAGCTGGTGGTAATTATAGTATAATCTCACCTTGTGTTTTATGTCTAAGGAGGCACATGAGCCTGGCTGTTTCCTCTTTATCCTCAGGCCTAGTTCTCTTCAGATTTGCCTTCAGCTGCTATTCTGGTGTCATTGTTTTTTGTGCTGACCTCTTTGAGGAAGTGATATTGCTATTTCTTGTTTTTGATGGCCCAATGTGGTGAACTTGGCATTTGGTAGCCTTCTAAGGATTTTCACATTTTTGAAAAAATATTTACTGGTTGTTGAACTCCAAGAGTTGGGAAGCCAGAGTGTACAGATTCTCAGGGGCAGGGGTGTCTAGAAAAGCTCCAGGGAGGAGGATCTTGCAGACACTATAGATAAAGCAGAAAAGGCATTGAGAGCCAAGGGAAGGGAATGGCAGGAAAGTACAGTACTAGAGGGAAAATGGGTTAAGTCATGTGAAAGGATGTGAGATCAGGCAGAAAGGAATGGGCCTCTCAAATGCCAGATCACAGAAAGTGAATAAGCACAGAGGCAAGTTTATAGCAGAGGTGCACACTGATGAGGGAGGAGGGAACTTGCTGGTACCTGTGAACAATGCTGGGACTTGAATGAATGCTAAGTCAGAAGCCTGAGATGTCTCTCCTTCTCTCTCTCTCTCTCTCTCTCTCTCTCTCTCTCTCTCTCTCTCTTTCTCTCTCTCTC
>NW_022900936.1:43931438-44086402 GCF_012274545.1 Fukomys damarensis | reverse complement strand
TCTCTCTCTCTCTCTCTCTCTCTCTCTCTCTCTGCTTTGTCACAAGGTGGAGAAGAGGGTACTGTAGAGGCTCCTGATTCCATAGAAAAGGAGCTAATGTTCGATATCTTCCTTCAACAAGGAACATACATAGAAAGTCTAGTCACAGGATTTTATATTAGCAGAATGAGAGAAATGTGATAATAGTGTTTCCAACTGCTAATGCTAGGTGAAGAAGGTACTTCTCCCAAAATATGAAAAAACAAAACAGAAAACAAGAGGACTAGACAAAATGATTGATAGGAAGCAGTTACAATTTCAGCTAATTGGAACTTTATGATCCACTTTTTAGTTCAAATGTTTTACATTATACAGGAAAATATTACATTCTTATTGTATGAGTTGTGCTAAAACTCCAGTGATTGTTTTCAGTAAAAAATATTTCAATAAAGGACACATTGCCATTAATCCTCTTCAGAATATTCTGCCTTGCCTCAAACATACTTATCCTAACATTCTTCATGTTCCAAAGCAGTTCTGGAAGACCATTTTTGTCAGTGTCTTTAGTTGGACTGTCATGGTTATCTTCATTTTCTGAACAGATTTAAAACATGTATCTTTTATGGTCATTTTGACTTTGGGTAATGCCAGAAATTGCATAATGCCAGATCTGATGAGTATGATGAATGAAGACACATGGTGAATACAATGGATTGAGATAAGGGCAGCTCTTAACAATATTTTTGTCACACCTTGTAATAATGTTAGGCAGACATTTAGACATTAGCAGGTCTGAGAGGCTGGGGGTGGGGGATCCAAAACAGTGTGCATCATCTGTTAGTTATAGAAAGAATTGAATGAATAATACATTTACAACACAGCATTTCTTAGCTCTCAGACCTGCAGAGAGCCTACGGAGCACAATGACATCTTAAGGCTATGTATCATGCATATTCCTTCTGGAACCTCACCATCTGGTTGTCTAACTGCCAAACAAGTATGCTGCATTCCTGGCTGCCATAGCCTGCAGCCCAGTTGTATCAGAAAGGGAAATGTTCGAAGGACCCTCCTGCCTTGGGCTGGGGCCTGATTTATATTAAGAACTTTTGTAAGTTCTTACATGACTAAAGTATCTAAGGAAATAGTAACCATGTAGAAATTATTTTCTAAGTTAACTTTTGTACTAAGTTAACTTCTAAATAAAATGGTGACAAGAATCATAATTATCTAAGCTTTCCAGGTTCTAAGAGTGCATAAAATATATATCCAAATATAACAAATGCTTAAAAATATATCCAAAGTCCCACTCAGAACAGATGCCTTCATAGCACTCCCTGCCTTCTTGTTTGAAGGTGTAACTCTGTCTTTACTACTTTATTCAGGGCACAAAGAATTGAGGACCAAGAAAGTAAAGATCTCATTCCTCCCTGTATCAGGACCTGGCTTCTTGGCATCAAAGACACTCAGAACAGGACTCCTAAAAGTGCTTCAGAAGGTGGTAAGAATGATGGATGAATAGTTTGAAGAAGATTACTGGCAAAAGTGTCCTTTATTGCAATAAGATTTTAATTTAAATATTCACCATATATTTTCATTACACCTTGTAAAATACTGCGATAGCACAGAAAATAGAGTATAATTATAAGGGAAAACACAGAGAAAATAGGTAAAAAATTTCTATCCAAAATGCTAAATGTTCCAAATTGAAAGTTGAGTACACTCTAAAAAATCTCACCTGATGTCAACTACAATTAGTAGCACATATGCCAGGCATATGGGGTGGGGGGAAAATGATTTACAAGTATTTTTACCCAAATCAGATATTAATGCCTTTAACTTTTGTATCAAAATGTAACTGATGATAAAACATAAAACATACTGCTGTTTCAATTCTCATTATCCTGATTAGTACAAATTTAACATATTTTCTCATGTTTGTGGTTTTTTCTGTCTTTTAAAAGCATCTATTTAAAATTTACCATTTATTTTTCAGATAGCACCCAATTCCTACTTATTAGGTTTTTGTTTTGTTTTGTTTTGTTTTTTGAGACAGGCTGTCACTATGTAGTTGAGACTGATCTGGAACTCACTATGTAACCCAGGCTGGTCTCAAACTCAAAGAGATTCTCCTGCCTCAGCCTCCTGAGTGCTGGGATTACAGGCGTGTGCCATCATGCCTGGCTAGGTATTTTCTTAATTTACTAAGTTTACTGGTGCATTTTAGGTATATAATATGATGAAATTCATCATTGGGAATTTGTACCTTTGCATAATATATCTTGCTTCTTATTGTTTTCCCCATTCCCCTGCCCTCCCTTTGACTCTTCCACCCCTCCATATTTACAGAGACTTTGTTTCCATTTTTTTCTTTTTCTCATATTTTATTCCTTTCCCTTCTTTCCTTTTCCCTACCCCTCCCACTTCCCTTTCGCCTTCTCTTTTGGACCTTTTCTTCCTATTTCACATTATCTATTATACATTTTGATCATGATTTATACTTTCAGTTTCTTGGATAAATTATTTAATATTTCCACATGTGTTCTATTTATTTCACTTAAGAATGTGGCCTCAATGTGCATCCATTTAGCTATAAACATCTCTAGTTTCTCATTCCTTATGGCTGAATAGTACTCCATTTGTAAAACACGAACACGCATGATCTCACACACACACACACACACACACACACACACACACACACACACACACAATGGGCAATTGAGTTGTTTCCAAGATTTCTCTATTGCAAACTGTGCCACTGTAAACATGGGCATATATCAGTATGTTATGATGATTTTAATTCTTTAGGGAAGATACCCAGCAGGGGGATGCCTGAGTCACATGGTATCTCTAATACTAGTTTTCTGAGGTATTTCCATACTAATTTTCACAGTAGTTAAGTTCTTGACCTTGGGTTCAGAGATCCTGTGTTCAATTCGTGACTTTTTTTACCATGTGACATACCTTTTTGAGCTCCAAGAAACTATCATCCACGAAGTGGTGATGACATCAGAAGCTACATTCCTTAAAGTGATGTGAAAGTTAAGTAAAGAAATTTTATGTAAAGAGCTTACGTAACACAAGATTTAGCACATTGCGTGAATGGTAGTGATTGTAAAGTATTCAATAAAATGGAATTCTAGATAATTAATGACAAATACCAACTATTCTATCCCATTCAGTATTTTTGCTGTTTTTTCAATCTCAAACTCAGCTTCTCTTCAGATATAGAAGATCTGAGGTGGGCTAAATTAACTATGAAATCCTTCTCAGGTATCTTTGCAATGCATCTACTCACCTTGCTATTTATGAACTAATTCTTATAAACAGTTTAAATTCTGAAAATTTAAAATGAAATTGAAAGATTTGAACTTATTCCTATGTGGGATCTTGATTGAGATAAGTTCAGAATTAACCATAATCAAAACAGTAATTCGGGTTTGCAAGTTCTGAAAGCAACAACTAAAGTGAATGAAGATCTAAGTATATGAAAATGAAATGAAATTTCACATTTTCTTCCTAGACTATGTCATAATTGTCAATATTTATAATAATATGAAAACAATAATGTCATTAAACCATTATAAAATGGGTCACAGATAAGATCATTCAATATAAATGGAAATTGGTAATTTCTCCTAAGAATTTTATAAGAAAAATAGGTAATTACAAGAGAAAATATGCAATGTTTCTTTTCTGTTTTATTACTGAATTATAATGTAAAAGTTACAAAATATTATATAAAATTTATAAATGTCACTCGAGTCTCTCTTAACAATAATTTTTATTTTATGAAACTGGAATTTCTATTAAAATGCAATAGGTAGAAGTGGGAATTTACAATAATAATCTGAGCCCCATGCTTCCTGGAGTTTTTTCCATTGACCTCCCTCCACAACTTCAGTGGAACTTTTGAGAGGAAGCAGATGTTACATCCTCATGGTAGGTATAAAATGCGTGTGACCATGAAGAGTTCAATTGAGTAAAAACATTCAAGAACCAGGATAGCATCATGATCTCAGTTCTCAGAATTAGAATTTGGAATTCAAACAAAGCCAGAGATGGTGGCCATTAGGTTTATGGTTACCTCAGTTGCCCTATTTTATACATCTCTCACTATAGCATTACCTATTTTAGGAAAATAAATAATTATAAAACAGTCTTGATATTTCTAAATGTTAGAAACCTTCCCCCACTGTAATTACACATACTGTTTTGAATTATTTAATATCTATTCATCTCTAGGTTGTTGCAGATTAAGAGAGATGAAGTAGATGGACATTGTCTTTTATTCTAGGAGGAGTTTATTTTGTGAACGCCAATACCAATGGGGTGATATGTATGAGTACAAACATTCCCAGAATCAGGCCATCACTGAGAACATCTGCTATAGCCTGCAGGGTAAAACTTCAGCTAAAGAGACAGAAACATCAGCAAAGATTAGCCTGTTCCTGGTGGCCTGACACCATTTGGATTGACCCTCCTGGCTTGGAGACTGATGATTCAGTTTTACACAGGACAGGATGCACCATGGAAATCTGCTCAAACTTTATAAGCCTTTTTCACACCAGAATTTAGTCTATCTGACTCTCATCTGTGTTGTTCTATTCAAGAACTGACAAGCTTTATAAAAAAATAAATGAGTTATTATTTAAGAAACAAAGGAGGATGGAGAGAAAGGATGGGGACAATAGCAGATATAGTGAATTTGACTTCTCAGGAAAAGAAATCACAGATAATTGAAATGATTTTAGCTAAAATTTAATTTGTTTCTTTTTTCACAAAGTTTCTCGGTACTTTTTAGTATACAGTACAGTTACATTCATCATTGGAATCTTGTACCCAATTTAAATTTCTTGAAGACCACTTTCTGTTACATACCAGCACAATATAAATGTGGTCTTGATGAGTGTCTATGCAGATTGTCACAAGTTAATGACAAATTATAAGGACTCACACTTCCTTTCACTTATCAAACTTCAGGTACTGGTGCTGTAACAACTGTAAATAGGTCCAAGGGCATTTGGTGACAAGTTTCTGGGGAACTGCATTGTATCTTCAAGTTAAAGTCAAAACTATTATCAGAGGCTTAGACAATGCATCCTTGTACCCACACAACACAGGATAATAGAAAATGAGTGGACTAAGGATAGAAGATCTGAGTATTAGTTTCAGCATTGTCTTTCAATAACTGTAAGATTATAAATAAATCATTGCACCCTTTCCTATCACAATTTCTTTTCTTGTAAAACAAAGATGGGGGAAAAGCCACTCAGTGGGTACACTGCAGCTCCCTCTGCCCACCTGGATCCAGCCCACAGGTCAGGGTAGCCGCGGCCTTTGTGTGGGTGCCGCCATCACTACCCCATTGCCAGCCAACAAGGTGACACAGAGAAAGCCACTCTTTGGGGACATTGCAGCTCCCTCTGTCCACCTGGACCCAGCCCACTGGTCAGGGTAGCCATGCCCTTTGTTGAGGGTGCCAACTTCGCTGCCCCAGCCCCAGGAGGGTAGCCATGCAGGTGCTGCTGAGCCAACCCACCCCCCCATTCTTGGATCCCCTTAATGTTCCAGTCCATGAACCTATTCTGCAGAGACATAGCTGGTTAGAAAGGGTGATTATCTGAGCTCCCAAGTTTGAACATCTGTAAAGAAGGGGCAGGGGAGACCTGTGATAGACTGTCTGGAGTTCAGCCCTGCAGGAAGTTGGAGAGCTCAAATTTGTCCTTGTGGCCTGAGGTCAGTCTGTGTCATGGGGTTCTGCCTTCAACTAGATGAGATAGGGGGATTTGGTTCTGCACATGGCTTTACACGATGTGTATTGTGACAGCAGAAATATAGTCTGAAAGAGGCCCTTCAAAGTCATTTTTTGTCCTTTTCTTTCTTTTCCTCATTCCACTCCATAAATTCTTTTTTCTGTTCTGTTTCACATAATCAGTCTCTTGCTCCACCATATTGGCCCTCACCTCCTTTTCTGTTCCTGCTCCTGCCCTAATTCAGATTTCTTCTTTTATCATTTTTTCTTTTTTATTAATGTTCTTTTTTTTCCCATCATTGAGCCTCTCTCAAAGGTCGGTAGTTTCAAGTGAAAGTGAGCCCCCATAGCTGTTAAGGGAATATATTCTTGTCATTATACTTGCACTCTTTCTATCCCTTTTGAGTTTTACAGTTTCATAAAGATTGCATGGTCATTCTGTATCCTCTGGCTTCACTTGAAACCTTCTTCAGTTCTTTTACTTGTTTACTCTTCTTGTCCTAATTAGGCCTAGGCCCCCATCCCAAATAGTAAATATACCATGTTGAGGAGTTTGTCCACTGCAAACATATTTTGGGCTGCTTCTTGATTTTAATTTAATTCACATGATTGGGGAGTGATGGATTGATGACCATCACAAGAGGTCAATATGCAAGAAGTTATTGACCCTGTTGTGTTGCTGATTGTATCAACTGAGACAAGGGTTAGGGATTGATTGGATAAGTTGTTTTCTCTGATATTGTGTGATAATGTCTATGAGTCATTAAAGAGTGAGGGGTTGAAGCGCAATGATATCAGGAAGATTTAATAACCCAGAGATAGAATCAAGGACAACTCAACAGCAAAAATAAAAATGAGAAAACACTTAACCAAGACACAAAGACAGACTTCCAGTTCACCAATGGCAAACAGTAGGGCAAAGGAGGATGAAAAGTCTGATAGTGAACCATAAGGACACTCAGAACTCACAACACGGGAAGTAACAAAACAGATCAATCAGGCTCTAGAAAAATTCAAAACAGAAATAATTTCCCAGTCAGCCATAGAGATGGTGAACAAAATGAAAGTCATGATTCAAGACTATAGAACAGAAACTGACAAAAAAAATATATTACCTCAGGACCATGATAGAAGCCATGAAGGCCCAGCAAAAGAAAGAAATGGAAACAATGAATGCCAACATAGGAAAGAAATGGAATCCATAAAACAGATTCAAACAGATAACCAGGAGATTAAAAATTCTATTGAAAGTGTACACAACAGAATAAAAGATTGCAAAGAGAGAATCTCAGATATAGAAGATAGGATAGCAGACAGTGACCATGAAAAGAGAGGTCTCTTAAAAACAGTAAGGGATCATGAGAATTCAATCCAACAACCCCTAGATGATCCAAAGAAGAATGACATAAGACTGATAGGAATCCATGAAGTAGCAGTATAAAATGCAAATGACTTTAAAAAAGCTGTTCACAGAATTAATGGCAGAAAACTTCCCAAACAGAGGGGATGAATTTGACATACAGATAAGTGAGGCATATAGGACTCCAACTAGCCTCAATAAAAAAAAAAAATCTATGCCTAGACATATAATAATCAAGATTCTAGAAACCCAACAGAAGAACAAAATACTACAAGTGGTAAGAGAAAAGAAACAAATCACATGCAAAGGAAAGCCCATCAGAATCACAGCAGACTTTTCAACACAATCCCTCAGGTAAAGGAGAGACTGGAGTGAGATATTTCAAGTCCTAAAAGAAAACAACATTCAACCAAGACTGATGTATCCTGCAAAACTCTCTCTCTCAAAATGGATGGGGAAATAAGATACTCCCATGACAAAGAACAACTGAGAAACTTCATGAATACCAAACCAGCACTACAAGGAATTCTAAACAATATCCTAGAAAAAGACAATGAAGATCACAACACCGTGAGGCCCAGCAGAGTAAACCAAATAGTCAAGATGAGAAACTAAAAGGAGAGGGCAAAAAATTAAAAAGAGTCAACAAAAAGACAACAACATGACAATAATAAGTCAGTACATATCAGTTATAACCATCAATGTCAATGGCCTTAATTCACCAATCAAAAGAAATAGACTGGCAGACTGGATTAAGAAGCAAAATCCAACAATATGTTGTATACAATAAACACACCTAATGCAAAAAGAAGCCCATAGACTGAAAGTGAAATGGTGGAAAACAATTCTCCACCTGACAGGAGCTGAGAAAAAAGCAAGTGTAGCAATTTTATTTGAAGACAAAGTAAATTTCAAATCAAAACTGATCAAGAGAGTCAAAGAAGGTCACTATATTCTTGTAATGGAAACAATTCAAGAGGAAGCGATGACAGTCATAAACATATATGCACCAAATATAAATGTCCTCAACTATACAAAACAAATATTAAGTAACATGAAAAACCAAATAAACACTAATACAATTGTTGTAGGGGATCTAAATACCCCACAATCAAAAATAGACAGATCATATAGGCAAAAAATCAACAATGAAATACTAGAACTGAGCCAAGCTTTTGAATACATGGACCTTTTAGATGTCTATAGAGTGTTCCACCCCACAAAATCAGAATATACATTCTTTTCAGCTGCACATGGGTCATTCTCCAAGATAGATCACATACTAGCTCACAGAACAGGTTTGAATAAATGCAAAAGAATTAAAGTTATTCCCTGTATATTATCAGATCATAGTGCAATAAAGCTGGAGATCAATAGCACAGGAAACCATAGGAACTTCACAAACGCATGGAAATTGAACAACACTCTCCTGAACAATCAATGGATCACAGAAGACATTAAAGAAGAAATCAGACAGTTTTTACAAATAAATGAAAATGCCAATATAACATACAGGAATCTATGGGACACAATGAAAGCAGTTCTACATGGAAAATTCATAGCACTGAAAGCCCACACTAGGAAAATAGAACAAATTCAAATAAACAACCTAACAATGAATCTTAGACTCCTAGAAAAACAAGAGCAAGAAGAACACATATCTCGAACAAGAGAGGAAATTATAAAGATTAGAGCAGACATCAATGCAATGGAAATGAAGAAAACAATACAAAAAAATAAATGAATCGAAGTGTTGGTTTTTTGAAAGAATAAATAAAACTGATAAATCCTTAGCAAACCTTATCAAAAAAAGGAAAGGAAAGGCTCAGATCCAGGCAATCAGAAATGAAAAAAAGGTGAAGTCACAACAGATCCAACAGAAATCCCAAGGATCATTAATTCCTACTTTGAGAACTTGTACTCTAATAAAATGGAAAACACAGAAGAAATTGACAGATTTCTAGATTCTTATGAATTAGCAAAGTTGAATGAAGAAGATAAAAGCATTACAAACACCCCAATTACAATCAGTGAAATTGAAAATGTAACAAAAAACTTACAAACAAAGAAAAGCCCAGGTCCAGATAGATTCACTGCTGAATTTTAAAAGACATTTAGAGAAGAACTATTGCCACTACTCTTTAAACTTTTCAATGAAATTGAAAGGGAAGCAATACTTCTGAATTCATTCCTGGAAGCAAGTATTACTTTGATTCCCAAACCAGGGAAAGACCTAACGAAAAAAGAGAACTACAGGCCAGTCTCCTTAATGAATATAGATGCAAAAATCCTTAATAAGATACTAGCAAACAGAATACAGAGGATCATCAAGAAGATCATACATCCTGACCAAGTTGGATTTATTCCAGGGATGCCAGGATGGTTCAACACATGTAAATCAATAAATGTAATACACTATATTAACAAAGTCAAGAAAAAAAACCACATGATCCTCTCAATAGATGCAGAAAAAGCATTTGACAAAATTCACCACCCATTCATGACAAAAACCCTGCAAAAAATTGGAATAGATGGTCTATATCTCAACTTAATAAAGGCTATCTATGAAAAACCAACAGCCAACATCATATTAAATGGCCACATCAGGAGCAAGACAAGATGCCAACTATCACCGCTCATCTTTGATATATTTCTGGAAACATTAGGCACAACAATTAGACAAGAAAAAGAAATTAAAGCAAGAAAGATAGGATAGGAAGAAGTTAAACTTTATTACTTGCTGACAATATGATATTCTACATTGAAGACCCAAAAAAATCTACGAAATGACATCTAGACTTAATTGACACTTTGAGCAGGGTAGCAGGATACAAGGTCAACACACAAAAAGCAATAGCTTTCTTGTACACAAACAACAGTCACTGAGAGCAAAATTAGGGAAACAATTCCTTTCACAATAACATCCAAAAAAATGAAGTATCTAGGAATCAACCTAAAAAGAGAAGCAAAAGACTTCTACACAGAAAACTACAGCACTCTGAAAAAAGGGATCAAAGAAGATATAAGAAAATGGAAAGATGTCCCCTGCTCCTGAGTAGGAAGAATCAACATAGTGAAAATAGCCATACTACCAAAACTGCTATATAGATTCAATGCAATACCAATTGAACTTCCAACACTGTACTTCACAGAACTAGAAAGAAGAATCCAAAAATTCATTTGGAACCATAAGACAACTAGAATAGCAAAAGCCATCCTAGGCAACAGACACATGGCAGCAGGTATAACAATTACCAATTTGAAACTATACTACAAAGCCAGTGTGATAAAAACAGCATGGTACTGGCAAAGAAGCAAACCTGAGGATCAGTGGAACAGATTGGAAGACACAAAAACAACTCCAGATGCACTCAGATACCTCATCTTTGACAAAGGAGCTGACCATCCCCACTGCAGGAAAGATAGCCTGTTTAATAACTGGTGTTGGAAAAAGTGGATCTCAACCTGCAAAATATTAAAACTAGACCCTTATCTCTCACCATGTACTAAATTAAAATCCAAGTGGATTAAAGATCTAAATATAAAAAATGAAACACTAAACTTGCTGGAAGATATGTTAGGCAGAACTCTAGAAGACATTGGCATAGGAAAAGACTTTATGAACAAATCCTCAGTAGCACGGGAACTAGCAGAAAGAATCAACAAGTGGGATCTCATCTTATTAAAATCTTCTGCACTGCAAAAGAAACCAACAACAGAACTAAGAGACAACCTACAATGTGGGAAAAACTTTTTACCAGCTGCTCCTCAGACAAAAGACTATTATCTAAAATATATAAAGAACTCAAAGCAACCAGCCCCCCAAATATAAAGACCCAATTAAAAAATGGGCCATCTGAAAAGAACAGATATTTCTCAGACAAAGAAGTAAAAGCAGCAAGTAAATATATGAAAAAATGTTCCACATCACTGGTATTTTTCGAAATGCAGATGAAAACCACAATGAGATTTCACCTCACCTCACAAAGAATGGCTGCTATCAAGAAATCACACAATAAGAAATGTTGGCAGGGTTGTGGGGAGAAAGGAACATTTCTCCATTGTTGGTGGGATTTCAGAATGGTGCAACCCTTATGGAAGTCAACATGGAGAAACCTCAAAGAACTAGGGTTAGAGGTTCCATTTGACCCAGCCATCCCTCTGTTGGGTATCTTTACAAAAGAATTAAAAGAATCATACCACAGTGATATATGCACACCCATGTTTATAGTGGCACAGTTTGTAATAACTAAAACTTGGAAACAGCCCACCTGCCCATCAGTTGGAAACTGGATAAAGAAGATGTGGTTTTTCTATAAAATTGAATACTACTCATCCATAAAAAATGAGAAAGTAGAATCATTCATAGGTAAATGGATATATTTTGAGGATATACTCCTAAGTGAAATAAATAAGTCACACATGTGTACATACCGAATAGTTTCTCTGTTGTGAAAAACTAAAATAGTAGTCAAGATCCTGATGGAATAATTAGCAATTTGAAATAGTAAGAAAAGGACTAAAGGTTTAGGGACAGTGAGAAGGGTAGGGGAGGAGGAATAAGGGAAAGGGAAAAAGTATGAGAAAATGTAAAGATGGACTTAAAGTGTTTGTAGGTGGGGAGGGGATGAGGGGGTGAAGGGAGGGTGGGGACAAGGGGAAAAATGAGAAACAACACCTGGTATGTAAAGGTACAAGATCCCAGTAATGAATGTAACTGTACTGTCTACCTAGAATGTAACAATAAATTCTATTTAAATTAAAAAAATAAATAAAAGAAAGATGAGAGTTTATTCTTAAGGTCCTATTTTATCTCTAAAAATGTTAGAGTGATTTTTGTGTCTTGATAAGCAATCATGATACACCCCTCTTTCTTTCTTTCTCTCTCTCCCTCCTCCCCCCTCTTTCTGTAGGAAATGACATGTAACGTTTTAAATTAATTAATTTTATTGGTACATTTAAGGTACACAAGGTAATGATATTTATCATTGGAAATTTGCATCTTTACATAATCCATTTTGGTTCTTATTTTTTTCCCATTCCCCTGCCCTCCCTTCAACACCTCCTTCCCTCTCTATCTACAAAGACTTTGTTTTCATTTTTTTCTCAAGTTATATCCCTTCCCATCTTTCTGTTCCCCTATCCCTCCAATTCCCTTTCCCCTGTGCAACTTTTCTTTCTAGTTCACATTATCTAGTATACCTTCTAGTACTTAATTACACTTTTCAGTTTCTTACACTAGAGAAACTATTTGATATTTTCATATATGTATCCTATTTATTTCACTTACGTGTATCACCTCAGTATGCATCCATTTATCTACAAATGTCTCTAGTTTCTCATTAGTTATCTCTGAATGCTAATCCATTTTATTAAAAAAGTGCATTTTCTTTATTCAGTCTCCTGTTTGTGTGCAATTGGGCTGATTCCAAGTTTTAGCTATCATGAATTGTGCTGCGATGAACATGGGTGCACAAATTTTGCTGTGGTATGATTCTTTTAGTTCTTTCAGGAAGATACCCAGCAGGGGAATGGCTGAGTTAAATGGGATATCAAGTCCTAGTTCTTTTTTTTTTTTCTTAATTTTATTGAGTTTATTGGTACATTTTAGGGATACAGTACAGTTACATTCATTGTTGGGATCATGTACCTCTACATGGCAAGTCTTGATTCTCATTTTTTCTCCTTACCTATTCCCTCCCCTCACCCCCTCCTCCCCTCCCCATCTACAAACACTTTATTTTCATCTTTTCATTCTCTCACATTTTTTTCTTTTCCCTTTTTGTTCCTCCCCTACCCATCACACCTTCCCTGCACCTTTAGCTCCTTTCTTCCCATTTCTAAATGTCAGTAATCTTATTAGAATCTTATGCATTGTTGCAGATTATTCACACCAGGGACTATTTGGTATTTACACGTGTGACATTTATTTCACTTAGGAGTATATCTTCAATATGTATCCATTTTCCTGTGAATGGATCTATCTTCTCGTTCTTTATGGCTGAGTAATATTCCATTTTATAGAAAAACCACAACTTCTTTATCCAGGGGTGTTTCAAGGGCGCCCGCGCAGCTACCTTCCTTCCTGGGTCTGTTGTTGTGCAGGCCGGGAGGTCGCGCGCAGGCCGGGAGGTCACGCGCTAGCCGCCGGGTGATCGCAGGCAGGCAGGCAGGCAGCTGAAGACACCCCCTCCGGGGTCTTTCGGGCCTTCCTGGGTCTGTTGTCGCACAGGCCAGGAGGTTGCGCGCAGGCCGGGAGGTCACGCGCCAGCTGCCGAGTGATCGCAGGCAGGCAGGCAGCTATCAAGTCCTAGTTCTTTTGTTTGTTTGTTTTATTGTTTGTTGGTACATTTAAAGCAAACAGTACAGTTATATTGATCATTGGGGTCTTGTACCTTTACATATCTTGGATCTTGTTTTTTCCCTATACCCCTGTCCTCCCTTCACCCCTTTCATCCTCCCCTATTTTCAAATACTTTGTTTCCATTTTTTCATATTTTTTGAACCTTATTTACAGTTTTAGTTTTTCACACCAGGGAAACTATTTGGTATTTACTCAAGTGTGTCCTACTTATTTAACTTAAGATTGTAGCCTCACTGTGCATCCATTTAGCTATAAATGTTTCTAGTTTCTCATTCTTTATGGCTGAGTAGTACTCCATTTTGTAGAAAAACCATATCTTCTTTATCCAGTCTCCAGTTTATGGGCATTTGGGCTGTTTCCACATTTTAGCTATTATGAACTGTGCTGCTGTATACATGGTTGCACATATATCACTGTTGTGTGATTCTTTTAATTCTTTTTGAAAGATACCCATCAGAGAAATAGCTGGATCAAGTGGAACCTCTAATCTTAGTTCTTTGGGGTATCTCCATATATATTTCCACAGTGGTTACAACAGTCTGCACTCCCACCAACAGTGGAAAAGGGTTCCATTCCCCCACAGCCTGGCCAGTATTTGTTATTGGTTGATTTCTTGACAGCAGCCATTCTTTCTGGGGTAGGATGGAATCTCATTGTTGTTTTCATCTGCATCTCTCAGATGACCAGTGATGTTGAACATTTTTTCATATATTTACTTGATGCTTTTACTTCTTTGTCTGAGAAATGTTTGTTCATTTGACATGTTCAGTTTTGAATTGTGTCTTTTTATTTGGGGGATCTGATTTTTTTTATTTCTTAATATATTCTAAATCATAGTCCTTTGTCTGAAATATTAACTGGCAAAAAAATTTTCCCATATTATAGATTGTCTCTTAGCTCTGTGGGTGATTTATCTTGCACTGAAAAAACTTTTTAATATAATGAGGTCCCTGTCATTTATTCTTTGTGCAAGTTCTTGTTCTGATGATTTGTTCATAAAGTCTTCTATGCCATTGTCTTTGGGAGTTCTACCTAATTTACTTTCTAGTAAGTTTAGTGTTTCTGTTTTCCTATTTAGATTTTTTTTTTTTTTGTACCAGGGATCAAACTTGGGTACTTGCACCTTCGAGGCAGGCAGCAGAACCACTGAGCTAAATCCCCAGCTCTTAATATTTAGATCTTTAATCCAATTGGATTTTAGTTTAGTGCATGGTGAAAGAGGGATCTAGTTTTAATTTTTGGCAATGTGAAAGCCAGTTTTTCTAACACCATTTATTAAAGAGGCTATCTTTCCTCCACTGAGGATGGTTGCCTCCTTTGTTAATGATGAGGTAGCTGAGTATGTCTGATATTGTTTCCACATCTTCTAATCTATTCATTCCATTGATCCTTTGGTCTGTTTCTTTACCAGTACCATGTTTTTTTTTTAATCATAGTGGCTTTGTAGTGTAGTTTCAAGTTGGAAATTGTGGTACCCCCTGCTATATCTCTGTTGCCTAGAAAATTTTTTGGCTATTCTACATCTCTTCTGCTTTCAAATGAATTTTTGGATTGTTTTCTCAACTTCTGTGAAATCTACTGTTGGGATTTCATTCAGGATTGCATTGCATCTGTACAGAAGTTTTGGAAATATGACTATTTTCACTATGTTGATTCTTCCTTCCCAGGGGCAAGGGATGTCTTTCCATCTTCTTATATCCTTTTCTATCTCTGTTTTTTTCACTGTGCTGTAATTTTCATTGTAGAGGCATTGTTTCTTCTTTGTTAGATTGATTCCAAGATATTTGTTTTTTTATATTATTGTTAAATGAATTGTTTTCCTAATTTGTTTTTCAGTGAGTCTATTATTTGTGTACAAGAAGGCTATTGATTTTTTGAGTGTTGACTTTGTATCACCTACTCTACTGAATCTGTCAATGAAATCTAGCAGTGTTTTGACAAAGTTCTTTGGATCTTGTTGGTGGAGTACCATATCAATAGCGAGTAATGACAGTTTAACTTCTTTTCCTATCTTTATTCCTTTTGTTTCTTTCTCATGTCTAATTGCTGTGATTAATGTTTCTAGAGCTATATTGAACAGGAATGGTGATAGTGGACATCCTTGTCTTGTTCCTGATTTTACCATGAAGGTTTTCAGTTTTTGACCATTTAGAATGATTTTGGCTATTAGTTTTTCATAGATAGCCTTTATCAGGTTGAGATAAAGGCTATCTATTGCAATTTTATGTAGGTTTTTTTTAAAAATCATGAATTGTTGTTGAATTTGTCAAATGCTTTTTCTGCATCTACTGAGATGATCATATGGTTTTTGTCTTTGACTCTGTTGATCTGGTGTATTACATTTATTAATTTACATATATCAAACCATCCTTGCATCCCTGGGATAAATCTGACTTGGTCAGGGTGTAGGATCTTCTTGATGACCCTCTATATTCTGTTTACCAGTATCTTATTGAGGATTTTTGCATCTATGTTCATTTAGGAGATTGGCCTGTACTTCTCTTTTTTGGTTGGTTCTTTCCCTGGATTGGAAATCAAAGTAATACTTGCTTTCAGGAATGAATTTGGAAGTATTGCTTCCCTTTCAATTTCACTGAAGAGTTTAAAGAGTAGTGATAATAGTTCTTCTCTAAATGTCTTGTAGAATTCACCAGTGAAGCCATCAGGACTTGGGCTTTTCTTTGTTGGTAATGTTTTAATTACATTTTCAATTTCTCTGAATGTAATTATGGTATTTAGACTTTTATATCTTTTTTGATCAACTTTGGAATTTCATATGTAGCTAGGTATCTGTACATTTCTTCTGTATTTTCCATTTTATTGGAGTATAGGTTTTCAAAGTAGGTATTGATGATCTATCTTCTGGGTTTCTGCTGGATCTGTTATGACTTCACCTTTTTTGTTACTAATTGTATAAATTTGAGTGTTTCCTTTTTTTGACAAGGTTGCTTAAGGGTTTATCAAATCTATTTATTCTTTTGAAAAACCAACTCTTTGATTCATTGATTTTTTGGTATAGTTCCATTAGTCTCCATTGCATTAATTTTTGCTCTGATCTTTATAATTTCCTCCATTGTACAAGCTTTAGGTTTGTCTTGCTCTTACTTTTCTAAAAGTTTAAGGTTAAAAATTCAGTTGTTTATTTGAACTCACTCTGTTTTACCAGTATGGGCATTTACTGCTATGGATTCCCCTAATAGAACTGCTTTCATTTTGTCCCATAGATTCCTGTATGTTGTATTCACATTATAATTTAATTGTAGAAACTGTCTAATTTATTCTTTGATTTCTGCTGTGACCCAATGGTTTTTTAGCAGTGTGTTATTTAATTTCCATTTGTTTGTGAAGTTCTTGCAGTTTCTTATGCTATTGATCTCCAGTTTAATTACCAGTTTATGGCCTGATAATATACAGGGGATAACTTCAATTCCTTTGCATTTACTTAAGCATATTCTGTGAACTAGCGTGTGGTCTATTTTGGAGAATGACCCGTTTGCAGCCAGCAATAATGTATATTCTGATTTTGTGGGGTGGAACACTCTGTAGATATCTCCTAAGTCCATTTGTTCTAAGAATTGGTTCAGTTCTGTTTTTCTTTTTTTTTTTTAATTTTTTTCTTTATACTGAGTTTATTGGTACATTCTAGGTATTCATTACTGGGATCTTGTACCCTTACATGACAGGTCTCGGTTCTCATTTTTTCCCCTTGTCCCTGCCCTCCCTTCACCCCTCCTTCAGTTCTGTTTTTCATTGTTGATTTTTTTTTGTCTAGATGATCTGTCTATTTGTGTCAGTGGAATATTGTTGTCCCCCACTACAATTGTATCAGTGCTTATTTCATTTTCCTATCCATAAATATTTGTTTTGAATAGTTGGGGACATTAGTACTTGGTTCATGCATATTTATGATTATCATTTCTTCCTCTTGTATTGTTCCCTTTACAATGAGGTAGTGCCCTTCTTTGTCTCTCTTAATTAGTTTTGGTCTGAAATTTATTCTATTCCTGCTTTTTCCTGGGCTCCTGTTGCATGAAGAACTGTTTTCCATCCTTTTACTCTCAGTCTGTGAATTTCTTTGTGATTAAGAGGGTTTCTTATGTACAATATACTGTTGGATTTTGCTTCTTAATCCATTCTGCCAGGCTGTTTCCTTTGATTGGTGAATTGAGGCCATTAATGTTGATGGTTGTAACTGTTATATACTGACTTCTCATTGTCATGTTATTTTCCTGTTGTTGGTTCTTTTCTTTTTTTATTTTTCCTTCTCTCCCTTTAATTTATTGCCTTGACTGGTATATTTTCTCTGTTGGCCCTTATGGAGATGTGCCCTACATTTTCTTTTTCCAGAATATTATTTAGAAGTGTTGGGAGTGCTGGTTTGGTGTTCATGAAATTTCTCAGGTGTTCTTTGGCATGGAAGTATCTTATTTCCCCATCAATTTTGAAAGATAGTTTTGCAAGATACAACAGTCTAGTTTGGAGGTTGTTTTCTTTCAGGACTAGAAATACCTCACTCCAGGCCCTCCTTTACTTGAGAGTTTGTGTTAAAAAGTCTGCTGTGATTCTGAAGGGCTTTTCTTTGCATGTGATTTGTTTCTTTTCTCTAACTGCTTGTAGAATTTTGTTCTTCTGTTGGGTTTCTGGGGTCTTGATTATTACATGTCTAAGTGCAGTTTTTTTTGTTTTTTTTAATCATGGCTAATTCACATTATATATGCCTCATTTATTGGTATGTCAAAAATTTCCCCTCTGGGAAATTTTCTGTCATTAATTCTGTGAACTGTTTGTTTATGGCATTTGTACTTTCTCCTGCTACTTCATGGATTCCCATCAGTCTTATATTATTCTTTGCATCATCTAAGAGTTGTTGGATTGATTTCTCATGGCCCTTACTGTTTTTAAGAGATGTCTCTTTTCATGGCCACTGACTGCAATCCTATCTTCTATATTTGAAATTCTATCTTCACATTCATTTACCTTGCTTTGAATGCTTTCTATAGAGTTTTTAATCTCCTGGATAGCTGTTTCAATCTGTTTCATGTATTCTATTTCATTGTTATGTTGGGCATTTGAGGTTTCCATTTCTTTCCTATATTGGGCATTCATGGTTTCCATCATGGTTCTGAGCTCATCTATTTTTTAAAAATCTATTTCTGTTCTAGAGTCTCTAATCATGTCATTTTTTCTCATTATCTCTGTGATTATCTGGGAAATTAGTTCTGTTTTGAATTTTTCTCAAGCCTCATTTATCTGTTTCTTTTAATTACTTTGTTATCAGTTCAGGGTGTCCAGATGGTTGACTGTCAGACTTTTCTACCTCATTTCCCCCAGAGTTTACCTTTGGAGGGTTAGAAGTCTGTGTTTGTGTCTTGTGTAAATGCCTTCTCATTTCTCTTTTTGTCATTGGTCCAATCCTTGGTTTAATTCCTGGGTTAAACTTCTATCTTCCAGATATAGCTGGTCTTTAGGTTTTGAGTCTCTAATGTTTCTGAGGCAATCTCATTTTCATTATACCAGGGAGGACAACTGATTAGATCAATCACAACACCTTAGCCAAGTGATATAATCAGCAACATAATAACATCAAGCACAGCATAGAAAATGATAATTTGTGCAAGTTATTAATCTATCACCTTTAACTGTGTGAATGAAATAAAAATTGAGGACCAGACCAAGATGTGTTTATAGTGAATAAACTATTCACTATACAACTTTACCCTTCAGGATGGGGATTTAGAAGGAGTTGGGGAGAGAGGGATAGATAAATAGATAGGATGGAGAAAGGTTAGAAATGAAGTCAAAGTACAGAGGAAGATTGCACAGACTTTAGGGAGCTGTTGAAGAGGAGAAGACAGAACAAAATATACCCAAGAACAGAACAAACTAACAGCAATAGGGTGGCTAGAGGCTGTAATCACTTTCTTTTAAAACTAATTGCAATTGAGATAAGGAAAAAGCGAAGAAAAGGAAAAGAAAGAAAATAAATTCAAATTAGAATAGGAACAGGAACAAAATAGAAGAGTAATGGAGATCGAGGTGGGATAGAGACAGAGAGTGACAGAGAAAGAAATGAAGATAAGAAAAAGAAGATTAACAAAGGAAAAAATTGAGAAAAGAAAAATAAAAATTTTAAGTGATTGAAGATAAGAGAAAAAAATACTTTGAAAATAAAAAAAATACATATAGAAATAGAGGGCCTTCTTCAGAGTATGTCTCTGTTGACACAATAGCCAGCATGGCCAAGAACGTGAAGGTCTATGTTAATTAGTCTCAGCAAGCCAGCAGCTGTCCCCTAAGGTTAAGGTTGATTTTTGACTGCAAAGCCCAAGTTGAAATCTCTGACCTCCTCCTGGTTTGAACTCTGCAAGTTTCTATTGCAGGTTCCAGATATCTTTCCCCTAAAGTTAGACCAGGTTCTGATGTGAGGTGCTGGTCCCTCCAACTTACCAAATATGGTGGTGTGGTGTGCCTTTATAGCAGATTTTCCTGTGGGCTTCAATTTTTATCTAGGAGCCTCAGAAAGGCCCTCTTTCTCTTGTTCCTGGCTGGGGGTGGAGGGCACTAACTCTGCTGTGTTGGCATCCACATGGCTGGGCTCCGCTGGTGCTCTGGGTCAAAATGGCAGGCCTACCAGAGGTTTATGAGCAACTGCTGGGCTCCTCTGGCACACTGGCTCCAGACATAGTTCTTTGAGGTATCTCCGAACTGACTCCTATGGTGGTTGCACCAGTCTGCACTCCCACCAGCAGTGGAGCAGGGTTCCTCTTTCCCCACAGCCCCATCAGCACATGTTATTGGTTGATTTCCTGATAGCAACCATTCTTTCTGGGGTGAGGTAGAATCTCAGTTTTGTTTTCATTTGCATCTATGAAATAGACAGTGATGTTGAACGTTTTTCCATGTTTATTTGCTATTTCTACTTCTTTGCCTGAGAAATGTCTGTTAATTTCAGATGCCTATTTTTGTTAGCAAAGTAGCTGGATCCAAGGTCAATACACAAAATCAACAGCTTTCCTATATACAAAAAACAGACTCACTGAGAGAGAAATGGGACAATTCCTTTCACAATAGCATCCAAAAAATTGAAATACTGAGGAATTCACCTAATGAAATAAATAAATGATCTCTACTCTGAAAAATACAACATGCTGAAAAAAGAGATTGAAGAGGATATCAGAAAATGGAAAGACATTCCTTGCTCCAGGGAAGGAAGAATCAACAGTGAAAATTGCCATATTTCCAAAATTACTATATAGAGTCAATGCAATCTGAATAGAAATCCAAGCAGCATACTTCACATAGTTTGGAAGCTATCCAAAAATTCATTTGGAAGAGAAGGACATGTAGAATAGCAAAAGCAGTTCTAGGCAATAAAGACAAGGTAGTGGGTGTCACAAGCCCCAATTTGAAACTATCTTATAAGGCTACTGTGATAAAAACAGCATGGTACTGGCAAAGAAACAGGATCAGTGAACCACTGCTGGTGGGAGTATAGACTAAAGGGATCAGTGGAACAGATGACAAGATGCAGACACAACTCCAGACACACTCAGCCACCTCAACTTTGACAAAGGAGCCAAACACCCTCACTTGAAGAAAGACAGCCTCTTTAATAAATGATGCTGAAAATACTGGGTTTCAACTTGCTAAGGATTAAATCTAGAACTATATATCTCACCATGCACTAAACTAAAATAAAAATTGATTACAAATCTAAATATTAAAATAGAAACACTAAACCAGCTGTAAGAGTGATTAGATAGAACTCTTGAAGATATTGGTGTAGGAAAAGATTTATGAACAGAACCTGATGACGATAAACTAGCACATTCAACAAGTGGGATCTCTTCTTATTAAAAAACTTCTATACAGCAAGAGAAACAACTAATAGTGTGAAGAGACAACCCACAATGTGGGAAAAACTTTTCACCAGGTGTTTCTTAGGCAAAGATCTACTGTTTAGAATATATAACGAATTTAAAAAAAATCAGATCTCCCAAATTTAAAGACATTGAACATTTTTTTAAAGTAAACAGTTTAAGTGTACAGTATTTCCTGTGGCTTCTGTAAGGATACTTTTGCGCTGGGGATTTAGTTCAGCAGTTGCAGTGCCTACCTCTCAAGACCAAAGGCCTGAGTTAGATCCTCAGTACAAAAAAAAAAAAAAAAAAAAAAAAATTTAAAAAAAAAAAAAAAAAAAAAAAAAAGAATTTTATTTCACTAATGAAGTAACATAGTTCTTACTTAAATTAAGCATCGTTGCAGACATGTTGCCCATTTTCTGGAGGCTGTAGTTAAGTAAAAATGAACAATATTCTTTGATATCTGGAATATAACAAAAATTCCACAATATTAAGAGAAAACAGTGTTTAACCTCATTACCAGACAGTCAGCTTTCACTAGTTGGATATTTCCTTTAGTTTTCACTTCAAAATTCCACTGTGCTGTGAAAATGCAATTTCAGCCAGTTACTATACTCATAGATGAGGTAAATTTAATCCCTTTCATTCTGGATGAAATAAAACTGATACATTTTTTACTATTTTGGTGAAGTCTTGAATGAAAAACATCCTATTTAATAGACTATGTTTTTTTTCAAAACTCTCTTGGAAATAAAAGTGGTGTTGTAAGAATATACCCACCCAAATGAATATTTCTAATTAATAATTGACAGATATAAATTATAATGAGGGCCTCCAATTTACTTTGAGCTCTTAATATATAAAAAAACTTTTAAAGAAGACATAATCTATATTTTCTTTGATCATGTTCTATTATATGTACAGTTTAAATTAGGCTTTTGCAGGTAGATTAAAGCAGAAATTTCTTCTTTCTTCAAGAATGTAATCTTCACAGTCTTGTCTACTTTCATTTGAATAACTCATCAAGTGCAGTATTTATTTTCTATAAACTCATAATCATCAAAAGTCCTCTACATAATAACACAGAATCATATACGTATGACATACAATACTGACAAATGGCATATATGAGGTACATGCATACATGAGTGAATTCACTCCCCAAGTAGCCTGGCTGTGTATCATCAGGCACTGTATTGGACATTGGAGCTATAGAAGTGACACAGACAGACACAATTCCTAATGCACATAGCTTATTATTTGCAGGAGAATGCAGCTATCCTGCCTTCCTTCTCACTTACACAAGTGTAAAATTTCTGTAAAAGAAAACCCCTAAAACAGCACATGCACATTTCATGGAAAACCATGCACCCATCTAGGAAGGAAATTTGAATATTTATACATTCCCATGGGAACATGTACTTAAAATTCAAGAGATTTCCAAACTTGATTTTCATTTGTCTAAGATTTCTAGCCTTTGATAAACAGGGAATCTAACAGCTACCAAGTTTGTATGGGTTTACATCCCAATTCTGCTATTTTTAAATTTTGGAATCTTAAATATATGACATACTTCTTTTCTCTTACTTTACTGTAAAATAAAGATTATACTGATATCTACCCAACTGTCTTATTGTGGTGTTTTCTGGGGATTACTGGATTAATACATGTATAATACTTAAAATAGTGCTTGGCACATAGTAGATACTCAGTAAAAGTTAGCTGGGCATGGTGGTGCATGCCTGTAATCCCAGGAAGATTGCCATGAGTTCAAGGCCAGCCTGACCTACATAGTGAGTTCAAGTCCAGCCTGAATTACAATGGGGGAGCCTGTCTCAAACAAACAAACAAACAAACAAACAAGGTAGATGCATTATACAGCAGATATCCTTCCCCGAGATATAGGCTTTGAAGAATAATTTTATTTATATTTCTGTTACAATTAATTATTTAATGAAAGTCTTTACTTTTTATATTGGGTGGAAATTTTCTCAACTTTGAAAAACACAGTCTAATTTTGGTAAATTTTAAGATGGAAGATGTTTTTAAGGGAATTTCTTCCTGAAGACTCTCCATGGCTTAATTTTGGACTTTCCACTAATGTCCTCTGGGCGTCAGGTTTCCTATGCAACAAAAACACAAAACAGATATCATGAGACTGAGCTAATGGTGGCCTATAATACTGAGGGCCTGGATGGTTGGTTGAAGTTTTTTCCTAGCAACTCAGTAATGCCAAGAATGAGTGGGCCAAGAAGGAGAGTTATGGCTCTTTGCAAACCCAAAAGAAGCCATTCTCAGTCTGCACTTGACATGTCTGAGGGTTTAGAAGACTATTTTGTGGTACAGCTGAATCCCCAGTGTGCTGTGTTCCCAGGGAAGAAAACCAATAACAACAGATCGCACAGCTCATACCATTTGCTAAATGGGCTTCCTCACAAGTGAGGCTCTGGGAGGAATCTCACAATTTCCTGCCACTTTGTCTCTGAAGGGTAAGCAAGGAGAGTTTTCTCATTTCAGCTGCTTTCATTTCTTCAGGCTGTGTGGCTATGTCTTTACTTTTCATTTTTACTTTCACTCTAACACTTGTGTCAGCTTCATGCTGCTCAACAGCACTCAAATGAGATAAATTCAAATCAAACTTCTGGATTTCACCTATCTTGAATTATAACATGAAAGATTTCTCATATCTACTTTTCATTCTTGATAGTAATAGTAACCAAGATGAGGCAAGACATTGTGTCACAGAAACACTGTACTCACATGGTTTATATCCAAGCTTTCAAAGAACCATTTGTTGCCTGAATTTTTACTAACATTAATTTATTTCACTGTAATGTGCTTTCATGTAACTAGAATAAACAAAGTTTAATAATTTCCTAGGGACCAGATTCTAGTTTCTGGCAGAATTTTGTAATCAACTAACTCTTTGAAACACATTTTGCCTGATAAACACTGTTTTTTAAAGATCTAACACCACATTTAATCATCTAAAATGACTCAGTTTAATCCTCCAAAATGCAGCAGTTCATATTCAATAAGCCCTTAACTCTAACTAGCTGATCTTTGATGTTAGTTTTAATATTGTTGGGTCCCATTCATCATTCAAATAGATCCCTGTGGCTTGTCAGCTTACTCAGCAGGGAAAAGACTTGGAATCTGAAAGACTTGAGCTAATGATTATCTTGGCCATGAGAGTGTAACACCATGATTTGAGTGTTCTCACCTCTTGAGTACCTAATGTTCTTTCTTCTCGAATTCATTAAGGAGTGATTAAGCTGTCATTTCTAAGAAATCAGAACTATAATGTATCAATAACTGAGATTTAGAGGAAATCTAATTGTTAATCACCCAATCACCCAACACCTAGACAAAAGAATAGAAATGATCTTGGGAAACTCTCTTTTTCATAGGTGAGAAAACTCACAGGAGTTTTATAATAGTAGCATTTATTTTTAAATTTTCATAGATACAGAGCTTTGATATGACCAAGGATAGGCTTAATTTTAGTGGTGGATAGAGTGGTAGCTAGAATGTTTAAAGAAAATATTTTTATAAAGGAATCAAGGTTTTTTAAAAGCCTGATGAAATCCCGAAAGGGACAGTATTGCAGGAAGTTATAGTGAAGAGATGTGCCATGTCTTTGTATTTGCTATTATTTCTTCTGGGAATATCCTTCATCTCTTTAATAACCTAAGACTTACATCTTATTCTTCAAAAATTTATTTAGAATTTGACTTCTTATGTAGAATCTTTCCTGGGCTGAATTAGTGAATCATTCATTTGTATCAAGTCTATGTGCTCGCAATAATTTTTAGGCTTTTTAACTTAGTAATTAAAGCATAACTGGCCAACGGAACACATCTCAATTAATTTTCCTACTTGCAAATATTTATTTAAGGTCTTCTTTTCAAAACACTTTGTATGATGTATAGATAAATTTCAAACCAATGTCAGCTTATTTTTAAAGTAAATTTATTTATCACTTTTTTCCCAACATCCAAAAATTGAGTCTGTGCATTTTTATATGATGAGTCTAAAGACTCTTTTCAAATTCTTTTGGTATTGGGCAGTGGTGTTCAAGAACT
This sequence comes from Fukomys damarensis, assembly GCF_012274545.1. NCBI lineage: Eukaryota > Metazoa > Chordata > Mammalia > Rodentia > Bathyergidae > Fukomys > Fukomys damarensis. The sequence goes on along the minus strand of NW_022900936.1, from coordinate 44,060,997 downwards.
CTTTGGTTTTCATAATCGAAGGTGATAATTTAAAGTTTTATATTTTGAATTGATAGAACAATTTTGAATGTATTGAAGAATACTGGGATTTCTTATGTGATTAGACTATTTATTTTGCTGTTTGTTTAACTGAATTACATTTCTCTTCGAAATTAAATTCCTTCAGAAATTGTCTGAGAGCTTGTACTAGTCAAATTTTCAGAATTTGCCTGATAGTTTATCAGGAACTATGCAGTCCCCTAAACTCTGAGGATTCTGTTATCCTTTCTGAGATCTGGCAACTTTCACTGCCTTAATTGCATGGCTTGCATGTGACAGCTGTTGACTCTTATAGACCTTTTAAGCCTGTATCATAATTTATTCTTTTTGAAGACAGTAAAAGCAACAGCAGTATAATTTATGACAATGTTTAACAGTTTCTTTTTCATGTACACTCTCCAACATTTTATTTTTTCTAATTTTCTTCTTGAGAGGAAACTTGCAGAACCTCTAATCCTTCAAAAGAATCAAGTAGAGAATGCAAGCATTATGCAGAGAGGTCAACATGAAAAATCTCAATTAGGGAATGGGTTATTAAGATAACTTCCCCTAGATTCTGAAACTTAACTCTTAAGAAACAGAGTGAGAATTGCATTTGCCCATGAAACTTTAAAAGCAAGATCTGAAAAGAATAGAATGCTATACTCCTAAGTGAAATAAATCTCACATGTGTAAATACTGAATAGTTTCTCTGGTGTGAAAAACTATAATGGTACATAACATCCTAATGAGATAATTGACAATGTGAAATAGGAAGAAAAGGGCTAAAGGGGTAGGGAAAGTGGGAAGGGTAGGGGAAAGGTAATAAAGGCAAAGAAAAAAATATGAGAAACTGAAAAAATGGAAATAAAATGTTTGTAAATGGGGAGGGGAGGAGCGGGTGAAGAGAGGGCAGGGACAAGGGCAAAAAAATGAGAACCAAGACCTGTCATGTAAAGTACAAGCTCCCAGTAATGAATGTAACTGTACTGTATACCTAAAATGTACCAATAAACTCAATTTTAAAAAATAGAATAGAATGTTGCATTTTTCAGAGCAGGAATTATTAAAGTGCTACCTTAATTTTAATAAGGAAACTGAAGCAAAGAGGTTAAGGCCTTGTTCAAGATTATATAGCTAAGCTATCTCCAAAACCTCAAAGGCAAGTGAGTTGGCCTGGCTAAAACAAAGAGGATCAGATTTTATTTAGTTTTAGGAGAATAAGAGCATTGGTATGTGCAATTGCCTTGGGTGAGGATGCACATATTGGTTACATCTGCATGTCCTTTCAAACAGTTCCCCACATGTAGTTATGAATCGTAGGAAACATTGATTATGAAATACAAGTGAAATGAGCTCCTTGCTTCAGTGACTTAAGTTTATATCTCATTTCCTACTTAAAATCTACTTTTAGCTGTATTGTCCTTGGCCCAACAAATGGTAACTGAATGGTTTCAGATATCAAACATGTAAAGATAATAGTGAAGCACCCAAGAAGGAGCTATATATTCCTTCATTTTGTAATATATTGTCTGAAACAGCAAAAATTTGGAAACTACCTATTTATCAATAAAATAAATACCTTAAAATAAATTATAAGAAGTTTCCAATGTATTACATATTTAGAAGTGAAAGAGAAACCAGAGACATTATAATGTATACATTATGCTTGTGGGCATTTAAAAATATTCATGTTTAAGTATGAGAAATTTTCAGAAGCAAACATAACTTAATAGTTGTCATCTCTGGAAAGAGACTTGGAATTATGGCATAAAGGAGCTCATCTTTCATTATATATCACTTATAATGCAATATTCCTGTCTGCTCTCATATTTTCATGTAATTAAAGAAACAACAAAGGTGTAGGGACAGTAAGAAGGATAGGGAAGGGGGAATAAGGGAAAAGGAAAAAAATATGAGAAAATGTAAAAATGGAATTAAAGTGTTTGAAGGCAAGGAGGGGAGGAGAGGATGAACGGAGGGTGGGGACAGGGAAAAAAATGAGAACCAAGACCTGGCATGTAAAGGTACAGGATCCCAGTAATGAATGTAACTGTACTGTCTACCTAGAATGTACCAATAATTTAAATAAATTTAAAAAAACACATATATCACCTATGGCAAATTTCCCATTAAAGTTTAAGTGAAGAACCAAAATGGAGTATTTCTCTGTATCTTAATTTTTTTGTTTCGTTTTGTGTGCTGCACTAAGTGTTTTATCATTTGCATTCAGATCCATGTCTCTCCCTTCCTGATAGTTTGCACTGCAGAACACCATATAAACTACATTCTCAAATTCCTTCACCAGTTGGTTTTTACTCAATATTGACCAGAGTAAGGAAATGGAAAGATAAAGGAGAACCTATCTGAGAAAAAGCATGGGTGGTTCCCACCTCTTTGCTGCTAGTAACAGCTCTGCTTGAGTGTCCTCTGTGACTTCAGCTCTCTCCACAGTCTCAGCTTCTAGTAGGTAATCCTTTCTGAGTTCTAGCATCCTGGTGGGCCCAGCTAATGGACTGTTGTAGCCAGGAATATCAACCCTCTTTTCCTAATACAGCATCTCTCTTCTAGCCTAATATAGCAGCTTTCTGCTGTTAATTTTTAGGTAACTTTTCTCCCACTGTTTGCTGGTTTGGCTATTCTAATGCTGTCATACCTACTTCCTATATTGTGTTCTTCGTGCTGAATTATATGTCAGGATTCTGTTTTGTAAACTAAATCCTGACTGATAAATTCACTATTGAAAATGATACATTTTTATCTCTTATTTTTTGAATAAGTGATTACAATAATTAACTCTTACTAAGAATTTTATGTGTAACCTTATTTATTCCTCCTAGTTTTTGGTTTGCTATTGTCCTAGCCAAACATAATTTAGAATGGAATTTCCTTATGTTTGTTTGATTGTTTCGGACAGTTTCAGAGAAGAGGAGGTAGAAACACCTTTACATTACAAATCTTAAGTCCATAGACCAGTGTTTGTCAAACTTGAAACAAATATTTCCAAACCCACCCACCCCCAGAAGTTTCTGGTCCAGTATGTCTGAAGTAGGACCATAGAGTTACAGTCATACAAGTTCCTAGCTGAAGCTGATGACACTTGACAAGGGTCACATAAGAGTACACTTCTGGTCTTGAGATAGATTGAATCCCAAGGCATGCATGTCAGTTGGAATTTTCTTTATTTATTCATGTTAAAAGAGAAATTGGCATATGTTTTGTGATATTGCTAGGTAAACACATTCTGAAAGTCCAGTGAAAAATGTTTATTTTTTTATTCATTAATTTTATTGGTACATTTTAGGAATACAATATACTGACATTCATTATTGGGAATTTGTACCTTTGCATAATATATCTTGGTTCTTATTTTTTTCCCCCATTCCAATGACCTCCTTTCAGCCCCTCCACCCACTATGTGTTTCACTTAAGAGTATGGCCTGAATGTGCATCCATTTAGCTATAAATGTCTCTAATTTTTCATTCTTTTGGTGAGTAGTACTCCATTTATTTATTTTTTTAAATCACATTTTCTTTATCCAATCTCCAATTGATGGGCAACTGGGCTGTTTATTTTCTTTTTTGTTTTGGTTTTGGGTTTTCTTGAGAGAGGGTCTCACTATGTAGTTGAGAATGACCTGGAACTCACTATGTACTCAGGCTGGTCTCAAACTCACACAGCGATCCTCCTGCCTCAGCCTCCAGAGTGATGGGATTACAGGTATGTGCCACCACGCCTGGCCAACTGGGCTGTTTTTAAGTTTTAGCGATTTAACTTTACTACTACAAACATGGGTGCACATATATCGCTGTAGTATAAGTCTTTTAATTCTTTTTTTTCTTTTTTTGAGTTTATTGGTACATTCTAGGTATACAGTACAGGTTACATTCATTACTGGGATCTTGTGCCTTTACATGACAGGTCTTGGTTCTCATTTTTTCCCCTTGCCCCTGCCCTCCCTTCACCCCCTCCTCCCCTCCTCATTTACAAACACTTTATTTCTAAGTTTTCCTTTTCTCATATTTTTTTCTTTTCCCTTATTCCTTTCCCCTACACTTTCCACTTTCCCTACACCTTTTAAGTCTTTTGGAAAGATAACCAACAAGGGAATAGTTGGGTCAAAAGGGATCTCTAATCCTATTTTTGTGTGGTATCTCTATACGGATTTCCACAGTGGTTGCACCTCATATCCACCAGAAGTGGAGCAGTGTTCTTTCCCCACAGCCCCACCAGTGTATGTTATTAGTTGATTTCTTAATAGCAGCCATTCTTTCTGTGGTGAGTTGCAATCTCAGTGTTGTTTTCATTGCATCTCTCGAATGAACTGTGATGTTGAATATTTTTCATATGTTTATTTGCTATTTCTACTTCTTTGTCTGAGAAATGTCTGTTCATTTCAGATGCCCAATTTTGGATTGGGTCTTTAAATTTGGGAGGTTTGCTTTTTAGAGTTCTTTATACATTCTAGATTGTAGACCTTTGTCTGAAGAACAGCTGGTAAATTTTTTTCCTTACATTGTGGGTTGGTAGTTTCTGTTGTTGTGCAGAAACCTTTTAATAAGTAGAGACCCCATTTGTTGTCTGTGCTAGTTCATATGCAACTGAGGTTTTCTTCATGAAATCTTTCCCTACCAGTGTTTTTAACAGTTCTATCTAACCTCTCTTCCAGCCAGATTAGTGTTTCTGCTTTGATGTTTAGATATTTGATTCATTTCAATTTTGGGTTAGTACGTGGTGAGAGATATAGGTCTAGTTTTAATCTTTGACAAGTTCAAACTCAGTTTTTTCCACAGTATTTATTAAAGAGGCTATCTTTCCTCCAGTGAGGGTATTTGGCTCCTTTGTCAAAGATGAGGTGGCTGAGTATGTCTCGAGTTGTTTCTTTACCTTTCAGTCAGTTCCACTGATCCTCAGGACTGTTTCTTTGCCAGTATTATGCTGTTTTTATCACAATAGCTTTGTAGTATAGTTTCAAGATGGGGATTGTGATACCCCATACCTTATCTTTGTTGCCTAGAATTACTTTTGCTACTCTATGTCTCTTCTTGTTCCAAATGAATTTTTTGATTATTTTCTCAAGGTCTGTGAAATATGCTGTTGGAATGTGAATTGGAATTGCACTGAGTCTACATAGCAGTTTTAGAAATATGGCCACTTTCACTATATTGGTTCTTCCTACCCAGGAGCAAGGCATGTCTGCAATTTTTGATACCCTCTTAAATCTCTTTTTTTCAGAGTAGAGGTCTTTGATTTATTTCATCAGGTTGATTCTTTGGTATTTCTTTTTTTAATGCTATTGTGAAGGCAGTTGTTTTTCCAGGTTCTCTCTCAGTGAGTCTTTTGTTTGTACACAAAAAGGCTATTTATTTTTGTGTTTTGACCTTATATTCAGCTACTTTACTGAATTTGGCTATTAAGTCTAGAAGACTTTTGGTGGGGTTCTTGGGGCCTTCTATATGGAGTATCATGTCATCTGCAAGTAATGACAATTTAATTTTTTTGTTTCCTATCTTTATTCCTTTTATATCCTTTTATCTAATTGCTGTGGCTAAAGTTTTTAAAACTATACTGAACAGTAATGGTTATAGTTAATATCCTTGTCTTGTTCCTGATTTTAGCATGAAGGATTTCAGTTTTTGCCCATTTAGTGTGATATTGGCTGTTGATTTTTATAAATAGCTTTTTATCAGGTTGAGATAGAGACCATCTATTCCAGTTTTCTGTAGGGGTTTTTTTTAACATGAATGAGTATTGAATTTTGTTGAACAGTTTTTCTGCATCTATTGAAATGATCACATGTTTTATGTCCTTGGCTCTATTAATATAGTGCTTTACATTTTTTAATTTGCATATATTGACCCATCCCTGCATCCCTGGCATGAATCCCAGTTGATCAGGGTGTATGATATTCATGATGATCTTCTGCATTTTGTTTTCCAGTATCTTATAATTTTTTTGTTTCCCAGTATCTTCCCAGGATTTTTGCATCTATGTTCATTAGTGAGAATGACCTATAGTTCTCTTTCTTGCTTGGATATTTCTCTGTCTTTGGGATCAAGGGGATGTTTGCCTGCAGGAATGAATTCAGGAGTATTGCTTCCCTTTCAATTTCATCCAGTAAAAATCTCTTTGGCATTTGACTTGGTGGGGAATATTTTGCTCACTTTTCCCCCCTCAAATAATTAATTTTACTCTAGATCATCCTCTTTTTTTCCAGCTGGCCTCAAATTTTCTAAATATAATGACTACAAGGTCTTATATTTTGGTAGTTTATATGGGTACTTCTCTGCCCAGAAAATGTCTGCATAGTTTTTAGTCCTAAGCTACTCAGTAGATACCTAGTTATTAAATAGAGCTTTGCCATGTGGCTAAAAGTATTGCACCTGAATGCTTTCACTGTGGACAATAAATTTTTAGGTTTGACAGTTCAATGGCTTTCTCATCCCTATCTCAAATTGTCTCCCTTCCACAATATAGGACAGAGATTGGCCCAGTAAATTTCATGTTTTATCTGGCAGAAATCTGCGGGGTTCATCTGGAGAAAAATAGAAGTTTGAAAATGGTAACATATATTTTATTTCAGTACTGGGGATCAAACCCATAGCCTCCTATATGCTAAGGTAAGCACTCTGCCATTTAGATATATCCTCAGTCAAGATAATAAATTTTTGATTACGTATTAATTTGGATGAATGACAATAAACTTGAAAACTCAGGAACTGTATCCGGGAAAATAATTTCATCTTTTGCATGTAGATCATGGTTACTTTTTTCACGGTGTCATTTCTTCTGCTGCCTATAAATTATAAGCTACTGTGCATACAGAGTTCATACATGAATCTGTGTTTGTAGCTGAAGGATAATTCTGGTATTTGTTATTATACACAAGAAATGCTAATCTCTAATAATGGAAAGCTTTGATCACTGAAAATTATTATAATCCCCTTTCTAAAAAATGTAATGCTGTCAATTAGAGGGCAGAATCATCCCTTAGTTTCAGCAGAACTTCCAGATGCATTTACTGAGTTTAAAATGAGTTCAGAGTAGTGTGCCTGGGAAAACTATTTGAAGATATACATACTTTTCAGAAGAGCTAAGAGAATGAGGACATCACAGCAGTTTCAGTTCTTTCATATTTTATCTTTACAATCTTTGTAAAATAGTCCCAGTCCGTGATCATGTAGATAACTATAAATTTGTAGAAATAATCATTATGATGATGAAGAAAAGTAATTAAGGATCAAATAGATAGGTTAAAAATCAGCTGGAATAAATAAGATTTTAAATATCAAGATGGCAACTCTCAGGCCTCCCAAAAATACCTTTCTTCTTGTGGGGCCCAACTTCATGGTTTCAGATGGAACCACAAGTGTGAGTGGCACAGTTTGCTGCCAGGTATCTACCACCCAGTCCAGGAAGCCATCACATCCTCTGTTCTCTCTCTTATTTAGTTTGAGACTGCTTTCAGACACACTTTATCAAACCACAGGTTAAAGACATTTAATTCTGTAATAAAACCAACTTTAAAACCTTTGTAGTGTGTCATTTCATCAGGATGCCCTTTGAATTTCCAGGGAAAAGCTACAGACTTTCAAATACACAATCACAGAATTTCTGCTGGTACCCACCTGTGTTCCCCAGATGTCTACTTAATTTCCCATTACATATTTTCTTTTCTCATATGTGCCATCACCCAATAGAACTATTCATTTTTTACACTCAAAATATAGCATCTTCAATATTTAGTAGAATAGCTGGAGAGGAATGGTGAGAGGTGCAGCTGTATGGAGCTAGAAGGCTACTAAAGCCTCACCCTCTGGGCCTCAGTGGAGGAAAGGTGAGAGGTGCAGCTGTGGGAGTGCCTACAGCTCCCTACCTGCCTGCATGCCTCTGGCCTCCTGGCTGGCACCACAGAGAAACAGGGAATCATTAAGACCATTGTTCTGAGCTCCAGCCTTGATTTTGATTTAATTCACATGGTTAAAGGTGGTAGATTAATAACTACCACAAATTGTCATTTTCTAGGCTGTGCTTGATGCTTTTGTGTTGCTGATTGCATCACTTGGGCTAAGATGCTGTGTTTGATCTAATCAGTTGTCCTTCCTTGTATTATGAAAAAGAGATTACCTGAGTCATTAGAGACTCAGAACCTTAAGACAAATTATAATAGGAAGATTGAAGTATTAACCCAGGTATCAAACCAAGGACAGTACCAACAATGAAAATCAAAATGAGAAGACATTCAAGCAAGGCACAAGCACAAACACAGGCTGCCAGTTCACCAAAGGCAAATTCTGAGTAAAATGAGGTGGTTTAAAAGTCTGATAATCAACCACCTGGACACCCTGACCGGAGAGCACAGGAAGTAACAAAACAGATGGATGAGGCTCTAGAAAAATTCAAAACAGAAATAATTTCTGAGATAACTAGAGATGTGGTGAGCAGAATGAATAACATGATTAGAGACTCTAGAATGGGGACAGATTTTAAAAAAATATGTGAGTGCAGGACCATGATAGAAGTCATGAATTCCAAGCTTAGGATGGAAATGGAAACCATGAATGTCGAACATAGGAAAGAAATGGAATCCATGAATCAGATTCAGATAGATATCCAGGAGATTAAAAGCTCTATTGAAAGTATACATAACAGACAGAGCCAATCTGAAGATGGGATATTGGATAAAGAAGACAGGATGGTGGTCAGAGACCATGAAAAGAAGGATCTCTTAAAAAAAGAGTTTAAAAAAATATGAGTGCAGGACCATGATAGAAGTCATGAATTCCAAGCTTAGGATGGAAATGGAAACCATGAATGTCGAACATAGGAAAGAAATGGAATCCATGAATCAGATTCAGATAGATATCCAGGAGATTAAAAGCTCTATTGAAAGTATACATAACAGACAGAGCCAATCTGAAGATGGGATATTGGATAAAGAAGACAGGATGGTGGTCAGAGACCATGAAAAGAAGGATCTCTTAAAAAAAGCAAGGAACCATGAGAAAACAATCCAACAGCTTCTAGATGACACAAAGAAGAATAATATAATACTGATAGGAGTCCGTGAAAAGGAGAAAGTACAAATGACATTAAAAAACTGTTCACAGAATTAATGACAGAAAACTACTTAAACAGAAAAAGAATTTGACGTAAAGATAAGTGAGGCTGATAGGATGCCAGCTAGCCATGATCACAAAAAATCTACACCTAGACATACAATAATCAAGATCCCAGAAATCCAACAGAGTAAAATACCACAAGCAGTTAGAGAAAATAAAGAAATTATATGAAAAGGAAAGCCCATCAGAATCACAGCAAACTTTTCAACCTAAACCCTCAAGTCAAGGAGATAACAACCTCTAAGCTAGACTAATGTATCCTGCAAAACTGTCTTTCAAATTGATGGGAAAATAAGATACTTCCATGACAAAGAACACCTGAGAAACTTCATGACTAGTAAACCAGCATTTCAGACAATTCTAAATAATATCCTGCACAAAGACAATGAAGATCAGGACTCCATGAATCCCAACAGAGCAAATCCAGCAAGCAAGGCAAGAAATTAAAAGGAGAGAGGGCAAAATTAAAAAAGAGTGAACAATAGGAAAATAACATGATGATAAGTCAATACATATCAGTTATAACCATCAATATTAATGGCTTCAATTTAACAATCAAAAGAAATAGACTAGCAGAATGGATTAAGAAGCAAAACCCAATACACCTAACTAAAAAAGTAGAGGTAGCTATCTTATTTGCAGACAAAGTAAATTTCAAACCAAAACTAATTAACAGAAACAAAAAAGATCACTACATCCTTGTAAAGGGAACAACACAAGAGAAAGAGATGACAATCATAAATATATATGCACCAAATATTAATGCTACAACTATACAAAACAAATATTAAGGGACATGAAAAAAATCAAATAGGCATTAATACAATTATAGTAGGGGACCTCAATATTCCACTGTCAGAAATAGACAGATCATTTTAGACAAAAAAAAATCAACAATGAAACACTAGAACAGAACCAAGTTTTTGAAAAAATGGATATAATAGATGTCTACAGAGTGTTCCACCCCACAAAATCAGAATATACATTTTATTCAGCTACACATGGGTCATTCTCCAAAACAGACCACATACTACCTCATGGAACATGTTTAACTAAATGCAAAGGAGTTGAAATTACCTGATGTATATTATCAGACCACAATGCAATTAAATGGAAGATCAATAGCCTAAGAAAATGAAAGAACTTCACAAACACATGGAAATTGAATAACACTCTCCTGAACAACCAATGGGTCACAGAGGAAATTAAGAATTTAGATAGTTTTTACAAATACATGATAATGACAGTACAACATACAGGAGTCTATGGGACACAACGAATGCAGTTCTACAATGAAAATTTATAGCAGTGAATGCCCACACTAGAAAAACAGAGTGAGCTCAAAGAAACAACCTAATGCCAAATCTTAAGCTTGTAGAAAAAGAAGAGCAAGACAAACCAAAAGCTGGTGTAAGGGAGGAAATTATAAAGATCAGAGCAGAAATTAATGAAATGGAGACTAAGAGAATTTTACATAAAATGAATGAAAGAGTTGTTATTTTGAAAGAGTTGTTATTTTAAAAGAATAAACTTGATAAACCCTTAGCCAACCTTTAAAAAAAAAAAAGGAAAGAAAAGACTCAAATCCAATAAAATCACTGCAATTAGGAATGAGAAAGATGAAGTCACAACAGATCCAGGAGAAATTCAGAGGCTCGTCAGTACTGACTTGGAAAGCCTGTACTCTAATAAAATGGAAAATATAGAAGAAAGGACATGTTTCTCGATACATATGAATTACCAAAGTATATACAAAAATTCTAAACAACCCAGTTACAATCAGTGAAATTGAAAATATAATAAAAAAATTTACCAACAAGGAAAAGCACTCATCCTGATGCCTTCACTGTTGAATTCTACAAGACATTTAGAGAAGAATTACTGCCACTACTCTTTAAACTTTTCAGTGAAATTGAAAGGGAAGCAATACTTCCAAATTCAGTCCTGGAAGCAAGTATTACTTTGATTCCAAATGCAGGGAAAGAGCTAACCAAAAAAACAAACAAAAAACAAAACAACAACAACAAAAACAACAAAAAACAAAAAACCACCACCACCAACAACAACAACAAAAAAAACAAAAAACAAAAACAGAAAAACACATAAATACAGGCCAATCTCCTGTATGAACAAAGATGCAAAAATCTTAATAAGATACTGGCAACAAAATACAGAGGGTTGTCAACAAGATCATACACTCTGACCAATTTGGATTTATCCACCAGATATAAGACTGGTTCAACACATGTAAATCAATAAATGTAATACACTGTATTAACAGAGTGAAAGACAAAAACCATATGATCATTTCAAGTGATGCAGAAAAGGCATTTAACAAAATTCAACACCCATTAATGACAAAAACCCTGCAGAAAATTGGAACAGATGGTCTTTGTCTCAACTTGATAAAGGCTATCTATGGCAATGCAATAGCCACCAAGTGCTAAAAAAATTGAACACCTTCACACTAAAATCAGGAATAAGCAAGGATGCCCACTATCATCACTCCTGTTAAATATAGTTTTGGAAACATTAGCCACAGTAATTAGACAACAGAAACAAATAAATACAATAAAGATAGGAAAGGAAGAAGTTAAACCATCATAATTTACTGATGATATGATGTTCTCTATAGCAGAGCCAAAAAACTCCACCAAAAGACTGCTAGACTTCATTGACAGACTTAGAAGAGTATCTGGACACAAGGCAAACACTAAAAAATCAGTAGACTTTTTGTACACAAATAACAAAATCACTGAGAGATTAATTAGTGAAACAATCTGTTTCACAAAAGCAGGCAAAAAAAAGAGAGAAATATCTAGGAATCAATCTAATGAAGGAAATAAAGGACCTATACATGGAGAACTACAACAATCTGAAAAAAGATTGAAAAGGATATAAGAGAATGGAAAGATATCCCTTGTTCCTGGGTAGAAAGAACCAATATAGTAAAAATGGCCACACTTCAAAACTGCTATGTAGATTAAATGCAATCCCAATTGAAAACCCAACGTATATTTCATAGCACTAAATAAAACAATCCAAAAATTCATTTGGAACCAGAAGAGACCTAGAAGAGCAAAAGCCATTCTAGAAAATAGATATATGGCATGGGATATCACAATCCCCAACTTGAAACTATATTACAAAGCCACTGAGTTAAAAACAGCATAGTACTGGCAAAGAAACAGACCCGAGGATCAGTGTATTAGATTAGAAGATGCAGAAACAATTCAAGGCATACTCAACTACCTCATCTTTGACAAAGGAGCCAACCATCCTCACTGGAGGAAAGATAGCTTCTTTAATAAATGGTGCCAGGAAAACTGGATTTCAACTTGCCAAAAATTAAAACTAGACCCCAGTCTTTCACCATGCACTAACCTAAAATCCAAGTGGAATACTTATCTAAATATTAAAACAAAAATACTTAACTTGTTGGAAGATAAATTAGGTTGAACTCTTAAAGACATTGGCATAGGAAAAGACTTGATGAACAAATACTCAGTAGAACAGGAACTAGCACAAAGAATCAACTACTGGGATCTCATCTTATTAAAAAGCTTCTGCATTGAAAAAGAAACCACCAGCAGAGCTAAGAGAAAACCTACAATGTTGGAAAAAAATTTTACCAGCTATTCCTGAGACAAAGAACTATTACCTAGAATATACAAATAATTTTAAAAAATCAGGCCCCTCAAATATAAAGACCCAATTAAAAAATGGGCATCTGAAATGAACAGACATTTCTCAGACAAAGAAGTAAAAGTGGTAAATAAATATATGAAAAAATGTTCTACATCACTGGTCATCCAAGAGATGAGGATGAAAACAACACTGAGATTCCACCTCACCCCACAAAGAATGCTGCTATCAAGAAATCAACCAATAACAAATGATGATGGGGTTGTGGGGAGAAAGGAATGAATCTATCTTCATTTTTGGTGGGAGTGCAGACTGGTCCAACCACTGTGGAAATCAGTACGGAGACACCTTAAACAACTGGGATTAGATGTCCCATTTGACCCAGCTATTCCCCTGCTGGGGATCTTCCCAAAAGAATTAAAGGAATCATACATCAGTGATATATATGCACCCATTTTTATAGCAGCACAGTTTGTAATAGCTAAAACTTGGAAATATCCTAATTGCCCATCAACTGGAGACTTAATAAAGAAGATGTGTTTTTTCTTTTTAATAAAATGGAGTATTACTCAGCCATAAAGAATGGGAAATGAGACATTTATAGCTAAGTGGATGCACATTGAGGACATACGCTTAAGTGAAATTAATAGGACACGTGTAAATACCCAATAGTTTCTCTGGTGTGTTAAACTAAATGTGTAAATAAGGATCAAAATGTATAATTGACATTGTGTAGTAGTAAAAAAGGTTTAAAGATGTAGGGGAAATGAGAGTAGTAGAGAAAGGGTAAGAAGGGGAAAGAAAAGTATAAGAGAAAAGAAAAAAAAAAAGGAAACCTCTATGAATAGGGAAGGGTGGAAGGGGTGAAGGGAGGCCAGGGAAATTGGAAAAACATAATAACCAAGATATATCTTATAACGATATGAGATCCAAATGATGAATGTAATTGTATTTTATACCTAAAATGTACCAATAAAGAAAAAAAAAAGGAAAGAATAGCTGCTGGGATTATTGCCTCATTCCTAAAATCACAGCACTTTTGGAGACTGAGGCATGGGCATTACAAGAAGTTCATTTGAATTTCAGCCTGAACAACTTAGCTACTTAGTGAGACTCTGTCTTAAAATAAAAAAATAAAGAAGGGCAAAGGATATATGTCAGAGTGAAAGCTCTTGGTTCATTCCCCAATAGTGAAAAAAACTTCACAAAACAAATTACCAAAACCAAAACCACACATCTAAACAAAAAACCCAAAGCCCTCTAATTTTTATAGCAATTTTAGTAGTACAGGTCTTAGCATCTTCATCTCACATATACAAAACTAAGATTTAGAGATAAGATCTTCCAGCTTGAATGTGGCAGCACTATGCAGAACCCAAAATTAGGTCTGTCTTAATCTAAAACCTAGTGTCTTTCCTATACCACTTTGTTCTATGACTTTGCTTTTTTCTTTCTTACACAAGAAAAAGTAGAAACAAAATTTCCAATAAAATACTATGTTCTGTGGCCAAGAGTTTGGTGTATTAGAGTTACTACTTTTCAGAGACTAAACTGAATACTGAATGGGCTCATTGAGAGTTTCAAAGTGTTGTAGAATGATTTGTCAAACCCCCAATCCAAAGTGAATGGTGGGGAGTGAGCCAGCTGACATAAACCCAGATGGACAGAAAGCTGCCCACAGTTTAGATGGCTGATTTTGTACAAGTCAACTTGCTTAGAGGGTAGGCTAGGAACATCTGAATCAACAAAGGGATTGACCACTTGATAAGGTCTATGGCTCTTAACAAATCTCAGAGATTTGACCAAGGAAGTTGAAAGCAGATTTAGCTTGGCATGTGAAGCTGCCGATTGAAAGCATTTCAAGTATGCAACCTAGAGTTGTTTTCCCCCCAAAAAATGGACTAATATGGAAATCGTGGTGCAGAAAGACCCCTCCGGAAGTTCTTCACATTATTATCATTCCTTCTCATAAGCTAAATGTACACGCAGCTCAGAAATAAAGCATTCTAGTTATGTATTTGTTGAAGATTAAACCTGTAGTGGAATTTTATAGCATCAATGGGAGAAACTAAAAGAATTCATTGAGTCAAAGTGCAAGTAGTATTTTGTAAATGCTTACTCTCAAGATTAACTGACTAGTCAAGTCAGGGATTTATTTCAGTGGCACCACACCTGCTTCAAGCACAAGGTCCTGAGTTTGATCCCTAGCACGTGCGCGCGCACACACACACACACACACACACACACACACAAAACTGATTAATTAAAAACTAGAATCACCTGGCTTTATAAGAACATATATCCATGCTATTGTATTGTATCAGCACAGCCAGTGTTACTTATACATATTGATTGATGCCTTCGTTTAAAAAGTAGCAGAAAATCCACTAAGAAAAATTAAATCAGAGCATCTTATGAAAGTTTTGAAAAACACAAAATTACCAGGCTTAAGAATTCAGAATTAAATGTTGTTTTCTCCAGATTCTTCTTCTACAGTGAAGTACTTCTAATAGCAAAAACTTACCATATTGTCATTCTAACCTTAGATTTCCAGCCTTCAGACCATTAGATAAATTTGTGTTGTTTATTAGCTTCCCAGTGTGTATAGCAGCACAAACTCTTTTAGACACTATGGCTAAAATGAATGTGATTTTAAAGTAAATATCAAGCACATTAATTTTCTCTAAATCCTCATGTTTATAACCTGTATTCTGGGGTGAGGGCATTGACAGAGGCCAGTTCTTCCTACCTCCTGAGATGGCTTGTCTTGTCTCTTCCATGTTGTTCAATGGCACTTTGTACATAGAGCTAAATCAGCATATACTACTTGTATTTACACCTTCATGTCTCTCAGTAATCAAGAATATTTGAAAGCCACTGCTAAATCTCACAGCACTTCCTGCAGTGTCTCCCTTTCCCTAGTTACTTTACTCATATTAGTGTTAAGCAACTGTTATATCTCTTTACACTTTAATATTTGACCTATTTTTGGGTGGGGGAGGAGGGAAGAAGTTTGAACAAAGAAATAGGAAGCAGAGGGAATGATGGTCTATCTAGTTCCATTTGGCTCAGGGAAGAGTTTGCATTTTATATTTTTAAAAAAGTGAGTACCAAAGAACTGACTGTTGAAGAGAGATTTGGAGATTCTAGTTGGGAGGGTTTCTTTGGAGGCCCTGTGGAAATGAGGTGTAGATTTGAGGGAAGAATGTGTGTGCAATCTACATACTGGAAGTTTTGGAGCTCTAGAGACAAGCTCTCTTGGTGACATGCTAGAATTCTCAAAGCCAGTGAGTCCAAGTGAGGCTTCTTGAGCCTGAGGAAGTACTTATGCTGTGACAGCCATAAGCAGCTGAACTTCCCCTTGAAGTTCCTGAGAAGGTGTTGGCCACTCCAGCTTGTTGTCATGAAGTAGGATAGAGATGGCTTCTGATATAGAATTTCAGATGGATCAACAGCTCTGGGCTAGTCATGTCTGTACTGTGAGAGTGATATTGTGGTGGTTAGGGGCTGGACTGTTCTCATTACAGGAAAAACCAAGAGACTCTGTAGTGGGATTGGAGGGAGTATTATGGCCCATATTAGGCAGACCATCATTCATTTTGGAGTAAATGGCAAAGAAACAAAAACATTCCAGATAGTAATTTCTACAGAGAATAACACTGAGCCCCCTGGAGGCACAAATGAACAGAAACACAACAACAACATGTCTTTGGTTTCTATGAAAGAGTTGCGAAGGATAATAGAAAACATCCAGTTATCATCTGTATAAGCCTTGATTGAAACTCTTTGTATTAATAAATATCTACCATGTATATCAGTACATGAGAAACCAAATAGAAAAGAGAGAAGCACAGGAAATGAGGAAACAGCAACTCAGATATTAGTAACACAGGAGATCTACCATGAGAGGCAAAAGGGATAGGTATTTTTATGGGACTGCAGGGCTGGGGAATTTGAAACTCCAGTTGGCTTGTCTTGCCATGAAGCCATGCTGGAGATGCAGCCCAATGCAGAAACAGGTAGGAGTATACCCAGGCTTTGTATTTTCTCCTGTTCTCCTCTCCAGCATCTTTGCAAGATGCCTTTCATTAGCTAAAGCCAGAAGCTCACTGGGGACATGAGGAATACATCTGAAAGGGAGAGTATCTCTTTGAAACAGAGTAGACTAGGGTCAAGAGAGATGAAGAGCAGCCTATTCTTTATAGTAGTCTGTTGTAATATTGTAGAAGCAAATTGCTTATGTGTGAAAGTGTGTGTGTGTGTGTGTGTATGTGTGAGTGTGTGTATGTGTGAGAGAGAGAGATATGGGGTAGTCATTGAGAGGGTGTCTGAACTTGAGAGAAAGTCTTAACTTTACTGCCAGAGAAGTGAAATTTATGCTGGCTTGATACTCAATTTTTGGACCAACAGATCATGTTAAATATGAATTAATTTTACATACTTTAAGAAATATTAGAATCTGCAACCAGCAGATAACCATAAGATTATTTAAGACTATATTCCAAGTGAAACTAGCAGATAGATTTTTATCCTAAAATTTAGAAACAACCAAACAATTAAGTTGGATTTGGTCTTTACACTGAAACAGTAATACTCACTTCTCACTATGGTAATCATGGAAGGATGATACTTACAGGAAGTAGGTGTATATATGTACTTTAATTTATTCGTGATGTTGTCACCAGGGATGGGCAAACTTGTTTGTATAAAATACAAATTGGCTTAAAGGCCGACATAAAAATAAAGCATATAAGGGCTGAAAGTGTTTAATTATCCTTCTTTGCTTTTTTCATTTTCATATGTCTCTTGCTTTTTCCACTTTCAGCCAACAAAGACAGTACTGAAATGTCATTAAAAAATGTTGATTTTGCAGTATTTCTCTGCCCTTGAGAACAGGAAATACCTAGAATTCTGCTAGTAAAAGGGTTCTTCTGAAATTCCTTATGTAATTTGTATAATGAAGGGAATTAAATAGGTTCAGATGAGTATCCTACATTGGGAACTTTGTCACTATGATACTTCAGAACCAATGACATTTCCCCAAAATATTTCCTTTTCCATATGTTAGAGAATTATATTTAACATCAAGTAATGAGGATAATTGAGTCTGTGCTGGTTTTGGATTTCATACTACGTATGAATGTGAAATAGATTAAATAGAGGACACTTGAGAAGTAATGAATTCCAACAATAATATCAATTGTTGTAACAAAAAGGCCAACCAAGTGAGTTTTTGACAGCATTAAAGTGATATCAACATTTTCTTCTTTAAGAGGAGAGACATTTGGGCTAGTAGGAAGTAACAGTACACTGTCTGAAGACTTTCAGACTACCTAAATTGACTTTTGGCTTGCATGGTGAACTTCTGTTCATCCAAATCATGGAACTGATTTAATAATAATTTCACAAAGCAGTGTCATATAATGGCTAAAATTAAGAATTATGCTGTTCTCATGTCCTCCTTATATAATGGGAAAGAATTACCTCTCTTATTGGTTTTTAGTTACTTGAGATGTTTAAACTTATCCAAGCTGCAGATCATTTTATTGGTTTAGTCAACATTTGTGGGGGGAAACCTAAAACACACTAAGATTTACGAGCTATGTTCCAGCAACTTTGTGAAGTGCTTGGCAATGCTTGGAGGAAGAACAGGCATTATTCAGAGGACAAATAGATGGCTGACTCTTTCACAGCAGCAGCCTGTGCTCAGTGATTAGAACTGGATGTAGATGATATATGTCAGGAGTCCTGTTTTAGAGAAGCTAGCTGGGCAATGGAGTCAAGTAGGGCATTGCCTGTGTGTTCTCAAATCCAGTCCCTATCCTCTTGTCAGTACTACAGAGAAGCTATCTATGTGAATTACTTCGAACCCTTCCTGTCAATCACATTCTTCATAGTACTGGCATTGGAAGGCATAGGCATGAGACAAAAGGGTGAGAGGGAGAAATAATCAGGGTGACTATCTCCACCTCTCTTTTCTTTAGAGATGTATAGTAACCACCTTCTGTGGAAATTCAGCTCCTGCCAGGAAGCTTGTTCTTCCATGTCCCAAACTCCCACTCTCTGAGTCTGTGGTGTGCTAGCTTCTATCTTGTCTCAATCTTCTGAGATCTAATGACATCATCTCCTGTCTTTGTTCATCCAGCTCTGGGAATTACAGGAGTCTCTTGCAGATGGATATTCTCCAGTTGGTTGCTTTCCCTTTCAATATTTGTTCTTTGGGCTCTTCTAAAATCTTTGTGTCTGTTATCCCAAGGTAAACTCCCTCTATTGAGTTACTGGGTGTAGGAATTTTGTTCGTTGCTGCTCCATGAATGGTAGAGAACCTAATGGGTATAAGTTAAAGTCTATATGTGACCCATAATGAACAGAATATTTAGGCAGGTCATTAAAACTATCCAAGGCCATTTCTCCAAAAATTGTAATGGAGGTTTAAGAAGACTTCCTATCATGGTACTAAGTGCATTGAAAGCATCCAGTAAAGTTAACTCTTAAACCTATGATTAAAAAACTGCAGCACTGCTCTCTAAACAATTTAATACAGAGACTCCTAGGAAAAGAAGAAATGCATTATGATTGTATGAGTAATATATTCTTTTAAGAGTGTGTGTGGGTTGTTGCAAAAGTCATGGAGTACAAACTGGAGTTGTTTGACCCTACTATCTTTGGAGAAGATCAGATTGTGTGGAAGAAAAAGATGACACAAAGGTGTATTCTAGGGAAAGGGTCAATTGGGAGACATAAATAAGTGTTGGCTGAAAGACCCTGAGGCATGCCTGTGGAAGTAGTTACAAAAGCTAAAGGCACATAAGGGTAACTTCTGGCTGTGTAAATCCTCAGCAGATTAGTGCAAAATATCAAAGGAGAATGGTCTCGTGTATAAGAAAGCAATGCCGTTTATCCCTTGTTGGTATAGTTTTGCTAATGTACTTTCAACATGGTATGAGAATTCTTCCATGTCGTATCTAGGAATTGGAAATGGGAACCTGGTTAAATAGCAAAAGCTTGTAAGCTTTCCCCTGTTCACAGGACCACATTCAATGAGAATCTTTTAAACTGACAAATTTCATTTATGTTTTTAACATCCTTACCTTTACTGAAAATATCACATACAGAAATAAAGTTTCTTAGTGTAGTAGACATGAAATTTATGCTATGATGGATCCATTCCATAAGTTGTGATGGAAAAGACTGGTTAACTTTGGTAAATGTATTTACAAGTGTAACATGAGCTTAGAAGGTAGTAGGTGGACAATTAGTGCTTCTTAAGTTAAATGTTTATTAAATCAAAGTGCTGACAATATGAAATGATATATTTTCCAAAAAGTTCACAAGACAATCACACATAAACAGTAATACATTATGAAATAGCAAGTTTGATGCTACAAAATATGGTACAAATATAAGATATTATTGCTATTCTAAAAGTACCTCAAGGGGCTGGAGATTTAGCTCAGTGGTTCTGCTGCCTGATTTGTAAATGCAAGGTCCCAAGTTCAATCTCTGGTACCAAAAAACAAAAAATAAATAAATTTTAAAAATAAATAAAACTACCTCGAGTACCATAGCAAAAGTTGTTGACATTAAATCATGAATCGTATTTTTAATCTTGCAAAGAAGGGAGTGTCAGGTATTTGTATCTTTGATTTATATCTCACTAAATTATGGTGCAATATAGAGGTTATGGAAAATATAATTCCAAAGCAGACTTAGGTCTGTTTTTGATGACACTGCATTTGGGTAGAATGGGAACATTACAGTTTAAAAGTATTATAGCAAATGTCTTTCTCCATATCATAGAGCATATAGGTTGAGTCTGCTCTTCAGAGCACTTGTTCTTTCCTGGCTACAGAGAGCATGGGGGTCATGCTAGATTCTCCACCCTAACTGGCTCATATTATCTTCATTCTTAGGCTAAATATGGTACCAAGGGAACTGTGTATGGAGTTACATTGGGTTCATTGCCTGACAAGGAAAACCCCGTTATTTGTAAGTAGAGAGAGTCCTTGTTTCACTTATCATAATGGGCAGCTGCTATATTTGGTATTAGGGTATACTGGAAGAAACTTCTCATTCATAAGTGTACACTGATCAAGAGTACTGGGAATACTTGGGAATACAGATTTGTAGATAAACACAGATATAGTTCAAGTCAGAAAACAAATCCCAATAGTTCAATCTTATTTACACAGAAGTTAAAGTTAAAAACATTTGGTTAACCACCACTTTATGAAATAAATCTTCCTTCATGAACTCAAACTATTTCATAGGACTCTTTTGATAATTTTTCTACCTTTTCTTTCTCAATACTCAAGTAAACTACCTAAGAAGGGGGATAATTTTATATACTGCCTAGACAAATCTGTTGCTTTATGTTGGAAAAGCAGCACAGAGTCCTAAATGAAAACATAATGGAGCTCCTTTAAAGTATACCAATATGTTCAGATTTTAATTTTTAATAAGTTATCTTGAAAAGTAAATGTGCTTCCAGATATTCTACTCTGAATATCCTAAAATGCTTGAAGACATTTGGCACTGCTGATAGAAAATTAATTTGTGATTTATTCAAATTACTCTATGTAAAGAGAAAATAGCTATGAGTTGAATGGAAACAAAATATCTGTTTCTTATTTGCCTAATTATTTTCTCAAGGAATAAATATAAACAATTAAATAGAAAGTTCAAGAAAGATACAAGTTATGCTTATGTTCATAGGCTTCCTCTCCCCCCTACATAGCTTTATTTCTATTTTGAGCCCATATACTGCTCTATCATTACCAACATTTATAAAATATAATATTCACTCCTCATTTTCTCCTTCTTCTTCTTCTACTTTACTCTTTCTTATTATATCCTTCTCTCCTGTTTTTTTTCTTTCTACTATCCTCTTTCTTTTTCAACACAAATATCCCTTTTAAGCATTTTCTGAAAATAGCATATTGTTGGCTCAATTTAGGCTATAAATAGTACATTGAAAGTATAGATTGGAGTTTCAAATTATAGTTTACTGTAGAGAATTGGTGAAAAGAGTTTATATCAAAAGGATGTTCTAGAAATGATAAATCCATCAATCTGGCTGGAATGAAAAGAAATCGTGGAACTAATGCAAAGAAATTGGTCAGGTTATGAAAGCCCATGAATGCTGAACTTGAATTTCGTTTTATATGCGCTGGAGAACTATCAAGTTCTAAATCACAACATATGCTCAAGAGTGTTTTGAGAAGATAAACATATTAATTAAAGTATAGGTTCAGCCATTTAGCAGATACCAATGATAATGTGACTTCAACGAGATTAAAGTTTATTTTCCAGTCTACTAACAGCTAAGGTTTATCCAGATTGATAAGTTGTCTCAACAGAATCCAGGTTTTATGATTCTTCTAGTTTGTTGCTTCAGCATCCCCAGAGCTTGTCCTTTTCCCAGGGACCTTGACAGCTTGCCTCTATTTGCACATATCTACTACAGGAAATCAAGGTGAAGAAGTCAGGTGCTCAGCTGAAATACTAGTGTTCTATTAGTATAAAAAGAATACTGGGGTATAAGGGTCAAACAACTTGAAAGGCAACAATGTATTGTGTGTGTGTGTGTGTGTGTGTGTGTGTGTGTGTGTATTAGAAGAGGATATCTGGCCTTCTCCCTTAAATCTCCTATATTAGTACTTGCTTATATACACAGTGTTCTGAACTATGTACTCCCTGGTCTCATGGGAGAAACTTAGATCATTTCATGGAAAGAGTCTGTTTATAAGGAGAAGGAATATGGTAGAGTAGAAGATCAGCAGACTAAATGTCAAGGGAGTTGGGTTTAAATCTCAATTCATTACAACTTGGGTGACTGGTATAGGTTACCTAAACTTATTGAATGTTGATGTCTGCTATATTTGAGGTTTGCTATATACCAGGTTCTAAGGATTATAGATAAAAGAAAATATACATAGTGTTACTCATAAGAACTAAAAACAAGTGTTTATCACTGCCTTGCTGTTAATATAAGTGTCAGTGTGAGTATTATATAAGGAAGTAGATAAGAATAATAGAATAATACAATCAGGAAAGAGACATGAAAATGATTATAAATTTGACTGTGATCTTTATTCATTTCTTTATTTTCGGTGTGATCTTTATTCATTTCTTTATTTTCAGTGTCTGGCCTATGGTAAGTCCAACACATCTTGCTTGAGTTTATTTTTTAAAAAGCAAATATTAGCTTAGAACATCATATCCAAATGTTTTAGGAAAATTATTTCTATTTATTTGGAGTTGGCTAAGACTTTCTCCAACTCATTTCTGTTTGTTAGCTCTCCATAGTGACTACATGGTAGAGGATAAAAGTTTAACATGAAGATTTGTTTTTTATTATCAGGAAATGCTAATTAAGTGTATTTTGAATTTTCCTTCAAATCACCTTTTTCTGAAACTCTCCCATCATCTAGACTCCATGAAGGCTTTTGCCTTGAAATTGAGTCTAAAAGATGATTTTTTGACTCCATAGTAATAGAATGATCTTGAGATCTAGTTTTCTTAAAAAAAGAAATAAATTTTTATTTCTTAGTATAAACATCAAAAAACAAGTCTAGCAGGCTATCATTTTGGAGTTTTATTTGAAGTTGTATGGAAATATTACAGTCTATTTTAAGGAAGTTTTTAGCAGGATACCTAGTGTTTTATTTTTGTTTTGTTTTCCCATGGAGATAAGAAAGGTGGGAAGAAAAGAAACAAGAAGTCAGACATTGTCCTAGTTTTCCTCTCTTGGCAAAAACTTCAAGGAGTGGGAGTGGGAGGCTAAAATACCCAAAGTTTTAGACAACACCCAGACAGGGAATATGGACACCAGCTCCTCATAGAATCTGTTTCTTTTCACATATGTTGGAGCATTATTGTGCCCACCATGTGATACTTTGCAATAGCTCCATAGCAAGATAGATAGGCTGGATGTGAAATGCTGCTAACCTGCAGACTGAGTGTGGCCTTTTTGAAATCAGAACACTTCTGTATGTCTTGGCAGGGAGACACTTACACACTAAATTTGGACAAAGAAGCAACAGAAGCTGTTAAACTGCTCCATAACAAGAACCGCTTTCTTCTCAACAAATATCATGGGCAGATTCCTCAGGGAAAGACCAGAATAGCTACATTGTGATAGAGAGGAAGGAAAATAGCAAAGGAAGATAAATAAGTCTCCACATTACCTAAATGCCCTCTTTGAGAGGTGGACCAGGAGAGGAAACCTCTAAAAAAGGTTATAGTTGAGAAACTGATAGCTGACTGAATATTAATCCAAAGGAAGTAATTTGGAAAATAGAAGCCTCCCCCCGCTGATTTAATATGGATTCTAGAGAAAGACAATATACATTATAGGTGATATCAAAAGGTGTTGGATATATCTGGGTTGTTATGTAAACATTTCAGTATTATTAAGTCCTGAAAATATCTACTGCATCCAAAGGGAAAATGATAATTACTTGTGCTTAAAGTGTATGAATTTTAGTCAGAGGATCCATAATAAAATGTTGTGTTTTGTAAAAAAAAAAAAAAAAAAGGAAGCCATTGATTCCAGAAATTTCATAATATGTGAATTTCTCTGACTACCAGAAATTCTTCTTACCAGGAAAAAGGTGGAAAAATTTAAACTCTGCAAAGAGAAATCCAAACGGCCTCCATGGGCCCTTGTCAGACAACTTGGAAACTCCACAGGAGGTTAGTGAGCATCCTGTGAAAGGCACAAAGAGTAGGCAGAAAATGTCTATTGCCAATGGAAGGTAGGGCCTGAAGGCAGAGCCAGGGTACCAGCCCCATTTGTTTTTGTGCCTGCTGTTTGGTTTGGCAAAGGCAGGTACCCTTGTAGGAGGAAAATGATTTCTGCAAACTAAAAGGATGTGGACTCAAAATAAAGGATTGAGTTGTTCTGACTAGGTTTGGCTCATTTCCTTGGGACCTCCCCATGCACACTGATAATTTCATAAGAATGAAATGGAGGCAGCGATGACAAAGAACATATTGTAATCACTGTCTGAATTTTCAGTTTGTGTAATATTTACTTTTTAATACTTCTGAAATGGAGGAAAAATTCCAAATAATTCATCTAATCTATCTTTTTGGTGGTACAGGATTGCCACTTATTATTTATTAGAGATTAGGCAACAGATGTTATATTTCCCAAGTTTATAAGGAAACATAATTCCATATGACCCAAGGGAGATCCTTGGGAGGAAAGCATTACTACCAGGCAACTATAATTAAATGTCTATGAAAAAGAGTTCATAGGCTAAAGAAACGGAAACATGCACTTGCAATGTAACAAGTACTTTGGTATTTGGTCATTTGTATATTACAGTTTTGTTAAATGCCATCATTGTACCAACCACTGATGTAGACCCTGGGGACATCTAAGACATTGCTATCTAATTGGGGTAATGAACTTGAATGAAGACAATGCTAAGAGAAGAACTAATTGGATCCCAGAGGAGCATAAAGAGTGTAGATTGGGGATCTAGGTTGGGGAAACAGAGGTCTTCATGAAGGAGGTGGTATCTGTTATGCAGAGTCACAGGGAATCCCCTCTTGGATACAGCAGATGTTTGATAAATAGGGCATTCCTGGGTTGTTCTTAAAAAGCAAGACAATTGATCAGCAGGAAGAAGTTTAATCAAGAGTCATTCCCCTGTATGTGCGATTTTGCTTTCTGTTATCTCAATTACGCTGCGGTCCAAAAACACTAAAAGGGAAATTTCGGAAATAATTATTAAGTTTTATATTTTATATTGCACATTTTTCTAAATCTCATGATGAAAGTGTATTGTCATTTTTCTTTGTCTTCTCTGGAACATGAATTTTGATACTGTATACACTGCCCATTAAACACTAGCTGTCTTTCTAACCACATTGACTCTCAGTATTGCAATACCTGTGTTTAAGTCACCCTTATTTTACTGAGTGATGACCCCGAAGTGCTATTGTACTGTGATATAAGCATGGAGTTTGATGCTATTTCTGTTCACCATCCAGTGGGATTCTTAGAATTTATCCACTAAGAATGAGGTGGGACTGCTATATGATTCTTAAGACAACCTGAAATGAGAAGATCAAATCATATTTTAGTATCTTTTATTTGTTTTGATCATTCCTGAGGTAAACTCAGCTGTACAAAGTTGTATTTTGCTTTTTTGGGGGGGGTACTGGGGATCATACTCAGGACCTTCTGCTTGAGTGGCAGATGGTGGAACCACTGAGCTAAATCCCCAGCCCAGCATTTTGCTTTATGACTTCATCATTATGAAAGGCAAGGTTGTTGGAGAAGAGCTATAAAGGAAAATTTAGTGCACCAGAGATGTCTTCTACCTACTTCTCCTTCCTGCATGCTTCATATCTTGGCTCTTCTCTTCCCTGTGACCAGTGTGATGTATAGCTGGTGCTTGCACAGTCTTCCTCTGTCTCCTTGTGGGTAGGACCAAAATGTTAATTCCACTGATATTTAGCTTTAGAACTAGAGGGTTATTTCTTCTATAAGAACTTTGGTTTTTATTATTTTTTTCTTCTAAAATTAAAGTTTATTGGGATATTTTAGATATACATAATGATCATATTCACCATAGGGAATTTGTATTTGTATGTGATATATCTTGATTTTTCTTTTTTTCCCCAATTCCTCCTTCAACCCCTTCCTGTTCCTTACTTGCAAAATCTTTGTTTCCATTTTTCCTTCTGTTATCTTTTCCTTTCCTTCCTTTCTCTCTTTCCATCCCTTTTTCTCTTTTCCATTTGAACATTTTCTTACTATTTTCCTATATCTATTATTCATTTGGACCTTGCTTACCTTTTTGGTTTCTCACACCAGAGAAGCAATGTGATATTTAAACATGTGTGTCCAATTTATTTCACTTAAGAGTAAATATCAAATAGTTTCTCTATTGTGAGAAACTGAAAGTGTAAATAAGGACTGAAAGGTACACTAGATAATGTGAAATAGAAGAGAAGGCATAAAGGTGTTATGGTTTGGGTCTTGATGTCTCTCCAAATCCTCATGTGGTCACAGGATTAATCTACAGTGTGTGAAGCTGGAATTGACTCACGGTGCAATGCTAGGCTCAAGGGCACTAGGATTAAGAGTGTGAGTTCTACCCACCCTAAGTAGTCTGAATAAGAAAAAAGAGGCAGGGAGACTCTATTAACTCTCTTGCTACCCTTGCTGCCTTGTGTGTGCCATATTGTTTCTGCTCTGCCATGCCTGTTTGTTATCCCTACCTTGGAGTCTGCTGATTATGGACTTAAACCTCTACAGACTCTAAGCCAAATAGGCTCTGTCCCTCTTAATTTTGGGTGTCAGGTATTTTGTCTCAGCAAGGAGGGAAAAATAACACAAAAGGGGAAAAGGAATTAAGAGAGTAGGGGAAAAGAAAGATGGGAATGGAATTAACATGAGAAAAAGAAAAAATGGAAAGTCTTTGTAGATAGGGAGGGGTGGGGGATTGAAGGGAGGGCAGGGGAATGTGGAAAATATCAACCAAGATGGATTATATAAAAGTGCAAATTTCCAATGATGAATTTCATTACATCGTATACCTTAAATATACCAATAAAATTAATTATTTAATTAAAAAAATAATACGATCTGAAGGCTCATCCATTCACCTAAAAATGTTTCTTTGTAACAGAGTAGTAACCCATTGTACATAAAAAATATCCTCTTTGCTCATGCATCCATTGATGAGTGTTTGGTCTGTTTGCAAGGTTTAGCTATTACAAATTGTGCTGCTATAAAATGTGTGTTAGTATATCATTGTGATATGATGGTTTCAACACTTTCAGGAAGATACTCAAAAGAAGAATAGCTGTATCAAATGGAGCCTTTAAGTTTTAGTTTTTTGAGGAATCTCCACACTGATTTCCATAGTAGTTGCACCAATCTACACTCCCACCAACAGTGGAGAAGGATGCCTTTTTCCCTACAGCCCTGCCAGCATTTTTTATTTGTTTATTTCATGATAGTAACCATTTTTTCTGGGGTGAGATGGAATCTCAGCATTGTTTTAATTTGCATTTCTCAAATGACCAGTAGTGTTGAGCATTTTCTCATATATTCAATTGCTATTTGTATTTCTTCATCTGAGAAGCATGTATTCATTTCATATATCCCTTTTTAGATTGGCTCTTTAAATTTGGGGAGTCTGATTTTTTTTCCTTTTTTCTTTATTGGTATATTTTAGGTATACAACACAGTTACATTCATCATTGGGATCTGGTACCTTTACATGATATATCTTGATTCTTATTTTTCCCCATTCCCCTGTCCTCCCTTTACCCCCTCCATCCTTCCCTATTTACAGAGATTTTGTTTCCATTTTATTCCATTTCTCTTATTTTTTCTTTTCCCTTCTTAACTTTCCCCTACCCCTCCCATTTTTAGACATTTTTCCTATTACACAATAACAATCATACATTTTGCTTCTTTACACTTTTACTTTATCACATGGGAGTCTAATTTTTAAAAAATTATATATTGTAGATATTAGTCTTTTGAGGAACAGCTAGCAAATTTTTTTCCCACTTTGTGGGTTGTATCTTCATTCTTGGTGGTATCTTTTGTTGTGCAAAAGCTTTTCAATGTGATGAGATCCCAGTTGTTGATTTTTTTGGTAATATTTCCTGTGAAGTAAGTCTTTTGTTCATAAAGTCTTTGTCCACATCTATGTCTTCAAGAGTTCTACCTATTTTATCTTCCAGCAGATTAAGGGTTTCTGTTTTAATATTTAGATTTTTGATACATTTCAATTTCAGTTTAGTGAATAGTGAGAGATATGGGTCTAGATTTTATCTTCAGCATGTGGAAAGCCAGTTTTCTCAGCACCATTTATTGAGACTTTCTTCCAGTAAAGGCGTTTGGCTCCTTTGTCAAAGATAAGGTGATTGAATATGTTTGGAATTGTTTCTGTATCTTTTAATCTATTCCACTGATCCTTTGGTCTTTTTTTTCCCCCAATACCATGCTGTTGTTTTTATCATTGTAGCTTTGTAGTGTAATTTCAAGTCAGGGATTGTGAGTCCCCCTTTCTTTCCTTTGTTGTCCAGAGTTGCCTTAACTATTCTAGGTCTCTTCTGGTTCCAAATTAATTTGAGGATTGCTTTCTAATTCTATAAGGTATGTTGTTGGTATTTTAATCAAGATTGTATTAAATTTATGTAACAAATTTTGAAATATGGCCATTTTTGTTATATTGATTCTTTGTATCCAAGAGTAGGGGATATATTTCCATTTTGTGATATCCTCATCCACTTTTTTCAACAGTACTGTAGTTTTCAATGTAAAAGGCTTTTATTTTCTTTGTTAGATTGGTTCCTAAGTATTTCATTTTAAAAAATGTTATTGAAACAGATGTGGTTTCCCTAATTTCACTCTCAGTGAGTTTGTTATTTGTGTATAAGAAAGCTATTGATGTTTGAGTACTGAGTTTGTATCCAGCTATGCTCTACTAAATTTGATTATGAAATTTAGAAGTTTTTTGGTAGAGTTTTTGGGATCTTCTCTGTAGAGCATCATATCGTCTGCAAATAATTTAACTTCTTCCTTTTTTATCCTTTTCCTTTTATTTCTATCTCTCATCTAATTTCTCTGACTAATGTTTCCGAAACTATATTCAACAGGAGTGGTGATAGTGGACATCCTTGTCTTGTTCTTGATATTACTGTGAAAGATTTCAATTTTTGACCAGTTGGTATGATATTGGCTGTTGGTTTTTCATGGATGGCTTTTAGTAGATTGAGGTAGAGATAGTCTACTCCAACTTTTTGGAGGATGTTTTTCATAAATGTGTGCTGGATTTTATCAAATGCTTTTTATGCATCTATTGAGATGATTGTATGGTTTTATCTTGACTCTATTAATATAGTGCATTACATGTATTGATTTGTGTATGTTGAATCATCCCTACATTCCTGGGATGAATCCTGTTTGGTCAGGGTGTATGATCTTGATGATCTTCTGTATTCTATTTTCCAGTATCTTATTAAGGATTTTTGCATCTATGTTCATTAGTGAGATTGGCTTATATTTCTCTATTTTTGGGATCTTTCTCTGCTTTTGGGATCAAGGTGATGATTCCAAGAATGAATTTGGGAGTATTGCTTCCCTTTTTATTTCACTGAAAAGTTTAAACAGCAGTGATGGTAGTTCCTCTCTCAATGTCTTGTAGAATTCAGCAGTGAAGCCATCAGGGCTGAGTTTTTCTTAGTTGGTAAGTTTTTAATTATGCTTTCAATTTCATTGATTGATATTGGGCTGTTTACAGTTTTTAGGTCATCTTTGTTCAACTTTGGAATTTCATATTAATCTAAAAATATGTTCATTCCTTTTGTATTTTCCATCTTAGTGGTGTATAGATTCTCAAGGTAGGTATTGTTGATCCTCTGCATTTCTGCTAGATCTATTGTAATTTCACCCTTTCCATTCCTAATTGCATGGATTTGGGCCTTTTTCTTTTTTAAAAAATAAGGGTGGCTAAGGGTTTTCAATTTTGTTTATTCTTTTGAAGAACCAACTCGTTTTTTCATTGACTTTTTTTATCATTCTCTTAGTCTCCATTGCATTGATTTCTGCTGTGATCTTTATAATTTCCACCTTTGTATGAGCTTTGGGTTTGTCCTGTTCTTCTATTTCTAGAAGCATGAGATTCAGCATTGGCTCATTTAATGGAGCTTGCTATGTTTTTCTAATGTGAGTATTCACTGCTATCAATTTCCCTTGTACGACTGGTTTCATTGTGTCCCATAGATTCTGTTATGTTACATTGTCATTGTCATTTAATTGTAGATACTGTCTGATTTATTCAATTTCCTTTGTGATCCAGTGGTTATTCAGATATGTGTTGTTCATTTTCCATGTGTTTATGAAATTTTTGAGGTTTCTTTTGCTATTGATCTTCAATTTCATTGCACTGTGATCTGATAGTAAACAGGGGCTAACTTCATTTTATTTACACTTACTTAAACATGTTCTATGAATGAGTATGTGGACTACTTTGGAGAAAAAACTGTGTGCAGCTGAAAAGAATGTGTATTCTGATTTTTTAAGGTTGAACACCCTGTAAACATTTATTAAGTTCATTTGTTCAAGAGTTTGTTAGAGTTCTAGTATTTCATTGTTTATTTTCTGTCTAGTTGTATTTGTGACAGTGGGGTATAGAGGTCCTTTTGGATTGTTCACGTTACAAGGATTTAGTAACCTTTTTGTCTCTCTCTTAATTAATTTTGGTTTGAAATTTAATTTATGCAAATAAGATGGCTACCCCTGCTTTTCTTTGGGTTCCTGTCATGTGGAGAACTGTTTTCCATCTTTTTACTTTCAATCTATGAATTTCATTTTTAACTAGGTATATTTCTTGTACACAGCATATTGTTGGGATTTTGCTTTTTAATCTATGCTGCTAGTCTATTACTTTTCATTGGTAAAATGAGGCCATTAACATTGATGTTTATAACTGATATGTATTTACATCATCATGCTATTTTCCTGTTGTTGGCTATTTTTAACTTTCCCCCCTCTCCCTTTATTTTCTTGCCTTGCCTGCTGTTTTTGCATTGTTGGGACTTATGGAGTTCTGATATTCATTGTCTTTTTGTAGGATATTATTTAGAATTGTCTGAAATGCTGGTTTAGTATTCATGAAGTTTCTCAGGTGTTTTTTGTATGGAAGTATCTTATTTCCCCATCAATTTTGAAAGACAGTTTTGCAGGATACATCAGTCTAGGTTAGAGGTTGTTTTCTCCTTGACTTGAGGGTTTGGGCTGAAAAGTCTGCTGTGATTCTGGTGGTCTTTCCTTTGCATATGATTTTTTTCTTTTCTCTAACTGTTTGTAGTAGTTTGTTCTTCTGTTGGTTTTCATGATATTGATTATTGTATGTCTATGTGTAGATATTTTTTTGATCATGACTCATTGGAGTTCTATATATCTCACTTATCTGTATGTCAAATTCTTCCCCTCCATTTGGGAAGTTTTCTACCATTATTTCTGTGAAATTTTTTTTAATGGCATCTGTAATCTCTCCTGTTTCTTCATTGACTCAAATCAGTCTTATATTATTCTTTTTTGTATCATCTAGGAGCTGTTGGATTGTTTTCTCATGGTCCCTTACATTTTGTTTGTCGTGGGGGGGAATGAACTTGGGTCATTGAGCTTGTGCTGCAGGCAGTGGACCACTGAGCTAAATCCCCTGCAGTCCCTCACTTTTTAAAAGAGATCCTTCTTTTCATGGTCTCTGACCACCATCCTGTCTTCTATATCTGATATCCCATTTTCAGATTGGCTCTGTCTGTTATGTATACTTTTAATAGACCTTTTAATCTCCTGGATATCTATCTGAATCTGTTTCATGGATTCCATTTCTTTCCTATGTTGGGCATTCATGGTTTCCATTTCCATCCTAAGCTTGGAATTCATGACTTCTATCATGGTCCTGCACTCACATATTTTTTTTAATCTGTCTCTGTCCTAGAGTCTCTAATCATGCCATTCATTCTGCTCACCACATCTCTAGTTATCTCAGAAATTATTTCTGTTTTGAATTTTTCTAGAGCCTCATTCATCTGTTTTGTTGCTTCCTGTGCTCTCCGGTCAGGGTGTCCAGGTGGTTGATTATCAGACTTTTAAACCATCTCATTTTACTCAGAATTTGCCTTTGGTGAACTGGCAGCCTGTGTTTGTGCTTGTGCCTTGCTTGAATGTCTTCTCATTTCGATTTTCGTTGTTGGTACTGTCCTTGGTTTGATACCTGGGTTAATACTTCGATCTTCCTATTATAACTTGTCTTTAGGTTCTGAGTCTCTAATGACTCTGAGGTAATCTCTTTTTCATAATACGAGGAAGGACAACTGATTAGATCAAACACAGCATCTTAGCCCAAGTGATGCAATCAGCAACACAAAAGCATCAAGCACAGCTTAGAAAATGACAGTTTGTGGTAGTTATTAATCTATCACCTTTAACCATGTGAATTAAATCAAAATCAAGGCTGGAGCTCAGAACAATGGCCTTAATGACCCCTTGTGCCTCTGTGGTGTGAATCCAGTTGCCAGCACAGCCAGCAGGCTAGAGGTTCATGCATGGGGTGGGTGTGGGGAGGTCTGCAGATGACTGCATGGCTCTGCCTCTCATTGGCCTGTTGCAGTGATCAGGGGGATGCAGTGGGGACTGCAGTCTAGCTCCATGTGCTTTTGCCTCTTTCTAGTCTGCTGCTGAGGTCGAGCAGGCTGTGACAGGGCCTGCAGTTTAGCTCCATGTGGTTACACCTCTTACTGGTCTGTTGCCTATATCAAGGGGCTGGGACAGGAGCTGTAGGCTAGCTCCATGTGGTTCTGCCTCTTACCAGTCTGCTCACAGGGTCGGGGGTTGGGGCAGGGGCTGCAGTGTATCTCCATGCAGTTTCACTATCTGCTGCCAAGGTTGGAGAGTTAGAGCAGGGGCTGCAACGTAACTCAGTGCTATTCTGTCTCTTACTGGTTTGCTGCCAAGATCTGGGCCTGGGGCCTCCATCTTTTTTTTAAAAGCCTTATGAATTAATTCTATTATTTGTTTTACTTTTTTATTACTAGTGCAGATTTAAGTAGTGAAGATATGGAAAATGATAGGTTAGAAAAAATGCATGTTTACATATACCTATAATTATAAATTATTTATATGTATGCATTGATGTGTGTTGCATAGGAGAGCATATTATGCAAAATAGTGTTGATTGTGTTGTTGAGAAATACAGAGAAAGGCTGAAAAATGTTAATTCAATTCGCTATTATCTTTCCTTTGTGTCTGACATTGTCTTTCTTTATGCTCTTGACATGTAAACTCTTCAGCTTCTGAGTTATTTGTTTATTTTTATCCATTTAAACAGTTGAGCTTTATGGATGCTGGACAAACTGATATTGGCATGATTTTCTGGCAGTACTTAGTCCTGATGCTTTTAAGAGGAGATATGAATTTGTTAGTGGTTTTTACTTTCATTAATAAGTAGTTCTATACATGTGTTGCTTAGTTGTAGTTTTGTAAATTTCCCTTTATTTCAGTCTATTATCTTGCATTATATGTTATCAATGTACACCAAGATAATTTTTGCACATTTTAATTCTCCGCTGATTATACTAGATAATTATTCCTATGCTAATATATATTGAGGCTAGCTATCTAATACTCATTTATTTCTTCCATGTATCTTTTAAAAAACTTTCTCCAGAATTCTAGATGGCTCCCACTCTATCTAATAAAAAGGTCTTCCTCAATTTTAACATTGTATTTGATTATTACTTTCATTTCAGTTGCTTATGATTTTTTATGAATGTCAAGTCGAAGAAACAATGTAAAAAATGTTAATATATCTGCAACTCATAAAATCATAAAATCTAATTTTAAGTTTGACACAAAATTCAAAAACAACTCCAACTATCCAAATGCAACTTCTTGGAAACATCTCTAAATTGATTCCAAATATCCTTTTGTAGTTATGGATCCCCTTTCCCTCCACATATTTTTTAATTTTCCTTTTTTCCCCACAAGTTTCAGAAAAGTGAGAGTTCAAATGAATACCATATGATCATGAAATCACATACTCATTAGATTGAATAAGACCTTCATAGTTATTTTATTCCTCTTTGCATTTTAACTATATCTATATTGATATCTATATCAATATATATGTCTATAAATAGATCAAAATATATATATATATTTTTTAATTTTCCTTTTTTCCCCACAAGTTTCAGAAAAGTGAGAGTTCAAATGAATACCATATGATCATGAAATCACATACTCATTAGATTGAATAAGACCTTCATAGTTATTTTATTCCTCTTTGCATTTTAACTATATCTATATTGATATCTATATCAATATATATGTCTATAAATAGATCAAAATATATATATATATAATATTTGAACAGCTATGTCAGGAATTTTTCTTCCTAGGGCTTTTTTCTTGATTATAGCTTTGGAGTTATCTGGAATAGTCCCTCAATCTATATGCAAATCTTTCCTTGTCTTATATCATCAACTATGGGATCCCAAAATCTTCCCTTCTCTCATGGGTCCACTATCTCCCATTTCCTTGGTCATTGCTTCTGTTGTCTGGCAGGCTCACTGCTGCTCTCAGAATGTATTTAGTTTCTACATTTTTTGGAGCACAGTGTTCTATGTTGGACCAAACTCTGGATGTGGCCAAACACAGCTACTATCCTTCATTCTAAGAGGATAAACATCAACACACATTAAGAATTGTGGATATTGCCTGGCAAGTGAAAGGTCCTGAGTTAAATCACTGGTAGCTCCCAAAGAAGAAAGAAGAAGAAAGAAGAAGAAGAAGAGGAAGAAGAAAGAAGAAGAAGAAGAAGAAGAAGAAGAAGAAGGAGAAGGAGAAGGAGAAGGAGAAGGAGAAGGAGAAGGAGAAGGAGAAGGAGAAGGAGAAGGAGAAGGAGAGAAAAAGAAAGATGCAGAATTTTCGATACATGAAATCCCACAAGGATTCTGTGTTAACCTCTGACCCCTCACACTTCTATGAGTTGGAGGATATAATCAGCGAAACTCCACCTGGAGACCATCTGGCTTTGAGGCCAGCTTATTCTGTGACTCTAGGCAAAAGCTTCTTGGCATTCTCAGTTCTTCCATCGTATTCTAAAGATGATGCCAATAAGTATTGGATATCATGTTTCATTTTTTACATTTATCAGGCTTACTGTTGATTTAAACCATGTCATGTTTTTTACCTCTTCATAGCCTGTGTACTTTGCTGTTCAGAATTCAGACTGTTTTCAGATTTTAGTGAAAGACTTTAAATTATCCCCTTCAGATATCCTCATAATGTTCAGCCTGGCTTAGAGAAACATTTTTAGTCTTTATTGGGTCCTAAATCATTCATAATCATTTCCAACTTTCTGTCATCCACAAATTTGAAATAACTTTCTCCAATATCTTTATGCGAGTCATTAATTAAATTGTTTGGTGTGAGAAAATTAAGACAACTATTCCATTGCTACCAATGCATAGATGACTACCTATAGCATAAAGCATATTTTGAAAATTGGAAATACAAGTAACTTTATGGTTATTTCATTCTATTCCTCTATATCACCAACTAAGCTATTTAGAGATTTCAGAAAATGCAGATGTCACATGTTTTGTATCTATTACCTTTTCTTTGTCTGCCAAAGTAGGAAACATAGGTTCATCTGATGTGACCTATTAATGAACTTATGCTAACACAGTGGAAATTAACTGTTTCTGTATGCACAATATTTCCCTCTTCTGGAGTTTTGTTGGCATTGCTATGCAGTTCACTGTCCTTCTGTGTGTGCTCTTTCCATCTCCACCTCTACTTTGAAACAGAAAAGACATTTGGGGGTCTGTAATTATTCCGCTCCTCTACATTTTTTCATTTCTTTGCTGACATACCTCATATTTGCATTTTCCTCCATACATATGTGACTCTATCTGATAGAACTGCAAAACATAAACATCTCAACATTTAAATGAATTTTATTGAATTTAATAAATTCTTTAAGTATTAATAATGTTTCCTACACAATATTCATCATGGATGTGATGCCCAAATGAGAATAAAATCAAATAAGACATGTGGGCTTTTACTGACTCCCCATTCTGTTCACTCCGAGTTGTGGGCTTCAAAAGTGCAACTGTATTTTTTTGACTCGTTGCTAGGAAAATTAAAAAGACTGGTTAGGAGAAAATATTTTCAAGTGTCATATACAATCAAGCACTTAAATCAGAAGATAAAAAAGGGAGTAATAAAATAAACAATATAATAAAAAGTAGGCAGAAGATGTGAATAGACACCTTGCCAATGAAGTATATGGATGCAATGATGTTTAACATCATTAATAATCAAGGGAAGGCAAATAAACTACATGAGGTAGTCAGTGCATACCTCCTTGCATGCTTAAATGGAAAACTGGGTATGCCAAATGTACACAAGGATATATAGGAACCTAAACTCTCATACAATACTGATGCAGGTGTCAAGTGGGCCACTGGAAACTAGCAGTTTCTTATGAAGTTAAACTTATATTTAGCACAAAATCTTAGCAATTTTACTCTGTAAATATTTATTGTGAGAAATGAAATCTTGCATTCACCAAAAGCCTATACAAATATGTTCAGAGTAGCTTTCTTTGTAATTTAAACAACTGGAATCAGTCCAAATGTCTCCTAAGTGTAATATAGCCATATACTATACTACCTGTCTATATAAAAAGAACAAAGTATTGATACATGCAAAAGCACTGATGGATCTCAGATGTATTATATTAGTGAAAGAAACCAGGCTTGAAGGTCTGAGTGCTACATATTTGATTTGTATGACATTTGTTTAAGGGAAAAATATAGGGACAGAGAATAGATAGGTGCCTTTCAGAGGATGTTTATGGCAGAAGGGATTGAGTATAAAAGGGCATGAGAGATTTTTTTTGGATAATGAAATTGTATCCTATATCCTATGTCCTATATGTTGTGTAGTAAGCTACACATGATCATATGTGTTTGTCACCTCACCACATGGTACACTAAAGGGTAAAGTTTTTAAAAAGTGGTTGTGTCTATTCTTTATTCTTGTTATCCAAAAAATATGTTTCTGAAAAATAAAACTAGTTTAAATTTCCTAACATATGGTAATTGTCATCAGAAAGGATTTGTAATAGCTGGATGAAATTTCCAGATATCTTCATCTATTCATGATACTGTAACAAAATGTTGCTATTCTATGTAGATTAAGAACAACATAAATTTATTTTTCACAGCTTTGGAGTCTGTAAGGTCTGAGATCTAGGAAGCAGTTGATTTGGTGTCTGGTGAAAGCATCCTTCACCATTTATAGGGCCATCATCCTACTGTAATTTCATATGATGGGAAAAATAAAGAATGTTTTTGAGGTTTAAAAAATGGCAAGACTAATTACATTCATGGGGTTCTATCCTCATGATCTAATCACCTCCCCAAGGCCCCACCTCCTAATATCACCACCTTGGTGGGTAGAATTTCAATGTATGAATTTTGCCAGGGTGGAAAGCTTTGTGTGTGGGGGTGTGTGTGGCAAACAATCTGTCCATTGCACAGAGTGACCATTTTGATCTCTCTTTCAAAGCTCTCCTCTCAATCTCTTCTTATGGAGTTCTTCAGTGTAGATCTGATTTAACCTTCAGGGTTACAGTCCTTTATTTAGAATGTCTGAGAATCATTACTGGTTTTTCCAGACATTAACATAGTACAAGCCAATGGCCAGAACTTTTCTGTGATTATTTTTCACATCTCCTTGAACTCTAGCCCCAGTTTAACATTTGGAAAGGGCTTAGCAATGATGAAATACACACAAATTAAGTATGTCTGGTAAGACCACATTTTCCTGGTGCTTTATAGAATCGTGAGGTTTTAAAAACCACCAGTCAAGATCAGATTTTCCTTGTTTTTCGATGAATATGGAATGTGGAGTGGAATTGTAGAGTCATAGAATGTTCAAGCTGGAAAACTCTTAGGGTTCATCTAGTCCAATACTTTATTTTACAGAATCAAAAGCTTCATTGCCTGTTGGCCATTATCTGGTAACTTCAGGCTCTCTGATCTTACATTCCTTGGGCTTCATCCAGACCCAGGTTTAAGAAATGCTGTACTCCTAGAGAAGTGCGTTGCACTTGGATAAAGCAAAGCAAAACAAAATTCAGCCACATATTCTACTTGCAGACAGGAGTATGAATATGCACTTCCAAGGGTGCATCTGTGATCAGCTATGCTGTGGTTCAGTAAA
Source organism: Fukomys damarensis (assembly GCF_012274545.1). Taxonomy (NCBI): domain Eukaryota; kingdom Metazoa; phylum Chordata; class Mammalia; order Rodentia; family Bathyergidae; genus Fukomys; species Fukomys damarensis. The sequence goes on along the minus strand of NW_022900936.1, from coordinate 44,022,425 downwards.
ATGAGGCTTATTTAAGCAGCCCTTGAGTTTTCCTCTAAGGTCATGCAGTAATTGAGTTCTTTCAAGGTTTCTGGAAATCTGGTAGTAAGGATTTCTGATAATCTATTTTACTTTATGTATTTATTTATTGATTGATATTTTATTATAGTTGAGTAAAGTCTTTTTTTAAAAAAAGTAAAATTGCCTACCTTCAGGGCTGTTTTAACTCATTTGTTCTTAGAAAATTGCTATGAAGAAAGTTCAGAGCTCTCCCAAAAAGGAAAATGTGAAGTTATGGTTTCTGTTGTGCTTTACTTCTCAAGAATAGTTTCTACTGCAGCTCCATCAACTTTGGTGTTTGTACTACTGAGGATGGGTAAGGATATTTGAGAAGACAATCTCAGCTAAAGAAAAGAAAATAAGACTGCCCAGCTTGATTGTTTTATTTATACTCTCCTAGAAGCTTCTGGGCTCTCAATTTATTTGGCCTTTTGATCAATTTTCTTGCAATGACATCTCCAAAGCAAAAATTATCACCTTTATTTTCCACCTTTCTCTTAACAGAGTGAAATCCTTGACTGTTGTGTTGATACTGCCTCCTCTCTCTTTTGGTGACCAGCAAAGTCACTATCTCTGTGTTATGACTTTCTCCTTGAATTGAATTGGTTAAAGCTAAGCCGCATAGGAGTTCTGTGGATCTTGAGAAAAATATGTTTCTGTGTCACTTTCTCTAAAATCATGCCATTCTTGTCTCCAGAGTACACTGACAAACTAAATTATTAAGGTATTTAGGTTCACTGTTTCCTTCTTTCCTTTCCTCCTTCCTTACTTTTTTTCTTTGAGAATATGAATATATTTCTTTTTTGGACTAGAAAAATTCTCATTTCAACATTATAACATATATGAGGGTCTGGGCAGGGCTTGCCAGAAGAACACACGTTTCCTTAGACATTGTCTTATTTTCTCAGTTCTTCTGAAGGGACTGTTTATAAGGAAGTGTGGAGTGAGAATCTCATAATTTTTTTTTTTTTCTTTACAATACTGAAGATTGACCTCTAAGCATTTCCACTAATCTAGATTCTCAAGGCTTTTTTTTTTTTTTCTTTTTTTTGGTGCTGGGGATTGAACTCGGATCCTCGTACCTGTGAGGCAAGCAGTAGATCCACTGAGCTAAACCTGCAGCCCTCCAGCCCGTTTTAAAAAGTTTAATTTTTAGTCAGAGTGTTACTAGTTGCTAAGTTGCCCAGGCTGTGTTTGAACTTGTGATCCTCTTGCCTTAGACTGCTAGACTGATGGCATTACAGGGATGTGCCACCATGCCAGGCAGACTCTTACAGATTTCAACAGCAGCTGCCTAAAAACAACAAATCTGAAATTTCTCTCCATCCTACCAGAGTATATTCAAGGACAAAGCCAGGGAGTGCTTTTGCCCAGCCTGGCTCTGTGACTGCTACTAGTGTTCCAAAACAGTGAAAATTAGACCTGCCCGTGGGCTGCATGTGACTTTTCATGTTCACTTGGGCCTCTGATGTCTCTAGCCCCACACTGTATTATCCTGAGCCTTATTCCACATCAGCAATTCTGGTTAACATTGCTTGGGATTAAGCCTCCCAAGTCTGAAAATAGGATGGATGAACTTCCAAAAAGAGGATGCACATTTGCAATATTTAGTCAATTCCCCAAAGCTTGTGCAAAGTATGTTGATTGATCTACAAGAAAAAACAAAAGTCGAATAAGAAGTTGTTTATAAAACATTAAAGTTATTAAAATGTTAAAGAGTAGCTGTTTATTAGTATTTTCACTTCCACCTCAATCTTTCCAAGGAAAGTGACATTTATATCCCAGTAGAATTTGCTTGGATGTAAGAAACTAATGAAAATCCCATGCTGCAGGCTGAGCTGGAGGGAGCCTTATGAGTGGCTCAGATCCAGACCTTCAAGACAGGGGACAGACACCATCATACTCAGTTTGCGGTAGAGTATCTGGAAAAAGCATCCATCAGTTACATTTTTGTAACCCCTGGCTAACGAGTCCAAGTCGGTGGAGGCTGAGCTGAACACCACACAGGCAGCAGAACATCAGCTGGCTTTTCGTGAATGCAAAGATCATGGAATCACATCTTGTCTTTTTATGTAACCCAGCAGCTAATTTCCTCCTTAGTTATAACACCATTTGTAGAAAACAAAGAATTTTGTTATCTTTTTTTACACAAAATTGTATCAGAATCCAAGAATTTTTCTAAGTAGGTAACATTGGGCGGGGGGGAAAGCAAGCTTGGAATCAGGGATTTTTTTTTTTTTCACTGTAGGTGGTTAACCTGTGTTCTTAGGACTTCTTGTGAGAACATAAGGTGACAGAAGAGAATGCTTCACCTCTCTGTCCTGTCACTGACCTGTCCTGTCCTTCCTGTATGCTACGTAACAATTGGTGTGTTTTGAAGTTTGCAGAGTTTGGTTACGTAGATTTTCAAGTTGTAGCCTCTACTAGAGTGAGAGGAGAGCAAAAATAATCATAGAGAAAATTTCAGAATATTATTGCCTAAAAAGTCTTTAGTATAGTTTAGTCCAGCATTTCTCCAGATTATGTGAACTTGAGTTCTAGGAAAGTAAGTTTCCAAAATCAAATGAGTTTGGGAAATAGGGAACATTGTTTCTTTGCTTAGGAATTTTTTTTTTTTAAATACAGCATTTCACACATTTACTTATATAGTATCTTACCTCTTTTATTTTTAGGTTATTCATTTTTATTTCCATACACCTCTTTAAAAAAACCCAAGAAAACCAAAGTCTTAAAGTTGTATACCTGATTGGAGGAAACAAAACCAATATTATACTTCTCAAGCTCAAGATCATCATATAACTTTTTAAGCTTGTGAAGTTGTCTTACTTTTTTTTTTAATGCTAAGAAAAAGTATCTGATATCTAAAGTTAAAGAAGGAAAGGTTTATTTAGCTCACAGTTTATAGAGGTCTCAGTCCACAATAGGTTGGCTCTAACACAGGGTGGCATGGCAGAAGGGCATCACAGAGGAGCAACAGTTCATGGCGGGCAGAAAGTAGCAAAGCAAGCAACAAGTGACCATATCAGCTTCTTTCTGCCCCCTTTATAGTCTTTCTAGGCTATCTGGCTTAGGGCAGATGTCAATCCAATCAGTGCACTAATTTAGTAATCACACACCTTTACTCCTAGCCACACACATTCTAGGTCTAGCCACCTCTGAAAAAGCCCCACCTATGACTGCCTGAGGCCTTGAGAGGACATTTAGACACAAGCCATAGTAGCTGTGGTTTCTGCTGTGACTCAAAACTGAGGGCTTAGAGAGTTATGATCAAGCCATGCATCTGTGCATTCTAAGATTTTGGTTTGCCAAGTTATTTTCCCTAATCCAGTGATCTTTGGGTGATTCCCCAGATCCAGTAGGAAACAACAGCAGCATGTATTTGGCCCACAGAAGGAAACACTGCTATCTAGACTGTGGGAGGAAGGTCAACCCTGCTGCCCACAGGTGAACAGCCACCTCCTCACTAATCAGTTGATGATAGCCCAAAGCAAATCAGGGAAGAGGTGAAACATGCCTTCTGAATTTTTTTGTGCCTTTTTAAATTTTAGTTTTAAATTTGTGGTGTAAATACATTTATCCCTTCTATATCTCCAGCACTTTTTATTACAAATTTTATTCTGAGAGCTTTTATTCATATTATAGTATAAATGATTGATAACTACACTTAAAGTGTTTTCTATTCCACAGGGGTTTGCTTAATTCCCAAAATACTATAGTAAAGAAATAAAATCTTGAGAGTTTATCTTAAGTCAAAAATTTGGGGGTAATTTATAGGAGAATACATAGAGTCTGAAAACCATATTAAAAGGATACATATTCAGTTTGTGTTGAATAAGAATAACCTCAGCTCCAACAATATACAGACATAGTCTAATTCAATATAATTCTCATTGCTTTATACTTTACTCTAATATTGCATCAAATTACTTCTTTTTACCAGATGGAATAGCTTTGGTGAGTCCCTTGGGAACAGTGTGACTTGTTTTTGGGAGGAGAAGCTTATTTTATTTTACTTTTTAAGCAAAGGTATAGATAGTACTTAATGAGAACATTAGGCCCTGATATTTCAATGATCTTTTAAGTTTTTCAATCCAAGTTAAGTCTCAAGTACCAGTCAAGTACATGCTCAAGAATTCATATGGAAAGAGTCAACTTAATTAACTTTATGGGGGCCTTGTAGAGTATTTTTAGCACTGTGGAACTCTGGATAGGAGGTGAAGGTGGCAACAAGTGACCTCAGGAGTTGTGCAAAGTGGAGGCAAAATCTACTTACAAATGACTTTGTTTATTCTGTGTTCCTCTTTCCTTCTGTCTGTCATCATGTTTTCTCATTGGTGTAAAGTTAAATAATACAGTGTCAGAGCTATAAATGACTTAGACTCCCCCTGGAATATTTTAATGTTCAGCTCTTGAAGTAGACATATTTGAGTTTGAACAATGGCTCTTTTAGGTGTTTGACATATGAATTGAGTAAAATAATAACATCTCACATGTGATGAAATTATGCAGGCTAAGCACTTGGATCCTGGCACAGTATAAATATACAAATAAATGTTTATTATTATAACTGTATCTCCTATCCCTCCATTAAAATGGCTTGTGACTCAGTGATGTGAGATGATTTGTCAAAGTTTTTATGGCTGCTAAGTAAGAGTCAGGATTAATTTAATGTTGGCTTTATCCCAGAGTCCTGGGATTTGCTCAACAGAATTTTATATTTTAAGCCATCTTTAAACATCCACAGCATAAGGCTCCACTTGGCCCTTTTCTTCAACTACTTTTTACACTTACACCATGACATACCTTTTGCATGAATTTCAGTTGTTTTTCTATTGAGTTTTGAGTTGTGCCCTTAAAATTTTCTAAATCCTGCTGTCTGTAGAGCTAAACCCACAGTGGACTGAACTCCTAGTTCAGTCAGATCTCATCAAATTCCTTGTACCATTTGTATCTGTGCATTTCTTTTCTTCTGTTTGTTTGTCATTCTTCTAACCATCCTCACTTGAGACTTTTCTTCAATCTCATATGTGCAGATAGCCAGCAGCATGCAGGATTTTATGTTCTTTGTCTGCTTCATTCCCTCAAGGCTTTAGTACTGAGTGCATGTGCAGGAATGTAGGAGCCCAGTTTCCATGTTTCTGATCAGGACAAACACTGAGGTGTAGGTTTCTGAGCTCCCATTGGCAGTTGGGAATCAGGTTGAAGCTAAAAATATGCCTGAACTCCCACCTCTGCTTGACTGCTTCTGTGACCCACTTCTTTGCACGAGAGTGAGTTTTCATCTTTGCCCCTGGAATCACCAGCCTAAGACACCTACATATGCTTCTATTGGCTACTATCTTTAAAGAAGAACCTTATTTAAGAGGAAGACACCAAGTGTTTTACATATACATTTCTTCATACTAGAAATTTTCGGGGGGTAGAATGTCATGCTATCTCCACAAGATCACATATATAAAGACTTTATACCATGTACAAGCTATAGAAATGTGAGTAGATTCCTTGCAGAGAAATCTGTTTGGTAAAATATGTATCAATTTCCTTTTTGCAGCTTTCAGCTTCATGGTTGTATCTTTCCCCATTTATGACACTTTAGTTTCACTGATGATGACTCCTTAGTAGAGATTATATCAGGTCATGGAGTGAAATTCTCAAAATAGGGGATGCTGCACTGTGATACTTAATTCATTCAAGGCTAGGTGCAGAAAGTGTCATATGAAGGTAGTAGGTTATATTTTTCATAATATTTGATATGCTTTTATTCTATAATTTATAAGATTTTGGTATATGAACATTTAAAAAACTATGTACTTCATTATAATTTTCAACTATTTTTCTCAGGTATTTCCTCTCATCTTTAGCAGTTTATTGGAAAAAAATGCCCAAGGGGCAGGGCAAGTTTACTACAAATGTTTATTATATGTGCTGATGTAATTCAGTTCCTCTTTTGGATACTCACATTTAATGATTCTAATAGCAAATATTTTTCTACTAAATTTAAGATACTTTTTGTTCCCTTAGGTTCTCTGTGATTACTGCAGCCATACTTTCTCTCAGTGCATTTGTTTGTAATGGTTTCTTCAGGACTGAGATTGCTTGCCAAAGGGTGTCCCAGAAGGTCCCCACCTGCATACCTTCTTGGTCTAGAACCCATCCTTTCTATTCCTACACTCACCATGTGTTTTGGAATAAAAATAGTGTTTTTAGTAACCCATGCAGTATCATGGCAACCAATCCAGTCATTTTGTGTCTATGTGACATTGATTCTATACTTTACATCACTGACAGAGCTCAAGGAAGGGCTTTCTCCATAGTCAGTAACAACCAAGACCTCAGATTTAGGAGGCTCTGACCAGAGAATTTTTGAGGCAATCACTTCATTTAAAAGATGGTTCAATTCCAGATTTACCTGATAAAAACTATGGAAGCCAGAAACAAAACTGGAGTAACATGATCAGATGCCATTGCTGTAAGGTCCTCAGCACAGTCCCAGAAGTCAGTGCTTGGCTATATAAACTTGGGACTGAGGACCTTGGGACTATAGGTGACATCGATACTAGCACATGAGTATAAAAATGTTTATTATTGCAAAAGATTTTCCTTTGATCCCTTGATAGCATTTATCTAGTTATAAACTTTGTACTGTAAGTTTAGCAATTGTATTTTTTAAAAAATTAATTTTATCAGTACATTTAAGGTATACAATATAATGACATTCATCATTGGAGATTTGCACCTTTACATAATCCATCTTGGTTCTTATTTTTTCCCCATTCTCCTGCCCTCTATTCAAGCCCTCCACCCCTCCCTATCTATAAAGACTTTGTTTCCATTTTTTCATTTTCTCATATTAATTCCATTCCATGTTTTAACCAAATAACAATTATACATTTCTACAGTGGACATTATAGATTACCAAATAGATCACTCAGAACTTTTCATTTTTTATAGTTTAAAATTTCAAATGAACATTCCCTCCAAAAATGTACCATCTTCATTTGTGTCTCAATAACTCAGGAAAGTATATGTGTGCATACATACACGTAAACATAAACACAAAATTTGCTTATCCTATTAAAAGGATTATAAGCCCTCATTGTGGTATTGCTAGTATTTTCAAGAATCTTAAAATCTACTCTTATTGCTAGTATTCAGGGGGTTTCATTATATCCAATTTTACCTTTGGTCTGTACATATTCTCAGAAATAAGATGCATAGAACTGTGTGTGTATGCGGCGGGGGGTTTAAGCCCAAGGGGTGAGTTGTAAGTTCAAAAGCACATCTCAATAGTAAGTCCAAACAGCTGTTAAATGGGTAGGTCATCAAACGAAGAATATGCCTCTATTTTTCATCTTTGTCACCCCTTGGTCAGGTTTAAACTTGTAGGCTGGTTCCTACAGATTGGGACCATGGAGGATGGCCTACCACTGGGAAAGGCCTGCAGGTTTAGACTTTGGGTAGGCATCTATAGTCTGGGGCTAAAGAGTCTTCCCCAGCATACTAGATTTTACTAAGGTGGGCTTGGCCTGATGTGTGGGGCTGAGGACATAGCTCATGCTCACTTCACTTTTTTTTGCTCCATACAAGGGAGTACCTCTCTCAGTCCCATGCTGCCTGGAGTTGGGAGGAGGATGATACCCTCTTCAATGAGTTTTTAGTTTCTGTACTATATCAAGGTGCTATAATCTTTCACTTGGCTTCCTTAACTCCAATGTTTTTTCCCTGAATGGGTAGTTGTTCAAATTGAAGTTTTACAAGGAATAAGGAATAAGAACTGGAAAGTTTTATTCTGGCATCTTGCTAATGTTATGCTTTCCTTTTTCTTTTTTTTTCTTTAGTCAAGCACTAAAATATTATTAGGATTAGGGTCTAAAAGTTGCCCCAAAAGTCTCATGTATTCAGAGGTAGGGCATTTAGAGTGATTGATCATAGAGATGCTATACTTATGAGTGAATTAATTCATCAATGAGTTCTTAGCTGAATGTATAGTTAAGGGGAGGAGGTGAGACACTAGCGGTCTGCTTTTGGAGGGTATAGTTTTAACTTTGGTGCATCCCCCTCCCTATTTCTTTTCTTCCTGAGTATTATAAGTTAAGCAGCATTCATCATTATGCCCTTCTGCCATGTTTTTTCTGCCTCTCTGAAAACATGAGCCAAAATAAACATCTCCTATTTAAATGCTGTACATCAGGTATATTGTTTCACCTATGGGAAAATGTCTAGTATAGAAAGTTAGTACCCGAGTCATTATAACTGCAGTTGGTGCATTTGGTTCAGAAGCTTTTGGAACTGATCCATGGAAAAATTTTGGAAAAGCTTGGAGATGTAGGGTAGAGAAGCCCTAGAATTCTGTAAGCAGAGTTTGAAGGATGATACTACTCAGTGCTCAGAATACAACAAAGGCCAAGATCAAGAGGTTTCAGTTGAGAATGAGGACTATACTGGGAACTGGACTAGAGGTTATGCACGTTTCAGTCTAGTAAAGAATTTTTCTATGTTTTGACCATGTCCTGAGATTTTGCGGGAGTGCAAATTTAAAGGTGGTATGATATCGGCAGAGGAAATTCCAAGGTAACTCATTGTTCATGCAGTGGCATGGATAGTACTGGCTTCTTTCAGCCAGACTTACAGTGAGAATCAGGAGCAAAAATAGAGCTGAAAGATGTGAAAATTTTTCATTTTGGCCACACAGGAAAAATATGTACATGTGGGGACAAGGAGAGTGTGGTTGCTGAAAAGAGCAGTAAAAAAGTGCCCAAGTGCTTTGCATGAGCACAATAGAAACAATTAATTGAGAAATTTTAGAAATTGGCCAGACTCCACCAATCAAAGGATCAAGGATATGAGAAAGTAAACTCTTTTGAAAGACTGCTTTGAGAAGTCCAGGATGCCCTAATCTCTTAGGACTCACTAGGGAGGTGTATCTCTGAATTCAGTCATCCAGGCACTCAGAGGCCACTGCCTTCACTGTCAAGAGGACCAAGAAACTGCTTAAAGTGGCAGCAGATTTTGGTGTCATCCAGATTGTTCTAGTTTTTTCAGCATGCAGAATGCAAGAACTGTAGGATCGTAGAGGAGGCAATGTGTGCCTGCGAGGTTGTTGTAAGAAGCTGTGAAAGTAAAGGTTCAGCAGACATCAGAGGAAGTTGAAAATGCTAGAAATGAGGAATGTCTGCTAAGAAAAATTACAGTTTATGAACAGAATCAGCAACTGGGCAGAAACTCCAAAGTTCATGGGAGTGGAGCTGCTGCATAAGCCTTTTGAAGTTCAATTCTCATCACAAGCTTCTGTAGGTGCAACACATGAAGCTGTAGGATCTAATATTTACCCTGTTGGGTTTCAACCTTGCTTTGGTCCAGTTCCTTTCTTTCAAAAGGAAAAAAAAATAGTGTTTTATTAACTACCACACTGTTATAATACACTTTCTATTTCTCTATCTCTCCCCTTTGGAATGGAAATGTTTACTGTGTCATTTTATATTGAAAGGATTTAACTTTCTTTTTTAGTTTTATAGGGGCTTACACTTAGGATTTTGTCTTGAGTCGCAGAGGAAACTTTGGACTTGGAATTTGCAGCAATGCTAGAACTGTTAAGACTTTGGCACTGTTCATAACAAGGTGAACATAAACATGTTGGGGCTCAAAGGCTCAATGCCTAATCATAAAATGTCTCCCAAACATCTCATGTGTACAGAGGTGGGACTTTTGAAGGTGATTGGATCATGATGATGCTATACTCTTCACTGATAAGTACAAAATTGGATATGCTATTAGAGGTAGGGTCTGGTTGGAGTGGTGCCTTTGGATGGTATAACTCTCACTGGCTCTGCTTGCTCTGGTCCTCTCTCTGCCTCTGCCTCTCTGTTCCTTTAAGTTTTATGTGTCAGGTATTTTATTTCAGTGATGAGAGAGAAAGACTAATGCAAATATCTACTCATGAAGGAGCCCAAACCAAACCAAATAACCAACCAACAATCAAACAAATAAACAAACTTTCTCACAAAATAAGAGGCAGAAAAGCAAAGCACAGGGAGGTACAGGAAATAGTACCTTTCAAGAATTACTGGCTGTTTTTGTGGGCTGGAGACAGAGCAGCTTCACATTGCCCGTCTGTGGGGCACTCTTGGTTACCTTTGCTATACAGACATTCAGGGGACCAAATCTATGTGCAGAGCTCACCTGGTAGCTAAATTCTTACTTACCTTCTATTTTTATATGGAAAGGAGACTAGAATTCAGAAGAGAAAATAGACAATTGAAAATCACAGAATAAATAACTGAATCCTGTTGGAAAGCTAAGGCTTCATAGAACTTTAACCTTATTTTTAGGGCTTCTAAAGGTAAGGACACATGGCTCGAATGTTCCTCAATATCTACTTCCTTTCATTTTCAGAATTTACATGAGGACATTGATCCCCTTTTCCTTGACTGGAGAGTGTACATGAAAAATCAAGAATGACACATACCACTTACAGTTTCTGACACTGGTGCAGGTCTTCCTGCCCTCCCCTACTGCTGTATACCTCTCAAAGGAGTTATTTATTTCAGATTGTGGAGCCTGGAGGTGCACAGGGGCCAGCTGAACCTCTATAAGCCTGAATTGTGGAATCACAAGGGAAATGACAACTGCCCTGAGCATGTTTTGGAGTGAAGAAGATTTTTGTTTGAGAGAGAAGTGAACCTTTATGGCATTTTGTGTGTAGATAGCAGCACAACCTAGCTGATGGTAAACAGTTCTAGGCTCATGGGGATGAAACTGCACCTCTTTTGTTGGTGATTTACCTCACATTTTTCCCACTTCTAAGTAGCTGAACTACTGCAGATTTACAAGACCCCCCCATCCTAAACTCAGAATAACAGATACACAGAGGGTTGCAGTTATAGGAATAGGGAGGAAATGGCTGCTCCTTTCTCTTCAGAGTGTGTTCCTAGGTAATTCTCTAATTTCACACACACACACACACACACACACACACACACACACACACACCATCTATCCAGTTCTACTCAATCCCAATCCTTCAACTCTCTGAGCAGAGCAGGTAAAGGAAAGAAGTGACCTCCTCAGCAACCCCAGACTTGCCACAGAGCCAGAAGACATCGTCATGCTTTAAGAGGTCCGGGTTCCTTTTTGGAAACTAGTTGAACTGATGTGTACACTGATACACCCAGCTGTTAGAAAAATGATGTACCCACAATTAGAATCTGCAGAGTTTATGCTTTTAAATTTTTAGTACAAAATTCCTTATCCACATTTCTGACTTGAGATGGGTATAGAAAGGGGGAATCTAACTTGTAGTAAAGATGAGGAATATCTTGTACTGAAACTGAGTCTAATTAATTAAGACTTCTATCAGATGTAATAGTCAATACTGATTGTAGAAACCACTGTAGTAAGGTTTGTATCAATTCTGGTTTTTGTTCAATTGAAAGCAATAAACGCACAAGCTGTATCTAGACTTCATTTATTATAATATCACCTTTGGAAATTCATCTTTGATCATTAGAGTTAATTAAAGATGAAAACAGTAATGCGAATATTTAGTCAAACCATGTAATGGAAACTCTATCCTCAGCTATGTTCAAACAGTCCTCTTGTCTTTGATGCAAAGCCTTGCAAATATAGATGTGGACATGATTTGGCTTAAGGTGGCTGGATATGAGGGGTTGTCACAAATAGAACTGGAAATTGGTTATGAAATCTCAAATTAATAACTGCAAGCATAGTTTTGCCTGGAGCTGCCAGAGGAGACTAAGAAAGCCCAAAGGGACTCTGAAATCTATGAAATGTAGCACTCAAATCCTTAAGCAGAATAAAAATCAAGATGCAATCAGATACGTATCAGCTTCTGCTTGCTTTTAGGGTTTGCCAATAATAGTACTTATTTTTAGGATCTAATACAAGGATTGTCTGTCTTGTTTTAATAGGAAGAATTTGTCTTCAAACTGGCTGTAGAGTCAATTGAGGCTAAAGAAAGTTAGAAGATTCTCATAAATGCAACATTTTTATTTCTACTCTTAGGTCCACTTAAGCAGATTGCTATCCATGAAATTGTTTTCTCTATTGGGTTATTTTTCAATGTCATAGATGAAATATTTGTTTAAAAATTATAGGGACCCAATTCAAGAATGGGCATCTGAAATGAACAGACATTTCTCAGACAAAGAAGCAAAAGCAGCAAGTAAATATATGAAAAAATTTTCCACATCACTGGTCATTTGAGAGATGCAGATGAAAACAATACTGAGATTCCACTCACCCCACAAAGAATGGCTGCTATCAAGAAATCACACAATAACAAATGTTGGTGGGGTTGTGGGGAAAAAGGAACCCTTCTCCATTGTTGGTGGGAGTGCAGACTAGTGCAACCACTATGGAAATCAATATACAGACACCTCAAAGAGCTGGGACTAGAGGTCCCATTTGACCTCTGCTGGGTACCTTTCCAAAAGAAGTAAAAGAATCATATCACAATGATATATGCACACCTATGTTTATAGCAGCACAGTTTGTAATAGCTAAAACTTGGAAACAGACCATTTGCCCATCAGTTGGAAACTGGATAATGATATGGTTTTTTGATAAAATGGAATAATACTCAGCCATAAAGAATGAGAAATAAATTAAAGTCATTCATAGGAAAATGGATACATATTGAGAATATACTACTAAGTGAAATAAATAAGTCACACATGTGTAAATACCAAATAGTTTCTCTGGTGTGGAAAACTATAATAGTACATAAGATCCTAATGAGATAATTGACAATGTGAAATAGGAAGAAAATAGCTAAAGGTGTAGGGAAAGTGGAAAGTGTAAGGGAAAGGTAATAAGGGAAAAGGAAAAAATGGAAAATGAAAAAAGAAGAAAATGAAAAAAATGGAAATAAAATGTTTGTAAATGGGGAAGGGAGGAGGGGGTGAAGGGAGTTCAGGGATGGGAAAAAAATGAGAACCAAGACCTGTCATGTAAAAGTACAAGCTCCCAGTAATGCATGTAACTGTACTGTATACTTAAAATGTACCAATAAACTCAACGAGGAAAGAAAATTAAAAAAAATAAAAAACTCTTATTGGCACTAAGCTGTCAATGAGGTTTTGAATGCTTAAATGATACAGGAGAAAAAAAGTATTATCTTTTCCTCACCCATTGCAAGATTTATGGCTGAAGTAACCATTGTAAATGCTAGATTAACAAGAGAAAAACATACTAATTTATTTAATAAAAGTTTTATGTACAAGAGAAGTTAGAAAAGAAGACCCATAGAAACAGTGAAATCTTTACATTAAATTGTACCCTTCATATGCAAGAGAAAATGCTTAGATAAAATATCTACTCAGAGCATAACTCTTTGGTGGGGACAAGACAGAAACTGAGAGGGGCCAACAAAAAAGAAACTATATGAAAGCGCTCTGTTGTAGTGAAAAAGAAGACATTGTTTAAGGCAGAACACTAGTTTTAATTTCTAACTGCAATTTTATGGCTAATTGTGTCTGTTGTTTATTTTCTAGGATCCTTGGTTACCCTACATGAAAGATTTAGAATCAAATGGATATTTTATGTAAATATTTTATGACTCATAAACACTATGCAACAATCCCTGAAAGAAAGAATATATTATTCTGAACTCTGGACATGAATTAGCTGTGCCTACATTTTAATGAATCCCTAATACTGCCTCAGAAAACAGAATTGATATTTGGCATGGTACCAAGCTATGTCATTTTTAGATAAATCAGCAACTCTAGGTTTAAACTGAAATAATGTGATAATAATGATGATGATAATAATACTAATTTTTATTATATTTAAAAGAATTATTTCAAACTGTAACACCCAAAGCCCATATAATTTGCCATTCCTGAGACAGATAAAAAAAAAACTGAGTAATGAGGTGAGTCCTAAATAAGTAACAGAAAAGAGGATGAATCCTGAGCAGAAAATGATCAGAAGAAAAAAATAAGCCTGGTAGGAAAAGGCAAAAGAAAAATAAATGCAAGCAAAATGCACAGTTCTGCAGTGTCATGCCTGATGTTATGACATATGAAACTTCCTTTTTAAAAGATTTCATTACATTATAGAAACAGAGAGTAATACAAATGACTGAAAGCAGCTAATATTTAGGATATGGTTGGAAAGGTGAGATTACAAATATAGACAGGTGCATGATCGTGGTTTGTTGGCAATAGCCAATTACTTTGTATGGAATCCTAAAATATATTTTTAGAAAGCTGATTTAAAAAAGACTAATATTGTTATTTCCTAAATTCCCACATTACTCACAAACAAAAGTTATGGCTTAGTTTCTAATTTTTTTGTGAATTAATGTATTTACCTATGTACTGATACCTAAAATTAATTCCCCACTTTGGATTAACCACATTATCAAGATTATCTTTCTAAAGCATCAAATTCCTTTTCCTGATGTTCAAGTAATTTAATAAGAATATTTACCTCATTAGAGAATCTGGTCCACACATACAATATTTTAATTCCAAAGAATTTGAGTGAAATTCATTTGTTAGATTTGTGCTTGATTTCTTTGTAATCATCACAACACATAGACTGAAGGAATGTCCTTAAGAATTTTCCCTTGTGGAACTCAGTGCTGAAAGATTTAAAAATGAATGGAGGGGTCATGCAATTTATTTTTCTTTCCCATATCATCTCAGTATTGTCAACAACTCTAATTGCTGAATGAGCTGACTTTTGGTAGTCAAAGAGCCAAAGGTAAACTATGATCTTAACATTTAGAATGAATTTAATTTAATTATATAATATAATAATAATAACCTTTGGTAAAAAGCAAGAATAAAGATCATGAGACAGAATTCCTTAGCAATCTGGACATATTTTGGCTTTTTTTAAGCTAGATGCTTTAAAAGAAAATTATATACTTCTTTTTGTAAATGTAATATGTATGCATCCCTACAGGCTCTCTGCTTATATAGAAAATTTACATTTAATATAAGATACAGGTATGGGGTATTTTATTTGAGATTACAACCATAATCTTGACATTTTAGTCATAATGATATGACTGAAAGTGCAATATTTACTATAGTTTTACTATACATAATATGTACTATAGTTTATCTGTTCCTAAAAATAGATAAAACCAATGAAATCAGCAGTGTCTTGTAAACAAAATATCTACTATTTGTCCGTATATTCTGACATCTCTGGTAATTTATACCGGGTTCTGTGGAAGGATTTATTAAGTAGGGAGGGAATACTTAAGAATGAATTTTAGTTGAACTTAAGCAAGAGCCAGATCATGATGCTATAGGATAAATAAGAGTTTAATTTTTTGTTTACTTCATACTAGCATAGTTCATATTAAACTTTGTTCTCTACTTGTTACACAGAAAGGGCAAAATAGTCTATTCTTTCTTGAATTCTGGCTTACATAATAGATTTGGAAAAACACTTGGCTAGTAAACCCATTAACTGTGTTCCCACCAACCATGGCCATGGGGAAAATAGTCTAAGGGGAGTTATTTTTTTCTTCTGGGGATGTTTGTTGAATCTTGGGAAAATTTCTTTTTGGGAAATCTTAACTGTTTGATTGCATGGCCTGAAGATTGAATCCCTTCAGTGAAATTTTAAAAAGCAGCAAAATTTTTGTTTGTTTTTAGCTGTGTAGGTGTCTGAGGAGGCAAATTGGAAACTTTAGGGGCTTCCTCAAGTACATAGATAATTTACCCCATGCAACATTGGCTTATTTTTAGACAGCTATAGCAGCACAGGAGATTGGGAAGGTAGTCTAAAAACTTCCAAAAGGCAAATTAAATCTAAGACACCAGAGAGAATGGGCCTGCCTCAGGCACTCCATTAGTCTCTAAATCAAGACATTTGCTAGACTATTGAGATGCCTTGAGTGATAGGTTGAAGGGCAGGGGCGGAAACTTATGGATGACAGAACTGAAAACTATGAACTATATCAGGGCTGAAGAGAAAGAGATCTACTAGGCTCTCAAATACTTGATATGATCATTTCCAAGGAGACTGAAACAGATGTAGACTGAGACTTAATCTGCAATACAGCTCTCACTCAGGTCAATTCTTTTTTGGATTGGGGTGCTTAGCTTCTTACCTGAACTGCATAAGAAGTGAAAGAGAAGAATTCTTTCCAGTAAAATATAATGTCATTTGGATCCTCTTCTTTTTATGTTTAACAATAATAACAATATTATTATAATAAATTATAATAAAATATTCTTATACTTTCAGAAAAACAAGAAAATATTATTAACAGTCAATAGAAAAACATGGAAAATAGTAGCACGAAAATAGATGGCTTGGATGTCAGAGTACAAACTAAGGCATTCAGATAATTACATTAAAGATATTAAGTATATCAGAGAGGAAGATGAAAAGATTAGGCAAATATGTGGGAAATTACTTCAAAGAACTATATTTTGTTTAAAAATAAATAGTCTAGAACTGAAAAATACAATTTCCAAAATTAAGAAATTAATATATGGATTTAAGAGTAGGTTGGGAAGAGAAATATACAAAATAAGTGAATTGAAAGAAAAGTTAACAAAAGTATATAAATTTGGAATACAGGTAAAAATTGAAGACAAAGTAAACGGAGACATGTACAGTGATCCAGATGTCTAGTGTAAATATGCATCAGAGAAGGAAAAATTAGAAAATGAGGTGATCATGATGTTTATCAACACTAATAGAAGATGTCAACTGACAGATTCAAGGGATTCTAGGAATCCCAATTTAATGATAAACCAATAAAATTATACTAAAGTCTACCATAAAATCTTCTATAAAACAAACACAAAAAGAGAAACTTAAAATCAGTGCTTTAAAAAGAGAACACTGGGGGGCTTCTAAGAAGATAGTGGAGTGGTAAGTAGCAACAAATCAGCCTTTCCAGAATTTGGAAACCAGATATTGGAAAATAACTTGGGGGAAGAAAAGAAGGAAGGAGGTGGATCCCAGGGTCCCAAGAAGGATCTGACCAGAAAATTGAAGAGACAGAACACAATGCAGAAAAAGAAATAAGCAGTCATTTGTGCTTTCTCCTCAGCTCCTGGCTCCTGGCTTGTGAGAAAGAAATATAAAATCTACAGGCAAAGTGGAAGTAGTTGACTCCAGAGGCCTTCAGGGAGAAATGCACCAGTGGAATGGAGCAGTGAATGCTGTGTGCTACAATAGCTTGTGAGTGACTCTAGTCCAAGTGTCTTCCATATCTTCTAGAAAGAGACCTTGGTTGGACAATATGCTAGGGAGTGGCCAATTGAACTTGTGACTCAGAGCAGCTGAGGATTGGCTTCATCTCAGAGTTCCTGGTGTTAATTTCCCTCAATGACTGGGTGAAGGAAAACCACACAGAGAGCTGTGGTCAGGCTAGCAAGAGGTGCCTAGAGTGTTATAAGCTAAATGACACATGCCCCCCAATCCCATGATCCAAGGCCAGGATCAGCCTGAATTTCCATGGATTTGAAAATCTCAGAAATGGTACTCCACCTTAATTCTACTGCCAGTTTGCTAGTGATTATTCAACACATGTCTAGTCTCTATCTGCCTACTTTGCCTATCAGCAAGAGCAGAGTCATGGTTTGAATTGGATTCTTGCACACAATTGTTGACCCCAGAAGATAACTACAGGCTTGAAATCACAGAGATATTTTTTTCTGTGCTTTAAACAATATTTTTTATTCAATTAGTTGTTTTAAAAATTGTTTGTGGTTTTTAGTGAGTGTGAACACTGCTTTTAGGGATTTTTGTTTTGTTTTGTTCTGTCCTTTCTGTTTTTTGTCTTTTGTTTCTTCCTGTCTTCTGCACCAACTTCCTCAGGCTTGAATTATCTTCTTTTGTCCTTTAGCCTTGCTTCTAATCTATTTTTCTTCATTTCTCGATTTTTCCTTTCCATTTTCAAATTTCTCCTCTCAGTTATGTATCTATTATTTTATTCTGTATAATTTCTTTCCTTTTCTCCCTCTTTTTCTTTAATCTTCTTTCTCTTAGTTTTCTGTCCTACCTTTTCTACAAACATCCTTGTAATGTCCAATATCTTTTATACCACATCTCTCTACTTTTTTTTTCTGTTTGTTTTGAGACAGGGTCTCACTATGTAGTTGAGACTGACCTGGAACTCACTATGTAGGCCAGGCTGGTCTCAAACTCACAGCAATCCTCCTGTCTCAGCCTCCTGAGTGCTGGGATTAAAGGCATGCACCACCATGCCCAGCTTCTCTACTTTTATAGAGTTTAAGATTTCAAAGTTTACCTTTTCATCTCCTGTACCCAAACCCTAAATATTTAATAATATAACTATAAAACTATATTTTAACTTTTCATAGTTTATTCTGTAAAATTACTGTTGACTTCTTGTTTAACATGAGAAAAGATATAGCTGTTACATTAAGTACATATAGCTGTCTGTACCTGGGTTGCCTTAATGTTAACATCATATTAATGATTTCTTCTCTAGGAATAAGTGTGGTACATAACTGGTTCTTATGGTATGTTAATATCTAATTTGTCTCAGGCAATGCTACTACAGTTGTTTCACTTGATATTAACAAAGTCATATAACTGTTGCTATTTTTCTATAAGCCAACACTCAGATTACCTTAGTGACATTAATAATAGTAGAGTACATTCCCAGAGAACTTGATTGCTGGACTAAATACACTGTATCCTCCTTTCTCAAAATAACTAAAGTGGCTGAATCTTAGGGTCATTGCAAAGGACTTGAGTTAGCCATGTCCAAAGTACAACAGTGAAAAGCAACTGAAATAGATCTTTATATTGGCAACAAAGTCTTTAGACTGTTAAGTACCCACAAACTTCAGGACAAAACAAAACAAGTAAATACAAAATAAACACGGGAAGAAAAGGCAGAGGAACACTTCCCAAAACCCCTACCCACACAAAACCAATCCAGGGGCAACACCTGAATTACTCACAAGCATAGCAAAGGAGTACAGGAAACAACTCAAAAATACTCAATTGGAAAAGAGGAGACATAACTAAACATATAATGAAGTAATAACCAAAAAGATGGAGGACCCCTCAGAAGGCACTAATAGAAAGCTAGAGGAGCTAAACAGAGTGTGACAAAACATGAATGACCACTCCAATTCTTCTTTACCAAAGAATTAGAGTGCATAAAAAGATTTATTCAGAAATCCATGAGATTAAAATCATGTTGAAAGTATGGGTAGCAGAATGGGTCAACATGAGGACAGAACTTCAGAACTAGAAGACAATGATGCTTTCAAAGACCAGCTACTTAAGGGCACTTTAAAAACAAGAGAAATTTTTAAAACTGATCCAACAAGTGCTAGATTATCCAAAGAAGACTAACCTCAGAATATTTGGAATAAGTAAAAAATTACAAGACACCACAAATGGCATAAAAACCCTATTCACAGAAATAATGACAAAAAACTCTTCAAATATAGGGAAAGAAATAAACATACAAATAATATAGAACAACAACTAGCCATGACCAAAAGAGGGCATCTCCAAGCCAGGGTATACTCAAAAGTCCAGAACTGTATAACAGAAAGAGAATCTTAAAAGCTACTAGAGAAAGGTAACAAATCACATACAAAGTTAAACCCATTAAAATCTCAGTAGACTTCTCTACATAAATCTTAAAGGTCAGGAGAGCCTGAAGTAAAGTGCTTCAATCCATAAAACACAGCAAATGCCAACCCAAACTTTGTATCCTACAAATTTTTCCTTTAAAATTGATGCAGAAAAGGTCTTTTGACACCAAGGACAACCTCAAGAAATTAATGACACCAAGGCAGCATTACAAAAAATTCTTATGGATGTCCTAGAAAGAGACAATGAAGCCAACAATGGCAATAAGTGAGAAAGAATTAATACACCTGGTAGGTTGAGCAGATAAGCAAAAGGAGAAAAATGAGAACAGCAACAAGAAAATAATGCAATCAAAGGAATAAGTCAATACCTCTCCATAATATTGCTTCATGTGAATGGTCTCAATTCCTCAATCAAAAGACGCAATTTGGGAGGATGGATCAAGAAACAAAACCTAACAATATTCAGCATACAAGAAACACAATTAATTAAAAAATGCTCACAGATTAAAAATAAAAGGATGAAAAACAATATTTTGTGCAATAGAACATAAGAAAAAAGCAGGAGTTGCTATCCTAATAGACCAAGTGGTGTTCAAGCTAACATTTATCAGAAAAGACAAAAAAGGTCAATACATATTAGTTGAAAATAATTAAACAGGAAATATTACAATCATATATGCACCAAAAAGAGGTGTATACAACTTCATAAAACAAACACTAATTGAATGAAAAATCCGAGAAGCACCAATATAATAGTAATGGGAACCTCAATATTTCATTGTCACAAACAGATAAATTAAATAGACAAAAAACAAAATCAACAAAGGAATATCAGAGTTGGACCAAACCTTCAAAGAAATGGACTTAATAGATATCTATAGTGTTGCATCTAGCACCATAATACACATTCTCTTCAGCAGCACATTGGGTTTTCTCCAAAATAAACCATATACTAGCTAATAAGTCATGCTTAAATAAAAGCAAAAGAATCAAAATTAGACTGGTGAGAATGGGAGCTGTGTGAAGTTGTCAAGGCAGGCCCCTCCCCCACCCAGGCCTACCTGCCACCAGCAGACTTGCCTCCTTGACATCAGCAGACCGGTGAGGACCAGAACCCCATAGGCACTTCCAGAAACCCAACCCTCTCACCTCTGGCTTCCTGGCTATGCCTGTTCCTCATCTACACTGCAGAGGCACAGGGGGGTCTTTGACCTGAGCTAGAATGGAAGTGAATAATAGTAAGAGAGCCTCACTCCTTCTAAGTCCCCACCCCAAAGGGTAAAGTTGCTATATTAATCAGTTTACTCTTTTTTTTTCAGCTTTAATTGAGTTTATTGGTACATTTTAGGGATACAGTAGAGTTACATTCATTGTTGGGATCTTGTACCTCTACATGACAAGGCTTGATTCTCATTTTTTCCCCTTACCTCTGCCCTTCCTTCACCACCTCCTCCCCTCCCCATCTACAAAGACTTTATTTTCATCTTTTCATTCTCTCACATTTTTTTCTTTTCCATTTTTACTCTTCCCCTACTCATCCCACCTTCCCTACACTTTTAGCTCCTTTGTTCCCATTTCTAAATGTCAGTAACCTTATTAGAATCTTATGCATTGTTGCACATTATTTACACCAGGGAAACTATTTGGTATTTACACATGTGTGACTTATTTATTTCACTTAGGAGTATATCTTCAATATGTATCCATTTTCCTATGAATGGATCTATTTTCTCGTTCTTTATGGCTGAGTAATATTCCATTTTATAGAAAAACCACATCTTCTTTATCCAGTTTCCAATGGATGGGCAAATAGGCTGTTTCCAAGATTTAGCTACTACAAACTGTGCCGCTATAAACATGGGTGCACATACTTCTCTGTGATATGATTCTTTTAGTTCTTTTGGAAAGATACCCAGCAGAGGGATGGCTGGGTCAAATGGAACCTCCATTCCAAGCTCTTTGAGGTATCTCCATATTGATTTCCATAGTGGTTGCACTAGTCTTCACTCCCACCAACAATGGAGAAGGGTTCCTTTCTCCCCACAACACCGCCAATACTTGTTATTGTGTGATTTCTTGATAGCAGCCATTCTTTGTGGGGTGAGGTGGAATCTCAGTGTTGCTTTCATCTGCATCCCTCGAATGACCAGTGATGTGGAACATTTTTTCAAGGAAAGATAGCCTCTTTAATAAATGGTGTTGGAAAAACTGGATGTCAACCTGCCACAGATTAAAATTAGACCCTTATCTTTCGCCATGCACATAAATTAAAATTCAAATGGATTAAAGATCTAAATATTAAAACAGAAACATTAAACTTGCTGGAAGGTAAGTTAGACAGAACTCTGGAAGACATTGGTATAGGAAAAGACTTTATGAACAAATCCTCAGTAGCACAGGAACTAGCAGATAGAATCAACAGCTGGGATCTCATCTTACTAAAAAGCTTCTGTACTTCAAAAGAAACCATCAGCAGAACTAAGAGACAATCTACAATGTTGGAAAAAAATTTTACCAGCTGTTCCTCCAACAAAGGACTATTATCAAGGATATATAAAGAACTCAAAACAATCAGCCCCTCCAAATATGCAGACCTGATTCAAAAATGGGCATCCAAAATGAGCAGACATTTCTCAGACAAAGAAGAGCAGTAAGTAAATATATGAAAAAATGTTCCACATCACTGATCATTCGAGGGATGCAGATGAAAACAATACTGAGATTCCACCTCACCCCACAAAGAAAGGCTGCTATCAAGAAATCACACAACAACAAATGTTGGCGGGGATGTGGGGAGAAAGGAACTCTTCTCCATTGTTGGTGGGAGTGCAGACTGGTGCAACCACTATGGAAATAAATATGGAGATATCTCAAAGAGCTTGGACTGGAGGTTCCTTTAGACCCAGCCATCCCTCTGCTGGGTATCTTTCCAAAAGAACTAAAAGAATCATATCACAGAGAAGTATGCACACCCATGTTTACAGCGGCACAGTTTGTAATAGCTAAATCTTGGAAACAGCCCATTTGCCCATCCATTGGAAACTGGATAAAGAAGATGTGGTTTTTCTATAAAATGGAATATTACTCAGCCATAAAGAATGAGAAAGTAGAATCATTCATAGGAAAATGGATACATATTGAAGATATACTCGTCTAAGTGAAATAAATAAGTCACACATGTGTAAATACCAAATAGTTTCTCTGGTGTGAATAATCTGCAATAATACAGAAGATCCTAATAAGATTACTGAACTTTCGAAAAGAGAAGAAAGGAGCTAAAGGTGTAGGGAAGGTGGGATGAGTAGGGGAAGGGTAATAAGGGAAAAGAAAAAAATGTGAGAGAATGAAAAGATGGAAATAAAGTCTTTGTAGATGGGGAGGGGAGGAGGGGTGAAGGGAGGGCAGGGGTAAGGGGAACAAATGAGAATCAAGACTTGTCATGTGTAAGTACAAGATCCCAACAATGAATGTAACTGTACTGTATCCCTAAAATGTACCAATAAACTCAACTAAAGTTGAAAAAAAAAGATTGGCCTATGGGTCTCTTGTTTGTTTGGGCCATTCTCTGCTTTGGGTATTAAGGTGATGCTTTCAAGAATGAATTCGGGAGTATTGCTTCCCTTTCAATTTGAATGAAGAGTTTAAACATTAGTAGCAGTAGCTCCTCTCTAAATGTCTTGCTGAATTCAGCAGTGAAGCTATCAGGGCCTGGGATTTCCTTAGTTGTTAAGTTTGTTTTTTTCTTATTGAGTTTATTGGTACATTTTAGGTATACAGTACAGTTAAATTCATCATTAGGATCTTGTACCTTTACATGACAGGTCTTGGTTCTCATTTTTTCCCCTTGTCCCTGCCCTCCCATGAATCCCTCCTCCCTTCCCTATTTACAAATACTTTACTTCCATTTTTTTCATTTTCTCATATTTTTTCTTTTCCCTTATTACCTTCCCCCTACCCTTCCCACTTCCCCTACACCTTTAGCCCCTTTCTTCCAAATTCACATGGTCAATTATACCATTAGGATCTTATTTACAATTACAGTTTTTCACACCAGAGAAACTATTGAAGTAGGTATTTACAAGCCTCTGGAAATCTGCTGGGTCCTTTTTAGTTTCACCCTTTTCATTGCTAATTGCATGGATTTGGGCCTTTTCTTTCCTTTTTTGATGAGGTTGGCTAAGGGTTTGTTAATTATTTTTATTCTTTTGAAGAACCAACTCTTGGCTTCATTGATTTTTTTTGTATCATTCTTTTAGTCTCCATTGCATTAATTTTTGCCCTGACCTTTATAATTTTCTCCCCTGTGTGAGCTTTGAGTTTGTGCTGCTCTTTTCTCTCTAGAAGCTTGGGGTTCAGCATGAGGTGATGTAACTGAGCTCAGTCTGTTATTCTAATATGAGTATTCACTGCTATGAATTTCCTTGGTAAGACTGCTTTCAATGTGTCCCATAGATTCTAATATGTTTTATTGTCATTGTCATTTAATGGTAAGAACTCTCTGATTTCTTCTTTAACTTCCTCTGTGACACATTAGTTATTCAGAAGTGTGTTGTCCCATTTCCATTTGTTTATTAAATTATACTGATTTCTCTGTCTATTGAACTTCAATTTCATTGCACTATGATCTGATAATATACAGGGGATAATTTAAATTCATTTACAGTCACTTAAACATATTCTATGAGTGAGTATGTAGTCTATCCATGTGCAGCTGAAAAGAATGTGTATGTTAATTTTGTGGGGTGGAACATTCTGTGAACATCTGTTAAATTCATTTGTTTGAGAGTTTCACTTAGTTGTAGTATTTTGTTGTTTATTTTCTGTCTAGTTGATCTCTTTATTTGTGACAGTGGATTATTTAGATCCCCCACTACTATTGTATTAGTGCTTGTATGATTTTCCATTTCTTTTTTTTAATGGAGTTTATTGGTACATTTTAGGCATACAGTGCAGTTACATTCATTGTTGGGATCTTGTACCTTTACATGACAGGTCTTGTTTCTCATTTTTTTCCCCTTGACCCTGCCTGATTTTTCATTTCTGTTAGTATTTGTTTTATATAATTGGTTGTAGTAGTTTTTGGTGAATATACATTAATGACTTATCATCTCTTCTTTTTGGACTATTCCCTTTACAAGGATGTAATTCCTTCTTTGTCTCTCTTAATCAGTCTTGGTTTAAAATCCACTTGATCTTCAAAGAGCCTAGCTACTTCTCCTTTTTGTGGGGGTTCCTCTTTCATGGAGTATTTTTTCCCAATGTTTAACTTTCAGTCTGATTTTCTTTTGAATTAAGTGTGTTTCTTATATGCATCATATTGTAGGATCTTGCTTCTTGACCCATTCTGTCAGCCTTCTTCTTTTGACTGGTGAATTGAGATGATTAACACTGATGGTTATAACTGGTATGTATTGATTTATCCTTGTCATGACTCTTTTCTTTTTTGGATTCTTCCCCTTTGCACTTAATTTCTTGTCATACCTGATGGGTTCATTCTGCTGGGCTTCTTGGGGTTGTGATCCTCAATGCCTTTTCCTAGGATATTGTTTAAATCTTTTTAAATTTCCCTACTTGGGAAGTTTTTTGCCATTACTTCTGTGAACAGTTTTTTTTAATGTCATTTGCACTCTCTCCTGTTTCTTCATTGATTCTGATCAGTTTTATTTTATGTTTCTTTGATTTATCTAGCAGCTGCTTCATTGATTTCTTGTGGTCCCTTACTATTTTTAAGAAATTCTTTTCATGGACACTAATGGCAATTTTATCTTCTATATCTGAAATTCTATCCTTGCATTGACTTGTTCTGCTGCATAAACTTTCACTGGAACTTTTAAACTCCTGAAAATCCTTGCATCTGTTTTATGGGTTCCATTTTTTTATCATGTTGTGATTCCATCATGTTCCTCAGATCCTCTATTTTTTATCTGGGTCCACTCTAGATTTATTAATCATGCCTTACACTATGGGCACAGTCTAAGCTGTTTTCTGAGAAATTATTTTTTTTCCGTTCCTCTTTCATTGCCAGTTCATAGAGTCCAGGTGGTTGAGTATCAGATTATTCTATTTTGTTGCCCATTAGGGTTGCCTTAGGTGATCTGGAAGTCTTGCTTTGAGACTTATTTCTGTGTCTTCTCATTTCTTTTTTTTTTTTCTTATTGAGTTTATTGGTGCATTTTAGCTATACAGTACAGTTACATTCATTATTTGGATCTTGGACCTTTACATGACAGGTCTTGGTTCTCATTTTTCCCCTTATGTGTCTTCTCATTTTAACAGATGTAGCCTCTGTGTTTTTGTTGAGGCAACTTTTTTTTCACCCAGTGGTCTTCAATCATCAGCACGTCACTCACCAGCTTTTACTCTGCTATTCACTAGTACACCAATTCCTGGTTTTTGAATGGTGGCCTTCTGAATCACTGAGATGACCTGTTTTCTGGCTGGGCTTCTTGCTGGGGCTTGAGCACACTTGGGATGATATCTAGGCATATCTCTTGCTAGAGCCCCTATATAGCTGTTGTCAGGGAAGGCCTTTGGCTGGGGTCTGTGTACCCCAGTTCCTGTTGTCTGCATAACCTCCTGGATAGGCTCTCCATTCACTTATCAATGGTATCAGGGTGAGCCTCTGGCTGTTGCTTGTACATCTCTATAGTTTTTCCCAGGTGGGTCATTGGCTGTGACTGATGGTATGGTGGGTCTCTGACTGAAGTTTGTGCACATGTGTAGCTCTTTTCTAGGTGGGCCTGTGGTTTGGGAAGGTGTGCCCAGGCCTCTGGGGTTGGGGTGGGGCCCTGCCTTGGGTCTGCCTGCAGCAGCACCACTCTCATCCACACAGCTGCTCCCTGGGATTTGTTTGCACTTACTGATGGTATGGCAGGCATCTGGATAAAGGTTGTGCACCTATGAAGCTCTTTTCTAGGAGAACCTATGGCTTGGGCAGATGTGCCTGGGCCTCTGGATCCCAGCAAGGGCTCCACCTGCACCTGTGCCCCTCTAGTCCATACAGGTGTTCCCAGGATTGGTGCATACTTACCAATTATATGCAGTCTTCTGGATCCATGTATTTAAATTTCTACTTTAATTCTTCTGCAATCAGAGACTGTGCTATATATATTAGAAAGAAAGAAAGGCTGGAAATTAGTTATTTAAATTCACAACCCAAGAAGTTAGAGAACAAAAGTCACATTAAAACTAAGGGAAACATAAGAAATGAAAAAGAATAGAAAATTAAAAATGAAATGGAAAACAAACATCAACAAAATTAAAGTTTCATACTATAAGAAAGCCAATAAAATTGATAAAGTTCTGAGACTAATCAGAAAAAGTTGGTTCATAATTTTTCAGACAAAAAGTGTACAAATCATAGTACACCAAGATAAATGACATCATGCACACTCTAGTAACCTTTATGATATAGAATAAGTTGACTCATAACTAAAAAAACCCCAACTTATTAAGTTATTAATTAGAAAATATAGGCAATATAAATAATCAAATATATAATTTAAAATTGGATTTGTAATTAAAGCCTCATAATCACATTTCTAGGCACAGCTTTATTTGGTGATTTTTTTAGATATTTCAGAGACATAAAAGCAATGTTGAGAAAGTTTTTTCAAAGATCAGAAAAAGAAAACATTTCTAAATCTTTTTGATAATATGTTGTATAATATAGATTGCAAAATCTACAGGAATAATAAAATTACAGGCTAAGTTTTATATTATACATTGTATGTATTGCTCTGAAAATATTAACAAATTCAACTCAGCAATACATAAAAAAGTGATACATAACCACCAAAAAGATTTTATTTCAGCTACACAAAGCAAGTTTAACATTAAGTGCAATGTTAAATCACTCAATCAATCCAATGATATAATCTAATTAATCACATCAAACAACTATAGGAGAAAAACTAATAATTTATGAATAGATTTAGCAGTATCACTAAATATAAGGTACATAATTTTATAGGCTCATGAATACAATATACAAAATTTTATAAGAATTTCCTAATACCAGGAGCAAGTGTAAAATAAAATTTAAAATATTATCATTTATAATAGCATAAAAATCATATACCTAGAAATTCAAGGAAACATGAACAGTCAAATTGAAAAAAAATTTATTGAGGGAAATTAAAAAGAATCTAAACTAGTGGAGAGATGCTTTATATTCACATATAGAAGATTCAGTGCTGTTAAGATACTAATTCTGCCCCAGCTATTCTATGTATTTAATGCAATTTTAATTAAAATACCAATATGCTTTTGTAAAAATTAAAATGTAAATCCATAGTGCCAAGGATATCTGAGGCATCCTTGGGGAATAACATAGCACAAGGGCTTACTTTATCAGATAATAGAATTATTATGAAATTATAGTAATTAAAACAGTATGGTAATGGGAGAAAAATAGACAAACTGACCACTGAGAATAGAGAATCTAGATCAGATTCACATATATTGTCACCTGGTTTATGATAAAAGTAGGGAGAAAATGGCAGTATGGTGCAATTAAGAGAAAATCATTTTTCTTTTCTTTTCTTCTTCTTCTTCTTCTTCTTTTTTTTTTGTACCGGGGATCAAATTCAGGCCCTTGCACTTGCGAGGCAGTGCTGGAACTGCTGAGCTAAATTCCCCAGCCTGAAAATATTTTTTTTCAATACATGATGCTGAGTCTAATTGATAGCCATGTTAAAATAACGTTTTGACCTTTTCTTCATAGGCTATACAAAATAATTAAATTCTGATGGATTATAGATATAAATGTAAAAGGTCAAGTAAGAAAGCTTTCAGAAGAAAAATCATGTGATCATTGTTATGATACTGGGACAGGCAAAGAGTTTAAAATGGGATATAAAAAAGGACACTTACTATGCAAGGCTGGGGATTTAGCCCAGTGGCACCATGCCTGGTTGCAAGCACAAGGTCCTGAATTTGATCTCTGGTATGAAAAAAAGTCACAAAATAATGATAATTCATTTTATATCAAAATTAAGAACTTCCATAATACAAAAATAAATCTTTTAAATCAAGAAGGAAAAGACAGGTAACCCACAGAAAAATAAACAAGTCTTGTTTAGAAAGTTTACAAAAGAAGGTATTCAAATGGCCAATAAACTTATGGAAAGTTTTCTGTTTCATTAGTTAGTGGGTAAATATATGGTGTCAGAAACCACCATGTGACAATACCACACATCCACAGGAATGTCTAAAACAGAAAGCACAGAAAATAGAGTGTTACTTGGAATGTGAAGCCATAGGAATTTTTGGCTGTAGGGTCAACTGATGGGAGGCTAAATTACAGTCACATTGAAAAACAGTTCTGCAATATCTACTAAGCAACATTATATCTAGGTATGTAATCAACTCAGATGTGTCAATAGTTTAACAGAAAAAACAAAACAAAACAAAAACCAGACAAACAAATTTAACATCACTGGTCATTCCCATTGGACCCAGTTTATTCCTGTGCTGGGTATCTTCCCAAAAGAATTAAAGACATACCACAATGATATATGTGCACTTATGTTTATAGTGGCACAGTTTGTAATACTTAAAACTTGGAAATGCCTAATTGTTCATCAACTGGAGATTGGATAAGAAAATGTGATTTTTAAAATAAAATAGAATGCTACACAGCCATAAAGAATGATAAACTAGAGACATTTATAGCTAAATGGATGAACATTGATGCCATACTCTCAAGTGAAATAAATAGGACACACATGTATAAATATCAAATAGTTTCTCTGGTGTGAGAAACTAAAAATGTGAATAAGGATCAAAATGTATAATAGATAAAGTGAAATACGAAGAAAAGGTGAAAGGGGAAGGGGAAATGTGAGGAGCAAGGGAAAGGAAAGAGGGAAATTAATAAATATGAGAAAAGGAAAAATAGAAACAAATTATTTTGAATAGGAAGGGTGGAGTGGTTGAAGGAAGGGTAAGTAAATAGGAAAAAATAAAAACCAAGATATATCATGTAAAGGTACAAATTCCCAATGATGAATATCACCATACTGTATACTCACAGTATACCAGTTAACTTAGTAAAAAAAAGAAGCAAATTGCTTTCTGAGAAGTAAAGTCAGAATTGTTAAACGAAAAGATGATCCACTGTATTCTGTTTGCTAATATCTTGTTAAGGATTTTTGCATCTATGTTCATTAAGGGGATTGGCCTGTAGTTCTCTTTTTTAGTTGTGTCTTTCCCTGGTTTGGGAATCAAAGTGATACTTGCCTCCAGGAATGAATTTGGAAGTATTGCTTCCATTTCAATGTCATGTATAGTTTCAAATTGGTAATTGTCATACCCACTACCATGTGTCTGTTGCCTAGGATGGCTTTTGCTAGGTTCTTCTTTCTAGTTCTGTGAAGAATGGTGTTGGAATTTCAATTGGCATTGCACTGAAATTGTATAGCAGTTTTGTTAGTATGGCCATTTTCACTATGTTGATTCTTCCTATCCAGGAGCAGGGGATATATTTCCATTTTCTTATATCCTCTTCAATCTCTTTTTTTCAGAGTGCTGTAGTTTTCAGTGTAGAGGTCTTTTGCTTCTTTTGTTAAGTTGATTCCTAGATACTTCATTTTTTTGGATGCTATTGTGAAAGGAATTGTTTCCCTAATTTCTTTCTCAGCAAGTCTGTTGTTTGTGTACAAGAAGGCTATTGCTTTTTGTGTGTTGATCTTGTATCCTGCTACTCTGCTGAAAGTGTCAATTAAATCTAGAAGTCTTTTGGTGGAGTTTTTTGGGTCTTCAATGTAGAGTATCATACCATCAGCAAATAATGACAGTTTAACTTCTTCCTTTCCTATCTTTATTGCTTTAATTTCTTTTTCTTGTCTAATTGCTATGGCCAAAGTTTCCAGAACTATATTGAAGAGGAGTGGTGATAGTGGGCATCCTTGTCTTGTTCCTGATTTTAACACTAAGGTTTTCAGCTTTTGGCCATTTAATATGATGTTGGTTTTTCATAGATAGCCTTTATTAAGTTGAGATATAGACCATCTATTCCAATTTTTTGCAGGGTTTTTTATCATGAATGGGTGTTGGATTTTGTCAAATGCCTTTTCTGCATCTATTGAGAGGATCATGTGGTTTTTGTGCTTGACTTTGTTAATATAGTGTATTTCATTTATTGATTTACATATGAATCATGCTTGCATCCCTGGAATAAATCCAACTTGGTCAGGATGTATGATCTCGGTAACAGACACATGGCAGCGGGTATAACAATTCCAAATTTGAAACTGTACTACAAAGCCAGTGTGATAAAAACAGCATGGTATTGGCAAAGAAACAGGCCTGAAGATCAGTGGAACAGATTGGAAGACACAAAAACAACTCCAGTTGCACTCAGATACCTCATCTTTGACAAAGGAGCTGACCATCCCCAATGGAGGAAAGATAACCTCTTTTAATAAATGGTATTGGAAAAACTGGATCTCAACCTGCAAAAGATTAAAATTAGACCCTTATCTCTCACCATGTACTAAATTAAAATCCAAGTGGATTAAAGATCTAAATATAAAAACAGAAACACTAAACTTCCTGGAAGATAAGTTTTGCAGAACTCTGGTAGATATTGGCATAAGAAAAGACTATATGAACAAATCCTCAGTAGCACGGGAATTAGCAAAAAGAGTCAACAAGTGGGATCTCATTATTAAAAAATCTTCTGCACTGAAAAAGAAACCATCAACAGAACTAAGAGACAACCTACAATGTGGGAAAAACATTTTTCCAGCTTCTCCTCAGACAAAGGAATATTTTTTAGAATATAAAGAGCTCAAAACAACCAGCCCCCACCCAAATATAAAGACCCAATTCTAAAGTGGCATCTGAAGTGAACAGACATTTCTCAGACAAAGAAGTAAAAGCAGCAAGTAAATATATGAAAAAATGTTCCACATCACTGGCCATTTGTGAGATGCAGATGAAAACACCAATGAGATCCGCCTCACCCCACAAAGAATGGCTGCTATCAAGAAATCACACAATAACAAATGTTGGCGGGGTTGTGGGGAGAAAGGTACCCTTCTCCATTTTTGGTGGTAGTGCAAAATGATGCAACCCCTATGGAAGTCAATATGGAGATACTTCAAAGAGCTGGGACTAGAGGTTCCATTTGAGCCAGCCATCCCTCTGCTGGGTATCTTTTCAAAAGAATTAAAAGAATCATACCACAGTGATATATGTGCACCCATGTTTATAGTGGCACAGTTTGTAATAGCTAAAACTTGGAAACAGCCCACCTGCCCATCAGTTGGAAAATGGATAAAGAAGATGTAGTGTTTCTGTAAAATGGAATACTACTCAGCCATAAAGAATGAGAAGGTAGATTCATTCATAGTTAAGTGGGTACATTTTGAGGATATACTCCTAAGTGAAATAAATAAGTCACACTTATGCAAATACTGAATAGTTTCTCTGGTGTGAAAAACTAAAATAGTACTCAAGATCCTATCGCATTAATTCGCAATGTGAAACAGGAAGAAAAGGACTAAAGATATAGGGACAGTGAGAAGGGTAGGGGAAGGGGAATAAGGGAAAGGGAAAAAATATGAGAAAATGTAAAAATGGAATTAAAGTCTTTGTAGGTGGGGAGGAGAAGAGGGGGTGAAGGGAGGTTGGGGACAAGGGGAAAAATGCAAACCAAGACCTGTCATGTAAAGGTACAAGATCCCAGTAATGAATGTAACTATACTGTCTACCTAGAATATACCAATAAATTCAATAAAAAAAAAGAAGCAATGTTCCTATTTTTTGTCAATTCAGACTTTACTATTCTCAGGTAGCTTGCCAGAACTGGGCAGTTTGTCATTATGTCATATAGATACTTGGGTGATGCATCCCTTTAGGGTGCACAGATAGAGTAATTAAAAGTGATCAGTCCCTTCCATCATTTTAATGGTGTTTATCAAATAGAATGGAATGAAAGTATAATTATTTCCTAAAAATTATCTTTTTTATTTGGTTGGACAGAAAGAGTTGGGAAATGTACCCTCAGATTTTTGAAGAAATCAATCTGGTATAAGGAGCATTATATTAAAATCTCTTCTGGCACCTGAAGTTGCTATTTTAATGTGGTATCTGGCATGTAATAAAAAATGTGAAGAAGAGTTGATTTTCTTTAATGACAATGACTTAGACACAAACCTGTGATAGACCACCATCTTAAGTCACAGTAAGTTTTGTAGTGTCTTTTTAAGAGGCAGGCAGTTCTACTACCAAATAAAATATTTTTCTTTTATACACATTAACATACTACTGACAAGTCTTCACCTCAGAACTCATCATTCAAAAATGTGTAGTTCCTTCCAGAGTATGTCTAATACTGTTGGAACATGTACTTCAGAAAAAAATGAGAGGTTCTGTCTGTGCAACTCTGTGGAGTTTGCCATGTGTGTCTGCTGAGGGGTTTGGCCATGAGAGGCAATGTTCCTATCACTTGCCAACTTGGCTTTTATTATTCTCATGTGTCTCACCAATATCTAAGCAGAGTTTGGCCTATTGTCAGCTGAGGGCTTGGATAAAATGTGTCTCTTTAGCCACAGAGCTACCAAAAGTGATCAGTCCCCAGTCACTGTAATAATGTTCTGATTCTTTAAAAATGTCTCAGTTTTCAAGAACATTAATCATATTGACTCTTTTATATTTTTAAACATATTTTTCACAGTCCCTGTCCTGGACTGGAAAATGTCACTACTGGGCAACAGCAATCACAGACTGGACTATTTTAGCAGTGTTGGGATAAAACAGCACTGGTGGCCAAATGAGTTGCCCAGTCATTAAGAGCTGGAACAAGTCCTGATACAGTCAGGGTTCGGCTCCTGTTATTACCACTGTTCCTGGCAATGCTGATCACTGTGGCTGCACTGAGGCCCTCTGGGACTCAGGATTCAGAGACTGTGATGGAAGGGGAAGTCTAAGTCCTCTTATGAGGGAGATGTCTTACAGTAACCTTATGTAGCCTATATTAGCCTACTCCCTTTGCCAGTCTGCACTGGGTTGAAGTATCTTGTAATCCTTCCTGTGTCTTTATGGAGTTCCTTGGCTTCCAAAGAGAAGGCACACTCAGGACATTGGAACTATTTATCATGGTTTCAGAGCAAGCTCCGCTAGTTGTCTTCACTTTTCACTGATTATATAACACCCACAGAAGCAATAAGAATCTTTTTGAAAATAAAAGGGTGGGAAAGTTGGAGACAACAAAGGAGAAATAGTATTACCCCCAGGTAGAATATTCTTGGAAGAGAATCAAAGCAGATAAAAGAATCTTAGAGGTGGAAAAAATTTGGTTATAAAATCTAAATATTTTAGTTTACAGTGTAAAGGGACAGCCACAAACAAGTTAAGTGATTTTTTTTCTTCATTGAGTTTATTGGTACATTTTAGGTATACAGTACAGTTACATTCATTATTGAGATCTTGTACCTTTACATGACAGGTCTTGGTTCTGACTTTTTCCCCCTGTCCCTTATTACCCAAATGCCTAGAGATAGTTAGAAATGTTAGGATTAGGTTTTTTCTAAAGGTTAAAATTTCTTTATTTGCCTCACTTTCTATCTATAAACACACACACACACACACACACACACACACACACACACACTTTCAGGTTCCAGTTAAGAAAATATATTATTCTCAAAATCAACAATGTATTCACACTACCAAAATTACATAATGTATTTTAAAATTTAAATTGAATTTATTGGTACATTCTAGGTAGACAGTACAGTTACATTCATTACTGGGATCTTAAACCTTTACATACAGGGTCTTGGTTCTCATTTTTTCCCCTTGTCCAGACCCTCCCTTAACCCCCTCCTCCCCTCCTCCCCTTCAAATATTTTAATTCCATTTTTACATATTCTCATATTTTTTTTCCTTTTCCCTTATTCCCCTTTCCCTATCCTTCTCATTGTCCCTACACCTTTGGTCCTTTTCTTCCTATTTCATGTTGCTAATTGTCCAAAATTATATAATGTTGAGTGACCCTTTATTCTACAGTTATTTATTAGGTTCAAAGATTGTTTCCTCTTGGCAACAGCAAATCCTTAATTCTCTAGTTTCCCCCACCTTAAAAATTAAGGAATTTTCTTTTTCTTTCTCTCTGTTTGCCTGGCAGCATTCACAATAAAAAACAAGCAAGATGTTAATCGGGAAAAGGAAGGAGGGAGAAAAATCTTCAGATATTGTGTTTAGCCCCATCTGGCCTTAGAAAAACATGAGAATTGGTGATCAAGTGCATTCAGCAGGATGGCTGCCTTTCAAGGGAAACAATATCTAGATATTTCTATGTCTAGACCACAGAGGAAAAATACTTCTTTGGTAATTAACCCATTAAAAGAAGAAAAGGCCCCCATGCAGCTCTATGAAACACAGAGCAGAGTTAGAGAGATACAATCCCTAGAGTTTCAGCTACAGGTAGGAATTTTGATGATGTATTTTTAAAAAGTTTGTTCACTGGTCCATATTTTAGCAGTTTTGACCCAGAGTCTATATAGAATAAAGAAAATAGAAGGTGGAAAGCAGTTTCTTATTTCATAATTGACCAATGGTATTTGTTTGCTTCACTGTCTTTCTTCCTCCCAATTTGCATGCCACTGTGTGTGACTGAAAAGCAGACTAACTAAAGAGATCTCCATTCTAGCAACAAGGTCTTTCTACTACAAATGATCACATACCTAAGCACAAGAAACAAACAAAGAAATAACAATAGAGAAGACAAGGCAACAAAAATGGCTCCCCAAACTCCCAAATCCCTCAAAGTCAATCCATGGGGCATTAAGAGATGGGAAAGCAAGAGCCACATAGCCACATTATTTGAAAGGATAATGGAGAAGATTAGAAAATAAATCAATGAGGTGCTTTGTTCACAGAAAATGTAACTCATCAGATAATGGAAGTAACAAATAAAACCTTCAGGGAGCTTACAAAAGACACTAATGAAAAGTTAACTGAGCTAAATAAAATGATATAAAACATGCATCAGCAGTTTAGAAAAGAACTCAAGTCTATGAAAAAGCCACAAGAGCTTGGAGCAAATTGCTCCAAGCCCTAAAAGATAACAGCTTCCAACCCTGACTTATGTATCCGGCAAAACTTTCTTTCCTAATCAATGTCAATATTTTGATTTACCTCAAAAAATTAATGAACACCAAAGCAATGCTACCAAAATATTTTCAAGGATGTGATAGAAAAAGACAATGAAGCTGACAATGCCAAAAACAAACAAACAAACAAACAAAAAAACCTAATAGAATGAATATACCATGCAGGGTGAGCAGTCAAGCAGAAAAGCAAAGATAGAAAAGGAAATCCTCAACAGAAAAAATAATTCTATGACAAGAATTAGCCAGCAGCTTTTAGTAATAACACTCAATGTGAATGGGCTCAATTTCACAGTCAAAAGCTATAGATTGGCAGAATGGATATTGAAACAAAACCCAGTGATATGCAATATATAAGAAACATTTAATCAAAAAAGAAACAGATTAAAAATCAAATGGTGAAAAACAATATTCCATGCATTAAAAACCTGGATAAAAGTAAGAGAATCCTAACTTCAGACAAAATGCCCTTCAAAAACTGATCAGAACAGTCAAAGAAGATCACTACAGTTTGATTCAGGGAACAATTCAACAAGAAGAGACAGCAATTACAAACATATATTTATTGTTATGTCTTACATCTAGATTTCCCCGGCAAAGTCTAATGGGCTCATAAGTGTGGCATTACGGAGGTGACTGAATCATGGGTATGTGATACTGTGTGAAAATGGAATGATAGTTTAAACCTGGATGTGTTGTTGGGAGGGAAAAATCTGGTGGAAGGAGGTGGATCACTGTGTACATAGCCTCGATATATATACAGAGTCTACCAAAAAAGAAAAGAAAAATAGTATAATGCTTTTTCAGCAGCACATATAGCTGCCTGCTCTTTGACAAAGGTGCCAAAAACTTTTGTTCAATAAAGATAACATCTAAATAAATGGTGTGGTGAAAACCAGCTATCCACATGAAGAATATTGAATCTAGATGCATCTCTCTCTCTATGTATGTACTAAACTAAAATGAAAATGGAAATAATCTGGAGAATAAATAAGGTTAAAATTCTTTTTTAAATTTAGTTTATTCATACATTTTAGGTATATAGTACAGTTACATTCAATATTGGGATCTTGTACCTTTACATGACAGGTCTTGGTTCTCATTTTTCCCCCTTGTCCCTGCCCTCCCTTCACCCCCTCCTCCCCTTCCTGTTTACAAACACTTTATTTCCATTTTTTCATTTTCTCATATTTTTTCCCTTATTACCTTTCCCCTACCTTTCCCACTTTCCCTACACCTTTAGCCCTTTTCTTCCTATTTAACATAGGTTACAATTCTTGAACACATAGGTGTAAGTGATGACTTTTCAGAACTTTTCCCAATTTCACAAGAGATAGCACCGAACATCAACTAATGGAATCAAGTCAAGTTAAAAAGAAAAATTCACAGCAAAGAAAACGACTGAATGAAGAGACAACCTACAGAATGGGGAAAAGTTTTGCTAGTTATTCCTTAAATAGTAAACCAATACTAAAATATATAAATAATTCAAAACTATAAAACACTCCCAAAATAAAAAATCTAATCAAAACATGGGCAACCAAAATGTACAGACACTTATCAGAAGAAGAAATACAAATAGACAATAAATACATGGACAATGTTCAACATCTCTGTTACTTTAGGGAAATTCAAATCCTAATATTATCAAGGTTCCATTTTTATTAAGAAAGAATGGCTATCAACAAGAAATCAAATGATAACAAATTCTGGCAAGGCTGTAGGGGGAAAATAAACCTTTTTTCATTGTTAATGGGAATGTAAACTAGTATAACTTCTATAGAAATCAGTATGGAGATTCCTCATAAAACTGAAACAGAAATTAAAGTTATCCCAACTTTTCCCTTTCTAGGCA
Organism: Fukomys damarensis; assembly: GCF_012274545.1. Taxonomy (NCBI): domain Eukaryota; kingdom Metazoa; phylum Chordata; class Mammalia; order Rodentia; family Bathyergidae; genus Fukomys; species Fukomys damarensis. The sequence continues at coordinate 43,984,827 of NW_022900936.1, read as the reverse complement.
TCATCCCAATAAAGTTAAAGACATGATATTTCAGTGACATATGCATACCCATGTTTACAACAGCACAACTCACAATAGCTAGATCTTGGAAGCTGCCTATATGTTCACAAAGAGATAAATATGTGCAGCAAATATGGTGTTTATGCACAATAGAGTACTACTCTGCCATAAAGAACAATAAACTTGAGTCATTTAAAAGAAAAGGAATGCTCCTTGGGTTCATGGTGTTATGTGAAATAAATAAAACAATCTTAAATATTGTATGGTTTCTCTCATGTAAGAAATGTAAAATATAAATGAAGATAAAAATATAAGATAATAGAGGCATGGAGAAGTGGCGTACATGGGGAAGGGAGCAGCCAAGAGGGCAGAAAGACATGGGGCATATAAAAAGAATTAGGTTTTGTTACATACATGTATTAATGCTCATCATGAATGTAATGAATGTAATTATGTACTACATACATGTACTACTAAAAAATATTCTGAGGAAAAATATTTGTATCTCCAACCAAGATGTAAACATTTTGGGAGCAGTCATCATATATTACTGATTCTTTATTAGTGTTTTTCAGAGTCTACCAACAGAAAAGTTTCCATAAAGTTTGTGAGTAAATGAATAAGAATCATGTTATTTAGTGCCAGGTAAAAAATACAAACACCCTGTTCTTAAAAAAGCATATAATCTCATAGATAAGACAAATCGTGCATATCCACACTCATACTCCACTGCTAAGGCAGTGGAGGTAACAACAAAAATTTTAATATAGAGAATGTATTTTACATAGGGAGAAGATACATTTTAGGATTTAATTATAAACAATGAAATCTATTATAGTTTGTTTCATTAGAAAATGAATTAGTTGGGTCAGGGATTTAGCTCAGTGGTTCTTCCACCTGCCTCACAAGTGCATGGTCCTGAGTTCAAACCCCAGTACAAAAAAAAAAAAGATTAGTTAATATGCAACAGATGTCTCACAGAGTCTTTGGGAAAATTAGGGAATCAGAATCAATGTGCAACCATACTATAGATTGCTTCCCTGGCAAAAGAGACATAGCCATACCACTTGGCTCCAAAATAATAGTTTTCAAAAGCCCACCCCACAAATAAAGCTCAAGATTTCCAAATTTCCACCATTACTGCCTAGGTTAGCTAGTTACCTCTGTCACCTGATTTCTGAAAGCTGATGTATTCACTTTCCTATATGTGGGACAAAATAGCCAAGATCTGCAATTTGAAGAAGTAGGGGTTTCTTTTGTCCCAAAGTTTCCTTTTATTCAGTTCATGATTGACTGGCTCCAAGGCAGAAACAGCATGGCAGAATAGGCTGGTGTAAAAACGCTGTTCACTGCATGACAGCCAGGAAGCAGAGAGAAAGCATGAACCAGGGAAAAGAACATATCATTCTATGTTACACCTACAGGGATCCACCTCTTTTGACCAGGCCCCCCTCTGAACATAAGACAATGGGGGCCATTTCATATCTAAACTATTAGAAGAGAGTACTAGTAAGACTAATTCTGCACATTGGTCCTTCTCACATGAGGTTAACTCTGGTACAAATGACTCACAGATCACTGATATCAGATATTTAGTCCAGCTGCAATAGTGCTAAAAAGTTTAATTCTGAATTTTTGGAGCAGCAGGACTCATAATTTGGGTTCTAATTACATTAATGGGATTGCTTTTACTATAATATAATATTTTATATTATAATATAATAATATGCTAACCTGACATATGAAAGGCCACAACATGTGAAAGAAAAGCTTTCTGAGAAGGTAATTTTAGGTTGAGAAATAAATCACACCTATAGGATGAGAAATAAATCACTAAGCAAAAATTAGTGGTTAGAAGAAAATAGAGACTCTTTTATATCTGACGGAAATTCTTAGCAGCTTCTAGAAACTGAAAGAAGTTCATATGGCTAAAGTGGTGAATCATAAAGAGAGGAGCCTATGATGAATTGGACAGGGTACTAATCATTCAAAACCTGTGGAAGACATGAAAGAGTTTATATTTAATTATAACTTCAGTAGAAATTCATGGGGTTGAGACTATTCAACATATACATCACAAAGTTTATACTGGCTTGCATGTGAAAAATAGAAGAAAGTTAAGCAAAAGAGTGAGTAGGGAGATGGCTCTATGGTTTGTCAGATGATTGTAGGTTAGAAACATGGATAGTGTAGTGTTTATGGAGACAAATGTTTAGAATAGGAAAAACAATCTGGAGATAAAATGGCTGGGCTAATTCTAATCTATATTATGCAATAGATATATAAATATAGTTAGTGAGAGAAGGAGACATCAGGAAGGACTCCTAGTTTTCTAATTTTGAAACTTGTATCAGTCAGTGCCTATTAGAGAAACACTTTTAAGGCAACATATATGAATTTATAAAAATGTACCAGATTGGCTTACAATGGCAACCTGCACCTTATGGAAAGGGGCAGAAGGGATATCTGTGCACTGGAGGTCTGAAAGATCCAGCCAAAGACATAGACATCACTGTAGTGACCCATGTGAGTCTATATCAGAATGCTGAAAGGTCTGAGATGGAAGGCTGAATGGTCTGTGCTGGGAGGCTGAAGAGTTGATGTCAAAGGTAAAGATGAAAACAAGTGCTCCTATGAAGAAATAGAGGTAAGCCTTTCTTTCTTGTTTCCCTTTTATTTCATTCAGATGACAGGTCTACCCAGCGTGGGTTTTCAACCTTCAGTAAATCTCAGCCACACACAGAATCATACTGATCCAATTTAGTTGGGTATTTATTACTCCAACATTCTTACTGATGTAATCCATTAATTATCATAATCAATCCCTCAACAACTTGACAACCAGACACATTTCCTTCAACTATAGTCTCTAGATACAAAGACAAGTTCATAATCACATGTAACATATTATAACTATCCTGCTTAAAAATGGAAATGCACTAATTTTCTCCTCAGAACCTAAGGCAAGTTTCTTTGTGTGATGCCTACTCCTAACATATTATAACTTGAATATTATAACATAGGTTTAACAATACTTAAGAACCAATATTGAGTCTATCAATATTATATTACATGGGAAACATATTAGGAGAGAAGTTTTACAATTATAATCCTTGTTTCTGTAACTGTCTTAGCTAGTATTGCTTTCAGCAAGCACCTCATCAGGTCTTGATTCTTTCCCTGGGGAGGTGACCCATACTTTCAGAAATGAATGCTCTGGACCACTTTTCAGTCTGCCTGGGTTGTAGTAGTTTCCCACTGACCATAACAAGGTATGGTAGTTCTAGGAGACACCCTAAAGGATTTCCTCCACTCCAAGTTTTCTTCCTGTTTCCCATTGTGGAGTAATAGTCCAACTTTCCTTGATAGTTTGGGTCAATCACCTTTGTAATGACCATAACTTCCTTTTTAGTTTGTTTACTCAAAGGCAGGAGGAGACCGAAATGACCAGCAGGAGTCTTAGCTTCCTGTTAAAGGTATCATTGATGTGGTTCCTGGTACAAGCCTTCCCCTCTCTGGAACTAAGATTTATAAGCTAGCAGGGCTTAAGGTCATAGGAATAGAGAGCAAAAATTCTGCTAGTGGATGACTGGAAGTAGTGGTAAGGGATACATTCTCACTTTCACCACTGGCTTCCCGGACTTGTTAATCCTGGCTATGGGAGACACAGTACCACATAATGGATGCTGATTCAAAGGTTATATAGAATTCTAAAGAATCTTGTCACAAGCCTGCAATATATTGCCACCTAGCTGGTGCAATAATTGTCTTTAGAAGATCATTCTATCTTGATGTCAATCCAGCTACTTCTGGATGGTGGGGAACATGGCAAGACCAGTGAATTCCATAAGCATGAGCCCATTGCTTCACTTCTTTGACTATGAAATGTCTTCCTTGCTCAGAAGTAGTGCTGTGTGGAATTCTCTGATGGCGAATTGGGCATTTTGTAAGTCCACAGATGGTAGTTTTGGCAAAAGCATTACATGTAGGGAAGGCAAATCAATATACAGAATAAATTTCTATGATAGTAAGGTCAAAGTGCTGTCCTTTCCATAATAAAAGTGGTCCAATATAATCAACCTGCTATCTGGTCACAGACTGCTCACCTCAGGGAATGGTGCCATACTGGAGACTCAGTGTTGGTCTGTGCTGCTGGCATATTGGGCCTTCAGCAGTAGCTATGGTCAGATCAGCCTTGGTGAGCGGGAGTCCTTGTTGCTGTGTAGATGCACAATCTTCATCCCTGACACCATGACATCTCTGTTCATGAGCCCATTGGGCAGTGATGGGTGGCTGAATAAAGAGGTTGGCTGCTATCTGTAGAACAGGTAATCCTATACAATTGATTATTAAAATCCTCCTCTGCAGAAGTCATTTTTGGGTGAGCATTTTACATGTAATACAAATGTTTCTACATCCCTTGCCCATATAGAGAGGTCTATTCACATACTTCTTCCCCAAATATCTTTGTCACCAGTTTTTCAGTCATGCTCCTTCCAACTTTCTGATCATCCAGCCAGACAATTGGCTACAGCCCATAAATTAGTATACAGTTGCAATTCTGGACATCTTTCCTTTCAGGCAAGATTTACTAGCAGGTACACTGACTGAAGTTCTGCCCACTATTAATATTTCCTTCACTATTGTCCTTCACTGCATCCATTTGTAGATATTGCTTGCATAATGTGCAGAACCATCCATTAACTGGGGCCTGGTCTTCTGTTCTTCTGACAGCTGATCATATGGCAAATCCCATGAGGCCAAAAGTGCATACTGGGAAAGAGAAGGCAGGATCAGGAGCTATGGGCATCTGGGAAACTTCTTCATGTAACCTCCTTATGGACCTGCTTTGGGTTAATTGCATAGTACCATTTCCATTTAATGATGGACTATTGCTGTGAACATCCAATTTTATGACTTGGTGGAACAAATAATACCCAGCTCATGACAGAAAACTCAAGTCATATGCTAATCTGGTGTCAAGCATTCAGTTTCAATCAAGGCCTAGTAGCATGACAAGAGCTCTTTTTCAGAGCAAGTATAGTTGTATGAAAATGATGACAGAGTCTTGCCCCCAAATCCTAAAGGCCTCCACTTCAATTCACCTGTGGAGGCCTGCCAGAGACTCCAAACAGCATCCCTTTCTACCACTGATACAGACTTTGGGTCTGCTGGATCATATGGACCCAGTGCCAGATCAGCCTGCACAGCAGCCTGGACCTGTTGAAGAACACTGTCTTTTTCTGGGCTCCATTCAAAACTAGCAGCTTTCTAAGTCACTCAATAAATGGGCTGGAGTAAAACACCTACATGAAGAATGTGTTGATTCCAAAATCTGAACAGACCAACTAGGCATTGTACCTCTCCTTTCGCTGTAAGGGAAAGCTATATATAACAAATCATCTTTTACCTTAGAAGAGATATCACATGTCCCTCACCACTGGACTTCTAGAAATTTCAGAGGTAGAAAGACTTCAAATTTTAGTTGGGCTTATATTCCATCTTTTGGCTCACAAATGTTTTAATGTAACAGTGTGATATGTCCTGGGAAATAAAAGTGATAAAATTCCCAGTGAACTATATTGTAACATAGGGCTGGAAAATTACCATAGCCCTGAAATAAGACAGTGAAGTTGTATTGCTGACCTTCCCATCTGAAAGCAAATTGTTTCTGATGGGTCGTATGTGTAGGTGTGAAGAAGGCATTTTCCAAATCATTAAGTTCCAGGAGATGTGTTAATCTGCTAGCAAAGAAACCACATTCAGTACAGGAGCTACCAATGGTACAGGAGTAATCATTTGCTTCAATTTATGGTAATATACCACCATTATATAAGACTCATCAATTTTTTTTTTTGTGCAGGCCAAATGGGAGAAATAAATAGAGATATGGTGGGAACCACCACCCCTGCATTCTTCAAGTCCTTGATAGTGTCACTAATCTTGGCAATCCCTCTAAGAAGGAGGTAATTTTTTTTTGTTACCATCTTACCAGGTAAAGGCAACTCTAATAGCTTCCATTTGGCCTTTCTAACCATAATTACCATCATACTAAAGGTTACTGAACCAATGTGAGTATTCTGTCAAGTACTAAGTATATCTATCCCAATTATGCATTCTGGAAGAGAGGAAATGACTAAACAATGGATTTGAGGACCTATTAGACTCATTGTGAATCTGGCCTTTGATAAAACTCCATTGGTCATCTGACTGCCATACTCTTTACTGGAGGGCCACAATGACATTTTAGATTCCCTGGAATCAGTGTTAGTTCAGAACCAGTGTCAAATGGTCCTCAAAATGTCTGATCATTTTCCTTCCTCCAATGGTCAATTACTGTGGTAAAAGGCTTTGGGTACCTTTGAGAAAAGATGGGAAAGAGATTGACCATATAAATTTTTGGAGGTGTACCTCAGTCTTCCTCAAGGGGACCCAGCCTCCCCCTCATTCAAGGGGTTATGGATCTGTGAACTGACTCAAGTCTGGGAAAATGTTCAGAGGCCATGATTCCCTGTTACTGTGATTTGAAGTAGGTTTCTTTTCATTTGCCCTTAAATTTTTTTTATTATATAAATCCAGCAAAACTTTGTGGCTTCCTGTCTATTTCACTTTTGGGAACACGATAACTAACCAACACCATAGTTTTATGCATGCCAAACCATTCCAATCATTGTTCTGTTTCTGCTGTCCATTACAGTAAGTATGTGCACCTTGCTTTTGGTGATTAGGTGGTGCCACTTGATTCTTGCCACACTGGGATCCAATTCTACCATTGCTGTTAAATTTACCAATTGAGTAACCATGGTCCCCACTGTAAGGCCTGACATACAGAGAAGAGCATTGCCAGTGTTCTCCTCATGAATGTTTCTCTAGATGTTAGTGAAGATTACAATTTCTGGATCAACCCAGTGTGGAGGATTAGGTTTAACATGACAAGTCCACTCCAACATTCCCATTTCCCTAAGATTCCAGATCTCCTTATCGGCAGTAAACTATGGACTATCAGAAATCTCTAAGTCATTCACTGTGGGCTATCTTCTGATCCATATGTCTGCCAACCAGCCAAATAAACTCTTAACATTGTTTTTTCATTTCATAAGCTACAAGATTAAATTCAGAATGTCTGCTTAATGGGCCCGTAATGTCAAACAGCCTGCTTCAGGAGTGTTTTTGCCATCATTATTACACACCCATCAAATCCATTCCCACACTTGCTCATCAGGTCTCTGCTTATAAGAGATGAAAATTCAGCAGATCTTGGGGAACATTGCTGTGGTCCAGAGTGGTGCCACTGCAGGCAGATCTCAGCCAGGTATCTTCCCTGACCCAAGAAGCTCAGGCACATGTGCCCACCATGGGTCTGTGTGGAAAAGAGCCACACAGGTGCACAAGTAATAGCCAGAGGCTCACCCCATGCCATCGATAAGTGCATGGAAACCCTAGCCAGACACCTCAGACAACAGGAACCAAAGAGCACAGCCCCCAACAAAAGGCTCTCCAGGAAAATAGATACACAGAGAACCCCACAAGAGTCACATCTAGATACCACCCCAAGTGTGCATAGGCCCCAGCCAGAAGCCTGTCCAGAGAATAGGTGAGCTCAGGGATCCAGAGACCACCATTATGGACTCAGGAATTGTTATACTGGTAAGCAGAAGAGAAAAGGTTACTCCGTGGCTTGCTGAGAATTGAAGACCACTAGGTTAGCAAAAAGTTGTCTCAACAAAGGCACAGCGGGCTGAATCTATTGAAATGAGAAGATACATAAACAAGTCCCAAGAAATCTCACTTCCAGATCACTGAAGGCAACACCAAAGGGCAATATGATGGAACAATCTGATATTTGACCATCTAGACTCCCTGAACTAGCAATGAAGGAGAATCCAGAAAGAATGAAATCAGAAATAATTTTTCAAATAATAGCAGAGATTGTGCCATAGTGCAAGACATGATTAATAAATATAGAGCAGATACAGATAAGAAAAGATAGAGAAGCTTAGGAACATGATGAAATCAAAAAATGGGAAACAAATAGACTCCATAAAACAGATGCAAACAAATTTCTAGGATATTAAAAATTCCATTGAAAATTTAACCAAACAAATCACATAAAAAGGAAAGACATGCAATTAGGAAGGAAAATGGTTAAGTCACAACAACCAGCAGGAATCAGTAGAATCACTTACACTTACTTCAAGGATATTGTATTCTAATGAAATAGAGAACCCAGAAGAAATAGGTTCCTACATATTTATGAATTGCCAAAGTTGAATGAACATGACCTAAAAGTTTTAAATGACATAGTATCAATAAATGAAATTTAAAATGTAATTAAAACTTAGCAACTAAGAAAATACCAGGCCCTGATGGCTTCACTGCTGAATTCAACAGACATTTAGAAAGGAACTACTTCCAATACTGTTTAAGCTCTTCAATGAAATTGAAAGAGAAGCAATATTTCTGAATGCATTCCTGAAAGCAATCATCACTTTGATCCCCAAAGCGGAGAAAGACCCAACCAAAAAAAAGAACCATAGGCCAATCTTACTAATGAACATAAATGCAAAAATCCTTAAGATACTGGCAAATAGAGTGCAAAAAAAATCATCAAAAAGATCATATACCCAGACCAAGTGGGGTTCATCCCAGCGATGCAGGGATGCTTCAATATATGCAAATCAATAAATGTAATACACTGTGTTAATAGAGCAAAGGGCAAAAACCATGTGAAGATCTTAACAGATGCAATAAATCATTTGACAAAATCCAACAAGGATTCATGGTAAAACCCCTACAGAAAATTAGAATAGACAGTTTACCTTAAAATGGTAAAAGCCATTGATGAAAAACCAACAACCAATATCATACTAAATGGTCAAAAACTGAAAATGGTCACACTAAAATCAGGAACAAGACAAGGATTTCCACTATCACCACTCTTGTTCATTATAGTTTTGGAAACATTAGCCACAGTGATTAGACAAGAGAAAGAAAAGGAATAAAGACAGGAAATGAAGAAGTCAAATTGTCATTATTTGCAGATGACATGATACTCTATATAGAAGACCCCCAAGCACTCCACCAAAAGTCTTCTAGGATTAATAACCAAATTCAATAGAGTAGTTAGATAGGATACAAGGTCAGCACACAAAAATCGATCATTTTCTTGTACATGAAAAACAGAGTCACTGAGAGAAAAATGGGGCAATCAGTTTCTTTCACAGTAGCATCCAAAAAATTGAAATACCTGGGAATCAACCTAAAGAAAGAAATCAAACACCTCTACTCTGAAAAGTGATTGAAGAGGATATTAGAAAATGGAAAGACTTCCCTTGCTTCTGCGTAGGAAGAATCAACATCATGAAAATGGCCATACTTCCAAAATAGCTGTATAGATTCAATGAATTCCCAATTGAAATTCCAGCAACATCCTTCACAGACCTTATGAAAGCAATCCAAACATTCATTTGGAGCCAGAAGAGACCTAGAACAGCAAAGCAATTCTAGGCAATAAAGAGAAGTTAGGAGGTATCAGAATCCCCAACTTGAAACTACCCCATAAGCTACTGTGATAAAAACATCATGGTACTGGCAAAGAAACAGACCTGAGGGCCAGTGGCACAGATGAGAAGATGCAGAAACAATTCTAGACACACACAGCTACCTCATCTTTGACAAAGAAGTCAAATTCCCTCATTGGAGGGAAAATACCCTCTTTAATATATGGTGTTGGAAAACCTGGGTTTCAACTTGCCAAAGATTAAAACTAGACCTATATCTCTCACCATGCACAAAACTAAAATCAAAATGGATTAAAGATCTAAATGCTAAAACAGAAACACTAACCCAGCTGGATGCGAGGTTAAGTAGAACTCTTGAACACATTGGTTTAGGAAATGATTCTATGAACAAAACCTCAGTAGCCCATGAACTAGCACAATCATCAAGTGCAATCTCTTCTTATTAAAAAAGCTTCTGCACAGCAATAGAAACCACTAACAGTGTGAAGATACAACCCACAATGTGGAGAAACTTTTCACCAGCTTCTCCTCAGACAATGGTCTACTATCTAGATATATAAAGAACTTAAAAAAATAGCCTCTCATATTAAAAACCCAATCCAAAAATGGGCATTTGAAATGAACAGACAAAGAAGTAGAAGCAGCAAATAAACACATGAAAAAATATTTAACATCTCTGGTCACTTCATAAAGAATGGCTGCTATCAAGAAATCAACCAATAGCAAAGAGCTGGCAGGACAGCCCTTTGGTTATACTCCAACTGGGAGGAGGACAGTATAGTCTTGGAGTTGCAGAGACCTTCACCCAGGGTAGCTTTCCCTCTCCAGGCCTCTCCCCTCCTTGCCTTGAGTGTTCTTGCCTCCTAGGCTTCTGGCATCTGATATCTTCAGACAAGGTGAGAGTAGGCTTGGGAAGAGTGATCATGCTAAGGAGCCACAGTCTCTATCAAGATGATAGAAGTACTGACAAGAACAGTCTCTCTGAAACTGCTACATCAGCCCAATACCCTGTTGGAACAGGAGGCTAAATGTTAGTCAAAGTTCTGTGGCTTGAGACTAATTGAATCTGCACATGATAATGGCCTTAGAATGACTGCAAAACTGAGGGACTTTAAAATGAAAGATCTTAGTCTAACTCAGTTCCTTGGCTTTGACACTTAGATGTTTTCTCTAAGCTGTGAATTTACCAGACAGATTCTTGTCTAAGATGTATGTAGCCCAAGAAATTGTTAGAATGAGCTACTTTTATCTGGCTGTAAAATCAATAAAAGGGAAAGAATTGTCCCACTGGAAACTGACTTCATCATAAGTCAGTATCAGTTCATAGCTTTAGACCTGATGTCAATGGAAAGGATTGTATTGGAGAAGATGCACTGGAAAGTCAAAGCTACCCCTGGCTTTCAATTTCTACAATTCTGTTATTCACTCATTCAAGAAAGCTTGTCATTTTAAAGAAAAAATAGCCTAAATTTTGAAAGACTAGTAGTTCAGTTAAGGCATGTCACTGCAGGATCATATTTTCTAAAGCAAAGCCTACTGTGTTGGATTTATCTATCATTGCATTGGAGACCAAAGGATAGAAGTGTGTAGAGTTAACAGAAGGAGGAGAATATCTTTAGAAACATTCCAAGATAAATGTCAGAGATTGGACCTTCTGGCAAGAGCTTGCATCCAAGTGTTTAACTGAATATTTATCAAACAAGTGTTCCACACTGAATGTTCAGAAGTTGAAGTGGATTTTTTCTAGCAGTACTGCATGACAACTAAAGAATATGATAGAACAACCCACCTTCCAATAATTCCTGGAATGTTTACTTAACTCGTAAATTTGGTTGTTATTCTCTATGCAGAGAAAATTGTATAATTTTCCTTTGCAATGAAATATTGAAGCATTATCTTCAAAATAAATCAGTTGGACTGGGAATAGCAAAAGGGTAAAACTGGAATCACCAAATTAGTTAGCTAAGTTTTTAAGGAACTTGCTATGTATATGGTACAACACCCTAGGTGTGGTCCTAGTTGTACACATTTCTAATCCTAGCACTTGGGATGTGAAGGTAGGAGGATTGCTATGAGTTTGAGGCCAGTCTGGGCTACATAGTGAGTTGAAGATCAGCCTGAACTACATAGTGAGACTCTTACTAGGCCTGTATTTTGTCTTAATACAAAATATTTTTAAATTTAAATATATTTCCTATATAGCAATAACATTCTCATCTCTGAACTCTTACTTGCATTATGGGTGCCAAGAAGTCATTACATTATCTAGAATATAACCCTTATTATGCCTTTAAAAAGTGCATGTGTGAAATGTTGGTTTTGATGTAAACCTCACAATTTAATATTTAACATTTAAATTAAATAAGATCATTTTCAATGTCACCTAAATATAATATATTGATTCAATATAGAAAGTTAAATTAATGTTAGAAATGAAATTTTTTTATTGTGTGTATTCTATAGCATGGTGTATCAGTTTGTTTACCACCTCTCCATTTGTGAAGTGTTTAGCCTGTTTAAAGTTGTTGGTGACTATTCCTAAAATTATTGACTGAATTTAAGATTCCTATGTCATGTGATGACTGTATTTTTTTTTTTTGAGACAGGGTCTCACTCTGTTGTCAAGTCTGACCTGGAACTCACTATGTCACCCAGGCTAGTCTCAAACTCACAGTGATCCTCCTGCCTCAGCCTCCTGAGTGCTGGGATTACAGGCATGTGCCACCATGCCTGGCACTATTTTTAACTTTACAAAAAATTTCCAAATTTTTTTGTGGGTTCCAGTCACATGATCTATTGTTTTCTGCCCCTTAACTTTTAGCCTATGAGTTTATTTTTAAATTGTGTGTTTCTTGTATGCAGCATATTGTTAGATCATGCTTTATGACCCATTCTTCCCGTCTATTTCTTTCAATTGATGAATTGAGGCCATTAACATTGATGGGTATATCTGTCATGTTATTTTCCTGTTGTTGGTTCTTTTTAAATTTTCCTCCTCTCTTTTAATTTCTTCCTTGCCTGATGGATTTGCTCTGTTGGACCTCGTGAAGTTGTGAATTTCATTATTTTTTTCTAGGATTTGTATTGAATTGCTTGAAGTGATAGTTTGGTATTCATGAAATTCCTCAGGTGTTCTAGGTCATGAAAATATTGTATTTCTATATCAATTTTAAAAGATAATTTTGCAAGATATATCAATCTAGATCAGAGGTTGTCTTCTTTTAGGGCTTGAAATACTTCACTTAAGGCTGTTCTTGACTTGAGGGTTTGTGTTGAGAAGTCTTCTGTGATTATGATGGGTTTTCCTTTGTATATGTGTGTGTGTGTCTTTATTTTTTTTTTTCTTTTCTCCACTTGTATTTTTTTCTCTTGTTGAGTTTCTGGAATCTTGACTCTGATATGCCTATATGTAGATTTTTTTTGATCCCAGCTAATTGGACTCCTATATGCCTTACTTATCTGTATGTCAAATTCTTTCCCCCTGCTTGGGAAGTTTTCTTCCATTACTTTGTGAACAGGTTTTTTTTTAATGTTTTTTTTTTTTAAGATATCCTATTTCTTCATTAACTCTGATCAGTCTTATGTTATTCTTCTTTGCATCATCAAACAGCTGCTGGATTGATTTCTCATGGTCCCTTGCTATTTTTAAGAAATCTTTCTTTTCCTAGTCAATAATCACAACACTGTGCTCTATTTCTGATATTCTGTCCTCACATTGGCTCGTTTTGCTGACTAAACTTTCAATGGAGCTTTCAATCTCCTGGATATCTGTTTGCATCTGTTATTATGGATTCCATTTGTTTCCTATGCTGAGATTCCATCATGTTCCTCAGCTCCTCTACAGTTTTACCTGATCTGTGTTCTCTCTAGAGTTATTGATCGATCATGTCTTTCACTATGGACAAAACCTCTGTTGTTATCTGAGAAATTACTTCTTATTTCATTTCTTCCACATTCTTTTTTGTTGCCAGTTCAAAGAGGCCAGCTGGTTGAGTTTCAGACTGTTCCATGTTATTGCCCTTTTGGGTTGCCTTTGGTGATCTGGAAGTCTGGTTTTGAGGCTTGTTTAGGTGTCTTTTCATTTCAATGTATGCTGCTGTCTGCTGCACCTTTATTGAGGTAACTCTTTACTCTCCCAAAGGGCTCAACAGCCCTGGAGAGGCCTTCTCTCTGATGCTCACCACTGTATCAGTTCCAATGGTATCTGGGTGGGCCTCTGTGCCATTTTTTTTTTCCAATTGGGCCATTTTCTGGGCCCTGTAAACCTAAGCTGGTGCTGACTGGGTGGGCTTCTGGCTGGGTTCTGCACACACTTACCAATGGTATCTGGGAGAGCCTCTGGCTCTTCAAAATTGCTTTTCAATTAGAGGCTACACTATTTTGCCTCCCCACTATCAAGATCCTTGGGAGCACTTGATATTACCAAATTAAGGGTGGGTAAGCTATTATAATGTATGTCTAATGGTATCTGAATTATTGTTTGTAATTTACAAATGACTATGGGCACACTTTCATGTGCTTATATTCAAAAATATATCTCCCTGGGAGATATATTCTTTTGGTCTCATAAGACTTATTTTTTTGTACCAGGGATTGAATTCAGGACCTTGCACCTGCAAGACAGATGGTAGAATCTTTAAGTGAAATCCCCCAGCCCCATTTTGTTTCTTTTGGATTGTTTATTTTTTTAATACTGAGTTTTGAATATTATATATAATATAAGCACAAATCTTTTATCAGATATATAATTTGCCAATTTTTCTATGATTCTGTATCTAGCTGTTTCAGACTGTGAACTGTGTTATTTATGGAGCAGAAACTTTTGGAGCAGTAACTAGGTATATTCTCTAGTATAATGGCTAAGTTTGATTTTGTCAGCTTTGTTGATTTGGGAGCAATGTGGAGGATTGAAGAGCATATTTTTGCATGCGTCTGGGTGAAAATATATATTGTCCCTGGCTCCTTACTCTGACACAATTACCCTGGTATCTTCTCCAGCCACCATGCCCTTCTGCTATGATATTTCTGTCCTGGAGTCAGCCAACCATGAAATAAAACCTTTGAAATTGTGAGCTACATTTAACCATTAAGTTGTAAGAGTTACCAAATTATCAGTCTTTTCCATCTCATTCCCCCAGAATTAGCCTTTGGTAAGCTGGCAGATTCTGTTTCTTGTTTATATGTCTTTTAATTTCTATTGTTATTGGTATAGTCCTTGGTTTAATTCCTGGGTTGATACTTTTTTTGTTGAGTTTATTGGTACAATCTAGGTATACAATACAGTTAAATTCATTACTGGGATCTTGTATCCTCACATGGCAGATTTTGGTTCTCATTTTTTCTCCCTTGTCCTTGCCCTCCTTTGACCCCTCCTCCCCTCCCCATTTACAAATACTTTATTTCCATTTTTTCCTTTTGCCTTATTCCCTTTCCCCTACTCTTCCCACTTTCCCTACACCTTTAGCCCTTTTCTTCCTATTTCACACTAGTAATTATCACATTATGATCTTGTGTACTATTATAGTTTTTCATACCAGAGAAACTGTATGATTGTTTTGAGTTCTTTATATATTCTAGATAATAGTCCTTTGTGTGAGGAGCAGCTGGTAAAATTTTTTCCCACTTTGTAGGTTGTCTCTTAGTTCTGTTGATGGTTTCTTTTGCAGTGCAGAAGGTTTTTAATAAGATGAGATCCCAGTTGTTGATTCTTTCTGCTAGTTCCTGTGCTACTGAGGTTTTGTTCATAAAGTCTTTTCCTATGCCATTGTCTACAACAGTCCCACCTAACTTATCTTCCAGCAAGTTTAGTGTTTCTGTTTTAATATTTAGATCTTTAACCCACTTTGATTTTAGTTTAGTGCATGGTGAAAGATAAGGGTCTAGTTTTAATCCTGGTTTGATACTTTGATATTACTTATTTTAGATATCTTTTTTGCTTTTATTGAGACCCTTAAGGAATGATTGCTCCCTAGAGGTGTCTTCCAGATATAGCTGCTCTTTAGGCTTTGAGTCTCTAACAACTGGGGCAATCTCATTTTCATTATGCCAGGAAAGATAACTGATTAGATCATTTGCAACACTAGCCCCAAGTGATACAATCAGCAGCAACAATAGAATCAAACACAGCTTTGAAAATGACCATTTGTGGTAGTTATTAATGTGTCACCTTTAACTGTGTGAAATCAAAGACTAGCCCAAAGTACTTTCATAATGAATAAACATCAATATGGTAACTTTACCCTTTGGGATGGGGACTCAGGAGTAAGGCCATCTTACTATTATTCCCTTCTGCTGTAGCTCAAGAGAATGGCCTTTAAAACCCCCCATTTCTCTGCAGTATAGGTGAGGGACAGGCATAGCCAGGAAGCCAGAGGCATGGGGGTTGTGGTCAAGCAGCTCCCAACCCCACCAGTCTGCTGGTGGTGGGGAGGCCTGGGGGGGATAAGGGACCACACAGATGGCTTCATGCAGCTCCCACCCTCACTGGTCCATTGGTGTTGGGAGGTCTGGGTGAGGAAGGGGGTCTTGCCAGTGGCTTCATGCTGATGAGTTGTAAAAGTTTTAAATGTATTTTGGATATTAACTTGTATCAGAAATATATTTGTATATATTTTCTTGCATCCTGTAGGTTGTGAGAAGACTGATTAAATATTAATTATTTTTTAGTCTATAAGTACTTTTGAGTTTCTATATCTTTTGAGTAAATTTCATATTTCCACAGAAGTATCAATATTTTACAAAGTAAAATTTGTTAACACTTTATTGATTTATTGAAAATTTATTTCAACAGGCTTATATTCTTCCGTGATGAAAAGGTTTAATGTCTCCTAAGTTTCCTTTATTATTCTTAATATTTTCATGCACACAATTTTTCCTGACTGAAATTTTTCCTGTCCTGAATTTTTCCTCCTATGTCTTCTCTTGTACCTTTTTCTTGCCATCAGTTATATTATTCCATCCCTTTTACTTTCTTTGCATTTGTTTTTCTTCCAATGTGTTCACTTGAATACTTAACCTATTTTCAAACACTTTCTATAGTAAATATATCCCAAGATTTAAAATACACAATGCCTTAACAACATCCTGAAATTCCCATATACATTTCTTTTTATGGTCATTCTCAATATTTTGTTGCTTCCAATGTGATTTCCCTTTTAGCCCATAAATTAGGACCATAGTTCTTAGCATACAACATGAATTTTTAATGCTTTAAAAATTAATTACTAATTTAATTTATTTTCAAGATGTAGCCTATGTAAAATCAGTTAATTTATAATTGTTGAAACACATTTTGTGACTTACATTGCAATCAATTTTGGAAAACATTGAATATTGAAAAACCATATGTTCTCCATTGACTGTGTGAATATTTTATTTATGAATAATTTTTAGTTGATCAATTAGATCAAATTTATTTTGACATTTAAAATTTTTCTAATTCTGCTAGTTTTTACGTGTTTGATCTATTAATTTCTGATAGTCTCATATAATATTTCACCATCAGTTTGAATGCATAAAATTTATCTTTAATTTTGACAAATTATGTTTAATAATATTTCAAGCTTTTTTGGTTAATATTTAAAATTGTTATATCTTCTTGCTACATTATTATGTTTATTATTATATAGTAGTTCTCTTTATTTTCAGAGATGATGTGCCTTTATTTCTACTCTTTTATTTTAAATTGTTTTGCAACTTTACATGGTTAATACATATTTAGAATATCCTTTTTCATCCTATTATTTGTGTGATCTTGCTTATTAGATGTCACAGTAGCAGTGTAAATCTTTTTTCTTGGATACCAATTGGTAAGGCAGGGGACCCCAATATCAGTTATACCCCAAAGCAGGCTGTAAGCAGTGCAGGCTGTGAAGAGTTAACCCCACAGCTGGCTTATTTATAGAAATGAGTCTGGCCAAAACCTACATGCTGCGTTCAGAACAAATTACATACAAATTCTGTTCCCACAACTAAAACCTGCTTACAAGGAGGACAATGTTCTAATTACAACCATATATTTTGTCCTGGCACTCTACTTTCTGTCTCTCTTAGTTTTGTCTTTTGGTTTTCCTTCTAAGGCCTGCAACATACACTGAGCAGGTGGCTAGAGCCTATTGCAGAGGTTTTTGGTAACATTTCAGGGTCCCCAGTAAGATAATATATTTTATTAGATATAATTATTGCATTTATATTTATTATGATTGATATTTTTTACTAAGTTCTTCCACATCATTTTAATTACAATTATATTTAAAATTCTTTCCATCTCTCTCCATTAATCTTTTCTGCTTATTCACTAAATCTTTTCCTAATTTGTAATAGACTCATATTACTAAGACATTTTTCCTATCCCTACTAACCTTGTTTTCAAGTAGTGTATTTCTATACCTTTAAGACTGGTCTTACATTTTAAACATTTACATTGTTAGGGAGTTGTTTTGTTTATTTGTTCTGTTTTATTCTAACTTGATTTGTAGTACTGGGGGTTAAACCCAGGGTTTCAAGAAAACCAGGGTAGTGTATACCACTGAGCTATATCTCCAGCCAAGGAAGTTTTAAAATAAATCTATAGTTATTTATAATTTATAGTCTCTTCTTTACTATGAAATTTTTTATCTATCCTTTACCTTTATACACTAACTTATCTTGTCAATTTTCTTTAGAATGTGAGTTTTACTTTATTTTTTAAATTTTAATTTTTTATCTATTGTTAAATTTATCAGTGTGAGTGAGTGTGTATACATTCATGGTATTTGCTTTAATGATAATAAGAATCAAAACTGAAGTAGCAGCACAAATCTACAGGCAAAAATTTTAATGGAGATTTAGGAAGAAAAGAAAGGTGAAGAAAGAACGTTAGCTCAAAAAACTAAAAGGGGCATATCTACAAGAAGGTAAGACTGGCCCATTCATAAGACAATGGGACTAGCTTTTAAGGCATCACTGAGGTGGTCTAAGAGTTGGTAACTTTTTATTGGGTTTTGAGTATGGCATTTTTGAGACTTTTTCCTTCTGTTTTATGAGATCAATTCCTGGGGTTAGATGTGGATCACTGGCTATTTTTATCCTTTCAGATATTATGGGATCCCCCGCTGCTGCAGTGTACCTAGTCCTTTCAATAAGAGTAGAGAAATAAGGGGAGAGTACTTTCCATACATTGTTGATGAGATATGGAAAAAGAATAGGTCTTTACCAACATTTCATAGATTAGGATCTGGGAGCCTCCACCTCACTCTTTTCCCCATGAGTGTTTCTATGATGCTTTAAAAGCATTTTATCATTGTCTGTTCTCCCTAATGATAATTTTAAATTTTATTTTCCTTGTAGATTTGCTTTGTTACTGCTTAATTTTTTCTAATTTCTTAATTATATTCTAATGTAATATCTTAATTCATTAATGGCTGGTGGGGAGCAATTCACTGTTCTTATTTTTATTTCTGAAGTTGTCTTTGTTTTGCTCTTACAGTTGAAGGTACAACTGAAACCTACTGTCTGTCTGAACACCATTTTTCTGGATGGATGTCCAACTAGAAATGCATTCAAGCTCTTATCAAATATCCAAGTCTTCTTATCTTTCTGTGGTGCATTCTGGATGATTTCCTCAGTATAATTTACCTTTTTTCTAATTCTCTCTTTCATTGTATTCAGTATAGAATGTACTCCCACTTACTGAGTTTAAGAACTAATGCTAATTTTAATTTTAAAACACTAATTTTAAAGGTGCCTAAATTTATCTTTTCCCAAATTTTTTCATTTTAGTGATACTTTTCATAATATTTATGTTGATATTTTTGGCCTATCTTTTTATTAAAAATAATCAGGTATTTTACAATTTTGTTTTGCAAGGCCCATTTTGCAGCCCTCTTTTTGGTAGGTTGCAATTTGCTCCACCTGGCTTCCTGTCCTTTTATGCAGAATTAAGTTTTATAATGGCATTTTGGCATTTATTTTCTTTGGTTAGAATTGCAATATAATTTGCAATTTTTGTTGTTGTGTCTGTGACCCTAGCAATCCACAGATCTGCAAGTGCCTTTAAGCTGTATCTTTAAGCTGCCTTTAAATAATGTTATTTTCAGCTTCCTTTTACAAATGGAGCAGCCCCTCCCTAGTTCTTGGCTTCAAGTAATAAACCTGGCTCAGATCTTCTATAATTTTGTATGGAACAAATTTTGTTCTTATACCTTGAGGAGCAAATTCCTTATTCACAGTGTTTGATTTCAGTCATAGAATCCAACAGGCCTTTCCTTGAGCCTGTCCCAGTGTTTTTAAGGTAGGTTCTGTTTCTGATCAAGAGAGATGCTTATTTTTTAATTTTTTGTGTGTAGATATAGACATAATTTAAAATTATGCATATATAATATATTAATGTATACAAATACATGCATATGTGAATTATGTATTTTAAGTAAGCGCATATAAACATGAGAATTTTGCAAATAACCTATATCTTAAATTATTTCATTTATTATCAATAAAGTGGTTAAAGTTTGGCATGTAAAAAAACTTCTGTCTTAATCTAGTTATTCTATTTGTGTTCCAATTTCTAAAAGTGCATATTACAGACAAAGTTAAAATTATGAATTCTATGACTTTTCCCCTCCGTTTAGAGAAAGCTGCTATCATGGGTTTGGTGTGTGTCAATGTAGTCCACGTATTTTTGCATTCATAATAAAATAAAGTATTACTTTAAATGATATCACACCTTGTTGACTTGCTTCTTGCTTTTTTTAAAAATTAATTTTGTTTCTGAATATCATCCTTACTGATTGTTATTAGCATAAATATCTTTACATTCTTTAAAAATTCTTTATACTATTCTACTATGTCTATAAAATATGTTTTCTTTTAACTTACACTGCTTTTAAATTTATATCATTAAAACATGACTACAATTATTAACCTTGTACTTATGTCCTTGTATAGATGTTGTAAGTGTACTAGGGCATATCACTTGAAGTAAAATATCTGTATTGTAAAGCATTAACACTTGGAATTTCATGATGAACTGTGTTCTCTAAAATGGTAATAAAATTTATGCTTATATCAGTGGTATGTGAGTGCATCATATTCACAATATTTTCTCTAATATAATATTGTCAGACCTTTAAAATGTTGCCAATACTATTTTTGAAATGTCTGCTTTTTTTTGGTTGTCATTTCCCTAATAATAATTGAAATTGACAATTTGCAGATGTTTTTTTCAATTTTGTCTTCAGTCAGTTGCTCATTGATAATTTTTACCCGAATTTATGTTGGACTATTTGCTTTTCTTTACTAATGTGTGTTTTTATATGTACACATATATGTATATATAGACACACAAAAGTGGGGTCATAATGTTTTTTAATTTATACTGTAGATGGATGTTCTTAGTATGGTAAACTAGACACAAAGGAACCAGTAAGAAAGTTGTTTATGTAGACATAGAATAATAATGTCAAAATGTGTGGTGTAATGGAAAGTGAAGAGCATTCAAATTTCAAAACATTACAGAGAAAGAATTGTTAACTATGGAAAACAGACATTCAGTATATTTTGACTCTTATTAGTGCATTTTTTTAGTACATAGCCAGGGATTTAGTTCAGTGGCACCACACCTGCCTTACAAGCACCAGGTCCTCAGTTTGATCCCAATACTGAGATAGAAAGAGATATAGAGAGAAAGAGAAAGAGAGACAGAGAGAGACAGAACTATGAGAACTGTGTGTTTGTAGTACATCATGATTACATGATTACATTCATTGTAGGGAATTTGTCTTAGTTATTTTTATTTCATATTTGAGAGAAAATACCTGACATCCAAAGTTAAAAGGGAAAAGGTTTATTTGGCTTACTATTCACAAAGCTTTCAGTCCATAGTTGGCTAGATCCAAGGCAGAGTGGCACATGGCAGGGGGCATTGCAGAACAGAAACAGTTCATGGTGCCCACATGGTAGCAAAAGCAACAAGAGACCTTCACAGCGTCTTTCTGTCCCTTTTATCTTATCCAGGCTACTGGGATTAGGGCAGTGCCAAACTAATCAGTGGACTGACTTAATAACCACACACCCTAATCCCAGTGTCACACACTAGTTGTATATAGTATAACCACTTTTTGTCACTTCTGTTTTATGCTTCTATGATCTCTTCTAACACAACTTCTGACTTGGATAACAGTTACAATAATTTTCCAACTGATTTCTCTCCTCCTATTTTTATCTCTCTGTACTCCATTATAAACACTGAGCCCAAGGATAGCTTTTGCAAGTATTAAGCAGGTCACAGTACTCTGTTCTATTTCCTTTCATTTACCTTCTTTTCATTTTCACTTAGAAAAGTCAAACTTATTAAAATCCCTATAAAGTACCTGTATACATAATCTCCTTCATTATGTTTCTGAGCTCATGTTTTACTACTTTATACTGGTCATTGTGCTGTAGCTACACTGGACCTCTTGATTTTTATTCCAAGAAGGTAGTGTGCTCCCATTTTTGAAACTTTCACAAATTTCTTTTTTTCTATATTGGTACATTTTAGGCATACAGTACAGTTTCAGTCATCATTGGGATATTTCACTTTTTTTTTTTTTTTTATTGAGTTTATTGGTACATTTAGGGATACAGTACAGTTACATTCATTGTTGGGATCATGTACCTTTACATGGCAAGTCTTGATTCTCATTTTTTCCCCTTACCTTTGCCCTCCCTTCACCCCCTCCTCCCCTCCCCATCTACAAACACTTTATTTTCATCTTTTCATTCTCTCACATTTTTTTCTTTTCCCTTTTTGTTCTTCCCCTACGTATCACACCTTCCCTACACCTTTAGCTCCTTTCCTCCCATTTCTAAATGTCAGTAATCTTATTAGAATCTTATGCATTGTTGCAGAATATTCACACCAGGGAAACTATTTGGTATTTACACATGTGGGACTTATTTATTTCACTTAGGAGTATATCTTCAATATGTATCCATTTTCCTATGAATGAATCTATTCTCTCGCTCTTTATGGCTGAGTAATATTCCATTTTATAGAAAAACCACAACTTCTTTATCCAGTTTCCAACGGATGGGCAAATAGGTTGTTTCCAAGATTTAGCTATTACAAACTGTGCCGCTATAAACATGGGTGCACATACTTCTCTGTGATATGATTCTTTTAGTTCTCTTGGAAAGATACCCAACAGAGGGATGGCTGGGTCAAATGGAACCTCCAGTCCAAGCTCTTTGAGGTATCTCCATATTGATTTCCATAGTGGTTGCACTAGTCTGCACTCCCACCAACAATGGAGGAGGGTTCCTTTCTCCCCACAACCCCGCCAACATTTGTTATTGTGTGATTTCTTGATAGCAGCCATTCTTTGTGGGGTGAGGTGGAATCTCAGTGTTGTTTTCATCTGCATCTCTCGAATGACCAGTGATGTGGAACATTTTTTCATATATTTTCTTGCTGCTTTCACTTCTTTGTATGAGAAATGTCTGTTCATTTCGGATGCCCATTTTTGGATCGGGTCTTTATATTTGGGGGGACTGATTGTTTTGAGTTCTTTATATATCCTTGATAATAGTCCTTTGTCTGAGGTACAGCTGGTAAAAATTTTTTCCCACATTGTAGATTGTCTCTTAGTTCTGCTAATGGTTTCTTTTGAAGTACAGAAGCTTTTTAGTAAGATGAGATCCCAGTTGTTGATTCTTTCTGCTAGTTCCCGTGCTACTGAGGATTTGTTCATAAAGTCTTTTCCTATACCAATGTCTTCCAGAGTTCTGCCTAACTTACTTTCCAGCAAGTTTAATGTTTCTGTTTTAATATTTAGATCTTTAATCCATTTGGATTTTAATTTAGTGCATGGCGAAAGATAAGGGTCTAATTTTAATCTGTGACAGGTTGATATCCAGTTTTTCCAACACCATTTATTAAAGAGGCTATCTTTCCTCCACTGAGGATGGTGAGCTCCTTTGTCGAAGATGAGGTAGCTGAGTACATCTGCATTTGTTTTTGTGTCTTCCAGTCTGTTCCATTGATCCTCAGGCCTATTTCTTTGCCAGTACCATGCTGATTTTATCACAGTGGCTTTGTAGTATAGTTTCAAATTGGGAATTGTTACACCTGGTGCCATGTGACTGTTGCCTATAATGGCTTTTGCTATTCTAGGTCTCTTGTGGTTCCAAATGAATTTTTGGATTCTTTTTTCTAGTTCTGTGAAATATAGTGTTGGAATTTCAATTGGCATTGCATTGAATGTATATAGCAGTTTCGGTAGTATGGCCATTTTCACTATGTTGATTCTTCCTACCCAGGAGCAGGGGATATCTTTCCATTTTTTTATATCCTCTTCGATTTCTTTTTTCAGAGTGCTGTAGTTTTCAGTGTAGAGATCTTTTGTTTCTTTTGTTAGATTGATTCCTAGATACTTCATTTTTTTGGATGCTATTGTAAAAGGAATTTTTTCCCTTATTTCTCTTTCTGTCTGTCTGTTATTTGTGTATAGAAAGGCTATTGATTTTTGGGTATTCACCTTGTATCCAGATACTTTACTGAATCTGTCAATTAAGTCTAGAAGTTTTTTGGTGGAGTTTTTTGGATCTTCAATGTAGAGTATCATATCATCAGCAAATAATGATAGTTTAACTTCTTCCTTTCCTATCTTTATTGCTTTAATTTCTTTCTCTTGTCTAATTGCTGTGGCTAATGTTTCCAGAACTATATTGAAGAGAAGTGGCGATAGTGGGCATCCTTGTCTTGTTCCTGATTTTAACATGAAGGTTTTCAGTTTTTGGCCATTCAATATGATGTTGGCTGATGGTTTTTCATAAATAGCCTTTATTAAATTGAGGTATAGACCATCTATTCCAATTTTTTGCAGGGTTTTTATCATGAATGGGTGTTGAATTTTATCAAATGCTTTTTCTGCATCTATTGAGAGGATCATATGGTTTTTGTCCTTGACTTTGTTAATATAATGTATTACATTCACTGACTTTCGTATGTTGAACCACCCTTGCATCTCTGGAATAAATCCGACTTGGTCATGATGGATGATCTTCTTAATAATCCTCTGTATTCTGTTTGCTAGTATCTTATTAAGGATTTTTGCATCTATATTCATTAAGGAGATTGGTCTGTAGTTCTCCTTTTTGGTTGTATCTTTCTCTGGTTTGGGAATCAGAGTGATACTTGCTTCCAGGAATGAATTTGGAAGTATAGCTTCTCTTTCAATTTCATTGAAAAGTTTGAAGAGTAATGGTAGTAGTTCTTCTCTAAATGTCTTGTAAAATTCAGCAGTGAATCCATCAGGGCCTGGGCTTTTCTTTGTTGGTAAGTTTTTAATTACATTTTCAATTTCACTGATTGTGATTGGGGTGTTTAAAATGTTTTTATCTTCTTCGTTCAACTTTGGTAATTCATAAGTATCTAGAAATCTGTCCATTTCTTCTGTGTTTTCCATTTTATTAGAGTACAGGTTCTCAAAGTAGGTGTTCATGATCCTCTGGATTTCTTTCGGATCTGTTGTGACTTCGCCTTTTTCATTCCTAATTGCATGGATCTGAGCCTTTTCTTTCCTTTTTTTGATAAGATTAGCTAAGGGTTTGTCAATTTTATTTATTCTTTCAAAAAACCAGCTCTTTGTTTCATTTATTTTTTGTATCGTTTTCTTAATTTCAATTGCATTGATTTCTGCTCGGATCTTTATAATTTCCTCTCTTGTTCGAGCTTTGGGTTTTTCTTGCTCTTGTTTTTCTAGGAGTCTAAGTTTCATCGTTAAGTTGTTTATTTGAGCCCGCTCTGTTTTCCTAGTGTGGGCATTCAATGTTATGAATTTTCCACGTAGAACTGCTTTCATTGTGTCCCAAAGATTCCTGTATGTTGTATTGGCATTCTCATTTATTTGTAAAAACTGTCTAATTTCTTCTTTAATTTCCTCTGTAATCCATTGATTGTTTAGGAGAGTGTTGTTCAGTTTCCATGTGCTTGTGAAGTTTCTATAGTTTCTTGTGCTATTGATGTCTAGTTTGATTGCACTATGATCTGATAATAAACAGGGGATGACTTCAATTTTTTTGCATTTATTTAGACCTGTTTTGTGAGCCAGTATGTGGTCTATTTTGGAGAATGATCCATGTGCAGCCGAAAAGAATGTATATTCTGGTTTTTGGGGGTGGAATACTCTATAAACATCTATTAAGTCCATGTGTTCCAAAGCTTGGTTCAGTTCTATTATTTCATTGTTGATTTTCTGCCTAGTAGATCTGTCAATTTGTGATAGTGGGGTATTTAAATCCCCCACTACAATTGTATTAGTGCTTATTTGGTTTTTCATGTTACTTAATATTTGTTTTATATAGTTGGGGGCATTTATATTTGGTGCATATATGTTTATGATTGTCAGCTCTTCCTCTTGAATTGTTCCCTTTACAAGGATGTAGTGTCCTTCTTTGTCTCTCTTAATGAGTTTTGGTTTGAAATTTACTTTATCTGAGAATAAGATTGCTACCCCTGCTTTTTTCTGGACTCCTGACGCATGGAGAATTGTTTTCCATCCTTTCACTTTCAGTCTATGGACTTCCTTTTGCACTAGGTGTGTTTCTTGTATACAACATATTGTTGGATTTTGCTTCTTAATCCATTCTGCCAATCTGTTTCTCTTGATTGGTGAATTGAGGCCATTAACATTGATGGTTACAACTGATATATTTTGACTTATTCTTGTCATGTTTTTGTCCATTTGTTGACTCTTTTTACTTTTTCTCCCATCTCCTTTTAGTTTCTTGCCTTGCCTATTTGATTTGGTCTGTTGGGCCTCATGTTATTGTGAATTTCGTTGTCCTTTTCTAGGATATTGTTTAGAATTCCTTGCAGTGCTGGTTTGGTGTTCATGAAATTTCTCAGGTGCTCTTTGTCGTGGAAGTATTTTATTTCCCCATCTATTTTGAAAGAGAGTTTTGCAGGATACAAAAGTCTAGGTTGGAGATTCTTTTCTTTTAGGACTTGGAATACCTCACTCCAGGCTCTCCTTGACCTAAGGGTTTGTGTTGAAAAGTCTGCTGTGATTCTAATGGGCTTCCCTTTGCATGTGATTTGTTTCTTTTCTCTTACTGCTTGTAGTATTTTGTTTTTCTGTTGGATTTCTGGAATCTTGATTATTATATGTCTAGGTGTAGATTTTTTTTGATCGTGGCTAGTTGGGGTTCTATATGCCTCACTTATCTGTATGTCTAATTCTTCCCTTCTGTTTGGGAAGTTTTCTGTCATTAATTCTGTGAAGAGCTTTTTTATATCATTTGTGTTTTCTCCTGTTTTTTCATGAATTCCTATCAGTCTTATGTTATTTTTCTTTGTATCGTCTAGGAGTTGTTGGATTGATTTCTCATGATCCCTTACTGTTTTTAATAGACCTCTTTTTTCACGGTCACTGACTGCTATCCTATCTTCTATATCTGAAATTCTATCTTCGCAATCTTTTATTCTGTTTCGTACACTTTCAATAGAGTTTTTAATCTCCTGGATATCTGTTTGAATCTGTTTTATGGATTCCATTTCTTTCCTCTGTTGGGCATTCATTGTTTCCATGTCTTTCTTATGCTGAGTCTTCATGGCTTCTATCACAGTCTTGAGCTCATCTATTTTTTTCTCAGTTTCTGCTCTAGAGTCTCGAATCATGACTTCTATTTTGCTCATCATCTCTCTGGCTAGCTGGGAAATTATTTCTGATTTGAATTTTTCTAGAGCCTGATTGATCAATTTTGTTACCTCCTGTGCTATGGGTCCAGGGAGTCCTGTTGGTTCACTATCAGACTTTTCATCCTCATTTGTCCTACTATTTGCTATTGGTGAACTGGATATTTGTTTTTGTGTCTTGCTTAAGTGTTTTCTCATTTTTATTTTTATTGTTGGGTTGTCCTTCTTTAATTTCTGGGTATTACTTAAATCTTCCTAATATAGTTGCGTTTTAGCTTTTGAGTTTCTAATGACTCATAGACATTCTCGTTTTCATAATATCAGAGAAAACAACTCTTTAAATCAATCACCACTCTTTGTCCCAATTGATACATTCAGCAGCCCAATAGGATCAGGCACAGCTTGCCAACTGACCACTTATGGTAGTCATTAATGTATCACCTTTAACTCATGTGAATTAGATTAATTTCAAGAAGCAGCTCATAGTATGTTTGCAGTGAATATTCTTTTCAATATGGCATCTTTACCATTTAGGATGGGGGGTTCGACTTAGAACAAGAGGATTAGATAAGTGAAAGAATTAGAGCAGGTTTGAAGTGAATCCAGAGGTTGTAGAATTACCTTACTATCTTTACAAAGCTATTAATTCCAGGGGGGATAGAGAGTGCAGGAATAAGGACAGGAATAGGGATATTTCACTTTTACATGATGTATCCTGGTTCTTATTTTTTCCCAAATCCCCTGGCCTCCCTTCACCCTCTCCACCCTTCCATATTTACAAAGACTTTTTTTCCATTTTTTCCTTTTCTCTTATTTTTTCTTTTCCCTTCTTACCTTTCCCCTAACCCTCCCAATTCCCCCCTTTTCTTTCTATTACACAATATCAATTCTACATATTGATCCTTTTAAACATTTAGTGTATCATGCCAAAGAAACCACAGTGTAGCTACATGTGTGTCCTATTAATTTAAATTAAGAATATGACCTCAATGTGCATACACTTAGCTATAAATGTCTCTAGTTTCTAATTCTTTCTGGATTTTATAAAAAAAAAACCCACATCTTCTTTATCTGGTCTCCAGTTGATGGGCAGTTAGGCTGTTTCCAAGTTTTAGCTATTACAAACTATACTATTATAAACATGGCCAAACATATATTACTGTGGTATGATTATTTTCATTCTTTTAGGAAGATACCCAGAAGGAGAATAGCTGGGTCAAATGGGATTTCTAATACTAGTTTAAGGTAGCTGCATATTGATTTCCACAGAGATTGCACCAATCAACACTTCTTTTTCTTGAACTCGTATTATTCTTATATTATTCTTCTTTGCATTATCTAGGCGCTCATGTTCCCTTACTTTTTTAAAGAGATCCGTCTTTTCATGGTCACTGAACACCATCCTCTCTTCTATATTTGATATCCTGTCTTCAGATTGTCTCCATCTGTTTTTTGTGGTTGTTGTTGTTGTTGTTGTTGTTTTTACCTGGAATTGAACTCAGGTCCTTCTGCTTCCAAGGCAGGCCACCGAACCACTGAGCTAAATCCCCGGCCCATCATCTGTTAAGTATATGCTCAATAGAGCTTTTAATCTCCTGGATATTTTGTTTGACTATTTCATGGATTCCATTTCTTTCCTACGCTAGACATTCATGACTTCTATCATGGTCCTGCACTCACATATTTTTATCTATTTCTGTTCTAGAGTCTCTAATCATGTCATTCATTCTGCTCACCACATTTCTAGTTATCTCAGAAATTATTTCTGTTTTGAATTTTTCTAGAGCATCATTCATCTGTTTTGTTACTTCCTGTGCTATCAGTTCAGGCTGTCCAGGTGGTTATCAGACTTTTCCACCTCATTTTCCCCAGAATTTGCCTTTGGCAAACTGGCAACCTTTGTTTGTGCTTGTGCCTTGCTTGAATGTCTTCCCATTTCTAATTTTGTTGGTAGCACTGTCCTTGGTTTTATTCATGGGTCAATACTTTGATCTGCCTGTTATAGCTTGTCTTTAGGTTGTGAGTCTCTAATGATGCTGAGACTCTCTCATTTTCATAATACCAGGAAGGACAACTGATCAATCACAACACTTTAACCCAATCAGCAACACAATAGAATCTAGTACAGCTTAGAGAATGACAATTTGTGGTAGTTATTAACCTATCACCTTTAACCATGTGAATTCAATCAAAATCAAGGCTGGAGCTCAGAACAATATCCTTTATGACCCCTTGTGCCTCTATGGTGTGAATCTAGGTACCAGCCTAGCCAGGAGGCCAGAGGATGTACCTCTCACTGTTCCTCTGTTAAGGCCTGGAGCAGGGCTGTTGTTACAGGCAAGCTCCACAAGTCTGTGCCTTTAACCAATCCTCTGCTGAGTCCTTGGGTCCCAGGCAAGCTCCATGTAGCTGAGCTACTCACTGTTCTCTATTCAGCTTTGAAGACATAAATGCATCAATCCATTGATGAGGTTAGATCTCCAGTGATCTAATTACCTTCTAAGAGCCCCATCTCTGAATACATGTGCTTTAGTAGTACAGTTTTGAATCAAACCATAACACCTAGGGTAAGTGACCTATCCAAGGTCTTTCTGAGGACCTGCTGTGTGGTCTCCTAACACTCTGATCTCAGAACCTAGGCTGCCACATCCATTTTTTAACCTTAGACTAACTCATCTCCAATAGCTTCATACATAACATTTATCATTTTTAATATCACCTTCACAATGAGTCTTCCCTCCTTCTGTTTAAAATTGTATTGTACCTTTTAATCTTGGCATTCCTGATACTTCCCAATATGTTTTACTTTTTCTTTACTGCATAATACTTATATGGTGTTTTAATATATTTTATTGTTTTCACTCTATTTATTTATCATATTTATTGCCATTTTCTGTCTGTGTAATGTAAGAGCCTGGTATATTATAAGCAATGAGTAAATATTCAACAAATGATACATAAAATGATATGATGTTTTCTAATATCTAAAGATCTGAGAGACAAAATTAAACATTCAGAATGACCATCAGACATCAGAATTTCTTCATCAAAAAAGATTTGAAATTTATTAGTCATGAGATTGTACAACTTTTCATTTATAACAATCATTTTATTATATAAATACACCGTATACTCTCAGTATTCTAAATTGTCTATGTCTTGAATTTTGATTAATATTGCTTGACAGATTACATGTTATTTCATCTATAATTTTAAGACACAACAGATGAAAATATCAACATTTAAAACTTGACTTAAAAACCATAAAGGAACTTTCTTTTAAAAATAAATTAAAGAATTAATGCATTAAAATACTTTATTTTCATTTTCTGGTATTGAATTTGATGAAATCATAAAATTAGAAATTTAAAGATGGGTGCTTTTTAATTGAAGATTCACTATATTTTTTGAATATATAGTCATAAATATATGTGAGTGTGTATAGTAGGTGAACAATACATTTTTGAATGTGACTTACTAAAAGCAAAAAGGAAAACCCATTGGCAAAGAAGGAAGAGGAGAAAATTAAGACTGAAATCTAAATTTGAAAGAAAGACATAGGACCTAAATTAGAGAAACACTCCAGGGAGAAATAAGATCAGAAGTACATTGTGGCTCTAGATTTAAACAAAACAAAAAAGATCCAAAGTAAATAGTGAAATTTGGTGCCATAGTTATTTTCTAACATGGACACAATAGTATATGTATTATGTATGTTGTGCCAGGGAACGAAACGTACTTATTATTTTCCTCAGAGAATTTCAAAGTCTTAACTGTTTGATTCATTTAGTTTCTCTATTTAAAAATTTCTGACACTAGTGCAGATGGCATTCAACAGGAAATAATAGATGATAAAGTCAATACTCAAATCTGGTCAAGCTGGTAAGCAACCACTTCATTTTCAAAGGCAGTGCTTGTATGATTTTGTTTGAGTGAAAAGCTTGGCTCCAATTTAACATTTAAATTAGATTTAGTTTGCCAGCAAATCACACAATAGTTAAACAAAGGTTAAACTGTCCAAAGTTATAATTTATACCATGTGATTTAAAATTAGACATTATAGGCTGTCAGGACAGACATTTACACAAAAGTACCTTTCCTACTTATCATTCCAAAAGCAATTGTTTCTTACTGGAAAACATGTATTTTCACCTTGGGGCATGTTTCATAAAAGTAGTCTCTTACCTCAGCCTTAAATTCCCTGGAAAATAAAGGAATTGTTTTTTTTCCTGAGGCCAGTCTGGCTACATCTTTTGTTAATCAACTTCTAAAACATCCAGAATTGAGAAAATGGGTAGCACAAACACAAATGACCTTGTTTCAGTCACCTTATATATTAAGCTCTTACAAAGTGCTCATGAGGAGGCCTTTGTTAAAAAATATTGATTTTTTTCACATTATGTCCTTTAGAACAGAGTTTAGAGGAGAACCAAGCATTTCCCTTGGCATTTCCTAAAGCACCTAGGCCAATTCCAACTAGTTTGTATTTGTGTGATTTCTGCTAACCACGATGGTCATCTATCAAAATGGGAAATTATATTTCCCAATTTCAGCCACCCAAAGCCATCATGTCACTCTTATTTTTTGAAAGATATCATTCATAAAAGTATATAATTTTAAAGTTTGGCATGTAGGAAATTGAGTGGGACACAGTACCAATAGGAGGAAGAGTGAGAGGGGTCTGATTGATTGACAAAATGGTAATATTCAAAGAAATGAATTTACTAGCCATTCTGTCTGTGAGGTTATTTTGCTGAATTTGTAATATTTAGATTTTGTGAATTCAGCTATTCTATTCACCATGCCCTCTGAAAATGGTATTGCCTTTTCTTCTAAGTTTTTCCCATACCCCATTGCTAGAATTTAGGTGTTGTATTCCTTTTCACTGGGTGAATTTGGGCTTCACTTCTCCAAGGAAGGGAATCTCTATTTCTTTAATTGTAAAATGAACTAGAAAATAAAATAGCTTGCATTTTCCAGCTCTATGAATTTATTTAATTATAATCTTTAAAGTGATATATTCATGTATTAAACAAATCTTAAGGTATCAAGTTTTAGAATAGTCTCCCTTCTTTTTTTCTCCCACTGTTCTATTATATATCATCAGAGATTCCATTACCTCTTTGCTTTTTCTCCTTTAAAAATTTTTGTGACATGTATTCATTTGCTAGAAATGCCATAATAAAGTAGTTCAGACCATGTGGCTTAAACAATGGATCTTTTTTGACTGTCCTAGAGTCTAGAATTTTAGTTTTAATTTTAAGTTTATTGATACATTTTAGGTATACATTACAATCTGATTGATTACTGGGAATTTGTACCCGTATGTGATATATCTTGATTTTTACTTTTTCCTATTCCCTTTCCCTCCCTGCAATCCCTAGACCTCTCCCTGTTTATATAAGCTTTGTTTCCATTTTTTCCCTTTTTCGCCCCCCCCAGTTTCTCTTCTCCTCTGAACGTGTTCTTCCTCTTTCACAATATCTATTATACACTTTAAAACTATTATACATTTGGTCCTCATTTGCATTTTCAGTTTCTCACATCAGAGAGACAATTTGGTATTTACACATGTGCCCTATTTATTTTACTTAAGAATATGGCCTCAAGGTGGATCCATTTAACTACAAATGTCTCTAGCTTGTCTCTAAATTTTTATAATTGAATGGTACTCTATTTTATAAAAAAAAACACATTTTCTTTATGCAATCAACAGTTGATGGGCATTTGGGATGTTTCCAAGATTTAGCTGTTACAAACTGTGCTGCTACAAACAGATGTGCATATATTGCTGTGGTATGATGCTTTTAATTCTTTTGGGAAGAAAGCAGCAGGTGAATAGCAGGATCAAATGGGTCCTCTAATTCTTGTTTGTTTTTGTTTTTGTTTTTTTGAGGAATATCCACACTGACTACTACAGTAGCTGCACCAGTCTACACTCCCACCAACAGTGGAGAAGGGTTTCTTTTTCCCCACAGCCTGGCCAGCATTTGGTATTGGTTGATTTCTTGATAATAGCCATTCTTTCTGGAGTGAGATGTAATTAAAGTCTAGAATTTTGAGATCAAAGTGTTTTGCAGAGGTAATTTTTTCTGAGGCTTCTCTCCTTATCTTATAGAGGGCTGTCTTTACCAGATGTGTTTACATTGTCTTTCTTGTGTTCCTGTACAAATATGTATTAATTTTGACTTTTAAAACACCAGCTCTATTGGATTAGAGTACATTCTAATAAAATAACTTAAATAGATCTTTAATGAATTGATTGTTAAATAAAGTCATATTCCAAGATACTACATGTTAGGACTTTAACATATGAATGGGAAGAGGTACAATTCAGCCCATAAAACAACATATTGACTTTGAATCTCCTTTCCTTTTGTGAAACTCAAACTACTTTGTCTAAATCCAAACTGAGGTCTGTGATTGAGTGGTTAGCTCCTGAGAAGATACCCTTGAATGTGATATGCATAAGGACTTTTGTAGATGGTGTTGTAACAGAAAGTGAATGTTTGAGCAGAAAGATAGCTATCCAAAAAAGGAAAACATACAGAGGATAAAGTTTATTCTTACTTGGTCCTCAATTGAGATCAATGTGTTTGAGACCATAGCAAGAAATTATTTCAGGTTAAAACTGCAAAATTTAGATAAATGTATCCTCTTTTGAAGCCATAGGACAAAATTGCCATATATTCTTGTAAAAATAGTGTTTCTTCTTGGCCCTAGAGTCCCCAATCAGACTATTCTGACATAGACCACAGGACAACTTTGGTGATGCAAGGTTTAGCACTGTCAGCAACAGCAAATAACTTTGCAGTGTTGTGATAGAGGCAGGCAATTAAAACAGAGAACAGTATTTAGGACGCTTGATGGGGAGCCAGGATAAGAGTCCATTTAAAAGCTGGAGTCTAATAAGAAGCATGAAATGCTGTTAATTTAATGAATTATGTTAGTT
Organism: Fukomys damarensis; assembly: GCF_012274545.1. Taxonomy (NCBI): domain Eukaryota; kingdom Metazoa; phylum Chordata; class Mammalia; order Rodentia; family Bathyergidae; genus Fukomys; species Fukomys damarensis. Next base: position 43,950,698 of record NW_022900936.1, on the reverse strand, counting down.
AAACATCATTTATATCAACCATTTAGTAAAGTTATGGTCATTTGGATCACATTTATTAATAATCTTCTACCTAAGACATTTGTATCCTCTTCTTCACCCATAGTGATGATCAGTTGGAGGATTCATCTCCAAATTCTATGGAGCTATCAATAAGTACACAATATCTTTGATAGTTTATTGATTTATCCAATGTTTTCAGGCTTTTTCAGACTCTAATTATGTAACAATAAATTGAAATTTTAACAAACTGTAAACTTTGTGCTTCTTAGCTTTCAAGACTTACTGATAATTTTAATGCTAATAGTTTTCTTTAGAAGATGGACAGTTATTTATGTATAATGTGTATGAACTATCTTTAGGTTAATCAGTATTATATATACAAGTCTAAGTTGTATCATTTTTAGTCAGTGAAAATCAGGAGGTGAGAGATTATTATGGTTTATATCTATATGTTCTGTAAGAGTCTATGTGGTTGAGTTTTGCATCATCACCCACCTCTGCGGTGTGGCCTGGCCCAAACTATGGGCCTCCTCTGGAGCTGCGCTGTTATCAGTGGGTGCCAGTGATTGGCTCTGACACAGCTCCAGGTGGGTGAGTTTTGCATCATTGCCCTGGCTTGGACTCAGAGCCACCTCTGCTGTGTGGCCCGGCCAGAACTATGGGCCTCCTCTGGAGCCACACCTTTTCCAGCAGGCATCAGTGATTGGCTCTGACACAGCACCAGGAGGGTAGCCCTGCAGGTGCCACTGAGTACTGTCCTCCCCTCCAGGCTATAAGATCCCCTGATTGAGCCAGTCCTTGGATGCACTCTGCAGAGGCATGGCGGGCTATAATGGGTGGTGATTGATCCTATTATGTTCCTGATTGTATCAAAGGGATAAAGGATAGGAATTGATTTGATGAGTAGTTTTCTCAATATGAAAATGAGAATGTCTATAAGTCATTAGAGAATAAAAGACTGGGATGCAATGATATCAGGAAAATTTAATGACCCAGAGATTGAATCAAGGGCAAGCCAACAGCAAAATTAAAGATGAGAAAACACTTAAGCAAGCCACAAAAACAGACTTCCAGTCCACCCATGGCAAACAGTATGGCAAAGGAGGATGAAAAATCAGATAGTGAACCTCCAGGACACTCAGAACTCACAGCACAGGAAGGAAAAAAACTGATCAATAAAGCTCTAGAAACATTCAAAACAGAAGTTATTTCCCAGTTAACCATAGAGATGGTGAGCAAAATGAAAGACATGATTCGAGACTCCAGAACAGAAACTTTCAAAAAAATAGATGAGCTTATGAACATAATAGAAGCCATGAAGGCCCAGCATAAGAAATAAATGGAAACAATGAACACCCAACATAGGAAAGAAATGGAATCCATTAAACAGATTCAAACAGATATCCAGGAGATTAAAAACTCTATTGAAAGTGTACAAAACAGAAAAAAAGATTGCAAAAATAGAATCTCAGATATAGAAGATAGGATAGCAGACAGTGACCATGAAAAAAGAGGTCTCTTAAAAACAGTAAGGGCACATGAGAAACTGATCCAACAGCTCCTAAGTGATGCAAAGAGGAATAACATAAGACTGATAGGTATCCATGAAGTACCAGGAGGAAATGCAAATGACTTAAAAAAGCTATTCACAGAATTAATGACAGAATACTTCCCAAACAGAGGGGAAGAATTTGACATACAGTTAAGTGAGTCATATAGGACTCCAACTAGCCACAATAAAAAAAAAATCTACACCTAGATATATAATAATCAAGATCCCAGAAACCCAACAGAAGAACAAAATACTACAAGCAGTAAGAGAAAAGAAACAAATCACCTGCAAAGGAGAGCCCATCAGAAAAGCAGACTTTTCAACACAAACCCTCAGGTTAAGGAGAGCCTGGAGTGAGGTATTGCAAGTCCTAAAAGAAAACAACATCCAACCTAGACTGATGTATCCTGCAAAACTGTCTTTCAGAGACCCGATTCAAAAATGGGCATCCGAAATGAACAGACATTTCTCAGATAAAGAAGTAAAAGCAGCAAGAAAATATTTGAAAAAATGTTCCACATCACTGGTCATTCGAGAGATGCAGATGAAAACAACACTGAGATTCCACCTCACCCCACAAAGAATGGCTGCTATCAAGAAATCACACAATAACAAATGTTGGTGGGGTTGTGGGGAGAAAGGAACCCTTCTCCATTGTTGGTGGGAGTGCAGACTGGTGCAACCACTATGGAAATCAATATGGAGATACCTCAAAGAGCTTGGACTGGAGGTTCCATTTGACCCAGCCATCCCTCTGCTGGGTATCTTTCCAAGAGAACTAAAAGAATCATATCACAGAGAAGTATGTGCACCCATGTTTATAGCAGCACAGTTTGTAATAGCTAAATCTTGGAAACAGCCTATTTGCCCATCCGTTGGAAACTGGATAAAGAAGTTGTGGTTTTTCTATAAAATGGAATATTACTCAGCCATAAAGAGCGAGAGAATAGATTCATTCATAGGAAAATGGATAAATATTGAAGATATACTAAGTGAAATAAATAAGTCACACATGTGTTAATACCAAATAGTTTCCCTGATGTGAATATTCTGCAACAATGCATAAGATTTCTAATAAGATTACTGACAATTAGAAATTTGAAGAAAGGAGCTAAAGGTGTAGGGAAGGTGTGATGCGTAGGGGAAGAACAAAAAGGGAAAAGAAAAAAATGTGAGAGAATGAAAAGATGAAAATAAAGTGTTTGTAGATGGGGAGGGTAGGAGGGGGTGAAGGGAGGGCAGAGGTAAGGGGAAAAAACGAGAATCAAGACTTGCCATGTAAAGGTACATGATCCCAACAATGAATGTAACTGTACTGTATCCCTAAAATGTACCAATAAACTCAATAAAATTAAAAAAAAAACTGTGTTTCAGAATGGATGGGGAAATAAGATATTTCCATGACAAAGAACATCTGAGAAACTTCATGAATACTAAACCAGCACTACAAGGATTATAAACAATATCCTAGAAAAAGACAATGAAGGTCACAACACCATGAGGCACAACAGAGCAAATCAAATAGGCACGGCAAGAAACTAAAAGGAGAGGACAAAAAATAAAAAGTCAACAAAAGGACAATAACATGACAATAATAAGGCAGTACATATCAGTTATAACTATAAATGTCAGTGGCCTCAATTCACCAATCAAGAGAAACAGATTGGCAGAATGGATTAAGAAGCAAAATCCAACAACATGTTGTATACAAGAAACACACCTAGTGCAAAAAGAAGTTCATGTACTGAAACTGAAAGGATGGAAAACAATTCTCCATGCGACAGGAGCACAGAAAAAAGGAGGGGTAGCAACCTTATTTGCAGACAAAGCAAACTTCAAACCAAAACTGTTTAAGAGAGACAAAGAAGGCCACTACATCCTTGTAAAGGGAACAATCCAAGAGGAAGAGATGACAATCATAAACATATATGCACCAAATATAAATGCCCTCAACTATATAAAACAAATATTAAGTAACATGAAAAACCAACTGAGCACTAATCCAATTGTAGAGGGGGATCTGAATACCCCACTATCACAAATAGACAGATCATCTAGGCAAAAAATTAACAATGAAATACTAGAACTGAACCAAGCTTTTGAACATATGGACTTATTAGACATCTATAGAGTGTTACACCCCACAAAATCAGAATACACATTCTTTTCAGCTACACATGGCTCATTCTCCAAGATAGATCACATACTAGTTCACAAAATAGGTTTGAATAAATGCAAAAGAATTGAAGTTATTCCCTGTATATTATCAGATCACAGTGCAGTAAAGCTGGAGATCAATAGCATAAGAAACCTTAGGAACTTCACAAACATATAGAAATTGAGCAACACTCTCCTGAACAATCAATGGATCACAGAAGAAATTAAAGAAGAAATCAGTCAGTTTTTACAAATAAATGAAAATGCTAGTACAACATACAGGAATCTATGGGACACAAAGAAAGCAGGTCTACATGGAAAATTCATAGCTCTGAATGCCCACATTAGGAAAACAGAGCAAGCTCAAATAAACAACCTAACGATGACTCTTAGACGCCTAGAAAAACAAGAGTAAGAAAAATGCAAACCTTGAACAAGAGAGGAAATTATAAAGATTAGAGCAGAAATCAATGCAGTGGAAACTAAGAAAATGATACAAAAAATAAATGAATCAAAGAGTTGGTTTTTTTGAAAAAATAAATAAAATTGATAAACCCTTAGCAAACCTTATCAAAAAAAGGAAAGAAAAGGCTCAGATTCATGCAATCAGGAATGAAAAAGGTGAAGTCACAGTAGATCCCACAGAAATCCAGAGGATTATTAATACATACTATGAAAACCTGTACTCTAATAAAACAGAAAACACAGAAGAAATGGACAGAGTTCTAGATACTTATGAATTACCAAAGTTGAAGAAAGAAGATAAAAACATTTTCAACACCCCAATCACAATCAATGAAATTGAAAATGTAATTAAAAACTTACCCACAAAGAAAAGCCCAGGCCCTGTAGGATTTACTGCTGAATTTTACAAGACATTTAGAGAAAATATATTGCCATTACTCTTCAGACTTTTGAATGAAATTGAAAGAGAAGCAATACTTTCAAATTCATTCCTGGAAGCAAATATCACTTTGATTCCCAAAGCTGGGAAAGATGTAACTAAAAAAGAGAACTACATGCCAATGTCCTTAATGAATATAGATGCAAAAATCCTCAATAAGTTACTAGCAAACAGAATACAGAGGATCATCAAGAAGATCATACATCCTGACCAAGTCGGATGTATTCCAGGGATGCAAGGATGGTTCAACATACATAAATCAATAAATATAATACACTATATTAACAAAGTCAAGGACAAGAACCAGATGATCCTCTCGGTGGATGCAGAAAAAGCATTTGACAAAATTCAACAGCCAATCATGATAAAAACTCTACAAAAAATTGGAATAGATGGTCTATGTCTCAACTTAATAAAGGCTATCTATGAAAAACCAACAGCCAACATCATATTAAATGGCCAAAAGCTGAAAACCTTCATGTTACAATCAGGAACCAGACAAGGATGCCCACTATCACCATTCCTCTTCAATATAGTTCTGGAAACATTAGCCATAGCAATTAGACAAGAGAAAGAAATTAAAGCAATAAAGATAGAAAAGGAAGAAGTTAAACTCTCATCATTTGCTGATGATATTATACTCTACATTGAAGACCCAAAAAACTCCACCAAAAGACTTCTCAACTTAATTGACACTTTTAGCCGAGTATTTGGATACAAGGTCAACACCCAAAAATCAATAGCCTTCTTGTACACAAACAACAGACTCACTGAGAAAGAAATTAGGGAAACTTCCTTTCACAATAGCACCCCCAAAAATGAAGTATCTGAGAATAAACCTAACAAAAGAAGGAAAAGACCTCTACACTGAAAACTACAGCACTCTTTAAAAAGAGATCGAGGAGGATATAAGAAAATGGAAAGACCTCCCCTGCTCCTGTGTAGGAAAAATCAACATAGTGAATATGGCCATACTACCAAAACTGCTATACAGATTCAATGCAATATCAATTGAAATCCCAACCCTATACTTCACAGAACTAGAAAGAAGAATCCAAAAATTCATTTGGAAACATAAGAGACCTACAATAGCAAAAGCCATCCTAGGCAACAGACACATGACAGTGGGTATAACAATTCCCAATTTGAAACTATACTACACAGCCACTGTGATAAAAACAGCATGGTGCTGGCAAAGAAACGTACCTGAGGATCAGTGGAACAGATTTGAAAACATAAAAACAACTCCAGATGCATTCAGCTACCTTATCTTTGACAAAGGAGCTGACCATCCCCACTGGAGGAAAAATAGCCTCTTTAATAAATGGTGTTGGAAAAACTGGACCTCAACCTGCAAAAGATTAAAACTAGACCCTTATCTGGCACCATGCACTAAATTAAAATCCAAGTGGATTAGAGATCTAAATATAAAAACAAAAACACTAAACTTGCTGGAAGATAAGTTAGGCAGAACTCTTGAAGACATTGGCACAGGAAAAGACTTTATGAACAAATCCTTAGTAGCACAAGAAATAGCAGAGAGAACCAACAACTGGGATCTCATCTTATTAAAAAGCTTCTGTACTGCAAAAGAAACCATCAACAGAACTAAGAGACAACCTACAATGTTGGAAAAATTTTTACCAGCTGCTCCTCAGACAAAGGACTATTATCTAAAATATATAAAGAACTCAAAACAATGAGCCCCCCAAATATAAAGACCCAATTCAAAAATGGGCATCCGAAATGAACAGACATTTCTCAGACAAAGAAATAAAAGCAGCAAGTAAATATATGAAAAAATGCTCCACATCAGTGGTCATTCAAGAGATGCAGATGAATACAACACTGAGATTTCACCTCACCCCAGAAAGAATGGCTGCCTTCAAGAAATCACACCACAACAAATGTTGGCTCAGTTGTAGGGAGAAAGAAACCCTTCTCCATTGTTGGTGGGAATGCAGACTGGTGCAACCACTTTGGAAATCAATATGGAGATATCTCAAAGAACTAGGACTAGAGGTTCCATTTTACCCAGCCATCCCTCTTTTGGGTATCTTTTCAAAAGAATTAAAAGAATCATACCACAGTGATATATGTGCACCAAAGTTTATAGCAGCACAGTCTGTAATAGCTAAATCTTGGAAACAGCACATCTGCCCATCAGTTGGAAACTGGATAAAGAAGATGTGGTTTTTCTATAAAATGTAATTCTACTCAGCCATAAAGAATGACGAAGTAGATTCATTCATAGGTAAGTGGGTACATTTTGAGGATATACTCCTACACGAAGTAAATAATTCTCACATATGCAAATACCGAATAGTTTCTCTGGTGTAAAAAACTAAAATAGTACTCAAGATCATAACAGACAATCAGCAATGTGAAATAGGAAGAAAAGGACTAAAGGTTTAGGGACAGTGAGAAGGGTAGGGGAAGAGGGATAAAGGAAAGGGGAATAAGTGTGAGAAAATGTAAAAATGGAATTAAAGTGTTTGTAGGTGGGAAACGCAGGAGGGGGTGAAGGGAGTTTGGGGACAAGGGGAAAAAATGCAAATCAAGACCTGTCATGTAAAGGTGCAAGATCCCAGTAATGAATGTAACTATACTGTCTACCTAGAATGTACCAATAAGTTCAATTTAAAATTTTTTTAAAAAGTGTCTACGTGGTCATAGGTCGGGAGATTTGAAGGTGGCTATATTAGGTTGTATGAATGGTGTGCTGCTAGAATTAAAGATATGATGCTGGGATTAAAGGTGCACCACCTTGGGTATGTGTGGCACCAATCAAAAGTGTATAGTCTGTATGGGAAAAAATGGAAAGGCAAGCTTGCTGCTGTAGCTTCTGCTATTTTCCTGCTGGCTGGTTGCTGTATTGATGTATCCTGCCTGCTGGCCATGGACTATTTCTCCACTGCAATGCCCCTCTGCCATGCCACTCTGCCTTCAAGCCATCCAACTATGGCTTGAAATTTCTACAACCTGTGAGCCAAATAAACATTTCCATCTCTGACTTGTGCGGGTGGGTATTTTGTTTTGGTAATGAAAAAAGTAGCTAAGCTATCTAAACCATATTTATCTTGACTCCATTTCAAATTAATTTATTGATAAATGTAACATATGCAATATAAAAACATCACTGTTGGAAATTTGTGCCTTTACAAAATCAAACTTGGTTTTTAATTATTTTCCCATTCCTCTGCTCCCCCTTGAACCCTATCCTGATTCCCTATCTACACTTTGTTTCCATTATTTTTTGTTTTCTCATATTAATTCCACTCCCTTATTTCCTTTCTCCTACCCCTCCCATTTCCCCTTCTGCTTTTTCCTTTTATTCCTATTTAACATTATCTATTATACCTTTTAGTACTTATTTACATATTCAGTTGCTCACACTATAGAAACTATTTGGTATTTACACATGTATGTTCTATTTATATCTCTTAAGAGTATTGCCTCAATGTGCATTCATTTAGCCATAAATGTCTCTGATATCTCATTTTTTATTGCTAAGTAGAATTCCATTTTACTTAGAAAAACACATTTTCTTTGTCTGGTCTCCCATTGATGGACAATTGGGCTGCTTCCAATTTTAGCTATTACAAGTTGTGCTGCGATGAACATGGGTGCACATATATCATTATGGTATGATTTTAGTAATCCTTTAGAGAAGATACCCAGCAGGGGAATACCTGGATCAAATGCAACTTCCAGTCTTACTTCTTTGAGGTATATCCATACTGATTTCCACAGTGGCTGTACCAGTCTACACTCCCACAAGCAGTGGAGCAATGTTCTTCTTTCTCCCATAGCTCTGCCACCATTTCTTATTGATTGACCTCTTGATAGTAGCCATTCTTTCTTGGGTGAGGGGGAATCCCAGTGTTGTTTTCATCTGCATCTCTTGAATGACCAGTGATGTGGAATATTTTTTCATATATTTACTTGAGGCTATTACTTCTTTGTCTGATAAATGTCTGTTCATTTCTGATGCCCATTTTTGAATTAGGTTTTTAAATTTGGGGCACCTCATTTTTTTAAGTTCTTTATATTCTGGATAGTATACCTTTGTCTCAGAAACAGCTGGTAAATTTTTTCCTACATTGTAGGTTGTCTCTTAGCTCTGTTGGTGGTTTTTATTGCAGTGCAGAAGCTTTTTAAAAAGATGAGATGGCAGTTGTTGATTCTTTGTACTAGTTTATGTGCAACTGAGTTTTTGTTCATAAAATCTGTTCTTATACCAAAGTCTACAAGAGTTCTAGCTAATGTTTCTTCCAGCAAGTTTAGTTTTCTGTTTTAACTTTTAGATCTTTAATCCATTTTGATTTTAGTTTAGTGAATGGTCAGAGATATAGGTTTTAGTCTTTGACAAGTTTAAACTCAGTTTTTCCAGCACCATTTAGTAAAGGGTCTATCTTTCCTCCAGTGAGGGTGTTTGGCTCCTTTGTCAAAGATGAGGGGGCTGGGTGTGTCTGAATTTGTTTGTGCATTTTCTCAGTTGTTCCACTGGTCCTCAGGTTTGTTTCTTTGAAGTACCATGCTGTTTTAATCACAGTAGCTTTGTAGTACAGTTTCAAGTTGGGAATTGTGATACCCTCTACCTTGTATTTATTGCCTAGAATCACTTTTGCTAGTCTAGAGCTCTTCTTCCAATGAATTTTTGGATTGTTTTCTCTAGTTCTGTGAAATGTACTGTTGGGATTTCAATTGGGAATGCATTGAATCTATATAGCAGTTCTGGAAGTATGGAAATTTTCATTATGTTGATTCTTCCTACCCAGGAGAAAGGAATGTATTTTCCTTTCTGATACCTGTTTCAAGAGTCTTTTTTCAGAGTGCTTTACATTTTAGAGTAGAGGTCTTTCATTTATTTTGTTAGGTTTATTCCTATGAATTTCAAATTTTTTGGATGATATTGTGAAAGGAATTGATTACTCTATTTCTCTCTTGGTGAGTCTTTTTTCATGTACAGAAAAGTGACAGATTTTTGTGTGTCGACCGTGTATCCAGCTACTTTACTGAATTTGGTTATTCAGTCTAAAATACTTTTGGTGGAGTCCTTGGGGACATCTATATAGAGTATCATGTCATCTGCAAATAATGATAATTTGACTTCTTCATTTCTTACCTTTATTTCTTTCATTTCTTTCTTGTCTAATTGCTGTGTCTAATGTTTCCAGAACTATAATGAACAGGAGTGGTGATAGTGGACATCCTTGTCTTGTTCCTGATTTTAGAGTGAAGGGTTTCAGGTTTTGAACATTTGATATGATATTAGCTGTTGAGTTTTTCATAGATGGCTTTTATCAGATTGAGGTAGAGACCATCTATTCCAATTTTCTGTAGGGTTTTTGTAATGAATTTGTGTGGGATTTTATTGAATGCTTTTTCTGCACCTATTGAGATGATCATATGTTTTTTATTTTGGCTCTCTTAATATAGTGCATTACATTTATTGATTTGCATATATTGAAACATCCCTGCATATCTGGGATAAATTCCAGTTGGTCAGGGTACATGATCATGTTGATGATCTTCTGTATTCTAGTGTCTTATTAAGGATTTTTCCCTCTATGTTAAGTAATGATGCTTTGGGGGTTAAGGTGATGCCTGCTTCTAGAAAAGAATTCAGGATTATAGCTTCCCTTTCAATTTCATTGAAGAATTTAAACAGTAGTGGCAGTAGTTCTCCTCTAAATGTCTTGTAGAATTCAGCAGTGAAATCATCAGGACCCAAGCTTTTCTTAGTTGGTAAGTTGTTCATTACATTTTTCAATTTCATTGCTTGATATTGGGTCATTTAGAAGTTTTAGGTCATCTTCATTCAACTTTGGTATTTCATCAGAATCTAGGAATCTGCCTATTTCTTCTGTATTTTGCATTTTATTGGCATAAAGTTTCACGAAGTAGATATTGATGATCCTGTAGATTTCTGCTGGGTCCATTGTAATTTCACCCTTTTCCTTCATAATTGCATGGATTTGGGCCTTTTCTTTCTTTCTTTCTTTTTTTTTTTTTTGATAATGTTAACTAAAGGTTTTTCCCCCTTTGCATTTCATTTCTTGTTATGCCTGATGGATTCATTCTGCTGGGCTTGCTGGAGCTGTTGTCCTCATTGTCTTTTCTTAGGAAAAATCCTACAATATTATTTTAAATTTTTTTGGAGTGCTGATTTGGTATTGACGAGGTTCCTCAGGTGCACTTTGTCATGAAAGTACCTTATTTCTCCATCAGTTTTGAAAGAGTTTTGCAGGGTACATCAGTCTGAGTTGAAGGTTGTTTTCCTTTAAGGCTGGATATATGTCACTCTAAGCTCTTCTTGCCTTGAGAGTTTGTGTTGAGAAGTCTGCTGTGATTCTGATGGGATTTCCTTTGTATGTGATATGTTTTCTGTAACTACTTATAGAATTTTGTTCTGCTGTTGGGTTTCTGGAATCTTAACTATTACATGTCTATGTGTGTGTGTGTGTGTATATATTTTTCTTTTTTTCATGGCTAGTTGGAGTCCTATATGCCTCACTTATCTGTATGTCAAGTTCTTTTCCCCTACTTGGAAAGTTTTCTGCCATTACTCATGTGAACAGTTTTTTTTAATATTGTCTGCAGTCTCTCCTGTTTCTTCATTGATCCAGTCATTGTCATATTATTCTTTGCATTGTCTAACAGCTGCTGGATTGATTTCCCATGGTCCCTTACTAATTTTAAATTTTTCTTTTACTGGTCATTATTTGCAATCCTATCTTCTATATCTGAAATTCTGTCCTCACATTGGCTCATTTTGCATAAACTTTCAGTGGAGTTTTAATCTCTTGGAAATCTTCATCTGTTTTATGGATTCTATTTGTTTCCTATTTTGGGATTCCATATGTTCATCAGCTCCTGTATTTTCTTATCTGTGTCTGATCTAGATTTATTAATCATGCCATGCACTATGGGCACAATCTCTGCTTTTATCTGAGGAATTAATTGATTTCATTTTTTCCAGGTCCTCTTTCATCACCTGTTCAGGGAGTCCAGATTGTTGAGTATCAGTTGTTGAGTATCAACAACTATCTTGTTGCCCTTTGGGGTTGCCTTAAGCAACTTGGAAGTCTGAATTTGAGACTTGTTTACATGTCTGCTCATTTCAACAAATGCAGTCTTCTGTACCCTTGTTGAGACAACTTCTCACTCAACCAGTTCTCTTAAATTCTCAGTAATCCACCAAGCAGCCTTTTCTCTGCTGATCACCAGTAAACCAATTCCTGGGTTCATAATGGTGGGCTTCCTGAGCTGACATGTTGTCTGTGTAGGCTTCTGGCTGGGGCCTATGAACACTTGGGGTGGGATCTCGGATTTGCTTCTTTCTGGGGCTCCCATGTATCTGTTTTCTGTGAGGGCCTTTTTCTGGGGGCTGCATGCCCCAGTTCCTATTGTCTGAACAGGTTTCTGTCTCGGGTCTCCACTCACTTATCAGTGGTATCCAGGAGAATCTCTGGGTATTGGTTTTGTGTTTGTCCAGCTCTTTTCCAGGTGGGCCCTTGGCTGTGGCTTTTGTGCCCAAGACACTGGGGTCAGGGTAGGCCCTGGGTGGGATCTGCCTACAGCCATGCAGCTGTGGTACACACTGTTACTCCTCAGGATCTGAATGCACTTATGGATGCTATGGGGAAGGCCTCTGGCTGAAGCTTGTGTACTGTGCATCTCTTTCCTGGGGGAGGGCTTTTTCTTGAGTCAGTGTGTCCAAGCTTCTGAGGTCAGGGCAGAGCCCTGGCATGGATTTGCTTGTAGCTGTGCCACTCTGGGCCACACTGCTGCTCTCTGGGATCTGTGCACACTTCCTAAACAATTTCTTCTGACGTCATGTTGGGCTCAAACATACAAAATGAGAGAGAAGAGAGCACCCTGTTTGAGAAGACACACATCCAATTTTAGTTCTGAGTGTAACTTTGAAATGTCCCTGGACTAGCATTCCTGGATCCAACAAGAGACACTGCTATAACAGTCCACTTAACAATTGACAATAGAGGCCCTGTAAAATTCTCTTCATGGTATCATCTGGTCCTGCTTATCATCCAGTTTATTCATAATTCTGTCCTGGAGTACAGGGTGTGGAAGCCTTAAATGAACTCATATCCTCATTACTGATTAGTTTTGCTGCTTTGCATTACTTGCTCACTTCTGTGTGTTGAGCCATAACTGGTCAATCACCAACTCAGGAGAAGAGTACTGGCTCTCTCCAATGGCTCCAGAGAAAGCCTAATTTTTTTGGATAAATATCCTAAAATTACCTCAAATAAATAATCAGATGAATTATATCTTTCAACTTATTGATGGGTAGAGTTTTCACATTCCCCTAATATAAATAAAAAGTAAGTGAAAGCATCTAAGTTTAAATACTCTTTCATGTTTGTTATACATTATTGAGTAGTATAAATTCTAAAATGAAAAAAGAAAGTTTTTGTAAAAAAGACAATGGATCTATGCTATAAAGAGTTTCAACGAATCTCTGTGGTTTTCTAAATAATAAGGAAAAACTAATTCCTTTGGATAACTATTTTCAGTAACTTGAAAAATGTTTTTTCAGTAACATGAAAAAACTGAAATGTTTTAGATTTTAAAGAAAGTGAGTTATTTCAGAAGTTAAAACTTCATGAGCTTGAGAATTATAAGAACATTAAATACTAAATATTGGGCCATAGAATCAGGATGTTTAAAAATTTGGTGACTAATTTGTGTTAGAATGAGTTATGGATTCTAAATTTAAAGAAGTGGACCAAATAATGTTTGCTCTGAATAAGATTTATTGTTTGGAATGCTCTTTACCATTAAATTATAATGGAATAAGAAGTAAAAGTGTGGCAACCACTAGAATAAATAAAAAATCATAATTAGTGAAGAAAATTATTTCCAATTAAAGAGGTTGAAGAAAATAACTCCTTTTTACTGGGACAATTTCTGACTAGTGTGTATTCTAATAGCTGACACTTGTTAGGGCATCATGGTATACTATAGATTTTTTCCCAGTCGTTATTTAGTTTGTTTTTTTCCCCCACATTTGCTGTATTAAATGTACTTAAACTCTTTAATCTGAAGTTTTATGTCTTTTGATTTTTGGACATTTCTCTATTATTTCATTGATACTTTACTCCCCATTTTCTTTGTCTCATTTCCTATCAGTTGAGTTATGATCCTCCAACATCCATGCCTGTTTTATTGTGATATTCTTCCTTACTTTTTATTCTGTCATCCTCTATACCTTACTTTCTAAGTGTTTTACTATTTTTCCTGAAATTTTCCATATGTTTTAACTTTAATCCAATTTTTATTCTCTTATTTCTGCTGACTTTGTAGTATACTTCTTTATTTCAAAATTATAACTTATTAACTATCCAAAGTAATCAGTGTTAATTTACTTAAATATTTTTCTATGAATTATCTCTATTTCCTCTGAGTTCTTTTAGGTAGATCAACTGACTTTGTTTGTTGTCTTCCACATTCAAAGCTTTCTGTAAACATGTGATTATCTCTGTAGAGTAAGAATTTAAAAAGCCAGGTGGGGGGGTCTCTGTGCCTGAATGTTGCATGTCATCTGGTGAGATTCCTTGAAAATAAATGAAAAACTTGTATTTCCCTTTTAGAGGCTATCTACCTTAGTGTTTGTTAATCAATTTTATGTCTTCTCTGATCTTCTTCGTAGAGGCTGTAGATTTAATGTCAATATTTAGCTGGTAAGTTTGTAAAAAGAATGGGGTCTAGAAACAAGATAGAAAAAAATAAAAATAGAAAGGGGACAAAGAAAATTGTAATATTAAAAATTGTATTTTCAAAGAAAAACTGAAGCACAAATTGTATTCATTTTTTTTCTTCAAGGAAAAAAATCCTAATGGTCTGAAGATAATAAGCCTATAAGCTCAGCTGTAGGCATGCTACTTTCACCTGTAAATGGTACTCCATCCTAAAAACTCATCCTTAGGAAGATGACTATTAAGAGGATAACATATTTTAGCTTGAAACACATATTAATGGTTTCCATTTTAACATAGCACACCAAATGGCCAAATCCAACAGGTTCTAGAATCCTAGAACACATATACTATAGTGATAGCTCATTACTGTGGACCTCTGAGACATTACTGGAAACCTCCAGAGTACGCTCCAGCCTCCTGCTCAGTGTACAATGCAGGCCTAAAAAAAAACCCTAAAAGAACAAGAGAAACAGAAAGCATGCCACCAGGATGACCAATGCTGGTGCAACTGACAAAGGCACTGATCAGTCCAAACCACTGATTTTTTACTGGTAATCAATTGGGCTAAAGGTGAACTACATGCAAGGGAAGAACTACATGAGAAAATGCACAGTCTTGTGATTTCCATGGAAATTAATGGATACAGACTTGTAAAGAAAAAGGACAAAGCATTTTTGAATTAGGAACAGAAAAGACAAGATATATGGTTGCAATTAGAACCTTGTCTTTCTAGTTAAGAAGGTTTTAGTTGTATGAATGGAATTTGGGTGTGAATTGCTCTGACCTCAGCACATAGGCTTCTGCCTGACTCACTTCTCTAACCAATCTAATTGTGGTGTTAACTCTTTACAGCCTACACTGTCTATAGCCTGCTTTGGGCATAATCAGTATTGCAGTCTCCCACACCCAGAAATGCATTCATCTCAAAGCCACAAAGCATCTCTCTCTTCTACTTGAGGACCCACACTCTATTTCTTTTAGTGTACACTTTTAAAATCCTGCCAAATAAACCTCTTTATGCCTCTTACTAATGTGTCTTCAAACTCCATTTTCTGTAATGAAAGCTGGTGTGCTTCTTGCCCTATGGGTGGGATAAGTCACAGTTCACCTTCTCCACTTTGGAGACCACCTTGAACCATATCCAGTAACAATTTCACTAGTTCCTCTGAAGACTTATATTTCATCTCCTCATTTCCAGTCATCCTTCCCCTCCTGCGTGTTTAATACTTTAGTATTTGACTCACTGACTGAAATAAATTTCCTCTTGTTCCCTGAACTGTAGAAGGTAGACCACGATCCAGTGCTGCAGGTGTAATGTATTAATACAATACTTTATAACTCCAAAAATAAAAATATAACAAATTTTGGGGGAAATGTATACAAATTTAAAAGTAAGACATTTTAATCCAGCAATCTCATTTTATTGAGAATAAAACAGAAATTAATGTTTTTGAAATGTCCTAAAAACCTGAACGTGAATATTTTCATCCTGGGTGTTATATCTATCTCTGTTTCCTGATTTTATATTAAAAAGAGAAACACTATATTCTAATCACAGAACTTCCATACTTCACTAGCAATATCACAATTTCTCAAATTTCTACTTTTCTCAAATATTCAGACCTGCTGTTGCCTCATTTTTCCTCAACAGATGATGTCACCTTGGACCTTCCTGCTATCAAAAGTCTCGACTTCTTCTACTTTCCTGTCACCAAACCTTTGCTCCACCTTCCTTATTATGGTGAAAGAAGAATCTTTTCTTCTGTATTGTACTAATTCCTCTGCCTGGGACCTGGATTGCATCCTTTCCTACATCCTTCAGACTTATGTTCTTTTATTGTTTGCTCTTTTTTCTCTTTTTGATCTCACTCCCCCTTCCTTTTATAAAGCAACACTTTAAATTAAAGTCTTCAAGTCTCTCTCTTGAAAGAAATTAACCATTGAAAGTTTAAGTTTCCTTCCAATTACCAACTCAGTGATCTTGACTTGACTTTTCTATATTCACTTTTTTTACTTCCTCACTTTTCATTCCTCAGCCTGTTGTAGTTTGCTTTTAGGTTTATTGTTCTATAGAAACAATTCTCACTGAAATGAAAAAAAAAATTTTTTTTTCCATAGCCAGACACACCAGCCATTCTTTAGGCCTTGTAGTAGTTAATTACTCTTTTTTAAATTGAGATTTTTGGTACTTTTTAGATATACAGTACAGTTACATTCATCCTTGGGAGATCTTGTACCTTTACATAACAGATCTTGATTCTCATTTTTCTCCCATAACCCTGCATTCCTTTCACCCACCCCACCTTTTCCCATTTAGAAAGATTTTGTTTCCATTTTTTCCTTTCCTCATATTTTTCTTTTTCCTTCTTTCCTTTACACTACCCTTCCCACTTCCTCTACACTTGTAGTGCTTTTCTTCTTATTTCACAATATCAGCTATACAATTTGAATCTTATGCACACTTTTAGCTTTTCACAATAAAGAAACTATTCAGTATTCATACGTGTGTATCCTATTTATTTCACTTATAAGTATGGTCACAATACGCTTCTATTTTCTTATAAATGACTCTAGTTTCTCTTTCTTTATGGCTGAGTATTACTCCACTTTATAGAAAAAAACACATCTTCTTTATTGAGTCCCCAATTGATGGGCAAGTGGTCTGTTTCCAAATTTTAGGCATTACAAACTGGGCCACTATAAACATAGGTGAGCATATATAGCTGTGGTATAATTGTTTAAATTCTTTTGGAAAGATACCCAGCAAAGGGATAGCTGGGTCAAATGGAACCTCTAATCCTAGTTGTTTGAGGTATCTCCATATTAATTTCCTCAGTGATTACACAAATCTTCACTCCCACCAATGAAGGAGAAGGGTTCCTTTCTTCCCAAGATGCTCCCAGCATTTGTTATTGGTTGATGATACAGCCATTCTTTTTGGGGTGAGGTGGAATCTCAGTGTTGTTTTCATCTGTGTCTCTTGAATGACCAGTGATATTGAACATTTTTTCATATATTTATTTGCTGCTCTTACTTCTTTAAAAAATACCTGTTCATTTCAGATGTCCATTTTTGAATTGGGTCTTTATATTTTGGGGACCTGATTTTTTTTGGGGGGTGTTCTTTATATATTCTAGATAATGGTCCTTTGTCTGAGCAGCAGCTGATAAAATATTTTTCCCAAATTGTAGGTTGTCTCAACTCTGTTGGTTGTTTCTATTGCAGTGCAGAAGATTTTTAATAAGATAAGATCCCAGTTGTAGATTCTTCATGCTAGTTCCCTTGGTACTAAGGATTTGTTCATTAAGTGTTTTCCTATGACAATGTCTTCAAGAGTTATACCTAACTTATTTTCCAGAAAGTTTAGTGTTTCTGTTTTAATATTTAGATCTTTAATCAACTTGGATTTTAGTTTAGTGCATGTTGAAAAATAAGGGTCTAGTTTTAATCTTTGGCAGGTTGAAATCCAGTTTTTCCAACACCATTTATTAAAGAGGCTATCTTTCCTCTAGTAAGTATGATTAGCTCCTTTGTCAATGATGATGTAGTTGAATATATCTGGAGTTGTTTTCATATCTTCCAATCTATTCCACTGATCCTTGGGTACTCTTTGCCAGTACCATACTGTTTTTATCACAGTGGCTTTGTAGTATAGTTTCACTTTGGGGAATCTGACACCCATTGTCATGTCTCTATTACCTAGGATAGCTTTTGCTGTTATAGTTTACTTCTGGTTCCAAATGAATTTTTGGATTGTTTTCTCTAGTTCTGTGAAATATACTTTTGGAATTGCAATTGACATTATATTGAATCTATATAGTAGTTTTGGAAGTATAGCCATTTACACTATATTTGTTCTTCCTACCCAGGCACAGGGGATGTCTTTCCTTTTTTTTGTACTGGGGATTGAAATTGGGTCCTTGCACTTTTGAGGCAGGTGGCAGAACTGCTGAGCTAAATCCCTGGTCATTTTCTATTTTCTTATAGCCTCTTTGATCTCTTTTTTTTCAGAATGCTGTAGTTATCAATGTAGAGGACTTTTCCTTCCTTCATTAGATTGATTCATGGATACATTATTTTTTGGATGCTATTCTGAAAGGAATTATTTCCCTAACTTCTCACTTAGTGAGTCTGTTATTTGTGTACAAGAAGGCTATTGATTTTAGAGTGTTGACCTTCTATCTAGATATTCTGCTGGAAGTGTCAATTAAATCTAGAAATCTTTTGCCAGAGTTTTGTTGATTTTCTATGTAGGCTATCATATCATCAGCAAATAGTTAGTTTATCTTCTTCCTTTCCTATCTTTATTGCTTTTATTTCATTCCCTTGTCTAACTGTTGTGGTTAATGTTTCCAGAAGTATATTGAATAGGAGTGGTGATAATGGACATCCTTGTCTTGCTTCTGATTTTAACATGAAGGTTTTCAGTTTTTCAGCATTTAGTATGATGTTGGCCATTGTTTTTTCACAGATAGCATTTATTAAGTTGAGATAAAGACCATCTATTCCAATTTTCTGCCGAATTTTTATCATGAATATGTGTTGCATTTTTTGAATGCTTTATCTGCATCTATTGAGATGGTCAAATGGTTTTTGTCCTTGAATATGTTAATATAGTTTATTAAATTATTGATTTATACATATATTGAACCATTCTTGTATCCCTGGGTTAAATATGACTTGGTGAGGGTGTATGATCTTCTTGATGACCCTTTGTATTCTGTTTATCCGTATCTTACCGAGAATTTTTTGCATCTATTTCATTGGGGATATTGGCCTGCAGTTAGCTCTCTTTTAATTTTAATTACATTTTTTATTTCACTGATTGTAATTTGGTTGTTTAGAATTTTTTATCATATATATATGATATATGATATACATGTATATATATATATATACATATATACACACACATATAC
>NW_022900936.1:43921928-43931415 GCF_012274545.1 Fukomys damarensis | reverse complement strand
TTTCTTCTGTGTTTTCCAATTTGTTAAGTAGAGATCCTTGAAGTAGGTATTGATGATCCTCTGTATTTCTGCTGAATCTGTTGTGATTTTAACTTTTTCATTCCTAATTACATGGATTTGAGGCTTTTCTTTTCTTCTTTTGACAAGCTGGCTAAGAGTTTCTTGATTTTATTTATTCTTTCAAAATACCAACTCTGATTTGTTAATTTTTTTGCATCATTCTCTTATCCTTCATTATATTGATTTCTGCTCTGGTCTTTATAATTTCCTCTCTTGTGTGAGCTTTGGGTTTCTCTTGCTCTTCTTTTTCTAGGAATTTAAGATTCATCATAAGGTTGTTTATTTGAGTTCACTTTGTTTTCCTAATATGGGCATTCACTTCTCTGAATTTTCCATGTATAACTGCTTTCATTGTGTCCTATAGATTCCTGTAGGTTGTATTGGCATTATTATGTATTTGTAAAAACTGTATAATTTCTTCTGTGATCCATTGATTGTTCAGGAAAGTGTTGTTCAATGTCCATGTGTTTGTGAATTTCTTGTGGTTTCTTATGCTATTGATCTCCAGTTTAATTTCACTAAGGTATGATAACATACATGGGACAACTTCAGTTCCTTTACACTTTTTTAAAGTATGTTCTATGAGGTAGTATGTGGTGTATTTTGGTGGATGATCTATGTGCAGCTAAAAAGAATGTATCTTCTGATTTTGTGGGGTGGAACACTCTGTAGACATCTATTAAGCCCATTTGCTCAACAGCTTGATTCAATTCTAGTATTTCATTGTTCATTTTTAGTCAGGATGATCTGTCTAGTCATGACAGTGGGGTATTGAATTCCTCCACTACAGTTATATTAGTGCTTATTTGGTTTCTTAATATTTGTTTTTTATAGTTGAGGGCAATAGTATTTGGTACATGTATATTTTTTATTGTGATCTCTTTCTCTTTATTTGCTCCTTTTACAAGGATGTAGTAACCTTCTTTGTCTCTCTTAATTAGTTTTTGTTTGAAATGTACTTTGTTTTCTAATTATATAGCTACTTCTGCTTTTTTCTTGACTCCTGTCACATGTAGAACTGTTTTTCATCCTTTTACTTTCAGTCTATGAGTTTCTTTTTCAAATAGATGTACTGCTAGTATATAACATACTATTGAATTTTGCTTCTTAATCCATTCTGCCAGTCTATTTCCTTTGATTTGTGAATTGAGGCCATTGACATTGGTAGTTATAATCGATAAGCATCGACTTATCATTGTCATGTTATTGTCCTATTGTTGGTTCTGTTTAATCCCCCCCCACTTCCTTTAGTTTCTTGCTTTGCCTAATTGATTTGCTGTGTTGGGCCTCATGGAGTTGTGACCTCCATTTTCTTTTTCTAGGATATTGTTTAGAATTTTTTGGAGTGCTCATTTGGTATTTATGAAGTTTCTCATGTGCTCTTTGTCATGGAAAGATCTTATTTCCCCATCCATTTAAAAAGAGAGTTTAGCAGGATAAATCAGTTGAGGTTGGAGATTGTTTTCTTTTAGTGCTTGAAGTACCTCCCTCCAGGATCTCCTTGACCTGAGGGATTTTGTTGAAAGTCTGCTGCAATTCTAATGGGCTCTCCTTTCCATATTATTTCTTTTTTTTTTTCTCTAAGTGCTTGCAGTAATTTGTTCTTCTGTTGCATTTCCAGGATTTTGACTATTGTATGTCTAGGTAAAGATTTTTTTATATCATGGCTAGTTGAAGTCCTATATGCCTCACTTATCTGTATGTCAAATTCTTTTGCTCCCTTTGTGAAGTTTTCTCTCATTAATTATGTTTTTTCTTTCATTTGTACTTTCTCCTGCTAGTTCATGGATTCTGATTAGTCTTATATTATTCTTCTTTACAACATCTAGGAATTGTTGGATCAATTTCTCATGTTCCCTAACTGCTTTTAAGAAATCTATCTTTTCATGGTCACTGACTGCAATCCTGTCTTCTATATCTGAAATTCTATCTTCACAGTCATTCATTCTGCTTTGTATAGAGTTTTGAATCCACTGGATATCTATTTAAATCTATTTCATGGATTCCATTTCTTTCCTTTGTTGGGCATTCATGGTTTCCATTTCTTTCCTATGTTGGGCATTAATGGTTTCTATCAAGGTACTGAACTCATCTTTTGTTTTGTCTGTGTTCTAGAATCATGTCTTTCATTGTGCTCACCATCTCTGTAGTTATCTGGGAAATTATTTCTATTTTTAATTTTTTTCTAGAGTCTAACTGATCTGTTTTGTTACTTCTTGTTCTACGAGTTCAGAGTGTCCTGGTAGTTGATTGTTAGACTTTTCCACCTCATTTCCCCTAGAATTTGCCATTGGTGAGCTGGAAGTCAGTATTTGTGCCTCACTTATGTTTTTGCATTTTTATTTTTGTTGAGGTACTCTTTTGTTTAATTCCCAAGTTAATACCTTGATCTTCCTGATATAGCTGCTCTTTAGCTTTTGAGTCTCTAATGAATCAGAAGCACTCTCATTTTCATAATATCAGAAAGGATAACTGATTAAATCAATCACAACCCATTAGCCCAATTGATACAATCAGTAACACAATAGCATTGAGCACAGCTTAGAAATTGACAAATTGTTGTAGTTATTGATCTATCACCTTTAACCATGTGCATTAAAACAAAATCAAGGACCAGCCCAAAATATGTCTATAGTGAATAAAATTTTCAATGTAGCAACTTTACCCTTCAGGATGGATGGGACTTGGAGCTTGGAGAAGAATAGGTAGAAGAGTAAAAGCCAAAGGACATAGTTTAATCACATAAACTCTAGGAAACTGTTGAAGACAAGAGGGAAAGACAGAGTGTAAGAATAAAGATAAGAATAGAACAACTTAACAGCAATATGGAAGCTATAAATTGTACTCACTTTCCTTTGAAATAATGACAATCAAGAAAAGGAAAGAGAGGAAAGAAAAGAAGAAATCTAAATTAGGGCAGGAACAGGAATATAAAGGAAGATGAAGCACAATGTGGGGAGCAAGTGATTGAGTGGGAGAAAGAAAGGAAAAAGGAAATATTTGAAGAGTCAGAAAAATAAAATTGTATAATTAAAAATTAAAAATAAGAGGAAAAGATAGAAAAAAAATTGAAGGGCCTCCTTCAAGGTTTATCTTTGCTGTCACAATAGACAATGTGGGCAGCAATGTGCAGACTGAGTCAATTAGTTTCAGCAAGCCAACAATAGATCCCTAAGATTCAGGATGAATTTTAGCTGCAAGACCCAAGTTGAGTTCCCTGACCTCCTGTATGATTAAACTCAGCAAGTTTCTATGGTAGGTTCCAGCAGCCCTTCCCCTGAAGATAGTCCAGGTTCTGATGGAAGGTGGTGATACTTTCAACTTACCAACTCTGGAGGTCTGGTGTGCCTTTATTGCAGTTGTTCACCTCTGTTCTACCTTCTGGAGCTCAGTACAATGGCCTTTTTGACCATCTGTGCCTTTGCAATGTGGATCCAGGTATCAGCACAATCAGGAGGCCCAAGAGCATGAGGGAAGAATGCTGCAGGGGCACCTGTGCAGCTGAGCAGTCCTCACCAGTCTGCTCCCAAGAATGCCCAGGATGCTGGGGGTTGGGGAACCAGCCTAGCTCCCGTATTGGCTGTGCAGTCCTCACCAGTCTCCTCTGATAAAGGCTCAGGCAGTTGACTACTCCTTTTAGCACCATTGACCAACTTTTTTCACAGTTTCTTCCTTTGGTTTTCATGATAGTCTCAGTTAGGCAAGTTATCTTAGGCCACAAGAAAAAAATATATAATTCCCTATCCATTGCAGATTGAATTGGGGTTTCAATATGCCTCATTCTCACTTCTGATAACAGGCTTCTGAAAACAGCTATTATCTGGAAAGCAGCCAAATATCAAGGCAAAGGGAAGAAATTGTGATTAGTCAGAAATTAGTGGCTATAACCTAGTAACAAACACATGATATTTGTGCTCATACTCCATTGACAAAAGCAAGTCATAGGATATAATCTGTCTCCCAGGACAGTGAAGTAAAAATTTCCAGGTGCTTAGGAGAAATGGAAGTAATTTGAGAAAAGTGTTAAAGACAAGCATAACCACCCTTTACAACAAAACCATCTAAAATAGGCAACCAGTATGAAAAAAATACAACAAATTTGGAAATAAAATTTCAGCCATTTTACTAACAATCAATTAGTTATGACTAAATGGTAACCATATATCAGGAATATATGCAGTTAAAATTACTACATAGATTATACTATATATAGGTACTGTATCTCTGTAAAATTACTATATAGATTACTACATATGGAAACCCAAATATGTAAATTGTTTCTATTTTAGTCTGTATCTTAGTCTGCTTGTGCTTCTGTAACAAAATATCTGAAACTCAGTAATTTATAAATAATAGAAATTTATTTTCTCACAGTTCTGGAGCCTGGGAAGTGCATGATCAAGGCCTCAACAGGATCAATGTTTGTGAAGGTCTATTACTAATGAGTGGTACCTTCTAAATATTTTTACATGAGAGAAGAAGGGAAAAATTATAGCCATCTCCTCTAGCACTTTTGTAAGGACCATAATTCCATCCCAGAGTGCTCTGCCTTCATGAATCAGTCAAATGTTAAAGGTCTCACTTCTTAATACTATCACAATGGCCACTAAGTTTCAACATACGAATTTTAATAGACATGGTCCAATTATGGCAGTCTATTTGGGAGGCTCTAACAAAAAGTAGAATAAATTTAATGGCTTATGAAGAACAAATGCATATTTCTCACATTTCGGAAGGCTGAGAAGTCCAAGATCAAAGTATTATCAGGCTCAGTATCTGTGCAGAACTTGTTTTTGATAGCACCTTTTTGCTTCACCCTCACTTTGTAGAAGAAAGCTCCCTCCACTTTTTAAAATAAGCACTCTAATCCTTTTATAAGGACACCAATTTTATTCACTGAAGGTTAATCACCCTCTGAAAGACCACATCTATTTATACTATCATCTTGAGTATTAGGATTTCAATCCTTGAATCTTAGAAAACATTCATATCATAGCACATTCACATATTCTGTAAATAGCATTTATTCTGTTTACTGTCACTACTTACTATGTACTTGGTGTAGTGTTAATTGATGGAGTTTTTAAAAGTATAATGAGTTTTAGGAAATATCATATAAATCTAATAATTATTAATTCTGACCCTCCTAATCAATGGATTTCCTTACTCATTTAAAAAAGTTAATCTGAACATGTAGTCATTATTGTTTATGAGATAAAAATTGATATATTTACAGACTTGAAATAACTATTAAGAAAAGGCAATAGAACACTTTCAGTTCAACTGCTTTGTTATATTAATTAATTAAATATATTTATTAAGTTACATTTATTAAATGGATTAATTAAATGCATTCTAACCTCAGCTTTCAGATATCTCCCATATAACAAGTAGATAAAAATTTGACTTCAAATTAGTAATTTTATGTTCTCAAGGAAAACAGTTTCCAGAAGGAGTAAAATTTTTGTTCAGAAAGGACACTGGTGATGTCATTAACATTTATTATATATTCCAAAAAATGTTACCAAGTAGGCATTCACAAAAGAAGAGCTCAAGAGGTCGGCATGGTGGCACACACCTGTAATCCCAACATTCAGGAGGCTGAGGCAGGAGGATCACTGTGAGTTTGAGACCAGCCTGGGCTACATAGTGAGTTCCAGGTCAGTCTCAACTCCATACAACCCCATAGAAAACCCTTCTCAGAAAAAAAAAAAAAAAAAAAAAAAAAAGGAAGAGCTCAAGTCTGACCAGGCTTCTTACAGGCTTAGGCTTATATTCACCTAGCCTTTATTTCTAGTTCTAGACTAACTTCAAGTAATATATAGAGTTTAGAACTGTGAACATAAATTCTGAAATACCACTTCACTTCCAGTTTTACACATTTGCCCTTTTCACACACTTGCTCTTTTTATGACAGGAAAGGGCATGTAGACAAATGAGATAATATCTGGAAAAGAAGCTGTAGGTACTAAGAACAGAAAGAACTCAAATCACAAGAATTCTCCAAGGTATCAATTTTTTAAAAAAATCATGGGATTTTTGCAAGTGTCTTTTTGAGATCACACTAAGATGGAAAGAAAGTTAGATGGAAGATGGTGACTGAGAACAGACAGTAACTCAGAAGTCTAGTTATAAAATATTTTATGGTGGAAAAACCATGCTAGCACTTCTCAAATCAGGCCAAATTCATGTTAGCTGATGCAGTTGTTTCCTACTGAGTCAGTGCACTATAGAAGGCAAGACATCCAACACTTCTGTAATAGGTCAAAGAAAAGAATGTGTGACTGGAGGGGAGCATGTGAGGCTCACTACAGTGTCTCAATGTTGCTCCAAGGTTCACTGTTCAGGGAAAAATTAGTGGGTGCCTGGTTTTTATCCAAAGTGTAGGGAAAATATGTACGATTCAACTTATATAGATGTGGATTCATTTAAAAAGGACTGCCTTTGATTATTTTTTAAAGGTTCTTGGTTATTTTGGTTGGATCTTTGGGACTATAGATGCCCTTTAATGTAACATATTTATAGGAGTAGAAAATTTTATATTTATAAATAAAAAGGGTGAATGACTATATGTAACACAGGGAAATCCAGTTGTCATCAAGATATTTAGATCTCTAATGCTAAGCTGAGGTATGTTCATTACCATGCACCTACTTTGTGTGAAATTCTCTTGAGGACTTATACAGTGATAAAGGCATAGACATAGGCAAAACATCTGTTGTTAGGAAGGAGGGGAGATCTGACTGAATCCCCTTAAAAGGATAAAGCCATAAATCCATAATCTTACATCCATTCTTTATTATTCAGGCATATTCATGGCTGTTTTTATACTGCTCCTTATTAGGCCACCATAGTTGACTCAAAGGAACCAGAGGAACTTGGTCAATGCCCTACTTAGACCTACTTGTTTGATTATTCAATTTTGGGAAGAAAAGTACAAAGGCATGACCTCCTGTTGTGATTTGGACCATGAAAAGTAGAAGAAAATATCCATATTAGGAAATGGAAAGTAGTTGAAAAATCCAAGTTAAATATGACACTCTTCCCCCTTCTGGTTCCCATGTGTATATATGCATGCTTGATTAAGATATCCTTGATTTCATCTGGCTTGATTTGGCACACATAAACACCATTTCTCTTCTCAGCATGGATGGACTCTGGCTAGGTGCCAGTGATCTTGCAGTGGAAATTTTCAACATTAAATTTGTTTGTGTGAAATATTTTAGAGATTTTAAATTGTTTTGCACATTTTAAGGAAAAAATCAGCATGGAATTAAGCACTATCAAATCTATTAATAACCTAAATTGATATACACACACTATAGATGATATTGAACTAGAGAGAACACTCTATCAAATATTGGCACTCAACTTTTGGCTATGCAAGATGGCTTATCTGTGGACATTTCCAGTGTAATCACCATGAATTTTGTTTAACTAAACATAAATATACACACTCAGCTGGGCTTGGTGGTGCACGCCTGTAATCCCAGCACTTGGGAGGCTGAGGCAGGAGAATCGCTATGAGTTTGAGACCAGCCTGGGCTACATAGTGAGTTCCAGGGCAGTCTCAACTACATAGTGACACCCTTTCTCACCCCCCAAATGTGTATATATAATGCTTCAAATAAAAATGTTTCTGGTGGTATGTATGTATGTATGTAAACATACAGATGTCTTTAAGGAGGTGTACAATGAAATGTTTAAGAAGACAGATTACTACTACTACTTTTATGACCTAGACCAATTATTTTACTTCCTGTCATTTTCTTCCTCTGTGAAGAGGGTTAATATACCTTCCTATAGTTATTCTGAGGATTAAGTCTGTCTCTCAGCTCTCTCTCTCTCTCTCTCTCTCTCTGGCTTATAACAAGGCCTGACACAAAACTAGGACTGCATGAATTTTGGTTATTGCTGTTATTGGGGTGTTGCAATCATTGTTCCATGTGCTGCAAAGCAAACAAAGTAATACCTTTACCTTTGAGATACATAAATCTGAGAGATGTGCAGTGAATTATGATTAACTCTACAAAGACATTTGCTGCAGTTAATAGTACATGTGAGGAAAGGTTCATGACAACGGTTACATTTGATTTGGATTTTAAATGGTGAATAAATTGTTACAGGTAGAAGGAGAAATGAGAGAACCATCAAATATTCAAAGCAAAGGAAGCAAAGAGATTGGAGATGTAAGGGACAATGTTTCTTCCAAACTGACTAGAATGTACCATATAACATTAAGACAGCTACATCTTTTTCCTATGCCCGATGACAGATGTGGCTAAGATAGTTCAACATTCCTTCCTGCTGAACTGAATTTATCTTAGATCCTTTTTAATGTAGGGGTCAAATAACAACTAGTTCTTCACTAATTTGCCTCAGTACCTAAGTCTATATTCTACCTAAGGTGTAGGATAGCTTAGAGTTACTGGAGAAAGTAAAACTAAACACAATTGAAAAGTTTAAAAATAATAACATTTATCATATATTGAGTAATCCTTATGCAGCTTCATGTAGGTTATTTTATTTGTCTCATAACAAATATATGATGTAGACAATTTTCTTTTCATGTTACATATAAAGAAATAGACTGAGAAAAGAGCTATTTCCAAGTCACTTAGCTAAAAAAATGTTGGAATCAGAGTTTGAACCTGGGACATTTGAAGCCTAAATCTTGCTTTCTTATTCATATTAAAATACTGAATTTCATTTAAAACAAAGAAGTAAGCTGAAGCTAATAATAAACTAGCCTTTAATATCATGCAAAGAATGTAAAATATTTATTCTACATGTCTAGGAAAATTATTGAAGACTTTTGGATGGAGGATAGTTTGACCAGATTTATGCTTTAGGTAAAACAGTCTCAAGGAAAGAAAAAAATACAATGGAGAAAAAGGGATTGTAAATAGAATTATCAATTTGTTGGGAAAGGAATGAGGTTTTGTGTGGAAAGGAGATGGTATCACATTAACTTCAAAGTGAAATTCACAGGTCTTGACTACATGAGAAGAGATGACTTTTCTGAAATTTTGAGTTTGTACACTTTATGATCAATATGGGCAGGAGGAGAGTAAGATGGGAGTTTAAGGTAGTGGGGCTCAGCTACCAAAATACAGTAATAAGAAAGAAGCACCCTCTGTGTGTATATAAGACAGACTCTCTTAGTTTTTGTTCTTCTAGTGAAAAAATAATGGACAGTGGACTAATGGGATTCTGAACAGGTTCAGGCTATATCAAGAATGGACAGTGCCGGGCATGGTGGCGCACACCTGTAATCCCAGCACTCTGGAGGCTGAGGCAGGAGGATCACTGTGAGTTCGAGACCAGCCTGGACTACACTACATAGTGAGTTCCAGGTCAGTCTCAACTACATAGTGAGACCCTGTCTCAAAAAAAAAAAAAAAAAAAAAAAAAAAAAGGGAATTTT
>NW_022900936.1:43905953-43921621 GCF_012274545.1 Fukomys damarensis | reverse complement strand
AAAAAAAAAAAAAAAAAAAAAAAAGAATGGACATTTTTCTCAAAAATGCTAAAATGTATGTGTATATGTATAGAGATTGGAGGGAATGAGAGCAAGCAGAGTTATGGGCTTTAAATTTAAAGAACTATTTGATGTTACCAGAGAAATATTCAGAGATTTTCATAAATCATTGCTTTGTAAGAAAGAAGATAGATTTATTATGTCATTTTTACTCTTCCACGGTAGAGAATTTGCCCAGTCAAAAGAAAATTCAATGCCAAGGCTGTCAGCAGTCTGACCTACTTAGCTAAGGTTGTCTATTAATCACATTTGTACTTTAATTCTCTGGATGTGTCAGAATGATGATTCCTTAAATGGATAGACTTAGAATACTCAATGTTATTAGAAAGAATGTATATTTCAATTCCTGCTTCATTTAGCTATATTAAAATTCCTGAGTATAACAAGAATGAAAGGTGTTTTTGTTTTTATTCAATTTTTAACCATAAATTAAAGCTTATGATATAACACTCAGTAAAGACTTACCTTTCTAAAGACAATTTACACTTAGCTGGTAGCTGATACATGTATATCCTTTTAGGTTTTACTTAACGCAGTAGCCAACACAGATGAAGAGACTTAAAAATAGAGTCATCATACACTAAAATCAAAAGTAGCTTACAGACATGTAAAAGACTGAAAAACTCACCCTACAGTTCTTATAATAAAATTAATTTGTGGTCATTAACAAACAAACTTTGTATTACAAATATTCAATTTCTAATAAACATAACATTTTGCATTAAAATAATCTGTCGTGATTCATTGTGTGCAAATAGTGATTTGTCTTTCTCACAAATAGCTGATCTAGATCTTATAGTAAGTTATTTCAAAAATATTTAACATTATTAGTTGTTATAGTTAAGATAAAGAACATGCTTGCTATTTTAAAGGTATTTAGAAAATAATAGTCAGGCAATATATTATAATAAGAATGCACACATTCATATAAACTATAATTAAAAGAGTTTGGGAGTGGGAGAAGCAAAGTGTTAATTTAGAGATGATTCAAAAAGAACTAGCTCTCCTGAGAACTGGACTTGGAGCCTTATGCTTGAAAGGAGAACAGTAAGTTTTAACTGTCAATCTAAAAAAATACTTAAAGACTTAAAGAAAGGCATATCATTAACCTCTTAAAGCACCACATTTGGGAATGATCAGTAGTATTACTGAATTTTTTATGTAGTACCAACAGATTTTTTTTTTTTTTGGTACTGGGGATCAAACTCAGATTTTTGTGCTTGCAAGGCAGGCAGTAGAACCAGTGACCTAAATCAACAGATTTTTAAATGAAATATACTTAGTCCAAAAGATTTAGTAAATTAGGAAATAAAGATTAAGTAAAATGTGGATGGCAATAATTTTATGAGCATCCACCTTCAGAGGACTATGATTACTGCTTCAAGACTGCAGGAAAAATGTAACAAATAACCAGGGTCTTTGATGTAATTTTCCTATCTGGGTGTTGGGAGTGCTTTTTCAGAAATTGACTTGGTAGTGTCCTTTCCTTTCATGTCCTTGACATACAGAGCACCTACTTTTGTTCAGAGTCTGTGAAGAATTTAAGGTAGCTCTCCCAAGATTGACAGCACCAAGAATATTCTCCATGCAGATTTCTCCAAGAATCTCAATGTGGCAAAGCTCACAATGTGACCATCTTTCTATTCAGACTTTCCAACAAGTGTAAAAGTACTTGTCATGATCTTTCTACCTTTGCCACTCTTCATTTAGTCTGTGTCTCTGAGAAGTGTTGTGAGTAGGAAAGTTTCTTACATTTATTTTATTTCTAATATGATATCTTGCCTTGAAAACTTCATGTACATAGTCAGAAAAAGAGAAAAAAGGGGCTTTACTGTCTTCTTTTTACATTTACTTATACAATTTTAAGGGAGAAATTCTGGATAAATTAGGAAAATGAAAGCATTATAAGATCTTGAGAAGTGAATTTATACTCTGTATTGATAGAGGTTTTCTATCACTTCCAAAGACATCCTGATAGCAAATACCCTTTGGGAAGCCTTAGTAAATCATTAAAAATAAATGTGGTTTTTCTATAAAATGGAGTACTACTCAGCCATAAAGAATGAGAAACTAGAGACATTTATAGCTAAATGGATGCACATTCAGGCTATACTATTAAGTGAAATAAATAGGAAACACTTGAGTAAATATGAAATAGTTTTAAGCTGGGCATGATGGCACACACCTGTAATACCAGCACTTGGGAGGCTGAGGCAGGCAGATTGTTGTGAGTTCGAGACCAGCCTCAGCTACATAGTGAGTTCCAGGTTAGTCTCAACTACACAGTGAGACCCTGACTAGAATAAGAGAAAAGAACTGAATTTAGCTTCAAATGACTGATTGGTACAGTAGTGTGATAGGATATCCAAAGAGAATATAGGTAAAATAGAGGACAGACTGATCAGAAGAGTGCAGATCTAGAGAGTGTTGGCTAATGCTGTAGTCAGCCTCTTGTCTTGTGTTCTTACCACTCAGTGTCCATCTTGGTGATTCCTTTAGACAGAATCTCATTTAATCTTCATACTATTCTAAGAGGCAAGTAATACTATCTGCCACATGACATTTTGAATCAGAAGATTCTGAGACCCTGAGAGTAAAATCACTTCAAGGTCTAACAAAAAATAAAACGGGTTTAATTCTCAAACTTTCAATTCCATAGTTGATGCTTTGCTGCTGGACCTTAAAACACTGAAACTAGCATCAGGAATGTCTCAAAAACTTTAAGCTGTTTGGTCCCTGGGATCTGCACTCAGCTCAGAGAGGCAAACTCTCTGCTGGAGTGGGAATTGAAGGAAAAATTCCCGGGACTTTATTTCTTCCTTCACCTAGGTTCAGATTCTTTCCCTACTATAGATTTTGGGTGCAAATAACCCACTTCTTCTCAAAACTGAGAATGCAAGTTTCAGAGTGGCAAGGGAATGAGTCACTGGACTAGTTCCTGCATTTCCCCAGCTCCCCTCACCATGTTCCCAGCATCAAAGAGCGTGTAGGAACTGACAGGATTTGGAGAGACAAGGGGCCGTCTCTCTTTCCCCTGCTTTGTTTTTGTTCTAAGTATTCCAACATTTTAAAATCTTGTCCTTTATTCAGCTGTCATAAAATACTTTAAAATCAAACTTCGTGTTCCTAGAGTTTGACAGGGAAGAAGGTAAGACTTAAATTTCGAGTAAATGTTAAATTTTGGAAGGATGTGTAGTGTGGTGCTGACTGTGGCCTCTGCCGTTTATTAGGTAAGGCTTTTCAAAACCTGAAATTCCTCATGGCAGAAAGTTTGTAAGTGACATTAATTGAAATGAAGCTACTTCTAAAATATGTCTTAACACAGAAAACTTTTTACCTCATGTAGATAGAATAATCATTTCCCATTCCTACTTATTAATCTACCTCTGTGTCTACGAACACACCAGCAACCTTTCCCTAGGGTCTTGGCACACTCCACAGCAAAAGAGGAGACGAGAAAGCATACAACATTACTCCAGAACACTTTACAAAAGTCTCTAGCAGTTGGCAATACTCAGTCTGACCTTTATGTTGGATTTTGCCACAGTTTTAATCACTTACCATCACTTACACAAGAAGAGGTGTCATTAAAAGTGCCCTATTTAGAGAAAGCTTCAGAGCCAAGACTAAGTGTGTGTTCTCATTATTTCATGTTGTCAAAGTAACCAGTGCAATGAAATGACAGCATTTTGAATAAAACAACTTCCTGTGAGGCTATATATTAAGGTAGGGGACATTTTACTGCAAATATTTTTATTTGATATTAATCTTGCTGGTATGTTCATGTTTATGCAGCAATAAATAATATATATACAGGTGGGTTTATTGAATCCAAAACTTTCTGTGTGATTTCCTACCAGTGTATGCCAAGTCCCTGTAAATTTCTATGTCTTTTGCAAGAGTTTTTGGATTATCTACTATAAATATTCCTGTATAGTTGTCTGTTTATTTTACTATAAATGTTATCATTTGCAAAAATTTAGTTCACATATACTTAGTATGTTAAGTGATGAAAGGTAGATTTAATTCTGTCTGTATTTTGCCTAACTTTCATAACAGTGAAACATTTGCTTTTGCTATAATTATCATTACCATCATCATTTTATTCTTAAATTTTATTTTCTTTTGAAAATATCAAGCTTACTGAAAAATTGAAATGAGAATACCTTTAAATCTGATTGTTAACATTCTGCAGTTTGATAGTTAACTGCAGATATGATGACAAGATACTTTCAACATTTCTCTACTAAAATGATGACATCCTTCTACAAATCCCATTATCTTTACTCTTAAGATAATTTAACATTGATATAATGCTATTGTCTAAACACAGTCTATATTCAAATTTCTAAAGTGCTCCAATAAAATCCTTTATTCATGCTCCTCCTGCCATGATCCAACAAAGATCCTGCATTGCATTTAGCTTGCAGATTTCTTCACCTTCTTTTAATCTAAAATAGTTCCAGTTTTTTCTTAATGAAATTCTCTTTCTGCAATGAGAATCAGTGATCCTGCAAACTTTATTCTGCAGAAGGGTGGGTTAGGTTTCTTATTTCAGCTTTGTGGATCTCCTCAGGCCCAGACAGGTGACAACACCAGGAAGTGCATGATATTATTTTATCCCATTTTGGGGAATTAAGTTTGATGATTTGGATAAGGTGTCAGTTGGATTCTTCATTGAAAGGCAAACTTTTCCTTTTGTAACTAATAAATAACCTGTGGGATGAAACTTTGAAACTGTGCAAATGTCTTGTTTTCCATATAACCAAATATCTTGTTTCCATTATATTTTTGTATCTATTAGTATGTATCAGTTGAATCAATCACATTCCTCTCTGCAACACTTGAAATTATTATTTTGGAGATCATTATGTACTAATAAATTTCTTTTTTATCCAATCTATTATAATTTATTCCATCCATTATATACTGTAATTCAAATTTGACCAGTGGAAGCCTTACCAGGCTGTGTTATCCATTTCAATTGTCTTATTAACTCAGCTTGGCACTAAAAATAAGAATAAAGACAATTCAAAGTAATCTTTATCTCAATTGTTTCTAGCAATTTTTCACTTCCTTTATCAAGGTCCAGTATGAAA
This sequence comes from Fukomys damarensis, assembly GCF_012274545.1. Taxonomy (NCBI): domain Eukaryota; kingdom Metazoa; phylum Chordata; class Mammalia; order Rodentia; family Bathyergidae; genus Fukomys; species Fukomys damarensis. The sequence continues at coordinate 43,916,462 of NW_022900936.1, read as the reverse complement.
AGAACTTGAAGATATTTCTTTTGCAATTATGAGATAAAAACCAAATGTGCAAAAACAAAACAAAATAAACAAACAAAAAAACCACCATTCATGGAACTAGTAGAGGTGAAATTGAAGGTCAAAATCATACCTTCAATCCAGGCAAGTTCAGAGGCAAGTTCAGACTCACTGTCAAGATTTGCTTATATGCATAAGTCTCTTCAACAACAAATTTATAGCAGTTTTTATATGGTAACTGTAGTGAATTGTGAATGCTGAGTGTGAACTAGCACAAGAATGAAAAACTCCTAGGAAATGTAGTACTATGGGTCTCCCTCTATCATAGTGTTTACCTTTAGGATTCCCATCTTATCGTCATGGGCCAGGAAAAATCTCCTGTGGTTTTGGCTTAAAGAGGGTAAAAGTAACTCACTCAGAAGATTCACCAGGATAAAACCCCACCTGGGAGAAAAGGCATCTATCTACCCAACTCTACCTCTTCTGTTACCTAAGGAAGGAGTAAAGCTAAAAAAAAAGTACTTAAGGTCACAGCCCAGTGACAGGAGGCCATGAAAAGACTGAAGTTTGAAGATAAGAATGTAGTATGCTTTCTCTGTCCTATACCTTTCCAATGTACGAAAGCAACTCCAGCATAACAACCTAGGATTACAACTGAAAGGGCATAAAGACAGACTTGTCTTGGAAAAGGAATTCTCAGGGAAGCCCTAAAACAACAGAAAAGACAAAAATAGGGAAAGAAAGGCATTTAAAAGTTCTGGTATGCTCTGCTATGGAAAACAAACAACAGCCCAACTTGGCCAGATTAGTATAAAACCTCATGCTGACATCTAATTACCTAAATCCCTATTACCTAATACATCACATCTAACTTTCTACAAAAAAACATAAGTCTAGCTAAGTGGCAAAAAAAAATGTAATGAAAGAATTCTCTTTTTTACAAAAACATTTCTCACTTTCAGCTGAATTAAGATGGGATTACACAGAAAAGTCTATTGCTTTGTTGTATTATGAAATTCCATACATAATATCTGATTTTATAACCAGTAAATCAATGCAATGACTCATATAATTTAAAGAAAAATTTATTATTAATTCAGTACTAGAATGATTAATTATTATTAAAGGAATAATATTTTTAATTTTTAATTTATTTATTTTTTTGGTACTGGGGATTAAACTCAGGTCTTTTTGTTCGTGAGGCCAGTGGTGCCACTGAGCTAAATCCCTGGCAGAATACAATTTTTTAAAACATCAATAAAACAAAAAACAGTATTATCCTTAGGAAAAGAGAAACTAAAGTGAAATACTTTCACTGAAGGGACCTGCTGGTTTTATGGTCACATTTGCTAACCAGTCTGCATACTTGGCTCACAGAGATACTCACAACTGCTGAAAAAAAGTGATGCTTTCAGAAACATTTCCCCCTCATATTATCTAGCATATTTCAGCAGTCCATGTTCCCAAAACTTGTGGTTGAAAAAAACACTCCACCTCAGGCCTACATTTCCTGAAAAGATCAGCCCAGAGGTGATTCAATAACACATGAACTTGCTCTCCAGACACAAATAAAGTACGGATCAGAAATAACACTGGCATAAAGAACACCAAAACCTCATTATATCAACTTAAGAAATCAATCCTATTATTAGTTAACAGAGATTGAACCTTCTTTGGAATTGTGCTGTGTCCACAATGGGCTAGGTGCTGTGGGGAACTTAGAATTAGACAAAGTTCTTACTTAGGAGGTTCATAATAAAATCAGACAAACCAGACACTAACACAGTCCAGCAGTCTGGAGTGAGGAGCATTGGGAACCTAAGGTCACTTTTGTTCATGAAAGTGCACAAATTCTGTCCAAAAAAACTGCTCTGTTGTATAAATTGTAAGGGGAAACTGACACAGTTTCTTATAGTTTTCACTCACCTTTCACCCACCAAGCCTGTGTTGCAAGGGAACGCAATTGGGTTTTCACTTGTCATGTTACCTGGTTCAGGATACATTCCATAAGGCCACTAGCCTGCTTCATTGGAGAAGAAGGGGAAAACTCACAAGGCCAGAGATGTAGAGATGTGAAGTTATGTAGATGAACATCCTAAAGAGAGGATGGTCGGGCCAGATTCCCACTGAGTTTATTGTACACATCCATCATTTTGTGGTGCATTCATCTTCACCCCCACTCTTCTGAGTAGATAAGGTTGCATGAGCAATCCACATGAATGATCCGGACTGCTTGGCATCAAGCTGTCTTGATTTTACTTATTTTTTTAGTTACAGATTTCTTGGAACACAAAATAACAACAAATCCAGAAACCTTTAGACCTACATGGTATTCATAAGGTGAGGAGATGGATATCCTTGCTCACACAGGATTTGAAAAGCAATAGCATGTGTGTGAAAACTCAGCTTACGGGTGGTTTGATAATTTTCTATGTCCTTCTACAGCACTTAATACTTTCATCAAAGAACTCAGTGCTCTCTGTTAAGGTCATTCATTGCTCATTGGTCTATATCGGTCCTATATCTGTCCTCACCAGTAAATGGCTAATTGTAGATTCTCATAAAATTCGGTACTGAGTAAAGGCTGTTAAGGGTGTAACACAGCTCTAACTGTGCATATTCTTTGCACTCTGAAATATGACACCTTAAGTATGGTAATTTTCATAGATCTTCACAGTAGCCTAAAACCTCTTCACTTTGTAAGAAACAGACTATAAACCCCAGGTTTACCTTAAAACGTCAAAAATGGTTTCTCTACTTAGTTACTTAAAATCACAAGAGTAGCCATTTCCAAACCCTTGTCTATTTCAAAATGTTCATTATATTCATGTAATTGTGTCATTTTATTATTTTGTTGAGTATATCAGTACCCATATAACTAGAACTCAGAATAATGTATTAACATTGAAGAAAAAAATTTGTGAATTTAAATGTCATATGGTATTTAAATAGTTTCGTTAGTATTCCTTCAAGACCTTGTAGAGTTTAAATAGAGAACATTTAAAAAATTGTGTGAATATAATATATTATAGACTAGCTTCCAGCAAGAGCAATAGGTTCATATCCAAATTGTCTTGGAGTCTATCAGCTGGTGACAGACAGAAGACCAGAAGAAACATGCCCTAAATGTCGTGTAAACATTTTAGTCCTAACAGCTAAGCCAAACCTAACATTGCTGAAGCTAAAATGAATTAAACAACCTGCCACACATATGCGAGTTATGCCCCCTCTCCCAATCCTGTGAAACAAGCGTGGGAAAATTTTGAGTTTCTGAAAATATAAAAAATCGCTAGAAAATAAATATTTCTTTGTTTCTTTTATAGGTTGAGAATGTTTAGCATTTAATCTTAAACTAGCTCATTTCTAACAGTTTAGGGAAAGGCTGTCTTGGGCTGAACTGAGGCTCTTCTTTAGAGATTTGACTATTAATGATCAAGCAGTAAACTTGCTGAAGTACAAGATCTGTACACGTGGGCACCACTGATTTCTCTGATTTAAAATAAAACATATGCACTCTATTTCAGTGGTATGGAGAAAGGTATATTTTATGAAGGTGCTCTTTTTCTAGAAAGTAAAAACCCAGGAGAGTCATATAACAAATTTGATTTCAAAAATTAATTTATTGAATCTACACATTTTATGAATTAGAAAATTTGGGTTCTGAAAGTTGAAGTTACTTATTCACAGTGCTATGACTTTTGATAGTGATACTGGACAAGAACTTGGGACTTCTAACAAAAGTATTGTTTTTAATTTAATCTTAATATAATTATAAATTTATATTAACTTTTAAGTAATGCAGAGATCTCATGTATCATTTTCTCAGTTTTCTCAAATAACAACATTTTGCAAGACATAACATCACAACTAAAATACTGAAAATACTGTAATCAATATATCAAATACTAATATTAGAACACAAATTCTTTTATAGGCATAATCAACTTTCTTCTCACATCATCTTCTCCTTGACCCCTGACAGCTAATTAAGTTGTTCTTTGTTCCCACTATTCTGTCATTTCAAGAATGTTGCATGAATTAAATTATACATTATACAAACTTTTGGAACTTTTCATTTATTTTAACTCTCTGCAGATTCATGGAAATTATATATATATGAAAAGTGTATCTCTCTTTTTCTTCTTCTTGTTATTCTGTGATATTGGCTGTTTCCAGTTTTTGCTTAATGCAAAATATTGACTACAAGTACTCATGTAGAGGTTAATGTGTAAGCATAAGTCTTCATTTCTCTGGGGTAAAAATACAAAAGCACAAATTATAGACCAATATTTGCACATTAATAAGAAGCTAATTATTATAATCTATTATACTATGTATGATTCATATGAAGACATTAATACACATTTCTTGAATAAATCATATATTTCCACCATTCCTTGGTTTTAAGCATTGCCTTGAAATGCATTTAGACCTTTTTTGGTATTTCCTCCAGCTGATAGAGAACTCACATAGTCTCGAGTGGTGAAGATTCCTTCACTATGTGTCACCACATTCTGTCAGTGTGTTATTTTGGTCAACACATTCCAATTTGATGGTAAATAGAAAGGAAATCATTTTATGTACAAATGAACAATTTCTGATAAATCAGGTTATTCCAGACAGACAAGGCAGCCCTTCATGATTAGAAATTTCCAGAGGAGCTGTCTGTACTACTCAGATTTTTCCAACTTTCTTCCTTATTTTGGCAGTATAGACTTGATTCTAAACATACCATGAAATAAGCTGTACATTTGACTCCATTATTATTATATTTGCTTCAAATGGCATCAAAATCATTAACTAAATACACACTGACTTTGAAGGAAAGAGAAAAAGAACTCAAGTAAGAAATACTTTTTGTTGCCAAAATCAGAGTTCTTTTTCAGTGGCTGTTACAACCTCACTGACACCCAAGGCAGACAAGAGGAAGGTGTCTTTTATCCTGTAGGTGTTAGTGATGACATGAGTTGTAATTGGAAACAATACAGCACTTTAAAAGTTCTGACTGCCATAAAAAATAAGAAATAATTTTAATACTGAATCTTAAAAATATTAATTTAAAAATATTCTGGATTTTTTGAATTGTCTTACAGTTGTGCCTAAGGTCTTCAAGGATCTTTCACTATCATGATACCTTCTTGTTGGATGCTTCTAATACATTGGCATCTTTTTTGAGTTGACAATGATTCTCAGAAGTTTAGATGACTTTGTAAGTCAAAGAACACACTGAAACAATGCAAAAAGAATCATTCCTAGTTAGCGTTGCAATAGAATATTTGTCACTGTTATTTTGGTCAAGCCAATGTTTGGGACAAGTAATAGTAGATTAAAAATAATTCAATAGCATTCAGTTGATTTTCCTTATAGGACAAAACAAGAAGTGACTGTGGACCTGGTTAAGCAAACAAATATTGATAAAACTATAAATAATAAGAAAAAACGATTTCATTATTTTAATATCATCATGATACCTTTTGTCTCCGTTTTTGACCCTCTTAAATTCAGTTAAGTATACAGAAGTTATTATGTTTCTATGTTCAGGAAAATACGAACTTATACATAGATTCCTGCCAAGAGCTTGTTATAAATATTTAGTCTTTGGTGTTACTTTATAAAATATTTTTAGTAATAGATTAAGTAAATTTATACATAAATTTATTATTTATATAAAATTATCAAATATCATCAAGTGTTTTAAAAATATAAAAGCATTTCAAAAGTAAGCTGTAATTCTTTAATCAAATGGTAACCAATGTTAGGATCTTCTAGCATATGTTTCTAAATATATTTATGTTACATAAAATAACTATTTTTAATAAAAAAGAATAAACTATAAATTATTTTATAACTTAATTTGTAAATAAATAAGCCATGATGACCATTTATTACCAGTCAATGTATACCTATATTATCATTTTTAGTTGCCATAAAATATTTACCATAATTTCCTTAGCTAATTTTCAAATGGTGGGCAATTAACTTTTTGTGAGGTAAAGTATTATGTAAGATATTTATGAATGTTTCATTGTGAGCTTCATGTGTTAGTCCTGTATGATAATCTTCTGTAAATGGAATTACTAGATCAAATGTGAAGGATTTTTAGCATGTTTGACACAAATTATAAATTGTTCTCCAGATATTTCATATTTACCTATACTTCCAATAGTTGTATACAAAAGGAATCTAATTTCTTGTACATTTTTATTATTATTCAAAGCCATTATTCAGCTTCTAATTTTTGTCTATCAGGTCAGTGGAAAATAACAGTGGTACACTGCATTGGAATAAAATTACTATTTTAATTGTACAATTTTGTTTATTTGTTTTTTATAACTATTTGGTTACTACTCTACTAAATTCTGTAGTTCATGCTTGATATTGAGAGTCAGGGAATTATAGACCAATGCTTTATAAATATTATAAATATAGAACAATAACTTTTTATGTTCTTCAATTTTTAAAATTCAGGATATCAGGCTTTTTTGATGGAGAAAATTTATAATTTTTAAGCTATTTGGGTTTTGTTTTGAGAAGAAAAGTCATAGCCATTTTACACTGTATATATTTTATTATTATTTATGAAGAACTCTATGTATCAGGTGCTGAAATATTTTACATGGATAGTATATTTTTTCTTACACATTATGTAGTGATAGTAAAGTATCTCTATTGTAAAAGATATCGTAGTCCTAAATGATAAAACTGTAATTTGAGTCTAGGTCCACGAGTTGCAAAGCTTGCACTACTAATTACTTACAGACTATTGCTTTCTCTTAAGTGGTCTCATGCTAATGCTGATATAAATCCATTCTCTCTTGATGATGGAAGAATGAGATAATTGATACCATCACATGATGCATCTGGTAGCAGCATTTTATTCCCTCGTTAGAAAGTTAAACAATGAGAAGGGAGGGGGTTGCCTGTTTTTTCACTTCCTTTAGTTCACTTTCTTGCTGCCAGATTTCTGTTTAAGCTAGTCACGCAGGGCATGCCGATTTGTGTGAGAGCTGATACCCTTCTTTTCCCACAGGCACTCATCCATCCCTGTTCTGTTTTTCTTCATCTCGAGGGCAACATATGATATTGCCAGACCTAACTCATTACTTACCCTGGAGCCTGCAAATTCTCCAGAAGTCAGAGCACTGGAGTTGGTGATTTTGTGGTCCTTGGTCTCTGCCCTTTGGGAGCTGCGGGTGAGAGAGGCTGTCACACTGGGAAACATTGATCCTGCTGTCTCTCAAGCAACAGGCTTGCTGTAATAATAGACAACAATCTGGCTTTTTCTCCCTCTTTTAAAGAAAGCGCGTGTTTCATCTGATTGTTCTCAGACTCACTGAGCCCATAGAATGGGTGCATGATGATCTGCAAAGGTCTCCAAGTATTTATTATACTTTATTATTCATTTGCTTTTCTTCATGGTAATAAAGTTTTTCGTTATGAGAAGGGGATCCCTGACTCTAGCAACACTAGCAAAAGAAAAAAACAAAACAAAACAAAACACTTCCTCTCATATTTTCCCATCCTTGAGCTTAGCACAAAATGAGAATTCTTTTGAGCCAGAATTACACTGATTTATGCAAGATGGCCTTTGTTTGTATTTAACAAATATTTAATAGGAACTGAGTATATGCTGGACACTACTGAAGGATTAATCAGACCAATGAGATCCTACCTTTATGGGGTGGCATTAGGGTAAAGGAGACAGAAATAAACAATCCGATAAATGAGACTGGAAATGCATGCTCTGAAATAAGTAAATAAACTTGGGGTTTTGTAATGGAAATCGATGTAGCTGGAGCACTTGGTTGGGTTCCTTACCAATGAATGTCAAGGAGGATGTGACAGCTGAGATGAGACTGTGTGACTAGAAGGACCAGCTGCTGTGTAGAGATCTAGGGATAGAAAATTCCAGGCTAAGAGAACAGGAGCAAAGACCTGAAGGAGGGGAAGATCTCAGTGTAATCAAAAAGGTTACCCTGCAAGAGTATAGAGAATGAAGGATAAGGGAAGGAGATTCAGATATCAGGGCAGGACAGATCATAGAGGACTTGATGGGCTAGTATAAGGAATTTAGATTTTATTTGAAGTGCAGTAGAGGGCTACTGCAGAGTTTGATACATGGGATTAAAATGTTTCATATTTTACAGCTGTACTCTGGCTTTTGTTTAGATTATAGGGGAACACAAGTAGAAGGGAAACCACTGGGGCTGGGGATTTAGCTCAGTGGTTCGGTGGCCTGCCTTGCAAGTGCAAGGACCCGAGTTCGATCCCTAGTACCACACACACACACACACACACACACACACACACACACAAAAAGAAGGGAAACCACTGAATGGGGGACTTTTGCAATAATCAAGGCTGGCGATGATACTGTCTTAGACCAAGGTAAAAAGAACAGAAATAAAGAGAAGTAAAGCGATGTGAAATGTATTTTTCATATGCAGTCAAAAGCATTTATTGATGGATTAAATGATAGTAATGATGGGGATAGGGATGAAGGAAATCGGGGAATCTAGGATGACTCTAGATTCTTACCCTGAGCAGGTGGGCAGATGGTGATCACATGTACCACCATGAACAATCAAGAAAAAACACTCAACATTTAGTTTGAGAAAAGGCTTCTGTTAGGCAGAATTAAAACTTATATGTCTCCAGACAACCAAGTGAGAATGCCAGTCACATAACTAAGTTAAGGGGGAATTGGTTAAGGTTACAATTTGGAAAGTATCTTTTCATTAATTGAATCCAAAATGAAGAGCGCCTTAGGTAATTTTTTATAAGGGAAATCCTCTGAATCAGTTAGGTCATTATCACTGATGGCATTTTTCTTGTTATACAGATTTAAAAAACAAGTTTACATTTAATACTTTCTCTCCTCTCCATTCCCCTAACTGGATAGCAATCTTTTCTCACATATCGATAGGTTCCTTTCTTCACATTGTTTATCTTTCCCAACATCTTTAATGACTTCTCATTTGAGAAATTCTTCAGCCTACTAGGCTTGCATTCTCATCTATTTTCCAGCTTGCTTTCTTCTGCCTACTCTTGTGAACTCCTTGATCTCCTTCTGCTATCTCTGCCCTCCTCAAATGGAGTGCCTTTTTTCCTGCTCTTAGTCAAGTCTCATCCTTTGAGACCAGAAAAAAATCTGCCTCCTGCTAGGAGTGCTCCCTGGCCTCTCGCTGACTGACAGATGAGCCATCATTTGGCTCACCTTTTGGGCCACTGTTGTCAGAATCACATTAATATAAACCTGCCTGATGCTAACCACGCTCCATTATTCTCTTCCATGTAATGTCTACTCAGAAAGTTATAACCTCTTTATACTAGAAGTTGGGGTGTATTTGTGGACAATTAAATAACTGCTTCCTGAATAAACTGGGAACAAAGCTTCAACATAGTTTTCTTTGGCATATATAAGTTAGGTGAGTCTGCATATTTAAAATATTTCATTAAAGAACAAAATGAAACAGAACTTAGATGGAAATCAAATGAAAGAAATATCGTAGGCTTTGAAGACAGAGGTTTACGGGGATCTTGTGAACTTTCCAATGTGTATGGGTCTTTGTACTGTGTAAGTTACCATGCCAAATCATTCTTAGCGTCAGACATTTATGAAATAAAATGCTTGGGTATTGGTAACACAAACTTCAATAGCTTGGCACTCGTTTATAACTTTGTCTTTGGCCTTGCAGGGCATTTTCCTTATACTCTGAAATCCTTTCATGTTTCACAATGTTTGGAATTAAAAACCTGAATTTAATCACTTTTGAATTATTGTTTTCTATTACTTCTTTGTGTTGTTTTACTTACCTTTTTTAGAATTGGAGGAAAGATTCACAAATGTGAGTGATATGGGAGCACATTGATTCCATCCTAAAGTAGATATCTTCAGACTATCAATCAATCCACTAAACTCCATAAACAGTTTTTGAAGAAATCTGATTGAAAATATCCCTTGAATTGTAAGGATTCACCTATAAGCTTTGCTCTTTGAAGATTTTCAGCAGAAAGCAGAGAAAGAAAAAAAAATCACATTTCATACTTTATCCACAAATAAAGAAACACCTCAGAATTTAGATAACATGGGAAATAAAATACTTCCACGACAAAGAGCACCTGAGAAATTTCATGAACACCAAACCAGCACTGAAAGGCATTCTAAACAATATCCTAGAAAAGGACAACGAAATTCACAATAACATGAGGCCCAACAGACCAAATCAAATAGGCAAGGCAAGAAACTAAAAGGAGATGGGAGAAAAAGTAAAAAGAGTCAACAAATGGACAACAACATGACAAGAATAAGTCAAAATATATCAGTTGTAACCATCAATGTTAATGGCCTCAATTCACCAATCAAGAGAAACAGATTGGCAGAATGGATTAAGAAGCAAAATCCAACAATATGTTGTATACAAGAAACACACCTAGTGCAAAAGGAAGTCCATAGCCTGAAAGTGAAAGGATGGAAATCAATTCTCCATGCGTCAGGAGCCCAGAAAAAAG
>NW_022900936.1:43887791-43902345 GCF_012274545.1 Fukomys damarensis | reverse complement strand
TAGATTCATTCATAGGAAAATGGATACATATTGAAGATATACTCCTAAGTGAAATAAATAAGTCCCACATGTGTAAATACCAAATAGTTTCCCTGGTGTGAATATTCTGCAACAATGCATAAGATTCTAATAAGATTACTGACATTTAGAAATGGGAGGAAAGGAGCTAAAGGTGTAGGGAAGGTGTGATACGTAGGGGAAGAACAAAAAGGGAAAAGAAAAAAATGTGAGAGAATGAAAAGATGAAAATAAAGTGTTTGTAGATGGGGAGGGGAGGAGGGGGTGAAGGGAGGGCAGAGGTAAGGGGAAAAAAATGAGAATCAAGACTTGCCACGTAAAGGTACATGATCCCAACAATGAATGTAACTGTACTGTATCCCTAAATGTACCAATAAACTCAATTAAAAAAAAAAAGAATTTAGATAACACACATCCAGACACATGGCCTTGAAAATGTGCTGACAGTTTGCTCAGGCTAAGAGCAAAATATACAGCATCTTTATGAAGAATGTATGCTGGTCCTCAGCTGATATGGAGGCAGATAGAGCTTGATACTCTGACCAGATGGGTTGTGCTGTGTGGGAAGCCCTCACAACATCCACTGCTTAAAGGGCACTGCCTTTATTACCCTGCTGTTGGGCTAAATAATGTCTTGAATATTGATGACCTTCTCTAGAGCTGGCAGAAAACTACTGGTATAGTGAAGGACATTTTTTTTTTTTTGGCATTATGATACACACCAATTGAGTCTATATCAGGTTTTCAGTCCTATGCTTAGGGACAAAAGAACCTTTCAACAAAATGAAATTACAAATGCAACTTAACAGTAAATGGCAATTTACAGATTTTCTGTGAGTGTGTTAAGTTAAACACTTTCATATATGTTGGTGAGATTGCTTCTTCCTATGTTTCTCTGATACTTTGCACCTCTCTGGAGGCAGAACTAAATCTTACCAGCATCAAACTGAAAAGTTAAGTTCTTCACTTTAACTGTTTCTAGGTATGAAAGTTACCTTCTAATTACCAATAGAAGTGTTATGCTCTTAGAAAAGGGCCTTCACAGAGAAGAAAATACCAGTTTTCTATAATTATTCTAGATACAAAGTTAGGTTGTTACATTGAAACCAAATTAAGAGCAAACATTAATTTTATGGAAGTATTTCAGTTGTTAACGGAAGAACAAATAATAGAGTTATATCACCATTTTGCAAACATTTAGAAAATTAATAGATTTATGCAATGAACATCAAAGACAAGTCACATTATAAACACAGAGAAAAAACCTCTGTGTTGCTAAACCTCTAAGGTCTTTTGCTAAAAAAGTAAATCTAAAGCTGCTTATACTTTTCCATTTAAAAATAATGTATTGGAAAATACGTAGAGCAGAGGAATATAATTAAATAATACCTTATGATATAATCAGTAAAATTCAAATTGCAAAAGCTATGTAGAAAAATAATCTATTCTTTTTAACAAATAAATTGGAAGAAAAATAATGAATAGTAGAACTCAGTTTAAAATGGATTCATATTGTGACAGAAGACTTTTTCTTTATTCTGATATAAACAAAAATTAAAGAATTATAAAAACTTCTATTATAACATGAGGGATATTTGAATATTGACTACAATATCTAATGACTTTAGCAATTGTTGTTAGTTTTTACCTGTGACAGAATGATGGTTATAGTTTTTTTTAAATGCTTTTATATGAGAACATTTGTTATCAAATTTTTGGTCCTATAACATCTTATGATATTAAAAGTTACTGGGGACTTCAGAGTTATTTAAACAAATATACTTATTAATATATATTAGAAATTTAGAACTCAAAAATTAAAACAAAATATTTATTATTTCATTTTAAATAACAATAATATAACTGCATACCTATTATAAAAGCTATACTTTTAAAAACAAAACACGGTGATAAGTGTGGCATTATTTTATGTCTGCAAATATTTAAGATAACTTTCTTAATAGAAGACGGATGGAGTGTTATGTTTATTTTTGCATTCAATCTTTTTTAATATGTAATGAGCCCTCTGGGAAATTTTACTGTCTATTCATGAAAGGAGGGAGAGCAAAAGGGCAACTACTGTGTTAGACTTATTATAAAAATGAGCCCCATGAAAGGATCTTACAGATCACTGGCAGCCTATGCCATAAGAACCATTATTTTGAAATATATGTAAAATGAAAGAAATATATTTAAAATGAAAGACAGTGATTTTTGGTATTAACTTCACTGTAACTTAGGTTTAGAGACAAGGGATTGAGTGTGTTTTCTACACAATATTTTCCTTAATCTGATTATGGTTCAAACTGGATGAGACATTCAAAGCGTTCATTATAAACTAATCTCTGATGTTTGAATTTTCCATAACAACAAAAAGAAAGAAAGTTGGGCTGAGGATTTAGCTTAGCGGTTCTGTGACCTGCCTCACAAGCGTAAGGTCCCAAGTTTCATCCCTAGTACAAAAAAAAAAAAAAAAAAAAAAAAAAAAAAAAAAAGAAAAGAAAGAAAGAAAGGAAGTTAACTTTAAAAATATGGTAAATATCAAATGTTTTGTGAATTGGAGAAATATTTGACTGTAACACAATGATTATTACAGTATTGAAAACATTGGGCAGAAAAGTAGCAATTTTTATCTGCTAGCATTGTCTTCAGGGAAACATGAATAAAAACATTATGGGTAAAATTATGTTACTGTAGTATTTGTACTTGTGAAAAGATATATGTTTTAATCCTTTAATTGAAATTGATTAATTTTTCCATGTTAGCATTAATAATTATGAAGTAAATATAAGTTTTAAAAGTTTAATGAAATAGATTTAAGAGATAGTTTGTAGATTTAAATTGTTTGGACTATGTGGTTCTTTTTTTTTTCAGCTTTAATTGAGTTTATTGGTACATTTTAGGGATACAGTACAGTTACATTCATTGTTGGGATCTTGTACCTCTACATGACAAGTCTTGGACTGTGTGGTTCTTAATAAACAGTTAACTTTTGGCAAGAAAAAATATTCACACAAAAAATACCATTTCTAAATGTTTTTTGCAGGTGAGTTCTGATAAGTTTTCAATGAACAGATCATATGATCTTGTGAAAAACCTTTTGAAGTGTGAAGGAATACTATAAGGAGTCTTCAATTATTTTACTAGGAAAAAGGATATTACAGTATAAACTTGGAACCTACACCAGATGAGGGCAGAAGAAGCAAAAGAAAAGTATTTATCCATTACCCTTCTGAATACAGATACAAAAAATACTGAACTAAAAATTAGCAAACTAAATCTAGGAGTGCACAAAAGGTTTATCCCTGGAACTCAAATAGATTTAAAATTACAAAAATATTAGAAAATCATTCTACATTTAAATAATATTGTATTTGAAAATATACAGCAGAAGAACATATCTACATGATATTTCAATAGGTGTGGGAGAAAATACTACGATAAATTTCTTAGATTAAAGGGCAATTTCTGAAATTAACATAATTCAAAATTTTAAAATGTGAGATTGAATACAACTAGCCACCATATAAAGTATTTGATATATTATTTCTCTGTGAAAAATCATATTTGAGGTCTTCAGTAGTACAATAAATAAGTAAAGCAAGCATAAATATTGAGAAAGAAGAAATAAAACCTTTATTATATTCAAATTGACTTGTCTATACAAAGACATAATATCTATATATGAGAGTTATTTAGGTAACTAGATTTATATTTAATATCCCCAAATAATTAAAAGGATCATACCACAGTGATATATGCTCACTCATGTTTATAGTGGCACAATTTGTAATAGCCAAAACTTGGAAACAACCCAATTACCCATCAACTGGAGAATGGATAAAGATGTTTTGTTTTGTTTTTAATGGAGTACTACTAGCTATAAAGAATGAGAAACTAGAGACATTTATAGCTAAGTGGATGCATGAGGACATACTCTTAAGTGGAATTAATAGGACACACATGTAAATACCAAATAGTTTCTCTAGTGTGAGAAACTAAAAGTGTAAATGAGGATAAAAATGTATAATTGATATTGTATAATAGGAAAAAAGGTCTAAAGGTGTAAGAAGACATGGGAGGGGTAGGGGAAAGGTTAGAGGGGAAAAATATGTGTAAAATTAAAAAATGGAAACAAAGTCTTTGTAAATAGGGAAGGGTGGAGGGGGTGAAGGGAGGCTGAGGGAATGGGGAAAAACATAAGAACCTAAGATACATCTTATAAAGGTACAAGATCCCAATGATGAATGTAATTGTACTGTATTCCTAAAATGTACCAATAAAAAAATTTAAAAACCTGTTGCATTTCTATACACTAGGTATGAATATTTACAATAGCGACAACTTAAAAGCTTAGAGATGAACACAATAAAATTTATAAGATTCATATAGAGACACTATAGAAAGACTTTATATATACTGTTTCTATATAAAGAAACACCTTACCCGACACCAGTGATGAAGACATAAGTAAAATGAACCATATATCAATTAGATAAATAGATTGATACCTATTTAATATTGTCAGAATGTTGCTCTCTAATTATCTAGTCCTTTAATATAACTCCAATTAAATTACAAGATTTTACTATGTAACATGACAAGGCTATTATAAAAATGATATGGAATAATAAATGGCCAATACATCTTTCACCAAAAAAGTAGGAAGCGAAGAATAGCCAGATACCAATATTTATTGTAGAGCTGTAGCAATTAAGGCAGTGGAATACTCTTGCAGAAATAGACAAATTAACTAGTGGAACAGTACACAGGGCTCATAAGCATACAAATATGAACTTTCGTGAATGACACAATTGAGAAATGGACCATACAATAAAAAGTGGACATTGAAAAACCAGTTATACAGATTGGAAGAAAAAAACAATCTTAGATCCTTATGTCACACACACACACACACACACACACACACACACACTCCAAATCCAAGTAAATTAATGAATTAAATATAAAGGGAACAACCTGAATCTCTTGGGTGGAAGTATAGGTGAAGGATTTTCTAAAGAATGCAAGCATATCTTAGCCATAAAAGACTGATAAATTGATTGTATTAAAATTAAAATATTTATTAAAAGACTCCAAAGAAAAACCGAAAAGCTAAAAGTATTTTGGCCAATGAGCAAGAAAGAATGATGATGATTCAGGAAGAGGAGTGGAATTTTGAAGAGACAATTGAGTCTGAATGTAGGATAAGGTTCAGCTGTTGAGAGAAGAGAATGAGATGCACTTTCTGAGACTCCTAGGATGTAAATTTGACAACTTGAGAGAAGCTAATCAGAATCCACTGATGAGACTTATTACAGAGCTAGAGGAGAAATTCTACAGAGACTTGAGTTTTGGGAGAGAGAGAACATTAATAAATTGAAGGAGAGTGAAGCCAAGGTTTCTGAACACCTTTGCAGTCTCCAAGAGCTCACAACAGAGCTGGAGAAGAAGTGTGAGCATCTGGCTGTAGCCTTGCTCCAGAATGCAAGACACTGGTAGAAATTGGTCACTATTTTGGTCACTAGTGCCTTCTCATATCACAGACCTGAATTTATATCAAGTAAAATAATGACCAAAATGCTAAGATTGCACAAAAAAATATATAACTTTGGATCTTAAAACAGCTCATCCCTGCCCAGCCTTATCTGAAGACCTGAGAACTGTGACGTATGCAAACATCCAGCAGGATATGCCTGGAAACCCATGGAGGTTTGACTTCAGTGCTTCAGTGTTGGGCGCAGAAAGCTTCAGCTCAGGAAAGCATTACTGAGAAGTAGTTGTGGACAAGGCAACACAGGGGCAGCTGGGTGTGTATAGAGGACTATTCTGCAGACCAGGACAATGTGCCTGAAGCATCTCCAGAAAAATTCTTACCCATAGGATCCATGATGGGTCCTGATTATAACTTTTGGGTCTTTCTCCCTTTAAAAAAAGGTCTACTTACAAAAGGAAATGCACATCCATACTATTAAGTGAAATAAATAGGATGCATATGTTTAATTACTGAAGCGTTTCTTTAGTGTGAGAAACTGAAAGTGTAAATAAGGACTAAAAGTTGTAATAGGTAATGCGAAATAGGAAAAGACGTGCAAAGGGGAAAGGGAATTGGCAGAGGTAGGTAGGAGAAAAGAAAGATGGGAATGCAACTAACATGAGAAAAAGAAAAATGGAAATAAAATGGAGATAGGGAGGGATGGAGTTGTTGAAGGGAGGACCAGAGAATGAGGGAAAAATAAGAAGCACGATGGTTTATGTAAAGGTGTAAATTCCAATGATGAATGTCACTACATTGTATACCTTAAATGTACCAATAAAATTAATTAATTACACTTATCATTGGGATTTGTACCTTTACATGATATGTCTTTGTTCCTATTTTTCCCTATACCCCTGCCCTTCCTTCACTCCTGTCTTTTTGCTATAAATGTGCCAGTAAATTTAATGGGGGAAAACCAAACCAAAAGGAAATGCAAAAAGTTGGAGTTTTCTTGAACTACGAATATGGGCACATATCCTTCTACAATGTGTTGGAGAGATACCTGTTTGTAATTTTTCTCTTCCAAGGAGCTCTTAGGCCTCTATTTTCTCATTGCATTCCAAATGGAGACACGGATTCAGACTCTCTTCCCATCTGTCCCCTCATATTCCTTCCTGAAATGTCAGTGTTAGCTCTAAGATCACAAGAGACCAGAAAGTAAGAACAAGACATTATAAAAGAGTTTGTATAAAAGGAATCCAATGTAAGAATTCTATGAGTTGAAATTCCAAGAATAACAATAAGAAAATATCATAAAGAAGAAAATACTGTACAAAGCTGGGAAAATATAACCATTAAAACTGCTCTTGGCATTAGAAATGCAGTTTTCAGATAAAAATACTTAAAATTATTAGTGTTAGTATTTTTAAACATCAAAATTATTGTAAATAGTTTAAGAGCAAATATTTGCTAAAGAAGAATATTTGCAAGTGAGTAGGCATATGGATAAAACTTTTGATATATTAAGAGAACTATGAGTCAGTAAGAAATAAATGAGCACCACAGTGGAAAGATGAACAATAATCATCTATGAGATTCAGTGAAAAATTGCAAAGGACCAACATGAATTTGAGAAGTATTTTCTTTAAATTAATATAAATAAGATACCAAGTTTATAATGTTTCATGTCTATCAGTTAAAATTTTCTTACAAAAGGTTATATTTAATTTCATAAAGATCACAGTGATATAGATGCTTCACTATACTATTGATCAAGAAGAATTTTGATAAAGTTATGGTAACACTTTGCCAACATGGTGTGATCATGCTTGAAAATTTAATATTTGTAATTCTCCTAGAAATGTTTGTTTATTATATAAATGCTTGTGTATGACTTTTATGTACCATCCATCTACCACAGGCACTAGCAATGGAAAATTGGCTAAGTTGATGACTTAATGGAGCTTATTGTATAAGGGAAAAGATAAGCACTAAGCAAATTCATAAAACAGCTACAAAATGAAGTTATTCTATTAATATAGTGTTCACAATGCCATAAAGGTCTAAAAATAAGAATTGGAGTTCTAGACTTCAGAAAAGTTTTCCTTTCAAAAATGATAATTGACTTGAGGAAGGATTAAGGATTAGTTAGGCAAAAAAGATGAATTCTGAGAAGAGAAAACAGACAGCAAAGATCATGTGAGATCTCATAGAATAAAATGTAGCTATGAGATTAGAGATTTGGGCAGCAGAAAGATCATCCAGGGACTGTAAATAATAACAAAATCCATAGTCCCTATTCCAAGGGCAGCCATATAATTTTGTAAAGTGTGTTGTCTGCAGTATGGAGTGCAGATTGGAGGAGATTAAGTGAGATTATAGGATCTACTTGAAGAGATTGATGCAAGTATGTTAGAAATTGCTGATAGTAATCTGATTAGGGAAACAGAAAGTCTGTTTTAGTTTTAGTTTTTAAATAAAAATGTCCAGAAGTCCTTTAAACTGTGTCTATATCATATGTCATTATTTAATTATCCATTGAAATTTGCTTCTGCAAAATACTAAATGATCTGGACAAATATGTAATGATACAAAGCAGAATGGAACACCAAATTTATAGGTTGCACCTTAATTGTATGGTGACAGAAAAGCTAAGGAGAGTTGCAGAAAGAGGATGAGGAAAAGGAGAGAGCAAAAAAGAAAGAAAACGGGGGGGGGAATCTGTGAACCTGTTCCTAGTAACTTTGTTAAGTAGAAGTATAATAAGTGTTATCTCTGGTTAAAGCTATTTATTAATTGTATACATTAGCTGCTTATTGCTTTCAAAGTCAGAAAAAGAAAGAGATATAATTTAGTTCTATTAAAAAATCAAAACCAATAAAATGAACTAAAGATGCTTAATAATCACATGTGATAGATAGTCATGTGTAATTAATTTAGATATTAGTTGGCTGACAAAACAAATGTGCCACTGGGATAATTCAGAGCACTGACAGGAGTGGTTGGGGTAAGAATATTTTTAACACCACCATGATGGCTAATTTTATACATCAAGTTGACTTGGCTAAGAGATGGCTGAATTCTAGCAAAACATTATTTCTTGGTGTGTCTCAGAATATTTCTGGAAGAGATTTTCATATGAATTAGTTGACTAAATAAAGCAGGAGGCTCTCACCAACATGGGTTGGTGTCACTGTTGAGGGCCCCAGTAAAAGCAAAACATGCAGGGAGTGGGAACTTGAAGTAGGACATCCATCATTTCCTGCCCAAAGCCATCTTCATTCCTGGTTTTTAGGTCATTGAACCTGGATATACCACCAACTTTCCTGGTTTTCTAGATTCTGGACAACTGATCATGGAAATGCTCAGGCACTATAATCACATGAGCCAATTCCTGTAATAAACCTCTTCTTATATATCTGTCATTCTCTGGACAGTTATGACTAATGTAATCACCAAAAGCAAAATTTTCCATTAATTTCTTGAAACATTTGTTGATCCATTGAGAGTCATGATTCTTGTGAAGGTGGGCAAATCAAATACAAATGCCTAACTGGGCAGCAGATCAGGATCAAATGGGGCAATCAGATTAACTTGTATGATTTATATATTTTTCATTTCTTTTTTTCTTCATTTCTTTCTCTTGGTTTTATGACTATTGTTAATAAATAATATGATAATATGTCAATATTGCCAAGTAACTAAAGCCACAAATTCTCCAAGCAAACTGCCTAGGTTTGAATTATGTCTCTATTCTTATTAGCTATGTGGCTTAGAGCAAGACATTTAATATCTCTGTGTCTCAGAATCTTCCTCCATGGAGTTGGGATAATAACTTGACCTTCATAATATTTTAACAAGTGTGATATGTTTTGTAATGATGAGGGACATATTCCTAGAGTTTGGGAAATTCTCAGTGTCTCTTCTGTATAGATATAAGCCTGGAAGTTCCATCCTCAGTTTGCTCTGGATCCAGAAAAAGTTGAGGTTTCTGTATAGTCTCAAATGTTTCCTAGGAATGCAGGATCAAGAAGAAAAGTCTGGAGCATTGGAACAAATTGGATCACTGACTTTCCAGTTGTAATACATTTTCATCTTCCAAAACACACTCTGGGAAAGGATGCAGTGTATATAAAACCATTCTTCCTAAGCTGATCATTATTTATAAACAACATGGTCTTACTTATTTCATGATGTATGTTTTATATTAATTGTTCTACTTAAACGGCATTTAAGACAAAACTTCCAATTTAGCATTCTGAAGAGGATTTAAACAAGCTGAAAGCAAAATGTATAGTTCTGTATTCAATTTTGTGACCCTCTTTCATTATATAATGATTGACAATAGTGGATGATCATTTTATCTTCCTTCTAAGGTAAAGTTATCCTACAAGTACCATCAGAAATAAAAAAGAGTAAACATGGTTTCCAGGTATCAGGGCTCATTTGTTCTTCTGAAAACTCCAGGGATTTAGGTCTAAATTGAACTGTATTCAAATATTCAAATTGAACTAAGAATTTGCTTCTGGACCTTGCTAATTCTTTACTTCTTCCTTCTAAGAAGTTAATGCATCTATAATTACCAATTTTTAGAATTCTTACGAATTTCAAAATATGCAGAGTAAAAAAATTATAAACATTCCTTTCAACACATTGTGATGATGAAAGAAATTGTATTCATTACTTCTTGGAGCTCCTGATATTACAACAGCCCAAAATCTCTCAAAGACACACAGCTGTTGAACAAATCTTTAAATGACTGGATGATTCCTTGATAAAAATGGTTAACAGAATTTTCCATCTTGAACATTTTTATATGTGCATGCTCAAAGTCAAAGTGGAAAAGGTATGAGTGGGCTTTGATACTGCTGCCTATTTATCCACAGGAAGACCAACTTAGTAAGAAGTTCAATCGTAGGAGTGCCCTTACTGGAAGCATATCAACTCATTCTACTCTAAATATTATGACATTCCTTTCTCACTTATAAAATTGAAAGAAATTTTCTTGGGAGAAATAAGTGAGTAATTGTCTTGGATCTTTGGAAACAATCATGAATTACACTGAAAGCAGCTGCAGTAATGTAAAACTCTTGGACACTTGAGCAGACATTATTTACTCTGTGTTTCTGTCTGCTTGATGACACATTCAAGATTCAAGTACTTTTTCCACCACAGTGATACCAAAAGATTTCTAAAGCTTTAGAGTCACCAAAAAGTAGATTGAATGATTATATAGTAAGCATTATGGTATGCAATCCACATTCTTCCTGTCAGACCCATGATATTGTCTAGGACACTTTCTGCATCATTGAGACGCAATATCCAACACCTGAAATGTAAGGAAGAGAGTTTTCTTGGCTCAGAGTTTGTAGAAGTTTTAGCAGTCTGTGGTGTCAAAGCATGACAGCATGGTGCAGGGTCATAGCAGAGGAAAATGTGCTCCAGTCATGGAGGATAGGAAGAAAAGAGAGTCCAGGTAGGATCCAGGAAGGGAAATGTAAACTTCTGAGCTATACCCGCAGTGACCCATCTCTTCCAACTAGGCCCCACCTGTAACAGCAAGTCAATTATAATGCTTTCATAATAAAATCATCTTACAAAGGTCCTGCCTCGTGTTCACAGGGGGACAACTAGATATAAGCCACAACATTCTTTCCTTGGCTCCCAGAAGACTTATGCAAATACTTTAATGCAAACTATATTTAGTGCATCTTCATAACAATCCTAATTCCAAATTGTAGAAGTGATGGTTGAATATAGCTGTTGACCTTGGTTAAAGAAAATGACTTCTTCCAAGGTTTAATTTCTTTCTTTGGGGTAATTTGTATCTAATGATTGATTGTTGATGAAGGACCTCATTGCCCTTATTGGGCATTACTTGGAAAGATCTTTCCCAGTTACAAAGCTTCCTGGACTGTGAGATGGACTGCACTGCCATTAAACTTATCCCTATGTCAAATATTGATGCTTTGCTTTCCCCTATAGGAGTTGTTCCCAGGAGCATTCTCTTCTAAAATTTGTCACTGAATCCGTCTCACAGAGAGTCTATTCTCTGATAGATGACATTAATAGAGGTTTTATAGACTATACAGTGAGAGTCTGGAGTTGGTTCTCCCCTAGGCCAACTGATGAGGAGGATTATTGTTTGTGGATAGAGTACTCACAGGCCCCAGCATGTTGTAGTGGTGTATTGTTAAAACTTTTACTAATACCAAACCATGATGGAGTTCTGCTGAAAGAAAGTGCACAAGTATAAGAGTACCTTCAGTGATTAAAGGATTCTGGAGAAACAGTAATTTAGACTGTTGAATCAGGCCCCCATAGGTTGGTACTACTGGGCCATTTAAAATAAGGCATCATACTTTATTTCCATTTTTTCATTTTCTCATATTTTTTCTTTTCCTTTATTTCCTTCCCCCTACCCTTCCAACTTCCCCTACACGTTTAGCCCTTTTATTCCTATTTCACATTATCAATTATACCATCAGAATCTTATGTACAATTATAGTTTTTCACACCAGAGAAACTATTCAGTATTTACACATGTGATATTTATTTCACTTGAGTATATCCTCAATAAACATCCATTTTCCTATGAATGACTCTAATTTTTCATTCTTTATGGCTGAGTAATACTACATTTTATAGAAAAACCAGGGAGGAGGGGGTGATAGGAGGGCAGGGGTAAGGGGAAAAAATGAGAACCAAGATCTGTCATGTAAAGGTACAGGAGCCCACTGATGAATATAACTGTAATGTATACCTAAAATGTACCAATAAACTCAATAAGAATAAAATAAAATAAGGCATCATAATACTGAGACTAATTCATAATTAATTAAATCTGAGTTCTGAAAGCCAGAAAGCCTGGGAATCTAAAAACAGTCTCAATTCTTGCAGCTGGAAAAATAAAGAACTTAGTAGGAGTAGAGGGCTTCCAGAAAAAGCTGACTTCTCATCTGTAGGAAATTGAACATGTCAAGATCATAAACCTCTTAGGAACACATGGAATATTGATTCTTGAGATGGCCATCTTGGTCAATTTATCAAAAGTCCCAAATCCCTAAATTTTGCAATCCTTTTGAGCCTATGTAAGTGGCCCACACATCTATATTAAAGGCTAGTTATTCCCTCTGCTTTGCAAGAAAATATCTAAGGTAAATTTATAATATAACTTTACCAGGGAAATGCTAGAGCTGCTAAAGAAGGAAAAGGACCACAGACTAACGCATCAGTAAGATCTAGTCATATTAGTAGAAGGCAGAAAAGTTTTTATGAGATTTGTTCCTGAGGTGCTTAATCAATGAAGCAGATCATGAAATTGGATAAGTGAGAGTTTATTTGCTGCTCTCCTGAGACAAAGGGTTTAACTTCATGGCAAGGCCCTAGGAGAAAATGTTAACATACTACTAAAGTGCTCTTTGGAAGCTTGAAAAAACCCCAAAGTTTTGCTCTCAATGAAAGAAAACAATTAAAACCACAGTGACAGACAGCTGAAAGAGGGGTCAATACACAGAGAGAAACATGGTAGAGGAGTTACATTACATATGACTAAAAACTTTACCTGGGAGTGTAGATACTGTTTACTCAATGCAACTTTTGTTGCACTGGTGAAAGGAATAGCAATATCACTGAGAAGCTTAATGTCTTTCCCTTGTGGGCCAGGAAAAACAGGAGATGCTGCCATAGAACTGAAAATGGAGCTGAAAGGATTTAGATTCTTCACCATCATAGATGACCTGTGCACATTTACTATAATAAGAGGTGAGACTGGAGTGACAGCTCAGTCTCTTCAGAATCTGAAACCCCATATGACATGATTAATAGAACACAATATTCCTAGGAAGAAGGAGAAATAGGTGGTTAACCAGCTATTGATTCATTTATATATAGAAAATAAGTGGAAGATTGAGGTTGATAAGACTTAACCATATAAATTGCACGTGTGACTTATTTATTTCACTTAAGTATATGCCCACTGTCAAAATCTCATATTCAGGAGCTATTGACTATAGGAAAAGCTAGATTCACAGCAAAAAGTGTTCTTCAAATCCATGGTAAATGTATTTGTAATAATTGTCCAAGTTTTTCTCCCAAAGAATCCTAAATACACTTATTCATGAACATGTACATTGGAGAAAGGCAACTATACAGATGTTTCAAGGACTCTTGGATGTAGGGCCTGAGGTGGTACTGATACCCAGGAAAGTGAAAATTTTGTTATGAACTCCTCTTAGAATGGAGATTATGAGGACTAGGTAATAAACAGTGCTCTGGGTAAGGGATGGCTCTTTGAAAATCACTACGTCAACCTCTAAGTGTGTAATTTGTAACTTATACAACTTCCATACCAGTTTCTTATTCTGTGGAGTAAATACATCACAGCCAGGAAGGTTGTTTAGGAGCCATCAAAACTGACCAAACCATTTCTAGTCAAGATGACAAGTGAAGAGCAATGCTGCATTACAGAAGGGAAAGCAGAGTTTAAAACTGAAAGGAGACAAAGATTTTTTAAAATCTTATTTAGTTGACCCATCTCTTCATCTGAAATCTTTTGAGTTCTGTTGGAGGACACTCTATTGCTGAAAACTCAATAAAATAGAAGTCTCAACTGTAGCTGCTGTGTCAAATGTACTATCCTTGCTGGAGCAGACTAACATAGTCTCAGAAATAGCAGCCAGTGATCTGGCAAATGTGTTATTTTCCATCTCTGTCAAAGCAGAGAATTAAAACCAGTTAACATTCACATGAAATAGAATATATATGATCATTACTCAGCTGCATTACATCTTCAGCCATCTCTCAATATAGTTCCAAGGGATCTTTACCATCTTCATATTCTTCAGTAAATTGAATCATCCCACTATACTGATGTCTCTGTTAATTTCAACAAATGAGCAAGAAATGGTAAGTAGGATCGTAAAGGCTTTGACAAAACATAGGTGCTCCTTGATGAATATAAAAGATTTAGATTTAGATGTGGGAGATACACCTGGCACAGTGCAGTGGGGCCTGCTAAATTAGTGAATTTCATAGTGGTCAGGCATATATATATAT
>NW_022900936.1:43883634-43887693 GCF_012274545.1 Fukomys damarensis | reverse complement strand
ATTACTATCTACTATACTTCCCATCTTTAGGACGGTAGCACAATGAGTTAAAGTCTTCTTCAGGTTCTGGGGATCAAAATATTATATGTACATTTGAGAAAATGTCTTGGACTTGAGAATATATAAAAACTACCTGCTGGAGGGGTAGGGGAAAGGTAAAATAGGAAGAGAAAAAGTAAGAAAAAAAGAAAAAAATGGAAACAAAGTCTTTGTAAATAGGGAAGGGAAGAGGGGGGAAGGGAGACTAGGGGAATGGGGAAGATATAAGAACCAAGATATGTCATGTAAAGGTATAAGACCCCAATGATGAATGTAATTATATTGTATATCTAAAATGTACCAATAAAAATATTTTTAAAAATAAAATAAAACACTACCTGCTTTTGGTGGGACTCTAAGAAGAGGAAAAGCTCTGCAGTGAGTCTAGGCTACAATCCAAGTAGCTCTAATACTACTGTCATTCGTTCCAGAAGAGATTATATTCCTACAGGCTCTGTGATGAGGAAAAACACCAGGTTGAGCTATAGGTCATCTAATGTCAGTTGGTATCCTCATACACTACCTCAGTGATGGGACAATATCTAGTGAAGGTAGTATCTGAGATAGCAAGGATAGAGGCTATACCACATCCAAATGTTTCAGTCTCCAATTATCAAAACTTGTCTCACTATTGCCACATTTAAAATCCAACATCCAGCAAGGAAAACTTGAGCCCCCAATAGAGTGGAAGGATCAGTAAGCAACTGAGAGTACATTGATTCCATTGCATCAGATTTACTCTAGAGAAGGCACATTTCATTTTCTTTCCTAACACCTGACACTGTCTTGGTTGACATAAATATCTGAGGGCTATAAGATATTAAAGTCATTGAGCAGATAACCAAACATCCCTCATAATACTGAACTTGAACAAAAGTCCCACTTAGAACAGAAGGGGCATGGTAGTGGGTCCTATCAGATGAGAGCCCACACCAAGAAACTGCCACTCTCTAATAGAGTGATAGAATGGCTTTTTAATATTTAATACTGACAGCAACTAAGATATGTTATCCTGCAAGAGTAGAAGGCTGTCTCCAAGTGTTTGCTATACATTCTAAATCAGGGACCAAAAACTATAGTCCAAGGACTATATCCAGCCTGGCACCTTTGTAGTAAATAATGATTTTGTTAGACCACAGTGTTAGACCACTTTTCATTTACGTATTGTCTATAACTATTTTCACCCTAAAATACCAGAGTTCAGTGGTTGTATAAAAGGTTGTATGACATGTAAAGCCTAAAATACTCCCTGGCCTTTTAACAGAGAGAAGTGTGGTGACATTTGTACTGAAATCAATGACCATTGCATAGTGTTATGTCCCCAGTATGCACGATGCTGATTTGGTTATTGTACCAAAGTGTGAAATCAGCAAGAAAAACCCAAAGCTCAAACAAGCGAGGAAATTATAAAGATTAGAGCAGAAATCAATGCAATGGAAACTAAGAAAATGATACAAAAATAAATGAATTGAAGAGTTGGTTTTTTTAAAAGAATAAATAAAATTGATAAACCCTTAGCCCACCTTGTCAAAACAAAAAAGAAAAAAAGAAAGAAAGAAAGAAAGAAAAGGCTCAGATCCTTGTGATTAGGAATGAAAAAGGGGAAGTCACAACAGATCCAACAGAGATCCAGAGGATTGTCAATACCTACTTTGAGAACCTGTACTCTAACAAAATGGAAAACAGAAGAAATGGACAGATTTCTAGATATACTTTTGAATTACCAAAGTTGAATGAAGATAAAAAAATTCTAAACACCCTGATTACAAACAGTGAAATTGAAAATGTAATTAAAAATTTACAAAAAAGAAACACCCAGGTCCTGATGGATGCACCGCTGAATTTTACAAAACATTTAGAAAAGAAATCCTGCCACTACTCTTTAAACTTTTCAATGAAATTGAAAGGGAAGAAATACTTCCAAATTCATTCCTGGAAGCAAGTATTACTTTGATTCCCAAACCACAGAAAGACCTAACTAAAAAAGAGAACTATAGGCCAATCTCCTTAATGAATATAAATGCAAAAATCCTTAATAAGATACTAGCAAACAGAATACAGAAAATCATCAAGAAGATCCTACATCCTGACCAGGACAGATTTATTCCAGGGATGCAAGGATGGTTCAACATACGTAAGTCAATAAATGTAATAAACTATATTAACAGAGTCAAGGACAAAAACCATATGATTCTCGTGATAGATGCAGAAAAAGCATTTGACAAAATTCAACACCCATTCATGATAAAAACCCTTCAAAAATTGGAATAGATTGTCTATCTCTCAACTTAGTAAAGGCTATCTATAAAAACCAACAGCCAACATCATATTATATGGCCAAAAACTGAAAACTTTCACATAAAAATCAGGAACAAGACAAGGATGCCCACTATCACCACTCCTCTTCGATATAGTTCTGGAAACATTAGCCATAGCAATTAGACAAGAGAAAGAAATTAAAGCAATAAAGATAGGAAAGGAAGAAGTTAAACTGTCATTATTTTTGATGATAGGACACTCTAACTTGAAGACCCAAAAATTACACCAAAAGACTTCTAGACTTAATTGACACTTTCAGCAGAGTAGCTGGATATAAGGTCAACACAAAAAACAATAGTCTTCTTGTACACAAATAACAGACTCACTGAAAGAGAAATCAGGGAAACAATTCCTTTCACAATAGCATCCTAAGAAAATGAAGTATCTAGGAAGCAATCTAACAAAAGGAGCAAAAGGCCTCTACACGGAAAAATACAGCACTCTGAAAAAAGAGATTGAAGAGGATAGAAGAAAATGGAAAGATATCCCCTGCTCCTGGGTAGGAAGAATCAACATAGTGAAAATGGCCATACTACCAAAACTGCTATACAGATTCAATGCAATGCCAATTGAAATTCCAACACAATATTTCACAGAACTAGAAAAAAGAATCCAAAAATACATTTGGAACCATAAGAGATCTAGAATAGCAAAAGCCATCCTAGGCAACAGACACATGGCAGCGGGTATAACAAATCCCAATATGAAACTATACTACCAAGCCACTGTGATAAAAGCAGTATGTTACTGGCAAAAAAACAGACCTGATAATCAGGGGAACAGATTGGAAGATGTAGAAGCAATTCAAGAAATACTCAGCTACCTCATCTTTGACAAAGGAGCCTACAATCCTCACTGGAGGAAACATAGCCTCTTTAATAAATGGTGTTGGAAAAACTGGATATCAACCTCCCAAAGATTAAAACTAGACCCTTATCTTTCACCCCAACTAGCCACAATTAAAAAAAAAATCTACACCTAGACATATAATAATCAAGATCCCAGAAACCCAACAGAAGAACAAAATACTACAAGCAGTAAGAGAAAAGAAACAAATCACATATAAAGGAAAGCCCATCAGAATCAAAGCAGACTTTTCAACACAAACCCTTGGGGCAAGAAGAGCCTGGAATGAGATATTTCAAGTACTAAAAGAGAACAAC
Source organism: Fukomys damarensis (assembly GCF_012274545.1). Taxonomy (NCBI): domain Eukaryota; kingdom Metazoa; phylum Chordata; class Mammalia; order Rodentia; family Bathyergidae; genus Fukomys; species Fukomys damarensis. Next base: position 43,884,172 of record NW_022900936.1, on the reverse strand, counting down.
CTCCAACCTAGACTGATGTATCCTGCAAAATTCTCTTTCAAACTGGATGGGGAAATAAGACACTTCCATGACAAAGAACACCTGAGAAACTACATGAATACCAAACCAGCACTACAAGGAATTCTAAACAATATCCTAGAAAAAGACAATAAAGGTAACAACACCATGAGGCCCAACAGAGCAAATCAAATAGGCAAGGCAAGAAATTAAAAGGAGAAGGTGAAAAAGTAAAAAGAGTCAACAAAAGGCCAATAACATGTCAATAATAAGTCAGTACATATCAGTTATAACCAGCAACGTCAAGGGCCTCAACTCACCAATGGAATAAGAAGCAAAATCCAACAATATATTGTATACAAGAAACACACCTAGTGCAAAAAGAAGCCCAGAGACTGAAAGTGAAAAGATAGAAAACAATTCTTCATGTGACAGGAGCCCAGAAAAAAATGGGCAGCAATCTTATTGGCAGACAAAGTAAATTTCAAACCAAAACTGATTCTAGTATTATTGATGTAGGATGGTACTGTATCATACCTCT
>NW_022900936.1:43877845-43883085 GCF_012274545.1 Fukomys damarensis | reverse complement strand
AGGGACCATTTTCATCTCCAGAATTAAGGATTATTTTAATGTTTCATCATTGCCTTTTCTCTTTTACTTTCCTTTTTAGTTTTATTTTAGGATTCCCTATTTTTAATGTTCATACAGAGATTTCTTTTACTGAAATACCGAATAATTTCTTTGGTGTGAGAAATTATAATAGTACACAGGATCCTAATGAGATAATTAATAATGTGAAATAGGAAGTAAAGGGCTAAAGGTGTAGGGAAAGTGGGAAGGGTGGGGGAAAGGTAGTAAGGGAGAGGAAAAAAATATGAGAAACTGAAAAATGAAAATAAAGTGTTTGTAAATGGGGAGGGAAGGAGGGGGTGAAGGGAGGGCAGGGACAAGGGGAAAAAATGAGAATCAAGACCTATTATGTAAAGGTACAAGATTCCAATAATGAATGTAACTGTACTGTAAACCTAAAATGTACCAATAAACTCAATGAGGGAAAAAAGTATGAAATCAGAATAGTTCCATATATTGTCAGTCACAATGATCCACATCTGTACTTTTGAGTCCAGCAGCTTTATGCTCTCAGAGACTTGAGGTTCTCATTCCAAGAAAAATAATGCTTACATTAGGGAATATAGTCTAAATCTTGTAAAGCTGTAAGGATAGTTATCCAGTTATTTTGAGCTTCCTATTGGGCAAGTGTCATATACCTTGAACAACAGAAGGCGGTAGGGTAGCTATTGCACCATGGGAATAAGGAAGCATATGATTAGCAGCAACCTGACCCTACATAGGTTACCTGTTGATATGTTCCTGCAGCCTTGCTTAACATTGATAGCAATGATAAAGGCCAGTAGCCATGGATGACATGGTGACTGGAGATCTAATTCATCATCAGTGAGTGGGTTACCCCACCAAACAAGCCACTTGGGCCAGAAGAAGTGCTAACTAGAATCTAGAAGGGAATCTAGAAGAGGTAATAGAGAAAGACGATGGAATTAGTTGCAGTTAGAAGTAGCAATGCAATTGAGACTGTAGTTTATCTCATTAACTTTCCCTAGGATGGTTCCCCAGAAAAAGAAACTAAGCACAATCCTGGAAAAAATGTTTCTAGATAAGTTTATAAAAGGAAGCAAATAATTTGAGTGGTACATGGCTGGGGGAGGGGTGCTTCATTTGTTTCTTCTCCAACATTTCCAGTGTAACCTCATACCATTCTTCTTGTTTATACTACTCCAATTACATTCATCTCCTTTGTCAAGCTGACAAATCTTTCAGGATTCTAGGCTATTTGGGTTTTTGTTCTTTCTCCTTGAAGGATGAAATTGGCAGTTTTACTTTCCTCCTCTAAATTTGAGGTCAGTTTTCATCTTCCTTGAAAAACTTGACCAGATCACCCTTTTTAAGGGGGCTTTCTGAGGTTATGTTATATATATAATCAGTCTATTTATTTTGGCATGTGTCTAATAACCATATTGTTTATTTATTTGCCTTTATAAATAACATACTATGTGATGGTCATTATTGATTATGCCAACATGATTGTTTTGGGAAACACTCAGCAGATTTGTGGGAGACACTTCTGGGTGTGTCTGGTGAGTCATGGCAGCATGACCTTTAATACTATATTTGTTTTCTTGTCCCTATTTCTCGGACTTCTTTTATTCATTAAGTTTTATTTATTGTGGTCACTTTCATCTTTGGGAACTTGTACCTGTACATGACATATCTTGGTTCATGTTTCATCCCCATTCACCCCTCCACCCCTCCATACTGTTCCCCTTCCATACTTCCGGGCTGCCATAAACTAAGTAGCTCTGTTCCAGGATATGTCTTTCTTGCTCTAGTGATAACCAATCATGCATAGAATCCTCTAAAACTGTGAACTTAATCGAACCTCTCCTCCTTTAAGTTCTGGCTGTTGAGTATTATGTTCCATTAAGGGGAAAGTTGACTAACACACATTGGAATGTAAGTTTTATAAGGGCAAGGAACACATCTGTCTTATTCATTGTATTTTCAAAGACAAAGAGTAACTAGCATATATCAAGTGCTCAAAAATATTTGTTGATTCATTGAAGGATAAATGACTTCAGAAAATTGAATAGATGTGGATAGGAGTTAGAAATGAATATTTTTAATATTTAACCCACACTGAGCTCTTAAGGCAAAATTTTCTAATACCATATGTTGAACAAGAGTAATTTGGTGGTTAAGCAATTTAAAATATCAATTTTCACTTATTTCTTGTAAAATATTTTAATGATGACAATAAGAACCTATAATTTTATTGACTGTCCTGCTGTATTTTGCACTTACCACTATCTATGCATTACCTAATTTATTTTTTAACAACAACGCTATTGTTTCCATTTTACCAGGGAGGAAATTAGATCTCAGAATGGTCACATACTCCATCACTTTCATACATCTGGTAAGTAGATTCAGGACTTGAACTCAAATCTGTCTGACACCAAAACAATGCTTTCTAACATCTCTGCTATCACATCTGTTGCTTAGAATTTATTCAGGAATGAATATAGCTTTCTGGTCCTTTTTAGTTTTTCTTTTTCTTTCTGCCTTGTCACTAACAGGAAAGAATTCATTACTTTAGCCAGATGGCGGCCAGATCACACCTCCTGAGAATAAATTGACTGCCTTTACTATAAATGGTACATAAATCTTAAATGTTTAAATCGCCCTTTCAACATAGTGCCAGGAAAAAATACAGGGAAAATGATTGAATATATCACAAATAGTCATAAATCCCTTGGTGTGGAAAGGTTTGAAGCTTCCAAAACCAGAAAGGATATTTCAGTCTGTTACACATCTTGCTTGAGACTGCTGGTTTAAAGACAATGTCTTCTCTGAAAAAGTAGCTTTGTGGAATCTTAAATGATACTTTTGAGAGATCATGATACCTAATTGAATTGGGAACCCTGCCAGGGCAACTTCCCAGGACATTGACTTTTATTCTCCACTTTGTCATCATAGGTATACATTTGCTCCATAAACATACATGTGATGAATTGTTTCTTATAATGAATGAATATCTACTCTCTGAACTGTTTTGTTCATAGAGATGATTCTTCTTTATTTGATGAATTCATTTTATAACCCAATAATTGTTGCATTGAAAAACATAGAACATGCAGAATTTTCATTAAAGGAGTCAACCACAACAACAACAACAAAAAAAAGTTGTAGAGAACTGTCACTTGCATCCAGGACTTAAATAATAGAATATCACAGCTTTTCTGATAAAAACCATAAAAGGGGAGACGCCACAGTTACTTCATAAAACATTTATAAGGACTGCCATTTTTGGAAAGAATATTGAAACTTCTTAGTTTCCTTTTTCCCCCAAATTAAAAAATTTTATTCAAAACTGTTTTATTTTAGAGTACTTATTCTTCGTCATTTTAACCTTCAATTTTAAACAGGACTAACTCTTCTAGGTTGCTTTGCCCATGATTTTCCAATACCTTTAGTTTATACTTTACATTTTTCAGCACTGTTTGGAATTTCTTCTTGGAAAAAATTGCATTGTGTTTGTGTTTTGACATTATGTACTTGCAAGATTGGATAACATCCACCAACTGATGAAACAAGTATAGTTTCATAAATGGGTAAGGGATTCGTGCAAGTAATAAAAAGGTAAGTTATTTCAACAGGAATTTTAAAATTAATATATTTGTGCTGACCTTTCTTTTCTGAAGAACAACATATCTGCAGATGTTTGGTGAATAAGAATTTGCAAAATAGCATCACAGTTTAATGAAAAGGCTGAGAGATATCAACCGTATTAATCTCAAACTGCCATAGCCAGGTGCTGGTTATGGTTGGTGTCTGATGAGGCCTCTTCTCTTAACTTATAGACATAACCTATATCAATATGTCTTCAAATGACCTTCTTTAATGTGCATATAGCAAAGAAAGGATGTGTGTGTTCCAGGAAGCACACTCTGGTATCTCTTCTTCTGATAAGGATACCAGGCCTATAGGATAAAGGTTTAACTTTTATGACTTTATTTAACCTTAATTACCTAAAGATCTTATCTGCAAATAATTTTCACATTGTGGATTATGGTTTCAGTGTATAGTGGACCCTTGATTAATGAACTAAGGGCTAATTGTAATTGAAGTTGATCAGTTGCCTTCAAAGTCTCTCTCCTGTATAATTTTAGTCCACAGTTTCTTCCAGGCAGATCTGTGTCCTTGGAGAGACTTTGGCCCAGGATTTCTCAATGAACCCCACACAGGAAAGGATGCTGTAATGTTCCTTCCTGAACTTTTTAATAGTTAAATGTGTTTCTGAGACCATCTGAAAGCACAAGTGGCTGACATTCAGATTGTAATTCCAGACTTCAATTGTAAGTTAAAACTAAAATTCTGGTCATAATTCAAGTTGTTTGTATGTTAGGCTGATCATAACTTGAGGGTTCACTGTATGAATTTTGGAGAAACCAAGCTGTCACTCTCATTTCTAGAGCAGAATGTGCTCATAACAGCTGTGTCATTTCCTTCCTGTTTGAACTTGGATGTAATAAACTCGTGTCTATGTCTCAATTTGATAATCTATGGAATGTGGAGTTTTACTTCTTAACTCACAGGATTTTAACATGAATTAAAAGAAATACACCAGGGCCAGAGATTTAGCTCAGTTATTCCACCACCTGCCTTGTAAGCACAAGGACCTGAGTTCAATCCCCAGTACCAAAAAGAAAAGAAAAGAAAAGAAATACACCATTTTAAGAACCTATCATAAGCACAGGGCATGAAATAAGTGTACAATAAATATTTGTTAGGATTATGGTTTCTTATGAAATCTCAGCACTAATTAAATTTGTTAAGAGCCTGAGTCCTTTTCTTCATAGTAATAAGAAATAGGGAATCAAGGGCTTGCAGAATGGAATAGAGTTGGTAAAAACAGCTGCTCAGAGGACAAAAAAGCAGGGTCAGTCCATGAGACTTTGAGCAATAATAAGACATGCATTTTCATCTAGGAAGATTTGGTACTTAGCCACCTACAGAGATATGTCTCATCAGTCTAGCTTTCCCTAAAAACTCAAGGTTCAAGGACAAAACTTGCCAAGTTTTATGTATCTTTTAATTTATGTATATTTTAAATTTAAAATGTATCTTTTTAAATTTATCTATCTACTTTGCCTGTAGTCAATGTTCAACATTTTAATATAATTTATGTAATATTTAATTAAATATTATTAAAATGTGATCAGTCTAGCTCTTTTTTTTTTTTTTTTTTTTTTTTT
>NW_022900936.1:43866227-43877757 GCF_012274545.1 Fukomys damarensis | reverse complement strand
AGGGTCTCACTATGTAGTTGAGACTGACCTGGAACTCACTGGGTAGCCCAGGCTGGTCTAGAACTCACAGCAATCCTCCTGCCTCAGCCTCCCAAGTGCTGGGATTACAGGCATGCGCCACCACACCTGGCTTCTAGCTCTTTAATTAATCAGCATTTCTAGGGCTCATGTACTACAGATATCAGTGCATTCAAATTCTTTGGGACCATAAAGGCTTGCTTTGGTCTCAAAGGAATACTACTGTATTGGTGTAATTTGGATAAGCATAACACTCCTTCAGGCTCTTGATTGCAACTAGAAAAGCAACACTCCTTAAGGAAATATTCAACTCCTTTTGAAGTATTTCCCTCTTCAGCCTTTTACATATTTCTGGAAATGAGTATGCTTTGGTGGGTTTCAATTGTTCATTTTGTACATCATTGTTATCTATAGTTTCTAGATTTATTTTTCTCCAGCATATTCCACTAGGCTGCTCCCTTATTTAGTTTTTGTTTCTTTTTCATAACTAAATAATGGAAAAGGCACACATTCATCATCAAGTCTTCCTTCTCCATGGTTGGATAGTCCACTTTAATAAAACAGTTTTTCCAGCTTAGTTAAAAATGATCGAAGCTGTGGAGTTTCTACCACTTCCTTTGAATGACTATTCCACAGACTGACAGATCTCATTACGTGGTCATTTCCTTTCTTATACTCTGCCTACATTTTTCTTTGCTCAATTTAATCCTGTTTCTCTTAGTTATACCCCTTTGGACAACTCAGAGACTCCTCTCACGTCTTACTCCATATTTCCCTCAAATATTTGCAGATGGTTATTATTTCTCCTTAGTCATTATTTGGCTCAGTATCTGAATTAGCTTTTCATCTTTTCCTGTTATCCTGTGCCTCTAGTTTTTCTTTTTTCCTCTTAATCTTTTGTATTTGTGCTCAGAACTTTTCACTTTTGGAAATATTCTGGTTACTTTGAAATAAAAATTCCAAATCTCAGCATGAGACTTTTCTCACAGAAACTTCACGATGATATTCACATACATTGCACAAAAGAAACAATTTGGGGCCTTAGTTTCCTTAGCCTCGGTTGTCACATTAAGCAATGATGCTTTTTCCTGGTCAGCTCCTCCTGGTTCAAATTTCATCTTTTCCATGAAAACTCATTTAGACATTAGCACCATCAGGGAAAGGGCCAGCAGCACAGTATGCAGGAAAAGGACACTCCTATCATAGAACTTCTAGAAATACCCTGAAACAGGCACCATTCTTCTGAAAATGGACTCAATCTGTAAAATATAAAAATTTATTAAAAATATAATATTTTCTTAATTTTTCGTAAATCTAATTTATTCTCTTTGTGTGCCCTTAAATCCCCAGGTTCGTTTTTGTCAATATTTGTTATGTTATTAGCAACAAAATAACAAAAGGGTGAAAAATGTGGGAAATATAATACCTGGAGTTTCTGAACACCACAGATTCCGTCTTCTCCTTTTTTCTCCTGCATAGTCACTAAATGCATCAGTCATCCTTTCTCACATCTCACTAATTTTTCCTTTATGAATGATTACCATCACAAAATCTAATTTTATTTCTTTTTCTTTTGTTCCCTTTGCTACTTATTTCTGGTATTTTTAGTGCCAAATGAAGCTTTTAGAGTAACTTGTTAATGATACTTTTTTTGTTCTCTGATCTTGGAAATGTTGAAAACAAGATAAATGATTAATAACTGGAATGTCTTCATTCCAGTATAGACCTTTTGGGATCCTAGATATAGGCCAAATAGTATAGCAGAAATACATGAGCTTTTGAGACATATATTTCTGCTTCTGTACATTACCGAAATCAAGTACCTTAATCTCTATGAACCAGTTTGATCATATTCTTTCTCAAATGTTATTTTTCTCTCCTTTTTCATTTGAAATTCTGGTTAGGTATTAGGCTTTTCATATTTAGCAGTGTTTGCTTTCTTAACTTTAAAAAATATCTGGGTCGGCTATTATTTGTGAGGACCTGGGCTTATCCCTCGCACTGCAAGCAAAACAAAATCCCAAAACAACCAACCAACCAACCAAACAACAAAAACAAAAGGAAAATAAAATAAAAAAGTTGTCTGAAAACAGCTTCCCCCTACTCCATGTCTTTATCTTTTCTCTTCTTAGATAACTTCCTTTAGCCAATCTTTAAGGATTGATTTACTATTTAAAATTCTTTTAATTTTTCATTTGATAATGTCTTTATTTTTCTTTCAATCCTAAATAAGTTTTTTCCAAATATAAAACTTAAAGTTTACCTTTCAACACATAAAAAATATCAAGCCATATCCATATGGTCACCATGATTTCCAGTGAGAAAACCACTTTCTTTTGACTTGGGAATCTCTTACAGGCAATGTATTATTTCTATATGGTTATTTGCAGGATTTTCATTTCTTTGCCTTTAGTTTTCAAAAGGTTATGGTAGGCTTTGGTGTAGATTTGTTTAGTTTATGTTCTTGTGGGATGAGATTTCTCAGCTTCTTAGATCTATCAGTCCATGTATTTCACAAAATTTGGAAAATTTTCAGACATCTTAAATACTTTTTCCTCTCCTTCCTTATGCTAATTGTACAAACACTGATATTTTCTTGTTCTTCAGTTCCCAGAGATTCTGTTAATTTTTAAAGTCTACTTTTTCTGTTTTGCAAATGGGGTGAAAAAAACCAATGTATTTTTCTCTCCTCAAATCCAGATTTTATCTACTGTCATCATCACTGCTACTAAGTATATCCAGTGAACTTTAATTTCTTTTGCTGAACTTTTCATCTCTATAATTTCCATTTGGTTCTTTTAAAATAAATTTTTTTGTTTGCTGTTAATTTTCTTTTTTATTTGCTTCAAAAGAATTTGACATTGACTGTTAGAGCATTTTCCTGACAGTTGATTGTCAGATAATCTCAACATCTGATTCATCTATGTTTACTGTCAGTTGATTTTTTTTCCTCCTTTACATTGTGATTTTCTTGGCTTTGGTATGGTGGATGATTTTCTTCTATATTCTTGAAATTTTTGTCTATAATGTTAAGGGATGGGTGCTGGGTCTTATTTAAATTTCTATTTTTGCAGGCTACACTCTGTTTAGATTTATCACATAGGGCTTGGTCTATTTTGTGAACTGTTGTCCTTAGAGTAGTTTTACTACCTTTGTGGTGGTTTTTGTTTTTGTTTTGTCTACTTAGTTTCTTTGATGACTGTGAGGAAACAGTTACTCGCTGTTGGTGTTTGCCTGTGGGTAAAGAAGTTTGCAAGATTAGGCTGCTGGTTATCAGTGGAGGAAGCCAATACCTCCTGGTCTTCAGGATATCTCTGGGCATTGGAGATTCTTAACCCTCTACAACAAAAGTCTTCCTAGATAGGACTGGATCTCTTTTGCCAGTTCCACCAGCATGGTTTAGGATCTATTAGGGGAAAATAGGAGTCCCTACTCTGTAGGGAAGGAAATATTTCCTCATGTTGCTTATTTTTTGCAAGACTCTCAATTCATCCCCCCTTACATATGTTGTCTGGCTCTTTTGATGTTGTCTAAGGGACTTCCATTTAATCTTGAGAAGAAATTAACCTACCTGAGCTGCCTTCTGATGCCAAATTGAGGACTGAGAAGCATTAGACCAGGGTAAAGTTTCTCTTCTGGGTAGTGTATGCAAGACACCCTCCTCCCACATTATTGTTCTAGTACTGAGCTCCAGAGCCAGCTCAAATATTTCCATATTTCTCTTTTCTCCATGTCTTCCTCTATTTTAGGGTTTGTATTTGTACTTGTCAGAGGAGCAGGGAAGTATAAATCTATGCTCTCTAGTAGTGTATCTTAAATTTTCAGTTTAGGCAGATTCTCCTATTCACTTGATCATTCATTGATTCATTTACACAAACTGTGGCTTCAGCATATTATAGATATTGACAATAAAAAAGAAGTGAAATTCCTGTACTTGTAGAGTTACTGTTCTAATAATTTTCTAATTATCCCTTCTATCCCATCCATTTCCTGCTTTAGATTTCCTTACTTTATGATGTATGTTTTAAGTTTCACAACTTAATTGTTACTAATGTCAACTTGTTTTCAATCTCCCTAGTGTTTAAGTTTGGACTTTTCTGTCTTTGGTCCAAGAATGCCTCTGTGTGTGTGTGTGTGTGTGTGTGTGTGTGTGTGTGTGTGTGTGTGTTTATTCTTCATAAGAATGTCATTAGAGCTTCCTTCTGTTTCTGCCAATGGTTTTGCTTTCATTGCTCTGAATACTTGATGTGATCATTATAATATGGACAATAATGTTTCTTTTCCTTATCCTTAAGTGAGTAATGGCACAAAGTGTTTTTCCCCAGGTTATTGATGGTGATAAATTTGACAAGTTGAAATTCCTCCAGAAACATTTCAAAGGAAGCCTCTTTCTACTTATGTGCAATGGAAATGGCTGAATATTTCTATTGGGGGCTGTGGCATTAAGAAAATAGGGAAGGGAGGGGGTGAGAGAGGGAAGGGATATGGGGAAAAATGAGAACCAAGGTCTGACATGTAAAGGTACAAGATCCCAATGATGAATGTAACTGTACTGTACACCTGAAAAGTACCAGTAAACTCAATTTTAAAAAAGAAAATGGCCTACTTTTGGCAAAAGTGGACACAGCAAGTAGAATTTTTGACCATTCTCATACATTTACAAGAATGAATGGGCAGATACCCCACATGATTTTTATTCCAGAATATTTGTAATTGGTGTTATATTTTTCCCTTGTTCCACATCAATGGACTCTTGGTAATACTTCATACATACACTTCATTCACTCAGATAAAAGTTTTAAGATATATGAAATCATCTCAGTGATGATTATGTTGGTGGTTATATTCCACAACAGAGAATGATCAAGGACAGTCCCATGTAGCTTAATGTGCCTCTGCTGCTTGGAGGAAGGAGAGAGACAAGAACTGAAGAATCTGTAGAAGACAGCTGAGTTCACACTGAAATGTACAGAAACCTTCCAGCTGGGGTAAAATGAAGCTTACAAGAGTGTGAAAATGAAGGGATATGAGCAACCATGCAGATGAAGCTGAGAATTTGATGTTTAGAGAGTAAGAAAAGGAGAGAAAGGAAACAACTTACAAACATAGGGATTACTGAGACAAAAAGAGGTAGAAAGTGGGATATAAAACTATACTGAAAACATATATTGAAATCCCTTCCCTCCTGGAATTTTCTTGAGGCACAGTAGTGTATATTTAATCTTTAAAAAATTATGTTAAATGTTGGATCCATGTTTCTCTGTATATAACTCTTGGTCAAGATAAGGCCACCCAGTAGTGAAGTATTATGTGGGTTATAAGACAGACCATAAATTATAGGGTAAAAGTCACAGATTTTGGAGCCAGGAAGACCTTGTTTAAATATCTGGCTTTAGCATTACTTGATGGATAAATATGAACATATTTAACCCCGCTAAGCTAATTTTCTTATCTGATGAATATAATACTGCCTACCTTCTGTGGTTTTAGGATAAATTCTAAAGTCAAAAGCATATTTTACAAAGGTTATCATATTATGGTCACTGCTTACAATCTCCTCTTATTGCACATACCAGCTCTAGGAAACTAAAATTCATTTCAGGTCACTGAATATACTATAATCTTTCTTTTGGTTTGTAATCTTCCCAGAGGCTGTTCTCACTGCCTGTGAACCCCTTCTCCTTCTCTTTTCTTCTGCATAACTACTTTTCATCCTCCAGGTCTCAGCTTAAATATAATTTTTCTGTCTTCTTGTTCCTTAGTCTAATTTTCCTCCTAGTCTCTCTTTATGACAATAAGGAAAACATCTGGTGTCTTCATTATAATATACAAATCAATTCATTAAGATTTTCTGATCTTTAATTGGGTTAGGCTCTGGATTTTCCTATCTAGTCTTCCAATTACAACCTCAGTATTTAGGAGGATATGTATCCTATAATAAATAGTAAAGATTTGTTAATTGCATGACTGAAGGAATAAATGATGCGATACTGGAATGCAGTAAAGGTCTAGCGTGTCATAAGACCTCTCATGATTCTAATTTATGTGATTGAATTTGAAATTGAATTTAAAATGATTGCAAAAATAGAATTCAAGAGTTCTTTTAATTTCAATACATTACTTGTTAAATATTTTCACTTTTACAAGGAAGGTAAGATGAAAAGCACAATTTTTTTTGCTTGCCACATATAATGACCCACACATCATTTAGGGAGCGAGAAGCTCCTTTGTTAAAATTTATTCCATGTGTCATATCAACAATAAGTCACACACTGATATTTTCTACAGAGGTAAAAGGAAACCTACCAGTTACTCCTAAATGACAGGAAATTGATAATGTGAAGCAAATGGAATTGTCGTATTTGAAATCTTGAGCATCAATCAGATTTGTTGTTACCATATAATTTTTTTCTTCACAATCCTTCCTGTATAAAAAGCATATTATATATATATATATATATATATGTGTGTGTGTGTGTGTGTGTGTGTGTGTGTGTGTGTGTGTGTATGAAAAGATTTCACATTTATAACAGTGAACAAAACAACCATAGAAAATTCTTGTGTTTCCCCACAAACCAGAGCTAAGGTAGCTAAGTTATATTTATCAAACTGCTGGATAAGTTGCCAGGAGTCAAAATACTTTCCAACTACTTAGCTCAAGGGGAAAGTTCAAGAGCCCACCACATCCTCTTGAGATGTTGGAAAAATAATAGATGAAGATAGTTCCTGTCATGATTTTTTTCCAGCTCATTATTCTCACTGCTGAATTAGGTAAGAGATTAAACAGCCCCTCAGAAATGTAGTGTAAAGAACATAGTTCTCTCAGGGCCATTAATCTTTGAATAATGTTCCAGCCAAAGAGATTAGCCTGACCATGCCAGAAATATTCAAATTAAGAAAATCTTGCTTAAATAAAAAGCAAAGGCTTTGATATTTTGTGAGTTAGAAAGTCTCTTGCTTAAGTATCTTTTCTAGAGATAAGGGAAATTAGGCTGAAAAAAAGGTTTCTTGAAAGAGCGATAAGAGATGATAAATAACAGATCACACATAACCAGGGTACAATTTCAAGATGATCTAAAGTATCATCTCAACAATACTACTCAAACCTCAGACTTACAAGTATCTTAAATTATTGCTTTCTTTTTTCCCCACTGTCCTGTAAACTGTATCATGCTAGCCACTGTATCCTTGCAGACTTCTCAGGTCTGGGTGTGATGTGAAGCTCTGTTTTATTTTGTCTTTTTGAAAACTACCATGTACCCAAGATTCTAATGCCAATATACCTGTCTAATTTAAAAATCATTTTTGCAGTCCACAGTGGTTACAAAATAAAAGCTTCAAGTGTTCCCATTACGTTAAAGTACAGGTATTTCTTCTGAATGGAGGACATAGAATATCCTCCCCATTGAGAATAGCAGGAACCATATTTGGGTATTATTTTTAATGTCATATACTGAAGGAATTACAACCATCCTGTTTTAAGAGATGCATTTGATTTTTTAAAAATGTCCCTTTCTGGTCTCTCTCTTTCTTTTATGAAGTATTGCCTTAAAGATATTTTGAGATTTTAAGGTTCATAGGTGTGAATACTATTTGAGAATAGCCTATTCCTCAGACAATGCTAAGTACTATATGCTGCGTGGAGATGTATTAGTAACTTTCATATACAAGTGAACTGCATGTTTTCGTAGCCAATTCTAGAGAGTAGAGCATAGTTGAAGCAAATATGGGTTCACATATGATCCAGAAATCCCATTTCTAGATATATAATGTACACCAGAAAAATTCTCACATGTCTATAAGGGAAAAGTGTTTATGGCATTAGAGTATTACAGCTTAACAGTGTTTACTACTTCATGTAAAATACACTATAGAATAGAATACATACTTGATATACACAGAGCAGCATGAATATATTTTCAAAAATTAATATTGAATGCAGAAGTTGGAAACCAACTATGCTCATTATTTCATACATTTACACACACACACACACACACACACACACACACTCACATACACACATCCATTAATCAATACAATTCCAAGAACACAAGTAAAGGAAAAATGGCAATTAAGATGGTATCTCATGGAGCATGCCCCCTCAGCATCCAAGGAGATAGCTGCTGAGAAGCCAATTTGTGTGGACCACCATTAGTATTGCTCCATGCCCATGAAAAGCTCAATCCCCCAATCCCCTCCAAGCTGCCCCAATACCTGGATCCACACGTCAGAGGCACGGGGGGTGGGTCATAAAATCCATTGTTCTGAGCTCTACAAAATAGAGCAGAAGTGAACAACAGGGAGAGGACCTCTCTGATGCTCCTTGATGAAAACTGAAGCTCACTGGAAAAGTGGAGAATATCTACAATAAAGGCACACCAGACCACTAAAGGTGGTAAGTTGGAAGGATCAGTATTTCCCATCAGTATCTAAACTGTCTGCAGGGGAAGGGCACCTGGAACCTGAAGTAGAACCTTGCAAAGATCAATCCAGCAGGAGGGCAGGGAGCTCAGTGAGGGCCTTGCAGCCAGAAATCAGCCTGAACCAGAATAGAAATCACCTGAATCAGTGGACTGCAACTGGCTTGATGGAATTAATTGACTTAGATCTGCATCCTGCTGCCTGCATTGTTTATTGTGTCAGTAGAGACATACCATGATGGAGAGCCTTTTAATTTTTTTTTTTCATTTTTTAATCTTATTTTTAATTTTAATTTTTAATTATTTTCTATTTTATTTTTACTCTTTATTTCTTCTTTTTCCTTTTTTCATGTTGCTCTCACTCTCTTGCTCTTTTTCCCACCTGGTTTTTCATCTCTCTTCCATTTTGTACCATTCTCATCCTAATTTGGATTTCTTTTCTTTTCTTTTTCCTTCTCTTGATTGTCATCAGTTTTATAGAAAAGAGAATACAGTTTCTTGCTTCCTTATTGCTGTCAATTTGTTTATTTCATGTCTTTCTTTTTTCATTCTGACTTTTCCTCTTGTCTTCAACAGCTTTCCAGTTTTCCTGGTCTTCCTGTGTCTTCTGGTCTCACTTCTATCCTCTCCCTATCCTTCTACCTATCTATCCTCCCTCCCCAACTCCTTCTACGTCCTAAACCAAAAGGGTAAAGTTACTATATTGAAGAGTTTATTCACTATAAACATATTTTGGACTGGTCATCTATTTTGTTTTAGTTCACATGGTTAAAGGTGATAGATTAATAGGTACCACAATTTGTGATTCTCTAAGCTGTGCTTGATGCTATTGTTGTTGCTGATTATATCACTTGGGCTAAGGTGTTGTGATTGATCTAATCATATGTCCTTCCTGGTATTATGAAAATGAGAGTATCTCAGAGTCATTAGAGACTCAACACCTAAAGACCAATTATATCTGGATGATCCAAGTATTAACCCAGTAATTAAAACAAGGAAAGTACCAACAACAAAAATAGAAATAAGAAAACATTTAAACAAGGCACAAACACAAACTTCCAGCTTACCAAAGGCAAATTCTGGTAACACGAAGTGGAAATGTCTGACAATCAACCACTTGGACACCTTGAACTGATAGCACAGGAAGTAACAAAACAGATGAATGAGGCTCTAGCAAAGCTCAAAAGGTAAATTATTTCCCAGATAACTACAGGGATGGTAAGCAGAATGAAAGACATAATTAGAGACTCTAGAATAGAATAGAAACAGAAAAAAAAAAATCCATGAGTTCAGGACCGTGATAAAAGCCATGAATGCCCAGCACAGGAAAGAAATGGAAACCATGAAGCCCAACATAGGAAAGAAATGGAATCCATGAAACAGATTCAAACAGATATCCAGGAGACAAAAACCTCTATTGAAAGTATACACAACAGACTAAACCAATACGAAGACAGAATATCAGATATAGAAGACAGAATGGTGGTCAGTGACCAAGAAAAGAGAGATCATTTAAAAGTAGTAAAGTACCATGAGAAATCAATCCAACAGCTCCTAGATGATGCCAAGAAGAATAATATAAAACTGATAGGAGTCCATGAAAAATTAGGAGAAAGTACAAATGACATAAAGAAACTTTTCACATAATTAATGATAGAAAACTTCCCAAACAAAGCAAAAGAATTTGACATACACATAAATAAGACATATAGGATTCCAACTAGCCAAGATTAAAAAAAAAATTGATGGGGAAATCAGGTACTTCAATGACAAAAAAAGAGAGATAGAGAGAGACTTCATGATTACCAAATGAGTACTCCAATCATTTCTACACAATATCCAAGAAAAAGAAAATGAAGGTGATAACTCCGTGAGGCCCAATTGAACAAATCCATTATGCAAGGCAAATAATTAAAGAGAGAGAGAGGAAAAAATAAAAATACAAAACAGCCAACAACAGAAAAAAAACATGACAAGGATAAATCAATACATAACAGGTATCACCTTCAACATTAATGGCCTCATTTTGCTAATCAAAAGAAATTAACTGGAAGAATGGATTAAGAAGCAAATTCCAACAATATTCTGTTTACAAGAAATAAACCTACTTCAAAAAGAAGCTCATAGACTGAAATAAAAAGAGTGAAAATGAATTCTCCATGCTACAGGAATCTGGAAAAAAGCAAGAGTAGCTATCTTATTTGCAGACAAATAGATTTCAAATCAAAATCAATTAAGAGAGACAAAAAGATGATTATATCCTTGTAAAGGGAAAAAGCCAAGAGGATGAGATGACAATTATTAATATATATGCACCAAATACTAATGCCCCCAAATATACAAAACAAGTATTAAAGGACATGAAAACAAAATAAGCACTAACACAACTGTAGTGAAGGACCTCAATATCCCGCACTCACAAACAGACAGATCATCTACACAAAAAATCAACAACAAAATATTAGAACTGAAACTAACTTTTCAACAAATGGACTTAATAGATGTCTACCAAAAATCAGAATATACATTCTTTTCAGTGACACATGGGTCATTCTCCAAAATAGGCCACATACTACCTCATTGAACATGCTTAACTATATGCAAAGGAGTTGAAGTTATCTGATGTATATTATCAGACCATAGTGCAATCAAACTGGAAAAAGAAAAACCACAAGAACGTTAAAACACATGGAAATTGAACAACACTCTCCTGAACAACCAATGGGTCACAGAGGAAGTTAAAGAAGAAATCAGACAGCTTTTACAAATAAATAATAATGTCAATACAACATACAGGTATACATGGAATAGAATGAAAGCAGTTCTACAACGGAATTTCATAGCAGTGAATAACCATAGTATGAAAACAGAGTGAACTCAAATAAACAACCTAATGGTGAACCTCAAACTCCTAGAAAAACAAGAGCAAGAGAATCGCGAAGCTCATATGAGGGAGGAAATTATAAAGATCAGAGAAGAAATCAATGCAATGGAGATTAAGAGAACTATACAAAAAAATCAAATAAGAGTTGTTTTCTCAAAATAATAAATGCAATTGATAAACCCTTAGCCAACCTCATCAAAAAAAA
>NW_022900936.1:43841261-43866132 GCF_012274545.1 Fukomys damarensis | reverse complement strand
CTCTGATGACAGGACAAGGGAGTCGAGAAAATCTCCTTTTACCAACCTTTTGTGACAATGTGAAGATCAGTGATATAGATAGATAGATAGATAGATAGATAGATAGATAGATAGATGTGTGTGTGTGTGTGTGTTTGTGTGAATTAGTGGCTCCAGCACAAGGATGATGAGATTGGGGAAAGTTGCTAGGACATCTGCTCCCCTCTGGCCTGCTTGGGCCCAATCCACAGACCAGGTATCCGTTCCCTCCCCTGCCTGCACCACCTTCAGCTCCAGCACAAGGAAGGTAGCTGTGTGGGTGCCCCTGAAACACCACCCCCCTGCTCTCAGACCTCCTGATTGTGCCAGTCCTTGGACCCACTCTGAAGAGGCATAGGTGGTTATAAAGGGTATTTTTCTGAGCTCCCAACTTTGAATATCTTAAAGAAAGGGCTGGGAAAACCTGTAGTAGAACTGTGTGGAGTTCAACCCTGCAGGAGGTCGGGGAACTCCATTTGGGCCTTGCAGCCTGAGGTCAGTCTGCATCACAGAGGTCCGCCATTGGCTAGCTGAGATCAGGGGATCTGGTTCTGCATATGGCTATGCACATTGTATACTATGACAGCAGAGATATAGTCTGAAAGAGGCCCTTAAAAGTCATTTTTTTCTTTCTTTTCCTCATTCCATTCTGCAAATTCTTTATTCTGCCCTCTTTCTCCACCTCAGTCTCTTACTCCACCTTATTATCCCTCATCTCCCTTTCTGTTCCTGCTTCTGCCCTAACTCAGACTTCTTCTTTTATCATTTTTTCTTTTATCTTTATGTTCTTTTCTTCTGTCATTTTATCTCACTCATGGGTCAATAGTTTCAAGGGAAAGTGAGCCCCTATTACTGTTAAGGGGATATATTCTTCTCCTTACACTTGCACTCTGTCTATCCCTTTTGAATTTAACAGTTTCCTAAAGATTGTGTGGTCATTTTATGTCCTCTGGCTTCACTTGAAACCTGATCCAATTCTTTTAACTATCTACTCCTCCCATCCTAACTCTGTCTAAGCCCCCATCCTAAATGGTAAATATGTTATACTGTAAAGTTTATTCATTGCAAACATAGTTTGGGTTGCTTCTGGATTTAATTTAATTCACATAATTTAAAGGTGATACATTAATGACTACCACAAGTGGTCAATTAGTTAGTTGTGCTTGATCCTATTGTGTTGCTGATTGTATAAATTGGGATAAAGGACTGTGATTGATTTAATGAGTTGTTTCCTTCATTATTATGAAAATGAGAATATCTATGAGTCATTAGAGACTCAAAAGCTAAGGCACAACTATATCAGGAAGATTTAATAACTGAGAAATTAAATCAAGGACTATCCAGCAACAAAAATAAAAATGAGAAAACACTTGAGTAAGATACAAAGACAGACTTCCATTTCACCAATGGCAAACCGTAGGGCAAAGGAGGATGAAAAATCAGATAGTGAACCACCAGGAAACTCAGAACTCACAGCACAGGAAGTAACAAAATCGATCAATCAGGCTCTAGAAAAATTCAAAACAGAAATAATTTCCCAGATAACCACAGAGATGGTGAGCAAAATGAAAGTCATGATTCAAGACTTTAGAAGAGAAACTGACACACACACACACAAAAAAATAAATGAGGTCAGGACCATGATAGAAGCCATGAAGTCCCAGCATAAGAAAGAAATGGAAACAATGAATGCCCTATAGAGGAAAGAAATGGAATCCATTATACAGAGTCAAACAGATATTCAGGAGATTAAAAACTCTATTGAGAGTGTTTGCAACAGAATAAAAGAATGCAAAGATAGAATCTCAGCTATAGAAGATAGGATTGTAGTCAGTGATCACGAAAAGAGAGGTCTCTAAAAAACAGTAAGGGCTCATGAGAAATCAATCCAAGAATTCCTAGTTGATGCAAAGAAGATTAACATAAGACTGATAGGAATCCATGAAGTAACAGGAGAAAATGCAAATGACTTAAAAAAGCTGTTCAAAGAATTAATGACAGAAAACTTCCCAAACAGAGGGGAAGAATTTGACACACAGATAAGTGAGGCATATAGGACTCCAAATAGCCATGATAAAAAAAAATCTACACCTAGACATATAATAATCAAGATCCCAGAAACCCAACAGAACAAAATACTACAAGCAGTAAGAGAAAAGAAACAAATCACATATAAAGGAAAGCCCATCAGAATAACAGCAGACTTTTCAACACAAACCCTCTGGTCAAGGAGAGCCTGGAGTGAGGTATTTCAAGTCCTAAAAGAAAACAACATCCAACCTAGACTGATATATCCTGCAAAACTATCTTTCAGAATGGATGCGGAAATAAGATATTTCCATGACAAAGAACACCTGAGAAATTTCATGAATACTAAACCAGCACTACAAGGATTATAAACAATATCCTAGAAAAAGACAATGAAGGTCACAACACAACGAGGCACAACAGAGCAAATCAAATAGGCATGGCAAGAAACTAAAAGGAGAGGTAAAAAAATTTAAAAGAGTCAACAAAACTACAATAACATGGAAATAATAAGTCAGTACATATCAGTTATAACTATTAAAGTCAATGGCCTCGATTTACCAGTCAAGAGAAATAGACTGGCATTAAGACTGGATTAAGAAGCAAAATCCAACAATATGTTGTAAGAAGAAAAACACGTAGTGCAAAAAGAAGCCCAAAGACTAAAAGTGAAAGGATGGAAAACAACTCTCCATGTGGCAAGAGCCCAGAAAAAAGCAGGGGTACCAATCTTATTCACAGACAAAGTAAATTTCAAACCAAAACTCATTAAGAGAGACAAAGAAGGCCACTACATCCTTGTAAAGGGAGCAATTCAAGAGGAAGAGATGACAACCATAAAAATATATACACTAAATATTAATGCCCCAACTATATAAAACAAATATTAAGTAACATTAAAAACCAAATAAGCACTAATGCAATTGTAGTGGGGGATCTAAATACCACACTATTCCACATAGACAGATCATCTAGGCAAAAAATCAACAAGAAAATACTAGAACTGAACCAAGATTTTGAATGCATGGACTTATTAGACATCTATAGAGTGTTCCACCCCAGAAAATCAGAATATACATTCTTTTCAGCTGCTCATGGGTCATTCTCCAAGATAGACCACATACTAGCTCACAGAAGAGGTTTGATTAAATGCAAAAGAACCGAAGTTATTCCCAGTATATTATCAGATCACAGTACAATTAAGCTGGAGAGAAATAGCATAAGAAACCATAGGAACTTAACAAACACATGGAAATTAAACAACACTCTCCTGAACAATCAAGGGATCACATAGGAAATTAAAGAATAAATCAGACAGTTTTCACAAATAAACAAAAATGCCAATTCAACATACAGGAATCTAGGGGACACAATAAAAGCAGTTCTACATGGAAAATTCATAGCACTGAATACCCACACTAGGAAAACAGAGCGAGCTAAATAAACAACCTAATGATGAATCCAGACTCTGAGAAAAACAAGAGCAAGAAAAACCCAAAACTTGAACAAGAGAGGAAATTATAAAGATTAGAGCAGAAATCAATGCAATGGAAACTAAGAAAATGATACAAAAAAATGAATAGAAGAATTGTTTTTTTTAAAGAATAAATAAAATTGATAAACCCTTAGTTAACCTTATAAAAAAAGGAAAAAAAAAAGGCTCAGATCCATGTAATTAGGAATGGAAAAAGTGAAGTCACAACACATCCAACACAAATCCAGAGGATAGTCAATACCTACTTTGAAAACTTATACTCAACTAAAAAGGAAAACAGAAAAAATGGTCAGATTTCTTCATACTTATGAATTACCAAAGTTGAATGAAGAAGATAAAAACATTTTAAACACCCAATTACAATCAGAGAAAATGTAATTAACAATTTACCAACAAAGAAAAGCCCAGATCCTGGTGGAATCACTGCTGAATTTTACAAGACATTTAGAGAAGAACTACTGCCTTTACTCTTCAAATTTTCAATGAAATTGAAAGGGAAGCTATACAGCCAAATTAATTCCTAGAAGCAAGTATCACTTTGATTCCCAAATGAGGGAAAGATGCAACTAAGAAAGAGAACTATAGGCCAATCTCATTAATGAATATAGATCCAAGAATCCTTAATAAGATACTAGCAAACAGAATACAGAGGATCATCAAGAAGATCATACATCCTGACCAAGTAGGACTTATTCCAGAGATGCAAGGATGGTTCAACATATGTAAGTCGGTAAATGTAACACACTATATTAACTGAGTCAAGGGAAAAAACCATATGATCCTTGTGATAGATGCAGAAAAAGCATTTGACAAAATTCAACACTCATTAATGATTTTTAAAAAACCCTGCAAAAAATTGGAAGAAATGGTCTATATCTCAATTTAATAAAGGCTATCTATGAAAACCCAACAGCCAACATCATACTAAATGGCCAAAAACTGAAAACCTTCACATAAAAATCAGGAACAAGACAAGGATTCCCACTATCACCACTCCTCACCAATATAGTTCTGGAAACATTAGCCATAGCAATTAGACAAGAGAAAGAAATTAAAGCAACAAAGACAGAAAAGGAAGAGTTTAAACTGTCATTATTTGCTGATGATATGATACTCTACAATGAAGACCCAAAAAACTCTACCAAATACTTCTAGACTTAAATGACACTTTTAGTAGAGTAACTGGATACAAAGTCAACACCCCAAAGTCAGTAGCCTTCTTGTACACAAACAGCAGACTCACTGAGAGAGAAATCAGGGAAACAATTCCTTTCACAATAACATCCTAAAAAAATGAAGTATCTAGGAATCAATGTAACAAAAGGAGCAAAAGACCTTTACACTGAAAATTACAACATTCTGAAAAAAGAGATTGAAGAGGATAGAAGGAAATGGAAAGATGTCCCCTGCTCCTGGGTAGGAAGAATCAACATAGTGAAAATGGCCAAACTACCAAAAGTGCTATACAGATTCAATGAAATGTCAGTTGAAATTCCAACACTATATTTCACAGAACTAGAAAAAAGAATCTAAAAATACATTTGGAACCATAAGAGATCTAGAATAGCGAAAGCCATCCTAGGCAAAAGACACATGGCAGCGGGTATAACAATTCACAATTTGAAACTATACTACAAAGTCAATGTGATAAAAAGTATGGTACTGGCAAAGAAACAGACCTGAGGATCAGTGGAACAGATTGGAAGACACAAAACTCCAGATGCACTCAGCTACCTCATCTTTGACAAAGGAGCTGACCATCCTCACTGAAGAAAAGATGGCCTCTTTAATAAATGGTGTTGGAAAAACTAGATCTTAATCTGCAAAAGATTAAAATGGAGCCTTAGCTTTCACCATGGACTAAATTAAAATCCAAGTGGCTTAAAGATCTAAATATTAAAACAGAAAAACTAAACTTGCTGGAATGTAAGTTAGGCAGAACTCTGGAAGACATTGGCATAGGAAAAGACTTTATGAACAAATCCTCAGCAGCCTTGGAACTAGCAGAAAGAATCAACAAGTGTGATCTCATCTTATTGAAAAGCTTCTTCACTGCAAAAGAACCCATCAACAGAACTAAGAGAAACCTACAATATGGGGAAAAAATTTTCCGGTGGCTCCTCAGACAAAAGGCTCTTATCTAGAATATTGAAGAACTCAAAACAATCAGCTCCCACCAAATATAAAGACCCAATTCTAAAATGGGCATCTGAAATGAACAGACATTTCTCAGACAAAGAAGTAAAAGCAGCAACTAAATATATGAAAAAATGTTCCACATCACTGGTCATTTGAGAGATACAGATGAAAACAACACTGAGATTCCACCTCACCCCACAAAGAATAGCTGCTATCAAGAAATCAACCAATACCAAATTTTGGCAGGGTTTGTGGGGAAAAAGGAACCCTTCTCCTTTATTGGTGGAAGTGCACACTGGTGAAACCACTATGGAAATCAATATGGAGATACCTCAAAGAGCTGGGAATAGAGGTTCCATTTGATCCAGCCATTCCTCTGCTGGGTATCTTTCCAAAAATATTAAAAGAATTATATCACAGTGATATATGAGCACTTATGTTTATAGCATCAGAGTTTCTAATAGCCAAAATTTGAGAACAGCATATTTGCCCATCAGTTGGAGACTGCATAAAGAAGATGTGGTTTTTCTATAAAATGGAATACTACTCAGCCATAAAGAATGAGAAATTAGATTCATTCATAGGAAAATGGATACATATTGAGGTTATACTCCTAAGTGAAATAAATAAGTCAAACATGTGTAAACAATGAATAGTTTCTCAGGTGTGAAAAACTATAATAGTACATAAGATCCTAATGAGATAATTTACAATGTGAAATAGGAAGAAACATGCTAAAGGTGTAGGGAAAGTGGGAAGGGTAGAGGAAATTTAATAAGAGAAAAGAAAAAATATGAGAAAATGAAAAAATTGAAATAAAGTGTTTGTAAATGGGGAGGGGAAGAAGGGGTGAAGGGAGGGCAGGCATAAGGGGAAAAAATGAGAACCAAGGCCTGCCATGTAAAGTTACAAGATCCCAATAATGAATGTAACTGTATTGTACACCTAAAATGTACCAATAGATTCATTTTTAAAAAAAGAAATGAATTACCAAAGTTAAACAAAGATAAAAATGTCTAAACACCCTCATTACAAATACTGAAGTTGAAAATGTAATTAAAAATTTAGCAACAGGAAAAGCTCAGTTTCTGATGGCTTCACTGCTGAATTCTACAAGAAACTTAGAGAACTATTGCCACCATTCTTTAAACTTTTCAATGAAATTGAAAGGAAAGCAATACTGCCAAATTCATTCCTTGAAGCAAGTGTTACTTTGATTCCAAAACCAGGGAAAGACCCAACCAAAAAAGAGAACTACAGGCCAATCTCCCTAATGAACAGAGACGCAAAAATCCTCAATAAGATACTGGCAAAAAGAATACAGAGGGTCATCAAGAAGATCATACACCCTGACCAAGTCAGATTTATTCCAGGGATGCAAGGATGATTCAACATATCTAAATCAATAAATGTAATACACTATATTAACAGAGCCAAGGAGTAAAACAATATGATCATCTCAATAGATTAACAAAAAATAATTTAAAAAATTCAACACATGTTCATGATAAAATCTCTGCAGAAAATTGGAATCAGTGTTCTTTATATCAACTTGATATAGGCTATCTATGAGAAACCCACAGTCAATATTATACTAAATGTTCAAAGGCTGAAAACTCTTATGCAAAAATTAGGAACAAGACAAGGATGTCCACTATCACCATTCCTGTTCAGTACAGTTCTGGAAATTTTAGCCACAGCTAGTAGATAAGAG
Organism: Fukomys damarensis; assembly: GCF_012274545.1. Taxonomy (NCBI): domain Eukaryota; kingdom Metazoa; phylum Chordata; class Mammalia; order Rodentia; family Bathyergidae; genus Fukomys; species Fukomys damarensis. The sequence goes on along the minus strand of NW_022900936.1, from coordinate 43,858,738 downwards.
AAGAAATAAAAGTAATAAAGATAGGAAAGGAAGATGGTAAACTGTCATTATGTGCTGATGATAGGATAGAAGACCCAAAAACACTGCCAAAACACTTCTAGACTTAATTGATACTTTAGCAGAGTATCTGGATACAGTGTCAACACTAAAAAATCAATAGCCTTCTTGTACAACAAAGACTCACTGAGAGAAATTAGGGAAATAATTCATTTCACAATAGCATCCAAAACATGAAATATCTAGGAATCAATCTAATGAAGAAAGCAAAAGACCTCTACACTAAAAGCTATAGCACTTTGAAAAAAGAGATTAAATAGGATATAAACAAATGGAAAAACATCCCTTACTCCTGGGTAGGAACAACAAATAAAGTGAAAATGGCCATAATTCCAAAATTGTTATACAGATTCAATGCATTTACAATTGAAATTCCAAAAATATATTTCACAGAACTAGAGAAAACAATACAAAATTCATTTGGAACCAGAAGAGACATGACAGGGAGTATCACATTCCCCAACTTGAAACTATACTACAAAGCCAATATGACAAAAACAACATGGTACCGGCAATGAAACAGAAATGAGGATCCATGGAATAGATTAGAATATACAGAAACAACTCAAGACATAATCAGCTAACTTATCATTGACAAAGGAGCCAACCATTTCAGTGGAAGAAAGATAACCTCTTCAATAAATTGTGTTGGAAGAACTGGCTTTCAACCTACCAAAGTTTAAAACTAGACCTTTATCTTTCAACGTGTACTAAACTATAATTGAAGTGAATTAAAGATCTAAATATTAAAACAGAAACACTAAACTTGCTGGAAGATAAGTTAGGTGGGACTGTTGTAGACAATGGCATAGGAAAAGATTTTAAGAACAAATCCTCAGTAGCATGGGAACTAGCACAAAGAGTTAACAACTTGGATCTCGTCTTTTAAAAAAGCTTCTGCGAAGGCCAGCTGTGGTGGTGCACACTTGTAATCCCAGCACTTGGGAGGCTGAGGCAGGAGGATCACTGTGAGTTTGAGACCAGCTTGGGCTACATAGTGAACTCCAGGTCAGTCTCAACCACATAGTGAAACCCTGTCTCAAAAAACAAACAAACAAACAAACAAACAAACAAAAAAAGCTTATGCACTGCTAAGAGAGAATCTGGAGTATGGAGAAAAAATTTCACCAGCTGTTCCTCAGGCAAAACTCTCCTATCTAGAATATATAAGTAACTTAAAAAAATCAGACCCATGAAACATAAAGACAATTCAAAAATGGGCATCTGGGGCTGGGGATTTAGCTCAGTGGTTCCATTGCCTGTCTTGCAAATGCAAGGTGTGAATTTGATTCCCATTACCCGCCACCAAAAATGGGCTTCTGAAATGAACAGATATTTCTCAAAGAAGTAAAAGCAGCAAATAAATATATGAAAAATTTGAGAAATATATGAAAAATTTCATTTGAGAGATGCAAATGAAAACAACACTGAGATTCCCTCGAACCCCAGAATGACTGCTATGAAAAATCAACCAATAACAAATGCTGTCAGGGTTGTGGGGAGAAAGGAACCCTTCTCCATTGTTGATGGGAGTGCAGACTGGTTGCAACCGCTGTGGAAATCAATACGGAGATATCTTAAACAACTAGGATTAGAAATCCCATTTGATCCAGCTATTCCTCTGCTGGCTATCTTCCCAAAAAGCTACCACAGCAATATATTGGTGCCTATGTTTATAGAAGCACAGTTTGTAATAGGTAAAACTTCAAAAGAGCCCAATTTTCCATGAACTGGAGACTGGATAAAGAAGATTTGGTTTTCTGTAAAATGCAGTACTACTTAGCCATAAAGAATGATAAATATAACTAAATGTATGCATATTGTGTCCATATTCTTGCTTGAAATAAATAGGACACACATGTATAAATACAGAATACTTTCCCTGGTGTGAAAAACTAAATGTGTAAATAAGTTTCAAATTGTATAATTGATAATGTGAAATAGGAAGAAAATGGCTAAAGGAGTAGGTGAAGTGGGAAGGTTAGGGCTAAGGAAAGAAGGTAAAGGAAAAATATGAGAAAAGGAAAAATGGAAACAAAGTTTTTGTAAATAGGGAAGGGTGGAGGGGTTACAGAGAGAGCAGGGGAATGGGGATAAAAATAAAAACCAAAATACATCATATAATGGTTAAAAAAAGAAAAAACCAAATGCACAGGCCAATGGGATTGATGAAGGAGATAGCCTATGAAAAATTCACCAAGGAAACCTCACAAATATGTGTTACCTAAAATTGATTTTCTAATTTGTCTTTGTCATTTTCTCTCTGTATATATATTGAATATATAATTACACAGTCAGGTCTCAGTTTTCCATCCATAAAAATGAGCATAGGAATCTGTTGCACAGGTAGTTTTTAATGAGATAGCATATTTGTGAAGAGCTTAACAGAATTTGGCTCACACTAAGCATTCAGATAATATGTGTTCTTCCTTCTTGCTCCCTCCCTTCCTTCCCCTTTTTCTGTTTTCTTTTCCTGTTTGAAATGAGAAGCTGCTTGATTTTTTTCACAGTGGAATAATAATAATCAACTTTTAAGCATAACATTCCACCCACTCAGCCTCATATACATTATTTCATAAATGTGAGTAACTATCTAAATTATCCTGAAGTTTTATTCTAATATTATCTTTTGCCAAAAGACTTAAGGCCAATAAATTGAAGTAACTCAGCCAATCTATACAGAAAAATACAACCACTTTTGCTCAAACTTCACAGAGAAAGAAAAACCTGCACTTAATTTTTTGAGAAATACTTCTCAAACTTCAGCTACTTTTTGGCTAACTGGATGCCAGGAAATGGATGCAGCACAATGATGAGCTCTTGTCTTACTTTTGACTGAGTCAGAAGTGAATGTGATGAGAAGGATAAAAAGAAAAGAAGAATCTAACGTATTTGTTCACAATTGTGTAATATATTGATACAATTATGAGAAACTATAAGGAAATTATGAAAAATTTCTTACTCTTTCAGTGAGTTGTGACTGTACAACATCTAAAAATAAATATTTATTCTTGCAGACAGTGCAATGGTTTTTATCAACAGCTGTTCATTGTCCAATCAAGGAGAGTGCTTGTTTGAGGCTCATCCCAGTACAGAGATCTTAAAGAGAACTCTGCTAGGGCTCGTGTTCTCCTTGAAGTGAGTAGTAGAACTCTACCAGCAATAGTCTCTCTCTCTCTCTCTCTCTCTCTCTCTCTCTCTCTCTCTCTCTCCCTCCCCACCTCATTTTGTGCTGCAGTGGGACATTGACCACTGTCAGTTGATTATTTTAGAGCTCTATTTCTCAATCCTGTAAGCACATTAGAATTAACTGGCAGCTTTGAAACACTCTAATTTCTGGATTCTATCTTAAAAACGTTGGAATTCAGTAATCTGAACCTCACGACTTTAAAAGCTCCACAGGTGATTCTAACATGCCAACTAGTTTGAGAACTCCATTGTTTTAAGCTTATTGTGCCTCTACATCCCTGTCTAGAAAGGACGGGGGAAATGAAAGGACAGGGCAGTAAACTGCATCTTGCTCAATTTGACTCTTTTCACAGGTGAGAAAAGCAACAATCTACCAAGAGGCGAGTTTTGCATCAGGAAAAGGAATGATGGTCCTTGGCCAGAGATGGAAACAGCTTTGAGAATCATAGAAAGCTGAGGAAAATGTTCAAGTACAAATAAGCTGGAAGCCATTTTCCAATAACTAGATATAAACTATCTTCTTATTTCAGTTCACATTAGATGGAAGGTTATAGTAGCAAAATCCAGGGGCAATCTTTTTTTTTATTCATTGTTTATTGATACATTTTTGGTATTCAATATGACGACAGGGGCAATCTTAAAAGTCATAGTCATTCAATGTAATTGTAGACTTTTTCCATAATCCTAGTGCCCCAAGTCTCAAGTATACACATTTCAAGCCCAACGGTCAAGCAGATAGATGTGTTTTTAGGCCCTCTGTCCTTTTGCATGCTCTTTTAATTAGTGCTCCCCACTTCCACTCAGTTCATTGAGGTCAGGATCAAGTTTAACTTCCTTCTGAGCTCTTTCCAAAATAGACTAGTCACAGTGATATCAATCATTCATGTCATACTTGCAGTGGCACTATGTAAATTATTACTACTTACTGTCTGAATATATAGAAGTGCTATGTTCACAATTAGATTTTAGGATTCACATGAACAGCTATCATGCTTTACTTTTTCTGTAGTTCTTATATTATTATTTTTCACAATGGTAGTCCCTTAGGGGGTACTCCTGAAATATATGATCAAATGACAGATTATGGATAGTAACAATCCTTAATCTTTTTTGAGGAAACAATGTAAAAAGCAAATAAGACAGATTTTAATTTAAAAATATTTTAAAGAAAGAATCGTTATGTTAAATGGGATAAATGAAGCTTTTAAAATGGCTATCCAATCCTTTCTGTTACCTGTGTTCAGACTATAATGACAGGACACTATGTCTAATTTAACCTTTAGACAGGATATCAGTTTTTCCAATGACTGTTGATTACTTAACTTTTCAACTATCCAAGACTATGGATGTCAGAGTATCCTTTTTCTATTTTAACCATCTCTTTGACCTTACTCCTTGTTTAAAATCCATGGTTTGGTTTTGTTCTTTACTGGAAACTAAATTTCCACTACAAATCTGGACTTTGAAAGATAACTTCTGGGTCATTGAGAAATTTTTCATTTTTCCAACCACCCAATTTCTTCCCCCATATTTTCCCAAATTCCACAGCCAATTATGACCTGACTCCCTCGCTGAATTCCAAGGAAAAAATGCCACTTTACTTTTGACTGATCTCATCCTTGGGACTGACTGTCTTGCAAATAGGCAACTGAAACAGTTGTTTTTCACCTCTGAGAAAAGTCTACCATTAAATCTTTTTAAATAATTTGATATTCTTTCAGTTGTTTTTACTACAATTTCAAAAGTTTTTTTTTTTGTAAAGATAATACCCTTCCTAAATTTCATTAGTCCTTTTCTTTGCACTTAGGAAAACTGAAAAGTAACTTCATTCAGACAATAAAAGTTGTGTAGATTCAAAGTTCAGACATATTTCATGATGAATTAATGCAAGCCTGGCCTTGGTTAGCCAAAATGGGTAATTGGAGTTTTGAATTCAGAACATTGCTCATCAATTCTGGTGCATATCCAAATTGTCTGTGGATCTTTTTCAAAAATTTGTGCCTTGCCCATCCCCTTGGGATATACTTAAGAGAATACCACACACCATCAGGTAACAATTTCTTCTTTTTAACAAAACATATGAGTTCAATAAACTGTTACCATTGTTCTTAACTTAACCATATCTCTGTGCCCTCTTTGCTGAAAATTACCTAGATGGAACAGGGAGAACAGAGAATGTTCATGGAGTTTCCATTCCAACTACAACTCTATTCAGAATTATGAATATTCATTGTTTTGTGATTCTGTTAGAGAATGGAGAAAAGCAAGTCCCACACAGTAAAAAATGAAGTAAGAGTGTTACGTTATAATATTCTCACAAGCCTTCAACCCCTGGCTAAATGTACAACCATATAGACTTTTCATCATACCTCAGAACAGTTTTACATTTGCTCCTTATCCTTATTCCATCAATATTTTTGCTGTATGCTAAGAACAGAGAAATCTTCCGGGTGCACCCCATTAGTAAAGAAACCAGGTTTGAAACCAGGTACTATACTACTTACTTAAGGAAGCTAGATCTCTTAATAGAAATAAATGATTTTTTTCTTTGTACCCAGTATTGAACTCAGAACCTTTTGCTTGCCAAGCAGGCAATGTGCCACTGAGCTACATCTCTGACCCTAGATTTCTTAGTAGGAAAAGAAGAGAAACAATAAGACCACTTTGTGTCTGTTCTGTGATATCCAAAAACTTGTATTTCAATTATATTAAATAATTACAATAAGACTGGCTCAATGGAGTTTTATTTAGATCCTGCAAAAGCATGTCTAGAGTAAGTCCAATTATGTCTAAATTTGTAAAAGTACCACAAATGATTCAGATACATCTCAAAGATTTAAAATCTCTGCCTAGAATCACTTGAGCCTGTCAAGAGGCTCTGTCCTATTGTCTAAGGTTATCTGGTCATACAGCACATAGAAGAGACAGCTGTTCACTAGACTACATTTCTTCACAATCATTTTGAAACACTCTTATCTGTGGTCCTTATGTTAAGTGCTATATGCATTCATAGCTCTTGCTCTCCAGGAGTTCTTAGCATGACTGAGCTCTAGAAAATAATCTATTCCTATTCCTCTTACAGCTTTTTTTTTTCACTCATTGAATTTATTGGTACATTTTAGGTATACAGTACAGTTACATTCATCATTGGGATCTTGTACCTTTACATGACAGGTCTTGGTTCTCATTTTTCCCTTGTCCCTGCCCTCCCTTCACCCCCTCCTCCCCTCCCCATTTACAAACACTTTATTTCCATTTTTTTCATTTTCTCATATTTTTTCTTTTCCCTTATTACCTTTCCCCTACCCTTCCCACTTCCTCTACACCTTTAGCTTTTTTCTTCCTATTTCACATTGTCAATTATCTCATTAGGATCTTAAGTGCTATTATAGTTTATTCATACCAGAGAAACTATTTGGTATTTACACATGTGTAACTTATTTATTTCACTTAGGGGTATATCCTCAATATGCATCCATTTTCCTATAAATGACTCTAATTTCTCATTCTTTATGGCTGAGTAGTACTACTCTTACAGCTTTCAAAAGCCATTTGCATTCCATTGGTCAAGGTCCCATTCCATTTTTACCAACAGTGAATCTTTCTGACCATTTACACATTCCTTGCTTATAGTAGGGGAAAGTTCTCCAGTTGTAAGGGATCCTGCGAATAAACTGGGCAAACTCAGGTAATCCAAGATAATCCTTCCCATTTTAAAGACCTCAACTTTAGTCAAATCTGTAAGAATTTATTTTACCATTAGGATATGGATATCCTCAAATTGCTGTCAATCTACCGAACACATGCAATACAAGTGTGAGCTATTTCTTATACTACATTGTAAGTTGCTTGAGGTCCCTAATCTGTGTCTGTTCTACTACTGTATTTGTCACAGAATCTATCCAGTGTATTGCATACAACAGAGAGTTCAACCAACATTTGCTGAATGAGCCATAAGAACTGAAAACTTTCAAAGATTCGTTGGAACAAAGGACACACTCATGAGATTCTAAGAGTCTAAAAGAATAACCATTGCAATTTTTCCCATCTCTGGAAAATTCATGGATATTTAAATCATTTTATAAGTGTAAAATTGCTAAAGTTATTTTTTTTTTTTTGGTACCAGGGATTGAACTCGGGTCCTTGCACTTGCAAGGCAGGCCACCGAACCACTTAGCTAAATCCCCGGCATTATTTATTGTTTATATTGCTTATATATACCTATAATTATGTTAGGTGATCATGTTATATATTCAAAATGCTCTAATGGTGTTACTTTCCAGGTGGATTCCCCTCTGTTAATAGAACTTATGCCTTAATGTCTTGCAATGATGATAAGCACAAGTCAACAATTGGAAACCAGGTGCCCTAGGAAAGACTCAGCATTGCCTATCAGATGTCAGATGTGATAGGGTCAAGGGGAAATTAAGCTCTATAAGGTTGGCTTGAGCTCTCTCCCTGGACAGTTAGTTAATTGACAATTTGCAAAGTTTACTCTTAGTACCACTGAATGTAATATCTTGCTAGACTCCCCAAAGGAATGACTTTTAGGAACTATGTCTTTCATAGTTTGCACCACATAGAGTTCTGCCTTAAGTGTGCAAGGCAGCTATAGGCTCTGGAATCTACAGTTGGCAAGAGAAATAAATATTTCTGTATTGCATTTAACAATTGCAATGTATTAAGACAATTTTGTTTAAAAATTAGTAAGGGCTTTATAGCATAAAACACTGTTAAATTACACAGAAAGGATTAGATTTAGGAGATGGGGTGGACTGGGGGAGATTGGATATGCATACACAGATGGTCTTGATTGACTTTGAACACAGAGGAGCCAAGTGGGAAATGTATGATTTTTGCAGTTATATATGTTGTAAAGAAAATTGCTCTTGGTTCTTTCCTGTAAGAAAGTACAAGGAAGAAAGAGAAGGGGAGAGAACAGGATCATGTATGGAAAGGCGAAGTAGACACAACAACAGCATATGTAGCAGATGTCTGGCTGAGATGAACTAGGCGGGAGTCAGGACAGCCAAATTCCTTCCCTAGCATGTGAGTGACTGATGAGAGGAGGGAGCGTCTTTGCCAAGGCCGAATAGTGCCAGATGGGTGTCTGTTCTGTGGATAGTTGCTTAGGAATCTAGATGTAACTCCCTAACCACTCTGGCTGGTTTGTCATAAATACTGTTCTCCCACAAGGAATGGGTATCTACAGAGTTGCTTCTATTCTACCCACTTCCTTCCTTCCCACAAGGATTCATTTCCATAAGGATTCAAGATACCTGGGAAGGTCCTAGATAACCCCAGTTATTCTAAACTCTTTTCAGAGCACTTCTTCATGCCTGAACTAATATAATACTTATAAAAATATCATGAGATAGGTTTTAGAGTTAGCCTCATTATATAGATGACACCAAGTTGCTGACTGAGGATGATAGCTGATGTTGGAGCTAGGATTTGAAAGCAGGCAGTCTGGCTTCAGAGTGCCTGTTTATAACCCTGTCCTGTCTCCACATCTGTATGCTCTGACCTCTTTAAAACAAGAAGCCTTCTGAGAGCAATGGTTGCCAATTTTTCATATTTGTATTTTTCATTGGGTTAGTTTCAGTCCATAATCGGCTGGCTCCAAGGCTGGGATGGCAAACAACCATTGCAGAACAGAAACAACATAGTGCACACACAAGGGAGCAAAGGTAACAAGGGACTTTAACAGTGTCTCCCAGCCTCTTTTATCTTATTCAGACTACTTAGGAGGGTAGCACACACCCTTAATCCTAGTGCCTTTGAGCCTCGAATTACACAATGAATCAATTTCAGCTTCACATACTCTACTTCCAGACCCAAACCATAACATTCATAGAGTGTGTCAAAACACCTCTGCACAAAATAGATGTTTCACTTCATTGTCAATTGAGTGTTTACTTAATGTTTCAGTATAATTTGTCAGAGACTTGAAAAATCCTCTGTATCTTACTTAGTTGGGAATGTGTTACAGCAGTAGTAAAGGAGGACAAGGAAGTATTGGTAACACTGCAGTCAAAGAGAAAGAGCTGGGAACGGGTCAAAATGCAGAAGTATCTCTATTGTCTGTGCCTTTGTTTTTGCTTTGCTTTGTCCTCTACTTTTTCTTCCAAATCTTTTAATAACTAAGAAAATTTTCTATTTTCTTTCTCTCCATTTTATATTTGCTTAAAACCTGAATGTACAACCATGTGGATTGTGCTGCCTTCAAGCTTTAGACTGTCCCTTCTACCTTTCATTTATAAACTGTCAAATATTTCCCATCACTTCTGACTGATTTAGTGAGTCTTTTAGTCAAATTCCAAATGAGATATCTGATGGGATCAGTCATTATATCATTTTATTTTTAGTTGAATTCTGCAGCTAGACTCCTTTCTAGCCCTTACCCATTCCAGGAATGGCTGCACAAGGCTTAGACATACATGCTTTGGCTTAAGTGGAAGCCAGAGTTAAAGGGTGGGGAGGAGGTTAGAATCAGAGAATATAAAGTACAAAAATCTATGGGTAGAGAATACCCTAAAGGGGACTATGGATTTAGCAGGCTTTTCAGATGAGTACATTATTTGGCTTGTCTAGTAGAGTCATATTCATGTGAATAGGTGAAGTTATGGCTACAAGAATATTTGAAAATTTAAGATGTGGTGTCCCTGCTGTACATAATGAAATAGTGAGGTAGACTCAAAATAACCCTACAAACAGCGATCACATTTTTAGAAAGTATAATTGTGTTAAACATATTTAGAAAGTTTTGCAATGAAATTTAGGTAACTTATCCTTCCTCAAGACCCGTTTATAGAGTCAGCAAAAATAAAATTAAAACCAAAAGCCTGCAACATACCCTTCATACAGTGATTCCAAATGCCAAGAGAGCATATGCTTTTGTTTTCATTTTATGTCACAACCCTTATGATAAACATGGTGTTTACTGTTGGCTCAATATAAATCAAACTTATTTAAGAAACTTAGAAAGTACAGAAATAGTTACAGAGAGCATTCTTTTTGTCACAGCTTTAAATTTGTAATTCCCTATTCATTTTCAGAATGCCATATGGAAAAGAAATGGCATTTTAAATGGGTTTCTGAAGAACTACAGTTGACATGAACAAAAAAAAAACTTCACAAAACCACTAAATATTTGGCTAGGATTGAATCTTCTGGAGGCTTTTAAAAGTCTGAAGACAAATTGCTATGTTAAGAGAAAAAGTCTTCAGATCATGGCTGACCTATCAACGGACCAATAACTTTCCTACTAAGCAGTGAAATTATCCAATCTTCAGAATTAGCAACTTCCCTAACTAAGAAGCTTCCCTCCAAGACTTGAAATGGCTCAGTATATTGCTTTGACTTCCTTGGCACAGCCATGCCACTATCTGGTCTAGTTAGCCATTCGAACCACTTTCCCATACATCAAAGTTCCAAATTAATTCCACTAGACACTCTAAAGTGCAATTGCAATTTGCCAATTTCCATCTCATGTATCTTCCTAGAAAACAGCGGTCTATACAAAAGTCCATGATATTTTTGCTTAAACACAAATCTTGGCAAATGTCTCAGATACCCAAAATAGATACACTGCTTGATGGAGTGGTAAATGGAGCATCTCTCATATTGGGCACCAGTGCACACTTATGAAGTTAATAATAAAAGAAAAGGGGATTTACATTTAGGAATATAGTTTGAATCTTTTTGAAAGGGCTTCTAGACATAAGAACACAGTGAATTCAAGCCAGCATGCAATATGACATTATTACTAAAAAGAGGCAACTGTCTTTAAGCCAAAATTCCCAGAAAATTTTCGGATAAAATATCTTTGTATGTCAAATTCCAAGTCAGCAGTTTCAGCAAAATTGTGTATGTCAAAAGAAAATATATCAACGGTGGGTTCATATTCTGATTTCCTTGGACTTTGAAATGGTGAGAATTATGGTTTTTCTCCTTAGAATACCGGCCAAGGCTGAAAAATACTTGTTATAGAATTTCAGAGGGTAACAAAACCAGTATGCTTTATTTGTAACAAGTGCTTTGGATGTTGAAGAAATGCTACTTCAACTGAATGGAGAAACATGGAGCATCTTTCTGAACATCAATGAGAAATCTGTGAATGCTTAGCTGTTTTTCATTCTGGAGCCACAGTTGTGCACTAGACCTCATTCTACTCTCTGTGAAAGGAACTATTTGTCTTTGAGGCAAGGAGGGGATGAATGAGATCAGTATTGGCTGGCTGCTTTTCTCTCCTGATTGCATGTGAGTGGCTCAAATTTGAGCATCCTTTCTGCTCCCAACTCATTAATGAAAGATCAGGTGCAATAGTTTGTTGGAGGACAGGTAGACTAGTGCTGCTGTCAAAATTCAACTCTGCCCAGATACTTAAACACCAGCTTGCCTGACTTGGATTATTTCCTGATCTGTCTCTACAGATTATTAAGACAAAGTTCTGTTGACTTGCTGTGGTTCTGTAAGGAGGATATGGACCTGGATTTCCACTCAGGGGCCGTAAGAAGGGCTGGACATATTGAGCAGGCCTATTTCAGATTACACTCCATAATAAAAGAGCTGCATCACAAAACTTGATATATAGTTTTGGTTGTATGTAGATTATAATAATTGTGCTTTGAGCACATGTTATATTTGAAGTCAGGAAAGCTTTGTTCATGATTTAGCTTCTATTTCTTACACCAGTTGAATTTATTATTCTATGTATTTTCCATTGGTAGAAGAGGAAAGAATAATATTAATGCCTTTTGTCTTCATCACATAATTATTGTAAAAACAATGTGTTTTTTAGCTTTGTTTTTAAATTTGTGAATTTAGACAATGTTAATGATTTTTAAATTTGTTATCCACAATGAAATAAAAACATATTAGATACAACTAACTCTTATTCCATTGCTGAAATAGTACTCCCTGACACACACATACATACCAGAAAGGCTTCCTCTGAAAACACATTTAAAGATCACCTGCCTTATAGCTCCATTTTTTCTCCTTTAAGTTTTTTAGCACTTTCACTAAATGACATTATAACATATAATTACATATTTACTGATGACTTTCTTGTGTTTTTAGAATTTGAGCTCCTTTAGGGTTGAGGCATTAGCTATCCTCTTCATTCTGTATTCTCAGAACATAACAGTTTATCTGACATAGCATGAATGCTTAACAAAATTGAATGAATCCAATAAATAATAATTTTTGACTTTTTCCCTGTTTCTGGTCTAATCTTAGGCAAAATGATTTAAAAAAATGTTTTGTTCTTCTTTTTAGAAAATTAGCCTGGACTAAAGTAACAAGTTATTTTATATTCAGAGAAAAATTTAAATACATTTAGAGAAAAAAATGAATCATCTCTGTGATGGCAGGTCATCATTTAAAAATTTGCTAGATTTTGAGAAATTCATCCTTTAGTATTAGGTTTTACTACTAGGATTCAGATCCCGTCTATGGTAAAACTTTATCAGTTCCATTTTCTTCTTTTGCAAAACTATACAGTATTCACTCTTTATGTGAGCACATGTATCTCATAGTCTGATGTCAAGAGATAAAAATTCATGACCAACACCTACAGTTATCTTATTATTTTCTTTTTCCGCCAAAGTAGATAGTCAGAAGAAGAATAGCAGCCACCATTATGTTCAGAATGTGGGCATTTTCTAGTTTTTGACAGGCATGTGTGAGCAGAAGAACGTGAAAGGAAATCAAAGCCGTGTTGGTTACATGTAGCTGCTGTAGAAGTAAAGCAAAGAAAAGGCCTGTCCTGCACAACTGGCATCAAGTGTCTAAGAAGGGTGGTGCCATGAAAATTATTCCTAAATTTAAATACACACATGTAATATCTTGTAAGAAAGTTAAATTATAGCAATGTATTCAGAAATAAGAGAAATTGCAAAACCCATCAAATGGTTATTAAACATATGCATATTTGTGTCTGTTTATGTACATAAAAAACACACATGTACATGAGAAATCTAAATTCTGTCAGATAAAATGTGTTCAAGAGAAACACTTGAATGCCATATTTATTCATCAGTTTTAGTTTTTCTTTCTCTATCAGAACAAATGTCTGTCATATTTCACAATATTCTATGACATATCTCACAAAAGGAAAATGCTTAAGTTTTAATAAAACTAAATAAGAATGTTATAGTCCTATGAAAAATATACCTTCATCAAATACAGAAAAGCAAGCTTATTTCTCTGTCTTCCACTTCTTTTTACAGATCTATTTTTCTTGGTCTGCTAAAAGTTAGATCCCTGAAGGCAACATAGATTTCAGCAAGGAGTTCTGTGGATTCATCAATCTCTTGCTAAAGTGAAGAATTCACTCCCTAGCACATCTACTATTCTGAGTTCATTCCTGCTTCTCAAACCCCAAATGGAATGACTATTTATTCCTATATCTAATCATCAATCTGGCTGCTATTTTTTTACATGTTGCACAGTAGTTTGTGAAAGACAGTTCTGGAGTTTGCTATACATGACACAGGGAATCAGTGCACTGCAGTGGTTGGGTCTGAAAGCTGACAGCCTTGCCACCAGAGCAGAACAGAAGAGCTGGAAAGAGTCCATAATAACATGGAGGTTTCTTCTTGATTGGACTACAGATCTCTGACCTTACTGTACTTGGGAATGGCTGAGGCAGCAAGGATTTTTCCTATCTTTTCCCCAGGTCTAGGAAAAAATCTTTCTGTGAATCGGAAAGGAAGGCTATGTTTTCCCAAAGATTTTTAATTGCCAATAAACACTCTTGGTTTTCCCAGGATCAGTCTCCTTGATAGTAGTATAATTTTTAAAGGCATCTCACAGTTGTTCATGTCAGCATAGATAGTTCCTAGGAGATACTACTTTCTGACAGGTCTCACCCCAGATAAGGCAAATCAGTGTTCCAGAGGGATCTCTCTGCAGTGTTCAGTTGAAAGCAAACAATGCCTACTAACTTCTTGACCAATATCTTTCGTTGCTGATGACCTTTATAGCATGGAGTCTAGGGGTGCTATTCACAATACTGAACAATCAGAATGACATTAACCAGAATGAATGCTTGGCCAATCACAGCAACTGGCCTATGATGATGGGCCAATGTAATTAGCCTTATGTATTTCCCACAAGACACTCAGGGTCTTCTCCTAATTAATTATATTCTTAACACAGTAGTCCTTTGCAAGAGACCTCTGGTCAGAAATTATAGATATCTCATGCTCAAAGTTTTAAAAATTAGTTTTTATCCTTAAAATTACTCAACATTAAAATTTCTACAAATATGGGCCAGGGATTTAGCTCAGTGGTTCGGTGGCCTGCCTTGCAAGCACAAGGACCTGAGTTCAATCCCCAGTACCAATGAATACATACATAAATAAATAAATAAATAAATAAAATTTCTACAAATAGGTAACAGAACCTTCACTTGCAGTTCTCATCTTCTTCTCCAGATATTCCATTTAAAGATTATTTTCTGGGTTTCTCTCTTATTGGTGTCCCATTTCTAGTACACAGGTATGGCCTTAGCAGAGAACATCACTTCAGTTTATTTGACTTTTCTTTGTGTCTTTGTTTAAAGTGCTTTGCCAAAGGATGTAAAAATGCCTCAAAAATGAAAAAAGTATCAAAAGAAGAATAAAGAACAAAAAATAAATAAATAAGGTCCTATCAACAGTAAAACAGAAAATCTTGTTTATCTGCACCACATTCCTAAAAGTCGCTCATGCTTCCTAAATGGCTTAAAATCTCTGTGTAGGAATAATCAGCAAACAAACTGATGTTCTGCCCCTCTTCCTTTCTCTTTATATCTATCTTCCCATCTGTTTCCCATAACCGGAGCCTCGTCATTCCTATATTTTATTAGTGTGCTTTTTCTTATCACCCAGGTGATGTTTGCCTGACATATCCAATGAATCTAAAAACAAACATTTGAGGGGCTGAAAGTAATACCGTGGATGTACAGACTCACTTCATGATTCCTTTCTTCACCACCAAGGTGGGCAGTGGATGGAACCCCTCCATACTCATCCTGTTACCTCCAAGTGAATGTATATTTCTTCCCCTTTAAAGGAATCTCAATGCTGATTTTGTCTGCATGAAAATATCTTTGGACAGAGGAAGTGGAGCAGAAACTCTTTCCTACCTCCCATTTTCCACCACATCCCAGTTCCTTGCAGTGATCCTAGTGGCATTTCAGTGGAAACAGATGCTTCCTCTTTCTCAAATGTTTAGAGTTGCTACAAGATTTGGGTCCTTTGTACATCATGTTACTCCCCCAGGGAACTTTCCCCAGACATCTCAGAGCATTTAATATAGCATCATAGTACAACATTATGGCTGCACTCTTCTATTGCATATGAGCTTTTTGAGATCGGGGCTTATCATTGTTTTAAAAATCTGTTTCCTCAGTACTTATCCCACAACTGAGTTCTTAGTCAATATTTTGTATGAATGAATGAATTATTCAGTCAAAGAATATAGCCGAGCTTGGATCCCGAATCCTACACTTGGGTGCCATCTGTACCTGACCCACTTGGAGCTGACCTTGTTCTGGGATGTAGACCCACTACTTTGTTTTCCCTGACCCAAGGGTGAACAAGAATGAATAACAAAGAGACATGGAGTCAGTTTAACATGTTAGCAGCTGGAGGGCTCTTGCTTCCTGGTAGGCAGAGGACTTACCTGACTCATCTTGCCTTTATCACCCAAACACTGTACATGCAATGAAAGTAACACAAGATTCATCTGCTTTCCAGTGCCCATTAGTACATACTCTGGGAAACAATTTAAGCTTAGCTGTATTAAATTTTCCCTAGAATCTGCAGTATGCAATCACTTCTTAGTGCAGCCTTTTTCCTTTGTACTCACAGAGCAGGCCAATTAGACCTCCGTTCTCATCTGGCCTCCCAATAGAGTGGAGTTTGAATCTTTTTTACTAGTTCAGAAAAATTTTTGTGAGTTGCTCCTCTATGTGACCTGATTTTGAGAATATTTTTACTTGTCTGGAAGATAGGAAGGGTCAGAGACATGCATCAGATGTCTACAAACCATGTAGAACTGATTTTAAAAATATGATAAATAATGAAAAAAAGTTAGTGGAGTCAGATTACATGAAATTTGAAGTTCTATATTCTTTGATTGAACTCAGGGACTCACCTTTATGGAAAGATCCAGGAGAAAGACAAAGTAAATAATTCATTTCTCTTAGACAAATATAACTTGACAAAAAAATAAATGGACAAAAAGTAGGTTGAAACTTTTCTCTAAGTAATTTGCATTACGATTTTCTTACAGTGTTGATCAGAACTTTTTTCTGAAAAGTGTATCAGTTGAAAGGTCAATTATTCTCCCTTTTGTTTTGCAGAGCTAATGGGGTGAATATGTCTTTGTGCCAGTTTTTTATTTTAAAAATGAGGATTAAAAAAGCTGCATTCTCCACGTTATAAAAAGTAAATACACATAAAAGCAATACATTTAAAAGCAACTGGAAAAAATGTTTTACAAATCATTATGGCTACATAAAATCTAACGTAACATGGGCTTATTTTCAAGACTATGTTAAGTGTACTGGGCACTTCTCTTTCAGCTGTGGAGGTAGGGCAAACTTTCTTTTTATCTGGTGAGAAGAGAGCACATTTCCTTATGCAGAAAAGCAGAAATTCATAGCTGAGTCATTTAAGCAACATGTCTATCCTTTCTACTTTCTTATGGCTTCCTGGTAGTACTGCAGTGATGATTATCACTGAAAATCTCAGAACGTTGAGCAAATGACACCTGCAGAGAAAGAGAAGTGATGAAATACACGGGCCTCCCTGCTAGTAGAGGCTTCAGCCAGCTACAGAAATAGCACACGGAAGTATGGCTTCAGTATTTTGATCTAAGCTGTCAGCCTCTGCATATGAAGTTATCTTAACCTTATAAGATAATTTTATTTTCTCTTTGAAAGAAATGGGAGAATCCTATCAGTTTTTTTTTTTCAAATCACACACTGTAGCGCCTTCTAGTCTCACAAGCTATCTGTACTGTACTTGGCTTGAATTCACTCATTCAGCAACCATAGACTTTCAATTATAGGACCCTAGGCTAGTCCATCATTCCCAAACTTACAATGACATCTTGGGAAAGTTCATCTATGTGTTGATAGAAATGAAAAAATATTAGCTCAATGGTGCCATGCCTGCCTCAGAAGTGCAAGGTCCTAAATTCAAACTCTGGTAACAGAAAAAAAAAAAAAAAAG
>NW_022900936.1:43801996-43841227 GCF_012274545.1 Fukomys damarensis | reverse complement strand
AGAGAGGCAAACCTAAATTCAAATGCTGGTAAAAAAAAAAAAAAAAAAAAGCATATCATACCTAATCTTACCACAAAACACCACACTAGAAATAATATGAATACATTTGTGTTTTTTACCAAAAGATACTCTACAAAAAATGGTGTAAATTCTTTTAATCCTTATTGAAATCCTATGAGAAACATCCTAAAATATATATATTTCATTTTATAAGCTAAGAAATTGAGGAACAGTGAACTAAAGTAACTACCTAAGACCGCATAATCAGGTAAAACATAAGTGCAGGTGGATAAGCCACAGATTTTGTGTATTTAGTCTTTATGCCTTTTTTATCTGAGTTGAGGGCTCTAGATTTAGCTCTACTGGGGATGGTTCCATTTTAATAGTTTGAATAAAAAAGATTTCTTTAAATAAACTTTCTTAGGCCACCAGTAAAGGTTGATTTTGAAGACACTGATAGGAAAATCAGAAGTGACTCTGCATCATACCACAATCCCCTTTTAATGCTCTGACAAATCTGTGATTTATTTATACTTTTGTTGTTTTAAGTAAGTTTTATCTTCCCTGGATTACCAGTGGGGGAAAAGCATGGCTATGTTAAAAGTTTTTTGTACTCATTCACACACACACACACACACACACACCATTTTTACACTTCTTATATATACAGCATGGGATAAAGGTGGGTCTCCAGAAATAACATTGATTAAGTTAGTCACATTTGCCTCTTCTCTATTGATACATTTATTTTTATCTCCTTTCTATAAGCATATTTATAAGGCTCTAAAAATATAAAGAATTCTGTCCATTGCACCCTGTGTCTGCCTGTTTGCCCATCATTTTCTAAATCAAACTAAAGTGCAAAGGTATAAGCTAAGCTGCCTTTAGGAACTGTATTACCCAGGAGAGAAAAACCAACAGACAAATGACTTTGGGTTAGTGGAAGTAGAGAGGACAGGACAAGCTGAGATGGTATTGTTTTCTCTTATTTAGGGTATTGGATACCAAACAATGACAAGCCCCTCCCCTTGAAAATAGCATTCCACAATAGTACTGTTGATAGGGAGGAGAGCTAGGGCCTGAGTTATGTGGGGGTCTTCCTCATAACTGAATCATTAGTGCAATGGCATAGCTCGTAGAATATTATGGTTGTTAATGCTAAATATGAAAAAGAGTACATGCAACTGGGACTTGGGATGAAAATGACTACTGGTTTCCCTCCAGGCACTCTTTGTCTACCCTCAAATTTTGGTGGAGTGGCACGTGCAGAATAGGCCCATCTGAAGGTAACTTTTAATGAGCCAGCAGAAATTTCCCATGCTTTCTTATATTTTATGAAAACAAAGAGATTTTTCATGAATAAAATAAGTGATTTCATAGAAGGTTGAAGATTAAAATGGAAAATATATTCTCCCTTCTGGGCTTTTCTGTTTCTTATTAGTAAAGTAATTCTGTGCCCCCTTTTATTAATAATTTTACCCTAGCCATATATTAACTGGTTGATTGGCAAACCAGGAAGTATGGAAATTTTAGCTTTAATTTTTTAATTAATCTGGTTGTAACCAATGGTCAGAGTATATTAGAGAGATAAAATACAAATTATTGTAAAGACTCATTAATTTTCCATTTTAAGGTCATTGATTTACTTTTCAAACAGACATATGATAGACATTATTATGCTAGGCACTAAAAATTCAGCAATGAACTCCACATGTTTAAGCATGTATCCTAAAGTATGAATTAAAGATTAATCAAAGGAAAGTTAGGTGGGAGAATAGACAGTAGTTGAAGCACAAGTTTCCACTTGCCTGTGTTGATACTTCATATTTCTTGTAGAGTATATCTGTAGAAGTCATTTCATGTAGTTAAGGATATTAGACTTGACAATTTTGTACGGAAAAAACACAAAAATTACACCTTGAGGATTCAACAGAGGCTACAAAAGTGACATACAGCACATAGAGACCTCAGCATGGAGTTGAGGACTAGGGTTAAATCCTCATGACTTTAAATGAAGACAAACTGAATCAGAGCTCTTTCAGAAATAGCTAATAAACCATATGTGAGTCAGGGGTCAGAGTGCTCCAGCAGGACAATATGACCTTTGTGCATTGTAAGTGTAGTATCTAGGGAATATAATAATATGATCCCTTTAGAAACTGCAATGATATTTAATTCACTGCTGAAAATATACTGGGCATAGACCAAGACAGACTGTCACTGGATTAATGGAATGTTATGGGAGCATTTAGCTAACATTTTTAATCTAACACTTTTTTAAAAGCATTTGTGTGAGATTGGTTTTATTTATTATTTAAATATTGATAATACTTATCAAATGCCTTCATAGTGATATTTACTCTTGGATTATTTTTTATTGTAGCCCCCCCCAGCCATGCCCCAGTACTGGGGATTGAATTCAGGGCGTTGCATTTATGAGGGAGGTGTGGTGCCATTCAGCTAAATCCCTGGGCCTCTTTATTGTTGTTTTAACCAACTATCCCAAATAAGTGACATGCACTTATATGTACCAAATACAGTCCCATGCAATACTGTAGTTAGATTTTATCTTTAGTGTGTTCATTTATTCAGTATTAGAAACCAAAGAAAAAAGGATACTGCATGGCTCTGTTCTTCCTCTGACTATGCTACAAACCATTTGATCACTCCACAAAGAGATCAAACAAAGAATTGAAGTTCTCCTTGCTAAAATTATTTCTTCACAAGCATCACTAGATATTAAGAAGCTTACATCAATGTCTCCTTGATCATCATAGTTATGGTCTAGTTTTGCCATCTTTTGTGTGCATAGAAATGGGAAACGTGGTGTTGTACTCAGTAGTTTTCAATCTAATAACAGAAAGAAGACAACATCTCTTAGCTCCTCAGCCAAATACATTCATCAGATTTCTTATAGATTTATTTCATGTAGGGTGAAAGCTAGTATTAGAGAATAAGCAAAGTGGTTTGGCCTCACAATCCTAGCTGTTAAAATATATTTTAAACATGAAACATAGCATTTCATGGATATAAAACAGAATCTAGTCATGGTGCCATTTATAAACACAGGAAGATGATTTATTTTTCTTTTATTTCTAGTTTGCTGAATTTCTATTATGAATCAATATTGAATTTCAGCAAATGTTTTCTATATTGAAATGATTATGAATTTCTCTTTGTTCTGTTGATATGAGTTGCTCTGATTATTTTTAATATAAAATGAATCTTTCTTTCCTGAGTAAACCACATTTATTAAGTAATATTATCCTTTTTATTTGTGAGTCTTATGAATTTAAGTTCATAAGAGCTATTTGTCTGAAGTTTTTATTCTGTAATGCTTTTATTTGGATAATGAGTTGGTAACTACTCATTTCTCTTCTATTTTCTAAAAGTTTGTGTGAGATTGGTTTTATTTATTACTTACGTAGCGATACTATTTATCAGTGTAACAGTTTGTCCACTGCTTTTTCTCATGGAAAGGTTTTAAATTATAAATTCAATTTCTTTTTTTCCTGGTTGTTATGTTAATTTGTATTTATCAAAGATATTTTTCTATTTCATCTAAGTGGTTGAAGTTTTTAGCTTATCTTCATTATCTACAATATTACTATTACCATTTTAATATTTGTATTATCTATAGTTATGTATCTTATTTCAGTCCTAACATTTGGCAATTTGTATGTTCTCCTTTTTGTGAAGCTAGAATTTAATAATTTTATTGACTTTTTAAAAAATTCTTTAGTTTTATTATTTAAAAAATGCCTATTCTATTTATGTTTGTTCTTCATTATTTCTTCTTACTTTGGGTTTAATTTGATCTTTCTAAAAAATAAGTTTTGTATATTTGGGGAGTAGGTTGTTGATTTTTAGAGCATTTAAAAATGATATGTGAGCCGGGGATGTAGCTCAGAGGGTAAATTGCTTGCCTAGCGCGCATGAGGCCCTGAATTTGATCCGCAGCACTCCAAAAAGAAAGTGTTGGGGGGAGAAAAGAATGAAAGAAGATAGAAGGAAAGAATCTAAAGTTGTGAATTAAACTTAAAGTGCTTTACTAACGTTAAATCACTCATTTTGTTATATTATGTTATTTTCACAAAGTTACTGATTTCTAGTTTCTTTTGTGATTCACTCTATAATTTGTGGAATATTTAACAAAATTTCCACACATGTAAACATTTTTTTCTTACAGTTTTCTATTATTTGGTAATTCAATTCCATTTCGCTTAGCAAGTGTATGATTTTTCATTCATCTCAAATTTATTAAAAAATTTTTATGTACCAGTGTATAGTTTATCTTGGATAATCTTTTGTATGCTTTTGAAACTATTGTATATGCTGTTATTATTGGATGGAATGTTCTTGATATCAATTAGATCAAGTCATCTGATAGTTTTATTTAGCCATTAATAATTTTACTGATTTGTCATGTACTTCTATCAATTTCTCAGAAAAAAATGAAACAGAGAGAGAGAGAGGCGGTGGGGGGAGGGAGAGAGAGAGAGAGAGCAAGCGAGCAAGCACAAGGAGCCCAAGGTTTGCCTTGTTCCTCCAAGCAGAAGCAGAAGGATAAAGAAAATGCTGCAGGTGAGGCATTACAACCCAGAAAGATGGAAACCCTGTAAAGACTTTGAATAACGTCATGGTGATAAGAATGAAACACAGCAAAAGTTGCAAGCCCAGTTTCCCATCTGAGTCGGGGTACTCCCCAATATTGGGGAAAGAGTGAATGGGAGAGTCCCAGAGGGCCCCATCATTGTGGATGCTGACAACCTTGTCACAGACGCTGACAACCCCCAGCAGCAGGACAATCAGGCCTGGAGCACAGTTAACCAGAATTCCTGCAGTCTGTACCATAGCTGTGCTCCAGACAATTTGCACTGTGTCTCCCTCAGTGCCCAGGACCCTGGCTATTGCCAAAGGAGTGACATATTGGGGGTAGAGCTATGATTCTGTCCCTGATACTGGCAAAACAGAGATTTCAGTGGAGTAGCTGCCCAATCAGCCCAAGCTGTGCAATCATCCAGGACTGCTTTCATAATCAACTGGGCTGTCATTGTCATCTTCTACCCAAACCACAGAGTTGGCTGAGCTGACTATATCACCCAAACCCATGATACCTAGAATGGAGTTGTGCTGTCATCTGAGCCACCTAATGAACACAGCGGCGGGTTCCATGCTTCACTCCTTCCTCCTAAAACCCCATATTCCCTGCTACTATAATCACATCTAGTTACTTGAGCATCAGGGGGTCCTAAGGACATGCTTGCATTGCTGAGAGAATATCTACAGAATTCTTGTTTCTAGCACTATCATTTTTTTTTCTGGAAGGCCACATAGTAGGTGCTCCATTCTTACGTATGTACCACACCTGCTTGGGCCACTAGAGCATCCCCTCCTACACATGGCTTCTGCAGATAGAAGGACTCTCAAGTTCTAATGCTATACATACCATGCCCAAACCCACACATTTGAAGTTCCTGATAGTTCATTTGTTCAATAATATTGCATTGTATAGATATGCTACTGTTTATTTGATCACCTATTGAAGGATATCTTAGTTTGTTTCAAGTTTTGACATAAAGCTGTTATGAATATTCATGTGTAAGCTTTTGTGTGGACCATAATTTTTTAATTAGTTTGGGAAAATACCAAGAAGAGCAAGCCCTGGGTCTTTGAGCATATTTAATTTTGTAAGAAGTTTCTAAACTGTTTTCCAGAGTACTGTATTATTATTTATCTTTCAAAATTTAAATTTTGATTCAATCAAATATAACATTTCTGTGGCTTACATATATTTTTAAAGTAATTCCTGTTATAAAGCTTTAAAATGTGCTGTGAAACCTATATGACTAATAGTCCCAAATTTTATTTTATGTTAATTTCTGGAATGTGGCATTATTGACCTTTTATATTCTGTCCCAAACATAATTTTATTTCCTGTTTTCAAAATAACCCCCCATTCTTTAGGTCACATCAGACTTCTTATTCATTCTACAGTAAATCATGAGCTGCCACATTTCGTCTTTAATCATACTGGCTCCACAGTCTAAAGAATTCATCTTGGACTAGATTTAACTTTCCTATTAGTTACTTGTCTTAAAAAGAAGAAAGGGCCAGTTGTGAACAAAAATGAATCACTTTAGTAATTTTCTCCATTGCCTTTCACTTCATTATACATTATAGAAACTCTAAAATTTTTACACCTTTCCTAATTGTTCCTCTATTGTAAGTCATGTGATATTCTGTCTAACTATGCTGGAAGTCCAAAAGTTCACATGTTTTTTCTTATTAAAATGTCATTCTTGGCTTAGATAACGTGTTATGCTTTGTTTACACATTTCTATGATGAATATTTTGTCATAATAGAATGTCTTTCATCTAGTAGCTATCATAACAGAGAGCTCAATAGAGAGTAGATTCAAATATCAATATATATGATTTTTCCCACATTCATGGCATTTCACACAGTATGAGAAGCTACACCCAGATTAGCCACAAGAGAGCATCAGCCAACATTCCTGTTCTAGAGTAGCTCATTTTCTTGGCCAGGGTGTTGGCTGGCCACTTTCAATTCAAATCTGATCCGTTCACAGATCCCAATAAATTTCCTTTCCAAGTTCTATTCTTTAGATTTCTTTCCATCATGATTGCACTGCACTCAGATTCTGACTCCTACATGAAAGACAGAAGAGATACAGAGCCAAACTCTTCCATAAAGTATTTATTTGGGTGAAGAAAGCAAGAAATAACTTGGTATGGCAGTATGCTTGAAATGTAAATGGTTTCCCCACATACAATATATTTTTCTACAAGAATGTATCATCATACATTTTTTGAAAACACTATCAGAATCATTCTGGACAGTCTATGGCAGGTTGTGGTCATGGTGTGAGGAGGTGGTGAAGCCCCCCACAAAAGCTCTTGCACCCAGGCTTCTGGCCAGAGCCATGGTGGGACTGCAGGTCTCCAGCTGTGCCCCTCAGCTCATCAGCCCGAGGATGCAGCTGTCTGGTCATGACTGAGGAATAATAATCACATGAAAGTACTTATTGGTACAGATGTCATTCTGCTCATTAGAGAAAATCTGTCTAAAAAATATCCATATGAACACCTACATTTCTTTATCAAATGGCTTGATGGATTCCCTTTGCTCTGATTCATACCAGCACCATCCTTCTCAACCAAAGCAAGAAAGGATCCTGCATGAATCAGTCCCAGAATGCCATTTTTATATCACCAGTAGGTGAAGAAAACCTCATAAATAGCAATCACAGAGATTCAGAGTATCACTGATCTCTACTCCAATGGGGACCTCCCTGAAGTTGAGCTGGTGAACCTGCTGTAGCTGCCACAGCACAAGCTGAGGGTGGACTTGCTCCTCCTGTATGAGAACTAGGACTGAAAGCAGTCACTACCCCAGCCATAGCATGCATCCTCTCCCCAGTCCTTGCTGAAGAGACTTTCCAATAGATTCTAGGCACAGACAGGGAGCAGCAGATGCCCAAAGCATACAATGACATGGTTACACATCTCCAGCTAGCTGCTTAAATTGGAATCATGTCTTATCTGAGTAGAATGAAGTCCTGGATGAGCAGTTGTGATAAACCTTAAGTTAATTAGCTGCAGCGTGAGCTGTCCAAGATGAGTTGCTTCAAATCATCTCCACTGCTTCTGAAGAGAGTGATACTGATTCCAGCTGTTCTATACCTCTTAGCTTCAATGAGTCCTTTAGCTTATCTCTTGATATACTGCAAGAAAAGCTCAAGGAACTGGAAGAAGAGAATATAGCCCTTGGGTCCAAAACTTACCATATCAAGAGAGAAACTTTTACCTATGAAGATAAAGAACAACACTTGTCAGTGACCATTTTAAAGAACTCCATGAAACAAGTGATCAGATGTCCAGAATGAGTGAAGAATTGTCAAGAAACAGTGATGAATTGATATGACGCCTAAAAGAGATCTTTTCACTGTTATTTCAGATCATAGATCTTTAGCACAAACTTAAAGAACATGTAATTGAGAAGGAAGAAGTAAGACTTCACCTACAAGCTTCCAAAGATGCCCAGTGTCAGCTGATGGTGGAGCTGCATGAGTTACAAGACAGAAACATGGAGTGTCTGGGCATGTTACAAGAATTCCAAGAAGAAATAAAGAAAGTTCATAGTAGGAATTTCCTGCTGCTCATCTCTAATTCTCCCAGTCTTATGGATGTTTTACTGAGGTATGTTTGGCAGCTGAGACTGAGGGAACCATGCATAAAAAGTTGGTTTTGGATGAGGAATCTTCTTTCTTTAAACAAAAAGCCCAATAGAAATGCTATTTGATACTGTCAAGGTCACCAATGACATGGGGCCACTCTGTCTCTCTTCCAGCTCTGCTACCCATCTAGGGTCCATTCAAGTTTCAGCATAACAACAAAACCTTTTGAATTTGGAGTACAACAGACAGAGTACAGAACACTGCTGGGTCAGTGGAGCAACTCTAAGGAGGTTCCAGATGGTTCTCAGCCCGTGAGCCAAACAGGACCCTCTGGAGATAATGATTTGGCTATAATACTGCAACATCTCAGCCTGTGTTGGCAGAACTACTTCACTGAGAAGCAGTTCTTTGCTGAAGAGTAGGAATGGAAGATTCAGGTTCTGGTTGACTAGAAAGAAGGGGTTAATGACTGTGACACCCCCAAGAAGAGCCTTACCTCAGTGTGCACTGACCAGTTGGAGATCTGCAGTGCCAGTTGCCTTGGAGGATTTATGCCAGAAATATTACAAAATGTCAAGCCCCTCAGAGGCTTCCATATTTAAGATCACTAACTCTACACCACTGGCAGCCGCTTGCTGAACCAAATTTGGGGACCATTCTTGACACATGACCAGGTTTCATTGCTAAAGGCTTTGCCCAGTTGCCCAAGGATACTACCACGTATCACATTTCAGATTTAGAAGAGGAGGAAGAGGAGGGAATCATTTTTTGGGTTCAGCAGCCTCTTCAGGTAGAGCAGAAACCAGAGATGTCCAAGCCAGTTGTCCGGTTCTTCCTGCCACACATCAGTGTAGCAGATGGACCTGATACAGTTGCAGCCTCAAACCCAGGGAATTGTCTGTCTTGCACAAACTGGACCTTCACATTTACCACCTACAGGGTATTATATCCCTCTGAAGTCACTCAAGTTAGCCCAAGCTCTGAGTTCCCTTCACTGTCCTATGGAAGCAATAGGAGGAGCTCATCAAACACAGCTGCAAACTCCTCATCCTTGTCCTATTAGCTCAGCATTGGTGAGTCCATTACCAACTGATAAGACTCTACAACAACCTTCAGTAGCATTCTGAGCTTGGCCAAACTCCTGCAAGAGCAGGGATTCTCTGCCAAAGTGTACCACAGCCCAGTTTGTAAGAAGGTCCTTCTCCAGCCACTCTCCAAAACCCTGTCCACACCTTCCACACTGCTGAATTCCCCATCTCGCTCACTGTGTGCCTCTCCTGTGTCCTTTAAGCCCCAAGTGCATCTCTCTGAAACCTTCTTGGCTTCTTGACCAGGTGAGAGGTTCCTTCAGGAAATGTATGGCTGGCGACCTTCCCAAAACCTTCCTGATATGGGGCAGCTGAAGATGAACCTAGTAGACAGGCTGTGCCAGAGTCAAGGCCCCTCGACACACAGAAGGATGGGAAAAGCCAAGAGGCAGACAATGGTTTTCAGAAAGCAGCCTCTGCTGTGTATTTAAATCCAGTTAGCAGCTTATTGGGTGGGCTGAGGAGAAATCAGTCTTTCAGTCATGATGGGGTACTTTGGTGTCCCGGTTTGCACATCCTTTTGAGAATAGATGTCCTGAAGGAGGACTGAGGCTCAGTGTTAACTGACCTGTTGTACAGGGAGGCACAGGAAGGACAAATGTGCATTGACTTGTGCAGTGTGGTCTGACTAGAAAGGGAATGTTGCAGAAGGTTGTGGATGTGGAAGGTTGAGAACAAAGTTGGGATAAGATTCTCAAGGATGAAATCTGGTAAATTGAAAGTGTAAATGGATGGTCTAGAAGTGTCTGGAGACAAGAAACTGAAAAGTTTAATACCCTCCATCGGATGAGCTTTCTTTTCTTGAAAGTAAAAACTGAGTAGAGAATAAATTCTATAATATTGAAAACCTTCAGAAATATCTTCCTTTCTGGTGAGTTAAGTAGGAGGCTTGCCTAGGACAGGAAGAAGATAGAGCAGCTGGGCTGATGCTGGCAGAAGCTGCTCTATAGGCACGTACAGCAGGCTGGGTCTGTCACGGTGGTAGGCAGCTGTGAGACCTGTGCTCCCTGCTGATGTCCGATTAAACCACCATTCCAGCTTATGTGTGTGCACAGCGCTAGCAAGATGAGGGATTTTATGTATTTCATTAGATCCAAGTACAGACTTCTTTCTGTTTTCAGATCTTTGAGCCACTGGGAGACCAAATGCCATCTAAATTCTTTTGCATTTATGATTACCACTTCTAAAATTTGTATTTTTATACAGCATCAAAAAACCATGGATAAGGGTTAGGAGAGATTTACTTTAAGAAGGAAAATATGAGTCATTTAGAAACAAAGAACCTTATTTTTATAATACTTTTTCTGGGTAATACAGAGGCCAAGGAATGCAAACATAATTGTTTTTCAGATTTCCTTAGAGGCTGGAAAGGTTAAACCAAAAGTGCAATCGATAGTAATTAGATTATGTTGTATATTTATATATTTAATTTTTTGTAAGAAAATTTTGTTGCAACTGTTTCCAAAGTTCATTATACATATTTTTAAATGAAGATGACATGTATTTGCACAATAATTCTCAGGCATGTTAAATTATTATCAACTGAAGTTAAACCCAGGTGTTTGCACTGAAAAAAAAATCATTCTGTTATTTCTAAAACATAAAATTGGGAAATTTTTTTCTGTCAACAGTATATCATGTATCTGGATAAAGTGTCAAATCTTCCCTTAAAAAATTGGACACATTTCCTACACTGATGAGGAATTTGGGTGAAAGAATTAACACGCCATAAGGTCAGGAGTACATAACCCAGTATATCAAGAGCAAATGAGAGTTCAAAGAATACTTTATCTTGTTCAAGTTTTGCTATTCTTCTATTGTTTTTTATAGTATTTTATTCGAATTATTGCTTCATTGAATCATTAGTCTTCTTTCTCAAAGTTTTTAATTTTATTTAATGAAATATCCCACACATAAACACAATATCAGAGTTACATCTTTCATCTGACAGCATCCAAAACCAGATACAGAGGAGGAAATTTGTGTAAAATCAGAATTATCCTGTCTCTTAAGAAGGTGCATATTATGAATCAAATGCATTCCTCAACTAGAGATACTTATTCTCAGGATATTAAAAACAACAACAACAAAAGAATAAAGGAGGCTGAGTCAATGTGGGAAATCCAAGTCTTAATAGCTTTTTCTCTGTTTTTACTGGCTCTTCCTATCCTTACATTGTGCACACCTCAAAAGAAAGACTTACTATACAGTCTCACAAGTACTGATGTCTGTAAGAGAAGAGACCATCATGTGTTTTCCAGAAACATTTTCTACGGTTTTTGGTACTTTTGCTCCAAATACAAAGCAAATTCTGTATATTGTGTATGTGTGTGCCTGTGTCCTGGCAGCTATCTTCTCTATTATTTGAAATCACAGTTTAATTCACAATTCAACAAAAAGAAGCTAATTTGACACAAATTAGAATGTAATCCTAATACCACTGGGAATCCAGAATGGAGAGAAACTCTACTTCATTCTAAGATCTCATGAAATCCTGTCACTGAGCCAAGTAAAATTTAGAAGTACAGAATTACACGATGAAGAGAAGATATCTTCCCTGCCATTACCCTATATCTTCTGACATATCCCATAACTTTATAAGCTAGAGTTGTAAAGTTAGTAAGTTACAGATGTCTTAATTTCTTTCTAGGCATTTCTGTAAGTAATTGAATTTGCATGTACTTTTCTATTCATGTAAGTTTAAAAAATAATGAAAAAACAAAAGCTACATATAACTAATATAGAAAGAACCCATTTTAATAGTAGAATATTTCAGTTGAAAGTTGTTTCAGATATCATTTTCTCTAAAACTTCTCTTGATTTAAAGAAAAAGCAATAGGCCTAACAAGGCATTACAAATTCCTCAAGGTCATCCTGCCTTAATTTAATTTCTAGACTTAAACTGAGTTATTTTGAGAGTAAGAAAGGTGTTTTCCTTTTTAGAATGTGATGAAATTTAGAAGATTTAAATAATAATTTGATATAAGGCAATTGTTAAAAATAATGTCACCATAAATTTGAAGTGATACAATTTTCTCAAGAGAATTTAGGTATAAAATTGGTTAAGTTAGAAATACTGTTTTTAAGCAACCAAAGGAAAATTGCTATCAAATATAGAGTAGTAGAATTAAAGTAAATTAATCCAATTAAGATATCTAAGTCTTCAAACAGCCCTGCGTCTGTTATCCTTTTCTAAATCCTTTTTATTAACTCATTCATTGTTGAGTAAAGATAAAGAGAAATTGCCATGAAAAGCAGAAAAAAGTAATCTTCTCAAAAAGACATTAATTTTTCAACGCATTCTTGTTAATATGAGAGAACTCTACACATTTTAGTCATGTGGTATCTCTATCTACCTTGGTATCTTAAAGCTCCATACTACTTTGATAATTGTAATTGTAATCCATGAGATGTTATTTGTTTGACTTATAGTCTTAGAGAATTATATCGTAAAGTTATCAACCAGATCAGATATTAATGTATGTCTTAACAATTGTTTGATAGTCAAGAAGTACAGCTCTTTTGGTTCTACTCATTACAGATTAACCACATAAAAAGTAACCACAAAAATAGTGAATACACAAATGTTAAATTTATTAATTTATTTTAGAAATATACACAAACTATGAATCTATTAAAATACCAACGAAATTTTCTTTTTATGCTGGGCCAGACTGAGAGGGATTTGATGACCAGGATTCTTTCATCTGCCTTCTTATAACTTTACTCATCTCTATCACTTAATGCTACTCCAGAAATTCCAGAAGTCTCAATTATGAGATTCTACCAGAGTTTAACTTCTTTTATTGACCCCTTTCTCAAAACTTTCACTTCTCAGCTTCTTGCTGCCATGCCATAAAGGAAGCCTCCTCTGCCATGCTTCTCTGCTATGTTCCACTGTCTTGGAGCCAGCCCACTATGGATTGAAATCTCTACATACTGTGAGCCAGAATCAAACTTCCCTACTTTAAATTGTGGGTATTGGGTATTGTGTTTCAGAAATGAGAGAAGTAACTAAGACATACAGCTGGATTCAACACATGACCTCTGGAATCAAATCCCTGGATTGATTTCTCTCCTCTACTAGCTTGGTATCCATGGTGTCTGGGGTGCAGAGGACTGTAATATTGCTTATGCCCAAAGCAGGCTGTGAGGAGTTAACCCCACAATTGGTTTGTTTATAGAAGCGAGTCTGGCTGAAGCCTATATGCTGAGGTCAGAGTAACTTGCACCAAGATTCTGTTCCCACAACTAAAACCTTCAAACTAGAAGGACAATGTTCTAATGACACTCATATATTTTGTCTATTTTGTTCTAATTCAAGAATGCTTTTTCTTGTCCTTTCTGAGCTTTGTTTATATTAATCTCCATGGAAACCACACATCACCTTTACCCCAATTAATTACCAATAAAAATCAGTGCCTGGAACTGTCCAGCACCCTTGTCAGTTATAGCAGCATTGAATATCCTGACACCTCACTTTCTCTTCTAGTTCTGTTTCTTAGAGTATTTTCTCCTATGCTTGCATCACACATTGGGCAGGTAGGGACTGGAACCTGCCTGCAGGTGTCTCTGGGAATTGGTGCCCAATGTGGGGCTTGAACCATGAGCAATCACATACTCAGCGAGGTTACTCAGAATAAAAAGGAATTTAAAAAGGAAAAAAAAAGAAAGAAAAGAATCCACAATACAGTGCTGCTGGCATCAAGGTGAAGGATGAGCACAAAATCTTTGGGGAAAAAAAGGGATCAAACTCAGGATACTGCACTTGTGAGGCAGGTGAAGTGCCACAGAGCTAAATCCCTGGCCTGATAATAATCTCCTTTTGATTCAGTTTAGAGACCAGAACTAGAAAGGTAACTGGGCTAAGAGGACAGCCAATATTTCGGCCCTTCAAGGTCTATAAACAATCCAGGACATGAAGAACCTTTTCTATAAGATCTTACAACTTTGAAAATGAAAAGATGCTGTGGCCATCATCCCAGAATGTACCAGCATGGACCAGCAAGATGGATTCACTGCAAGCAAGGTAATGTGACACCTCTGCTAAAAGCCATGCAAATGCTGCATCTGAACAATTCTCCTTGCCTGTGATAGTCCTGGGACATACAAAGATCACCAGACCTGATGCAGCTGCTGTTTTCAAACAGAGAAGGAAGAGATATAGAGGACTATAATACTGATTTTGCCCCAAGCAGGCTGTGAGGAGTTAACCCCACAATTGGGTTGTTTATAGAAGAGAGTCTGGTTGAAGCCTATATGCTGAGGTCAGAGTAACTTGCACCCAGATTCTGTTCCCACAACTAAAACCTTCAAACTAGAAGGACAATGTTCTAATTACAACCATATATTTTGTCTATTTTGTTCTAATTCAAGAATGCTTTTCCTTGTAATTCTGAGCCTTGATAACATTAATTTCCATGGAAACCATACATCATTTTTACCCCAATTGATTACCAGTAAAAGTCAGTGCCTGGGACTGTCCAGTGCCTTTATCTGTTATATCAGCATTGGTCATCCTGGCACCCTGCTTTTTCTCCTTAAATTTAAAAAACTTACTTCTTGAATAAAAATATTATTTCTTCCATCTCATCTATTCAAAAGCTCTGATAGTACAATAAGAATTATTGGTAATTAATGTATAATTTTCTATGTTATTCACTTGTATTTATCCAAAGATATGTGGAAATATCATCCCTTAATCTAAACCAATATAGCCAAAGCCAAAGTTTCCTAAAGGAAAAGGAGATGAGCTATTATTTGGGATATCACTGATTCTTAAATCAGACAACTAAGAGATACTTCTACCTGAAGGATGTCATGTTTTATCATTCAGGAAGTATTCTTTACGGCTCTAAAACCAATTTTATCAGTTGTGTTTGTCAGCTCCAGTGTGATAGCAGGAAAATATCAGTGTTTAAACTCAAAAGATTTGACTATAAGGAGTTCTTTCTGATTCAGCCTTTTTGTTCTTTTAAGATCTTCAGTTGATTGAATGCGAATCACCTATATTATGGAAGGTAATTTACTTAGTTTATCAGTTCAATAAAAAGTACATTTCATCTGGAAACACCCTCAAAAATGCATTCAGGATACTCTTCACCCAATGTGTGGGTACCCTGTGGCCCAGTGAGGTTGACATTTAAAATTAATCACCATACATAGAGAAAGGATTAGTTTTAATATGTGAAAAAAGATCAATATTCATCTTTGCAATCCTAGATTGCAGAACTGTTCACAATGAGCAAAAATCATGGGAGGCTGAACACAAAGAAGGACTAACAGTTTTAAATATGTGAAAAAGGAGGGGCTATTAAAAAAGAATGTGAGATCATCAAGCTTGCTGAATGGTATGGATGATTACCTACCTTAGAAGGATTTCTTGTGAGTGAAGATGGGACTACATACCTCCCTGAGGTGCTTTTACTAAAAAAAAAACAAAAACAAAAACAAGACAAAACAAACCAACTATGATAGGCTTCCTCAATTTTTGGAGACCAGTCTCATTTTCTTGTAATGTAGCAAGCTTCTATTGTCCACATCACAAGCAAAGGGATCTCTTCAAAGAAACATGACTGTGTACATAAATTGTTAATAAAGTTCTAAGAGAAGGAAAGGGAAGGCATCAAGCTACACCGCAACCTCAGCCTGCCTCTAGGGGAGTACTGAACAGAATTTATATCATGGAGCTAATCCCATAAGCTATGAGCTGCCTTAAAGTAGTTTCTTCCAGGCATTCCCAGTCTTCCTCACATCTAGATAGAGCAGCTTCAGCCATCTAAGGACAGTTCCATGAAGCAGGGTATGAAAATAAACTCTTAGGAAGACAGCACAGAGAAACAAGAGGATGCAAACACAGAAAACCTAAATAGCTATCCTGAGGAAATAGCAAAGAAGAAACATTCTCATCCTGTTTCATGTTAGTCTGGGATAATACAAAATTCTGCAAATGTCATGAAGAGATTGATCAATGAAATAACCAACCATTCAAAAGTTTAGTACAAAATTTTCTTTCTTTCTTTCCTTCCTTCCTTCCTTCTTTCTTTCCTTTCTTCCTTCTTTCTTTTCTTCCCCCCCCCCAGTCCCTCTTCTTCTTTTCTTCCCCTCCTCCTCCTCCTCCTCCTCCCTCTTCCACATTTTTTGACACTGTCTCACTATGTGGCCCAGCTTGACCTCAAACTCAAGGCAATCCTCTTTCCTCAGCCTCTGGAGTGCTGAGATTATAGGCAAGTGCCACCACACCTGACCCAAAACCAATTTCTGTATTTCATTTAATAATAAAACATTTCCCTCTGATGTCTTAAGCAGCCCTTTTCTATGTAGAATTCATTTGTCTATTCTTGAAATAAATAAGTTAAGGTCTGTGAACTTTACAGAACTTCTGTTATTCTCTCTCTCCTTCCCTGCCTGCCTCCATTCTTCACTCTCTTTGTTCCTTCTCTCTTTCAATAATCTAATAGTTGGAAAACTTCAGAGGTGGCAAAATGGGCTCTCATTCAGTCTGTGTTTTTCTGGAACAGAACAGTAAACAGTAAGATTGACATTTTGCTGACCATTTTATTGCCAACATTGCCACCTGCTATCTTCAGGCAACAAGCTACATTGGTATCCTTGTGCCTGGTAAGAAAACCAAAGGATAATAAATAACCAGTCCCTCAAACCAAACAGGGCACATAGAAGTGGCTGGCACAAGGCAAAGTGCTTGCTTGTTTGCTATGGAAATAGAATGGTGAGCTGGATCTCTCAGGCCATTGACCAAATGTATTTGTAGCCAACAGCAATCTGCTTTTGGCTGTTAGACTCTCCTACCCTTCCTGATGGCAGCCAAGGACCCTTCATCTGTTTATATGGACCTGTGTAACTAAAAACATAACTGTGCATGGCCATCCCTTTGGAGCCCAGGCATCCATGTGCTCCCCCCTTATGTAAGCTAAGAAGTAAATGTGCTCATCGTTTTTTGTAGCCCTGTGGGATCTTACTACAGATTAACTAGTAGTCTTACATAATGGTTATAACATATTTTAAACCTGCATGTGGAAGAAAATAATAAAGCTGACAGTTATTATTGTTATAAGAAACTGGGATCTTTCTGACACTCTTACAGATGGAGTAAGACATGGATGAATCACTACAGATTCATCGGTTTCACTTTACAGACTTATCTGGAAACTAATTAGCTCACAGAGTAGGAAAACCCAGCAGAAGTAGGAAAACTCAGCATTCATAGCTGTTTAATAGTAACAAATTAGTATTAGTAAGTGAGAATTGTCCCTGTGTTAACTTATTCTGTGAAACTTTCAAAATAAATGATATTTATTCAGAAGGTTTGAATCCACTTACTATGATAGGTGTTACATCAACTTTCCAATGTTCTTTTTCATATTTAGGTGACTGTTCTATTCCTCTGTGCCAAGTTTGTATGCTTATGTACCTCTTTTACTGTAGCTATCATCCAAGTAATACTACTATTATTTTTTAAAAAATTTTTTTGTACCAGGGATCGAATTTGGGTCCCTGAGCTTGCAAAGAAGGTGCCAGAACCACTGAGCTAAATCCCCAGTCCTACTACTATTATTTATTGAATTGTATTTTTAGCTTTTTAGGCCTTTGAAGGCAGTGACTCTGTCTTACTTGATTGCATCCTTTAGCACAGTACACATATAGTAGTGCCTACTGGATCTATATTAAATAAAGGAATTAATGAATGACAAATATAAAAAAGAACTAGAGAACATTAGACCTCAAGCTCCTTTGCAACCTGTAATAGGCCAAACTATAAGATGAAACCCAATGACTCATGTTTTCATAACCTCTTCCCCCTGAACATATTTGAATGAGAAGATACACTTTTGTCATGATTTGATGTATAAGCAAAGATTTCTGAATTGACAAGTTTAATAATTTCAATGACAGATTTTGATTACTGCAGAATTTGATTTTAATTACTGAAGATTTTGTAAATGTATTTAAAGTTGCTGATCAGCTAACTTTGGGTTTAATAAAAACAGATATGATTGGCTCACTATGTGAGCCCTATAAATTTGCATCTAGAGGCTAACAATTGAAGTCAGAGATGAGAAAGTGGCAGAGACCTTTTCTTTGTTGTGAGTGAGCACATATCATGTGGCTTGACAGCCATGGGTCAGGGAATGGAAGATACCCTCTAGGAGCCCCTTCACATGTATCAAGAAGGGCCCCCATACATATCCAACAGAAACACAGGGAGTTCAGTATTACAATCACAAACACCAGAACTAGCAACAATCTGAATGGGCCTGAAGGAGAATCTCAACCTTCAGTTTGCACAGCAGCCCAAGCCAACACATTAATTTTGGCCATGTGAGGCCAAGTGGAGAACCAGCTACATAACATTGGACTACTGACCTCTGGAGCCAATAGGTTCATGTTTTTTTAAAACATGTGGTTAATTGTTACACAGAAACTAATGCACAGCACTACACACAATCATTTCATGGATAATTTTCAATGATTTTAAAGGTCCAAAAATAAACATTTCTTTCATTTGCTTCTTGTGGATTTATAATTTCTTCCACTATGAAATAAACTTCTTGAGGGCTTTATTTTTATTGTTATATCTTCAAGGTCAAAGTAGTGTCTAGCACTATTTTATGACTATTCATAAATGTTTTTCTGAATAAATCAATAGTTTTAAAAGTGGATTAACTTGTTTGTTATATCTCATTACTATACTGATTGCAGTCGATGTAGTTAAAGGGAAACACAAAATAGGGTCACTTACCTTAAGGAATTTTTATCATGTAATTTTATTTTTATTTATTTTTCAGCTTTAATTGAGTTTATTGGTACATTTTAGGGATACAGTACAACAAGTCTTGGTTCTCATTTTTTCCCCTTGTCCCTGCCCTCCCTTCACCCCCCCTCCCCTCCCCATCTACAAGCATTTTATTTCCATCTTTTCTTTATCTCACATTTTTTTCTTTTGCCTTATTTCCCTTCCCCTATGCATCCCACCTTCCCTACACCTTTAGCCCCTTTCTTCCCATTTCTCAATGTCAGTAATCTTATTAGGATCTTATGTATTATTGCAGTTTATTCACACCAGAGAAACTATTCGGTATCTATCATGTAATTTTAAAATTATAAAATTGATATTAGTACATAGATAAAGACAATCTGAATAAACCTGCCTTTCTTTCCCAATAGACTATTGAGTGCTATAGGGGAAATCTCAATGAGCATTGAGCTCAAATAAATTGGGTTCTCTACCATGGGCTTAGTAACTAATGGCTGATCTTGTGTTAAAAACTCTAGTTCATTATCTATTGATAGGAATTAATATTACCTTGAAGAATTTTTCCAAGAATTAGAAAAAAAATCTATGTAGAAGTTTTTATGTTTTCTTTTTCCTTCTTAAAAATCAGTTTTAATATGCATTGCATTGTTGGATTTCTTTCTGGAATGTTCTATGTGCCATTTTAACTTTAACCTAAAATGTACTCTTGGCTGGAGATTTAGCTCAGTGTTTCTGGTGCCTGCCTCACAAGTGCAAGGACCCGAGTTCAATCCCTGGTACAAAAAAAAAAAAAGGTATTCTTTATTTATAGCTGCCCAGTGAGCTTAATTTAGAGTTAATCAATGTGGAACACAGACCTTAACAGATAATAATAGGTGCAGTGTGGATTCATGAAGGATGTGTTGAGCTAGTAATGTAGAAATGCAGACTGTAAGCTAATCGGCATAATGTTGGGCAAATGATGCTACTCTCTTATGCTGAAAACTTATCTGGCAGCAAAGTAGCCTGGAGATAAAATAAAAATTCTTACACCAGGATAAAAGGAAATATTTCTCTTGGTCCTGAGCTTTAGAAGGCCATACTTTGACCCTTCTTTGACTATGTCCCTCTATAGGGAAATGAATTTGGGAGCCTGAAAGAATATTCTCATCTAGAATATCCCCTCTTTGATATCACATTCAAGGTACCTGGAAATGGGACACCAGAATTTTTGGTCCAAATGGTCCCACTTCCAAGAACTGCACTGGTCTAAGACCTTGAGTTTTTCTTATATGAAATCACTTTCCTGAATCAACTTTCATGGATGCCACTTCTCAAACCCTTTTCTTCCTCTAAGCTTGCTAATATTTTCTGTCTAAACACCTTCCAAACTTCCATATATTCCCATATGTCAGGAAAAAATGTGTTTATTTGTTTACTGTATATGTCAGTACCATGCATATCAAACATCAAGAAACATCTGGCAGGTGAATGACTGGAAATTATCTGGATTCTGCTTTCAAACTTGAAAAGCTGAGTCTTGCATAGATTATCTCTTAAAGTTACCTTTGGAATCTTACAAGGTTTTCATCTGAAAGACATTGATCTCAAGAGAAAATGACACTGAAATATATATATAATATAATAGATGCATATATCTCACTTAGGCAAAAACAGTATAAGTCAGTGTGGGAATTAATGCCAGCAACATCCTGGACTGATGTTCACCCAGTCTGACTTGAACACATCCAGCAATGAGCAGCTTGTAAATCAGAACATGCATTTTTCTTGTAGGTGGCCAAAATATCAGAAAATGATTCCTTATATAAGGTCTAATGCAAGGATTTAAAAAGAAAAATGTTGTCTTTTAAAGAGTCTTTTTTATATAATTAATTTGATTGAAACATTTAAGGTAAATGATATAATGACATTCATCATTGGAAATTGACACCTTTACATAATTCACCTTGGTCTTATTTTTTCCCTTTTCCCTTGCCCCCCCTTCAATATCTCCACCCCTCTCTGTCTACAAAGGCTTTGTTTCCATTTTTTCTTCTTATATTAATTTCATTAACTCTATTATTTCCATATTTCCCTATCCCTAGTACTTCCCCTTTGCAACTTTTCTTCTTATTTCACAAAATATATTATCCTTTTTATTCCTTATTAAAACCTCCAATTTCTCACACTAGAGAAACTATTCAGTATTTACACATGTGTCCCATTAATTTCACTTAAGAGTATTGCCTCAACATGCATGCATCCATTTAGCTATAAATGTCTGTAGTTTCTCATTCTTTATGGCTGAGTAGTGCTCCATTTTATTAAAGAACACATCTTTATCCAGTCTCCTGTTGATGGGCAATTGAGCTGCTTCCAAGTTTTAGCTATGACAAATTGTGCTGCTGTGAACATAGGTGCACACATATCACTGTGGTAAGATTCTTTTAGTTCTTTGGGGAAGATGCCAAGAATGGAAATAGCTGGGTCAAGTGGGACTGCCAATCCCAGTTCTTTGAGATATCTCCATGCTGACTTCCAGAGTGTTCACACCAGTCTACACTCCAAGCAGCAAAGGAACAGGATTCCTCTCCCCAGAGCCACCAACAATTCTTATTGGTTTATTTCCTGATAGCAGCCATTCTTTCTGGGATGAGGTGGAATCTCAGTGCTGCTTTCATTTGCATTTCTTGAATGACCAGTGATGTTGAACATTTTTTCATATGTGTATTTGCTATCTCTACTTGTCTGAGAAATGTCTGTTCATTTCAGATGCCCATTTTTGGACTGGCTACTTAAATTTGGGAGGTCTGATTTTTTTTAAAGTTCTTTACATACTCTAGATAGTAGACCTTTGTCTGAGGAACAGCTGCTGTAAAGTTTTTGCCATATTGTGGGTTGTCTATTCACACTATTGGCTGTTTCTCTTGTTGTGCAAAAGCTTTATAATAAGAAGACATCCCACTTGTTGATTGTGCTAGTTCATGGGCAACTGAGCTTTTGTTCACAAAATCTTTTCTGGCACCAGTGTCTTCAAGAGTTCTACCTAAACTCTCTTCCAGTCAGTTTAGTATTTCTATTTTAATATTTAGATCTTTGATCCATTTTTATTTTAGTTTAGTGCATAGTGAGAGATATAGGTGTAGTTTTAATCTTTGGCAAGTTGAAGCCCAGTTTTTCCAGCACCATTTATTAAAGATACTATTCTTCCTCCAGTGAGGGTGTTTGGCTCCTTTGTCAAAGATGATGTGGCTGAGTGTGTCTGGAGTTGTTTCTGCATCTTCTAATCTGGTCCACTGGTCCTCAGGTGTGTTTCTTTGGCAGTACCATACTCTTATCACAGTACCTTTGTAGTGTAGTTTCAAGTTGGAGACTGTGATACTCCTGCCTTCTCTTTATTGACTAGAATTGCTTTTGCTATTCAGGTCTCTTCTTGTTCCAAATGCATTTTTGGATTGTTTTCTCAAGGTCTGTGAAGTATGCTGCTAGGATTTCAATTGGGATTGCTTTGAATATATGTAGCATTTTTCAAAATATGGCCATTTTCGCTATGTTGATTGTTCCTACCCGGGAGCAAGGGATGTCTCTCCGCTTTGTGATAACCTCCTCAGTCTCTTTTTTCAGCATGCTGTAGTTCTCAGAATAGAGGTCATTGTTTTCTTTTATTAGGTTGATTCCTACGTATTTCAATTTTTTGGATGCTATTGTGAAGGGAATTGACTGCCCCATTTCTCTCTCATTGAGTATGTTTTTCATGTATAGGAAAGCTATTGATTTTGTCTGTTGACGTTGTATCCACCTACTTTTCTCAATCTAGTTATTAAATCTAGAAGACTTTTGGTAGAGTAATTGAGATTTTCTAAATAGAGTATATGTCATCTGAAAATAATGACAATTTGACTTCTTCATTTCCTGTCTTTATTCTTTTTAAGTTTTCTCTTGTCTAATTGCTGTGGCTAATATTTCCAATGCTATAGTGGACATCTTTGTCTTGTTCCTGATTTTAGTGTGAAGGATTTGAGTGTTTGATCATTTAGTATGATATTGGCTGTTGTTTTTTCATTGAGGGCTTTTATCAAATTGAGGTATAAACTGTCTGTTCTAATTTTCTGTAGGGTTTTTATCATGAATGCATGTTGTATTTTGTTGAATGCTTTTTCTGCACCTATTGACATGATCATATGGTTTTTTGTCCTTGATTCTATTAATATAGTGCATTACATTTATTGATTTGCATAAGTTAAAACATCCCTGCATCCCCAGGATAATCCTATTTGGTCAGAGTATATGACTTGATGATCTTCTGCATTCTATTTGCCAGGATCTTACTAACGATTTTTACATTTATGCTCATTAGTGAGCTTGGCCTATAGTTCTCTTTTTCAATTCAGTTATTCTGCATTTGGGGGATCAAGATAATGCTTGCTTCCAGGAATTAATTCAGGAAAATTGTTTCCCTTTCAATTTCAATGAAGAGTTTAAAAAGTAGTGGCAGTTGTTCCTCTCTAAATTTCATGTAGAATTCAGCAGTGAAGCTATCAGGGCCAGAACTTTTCTTAGTTGGTAAGCTTTTAATTGCATTTTCAATTTCATTGATTGATATTGGATCATTTAGAATTTTTAGGTCATCTTTGTTCAACCTTTGTAATGTCAACCTTTCAGTCCTAATTGCCTGGATTTGGGCCTTTACTTTCCTTTTTTTTTTTTTAGAAGGTTGGCTAAGGGTTTGTCAATTTTGTTTATTCTTTTGAAGAAACAACTCTTGGCTTTGTTGATATTTTTTGTATTGTTCTCTTAGTCTGTTGTATTGATTTCTTCCCTGATCTTTATAATTTCCTCCCTTGTATGAGCTTTGGGACTGTCCTGCTCTTCTTTTTCTAGATACTTGAGGTTCAGAATCAGGTTACTTATCTGAGCTCACTCTGATTTCCTAATATGAGTATTCCCTGCTATGATTTTCCTCATAAGACTGCCTTCATTGAATCTGATAGATTCCAATATGTTGTACTGTCATTGTAATTTAATTGTAGAAACTGTCTGATTTTTTTCTTTAATTTCCTCTGTGACCCTTTGGTTATTCAGAAATGTGTTGTTGAATTTCTGTGTTGAAGTCCTATAAGCCTCACTTATATGTATGTCAAATTGTTTTCCCCACTTGGGAAGTTTTTTCTGCCCTTCTGTGAAAAAAACTTCTTATGTCGTCTGCACTTTCTCCTGTTGTTTCATTGACTCTGATTAATCTTATATTATTCTTCTTTGCATCATCTACAGCTGTTCAATTGATTTCTCATGGTCTTTTACTATTTTTAAGAAATTTTTCTTTTCCTGATCATTAATTGCAATCCTATCTTCTATATATGAAATTCTATCTGTGCATTGGCTCATTCTGCTGCACAAAATTTCAGTGGAGTTTTTAATCTCCTGGAAATATGTTTGCATCTGTTTTATTGATTATATTTGTTTCCTATGTTGGGATTCTACCATGTTCCTCAGTTCCTCTATTTTTTTAATCTGTGTACACTCTAGATTTATTAATGTCTTACACTATAGGCACAATATCTACTGTTATCTGTGAAATCATTTCTGACTTCATTTTTTCCAGATCCTCTTTTGTTCCCAATTCAGAGAGTCCAGGTGATTGAGTATCATATTTTTCCATCTAATTTCACTATGGAATTGCCTTAGGTGATCTGGAAGCCTGGTTTGGGGACTTATTTCCATGTCTTCTCATTTCAAAGGATGAAGCCTGCTGTACCTTTAATGAGACAACTTTTTGCTCACCCAGTGGTATTCAATTCTCAGCCATCCACCCAGAGGCCTTTTCTCTGCTGCTCACCAGTACACCAATTACTGGGTTCAAATCACTGATATTATGGGGTGGATCTCTGAAACTTGTGTGCCTGTGCAGCTCTTTCATGGTTGGACCTTGTCTGGGCAGGTTTGCCCAAGTCTGGAGTAAGTGCACATCCCTAGCTGGAATGTTCCTGCAGCTGGGCAGGTCTAGATCACATGACGGCTCCCATGGATCTGCGCACTCGCCGATGCTATGGAGTGGACCTCCCACTGAACCTTGTGCAACTCTGCAGCTTTTTTCTGGGTGGGTCTTGCCTGGGTGGGTTTGCCCAGTCTCTGGGGTCAGGGAAGATCTCTGATTGGGATCAGCCACACTGGCCTGAACCCCACAGCTGCTCCCAGGGATCTATGCACACTCATGTTTTCTACTATTTTCTATTCCTTATATTTCCAATAAAAAACTCTAGTAGGTCCTCATTATATACTTAATGAGGAAAGCAGTCATATCCACCTAACTCTGATTGCTTTGATAATAATCTCAACTCTCAGTCAAGAAATAAAAGAAAAATAATTATGACTGATAATTTTTTTTGACACATTAAAAAAACTGGTTAAGTCAACGGGAGTGATAGTAGCTTTAGAGG
Organism: Fukomys damarensis; assembly: GCF_012274545.1. Taxonomy (NCBI): domain Eukaryota; kingdom Metazoa; phylum Chordata; class Mammalia; order Rodentia; family Bathyergidae; genus Fukomys; species Fukomys damarensis. The sequence goes on along the minus strand of NW_022900936.1, from coordinate 43,815,747 downwards.
ATGTGAATAATGTTCTTGGAATTAATAATAAAACTGCAGAAAAGAATGCTGTGGAGTAGGAAGACATCCACCCTGGGTTTCAAGAAAGTAAATCTCAAAAAAGTGTAAGGCAAATGAGGACTGGCCACATTACCAGAGATTCTGAAAAGGAAGACTACTCCAGAAAGATGGAAGAATCAGAATGATGTTCTGATAATACAGTCAATAATTACATTTTTAAAAACAAAAATGGAGCTCTTGGTACTTTCTAGGATAAGATCATATTTTTGAAAGGCAAGTAAAAAAGGCAGAATAAACATTATGTAGCCCAAAATGAAAATGAAAGTCATAAATCTGTAAGAATGATGAGTCAAGTTCAAAATGGGATTTCCTATATGAAGGAAGGAAGGAGGGATGGAGGGAAAAAGGAAGGAGAAAGAGAGAGAGAGAGAATTAACATGTTTTTAAAAAAGAATTAGAAGTAGTTCTGATTGCAAAGAACATGGAGAGCTAAATTTTTTATGCTAAACACTGTAAGTATTGCTTGATTTTAACCTTTGTATCTATGGAAAGATTTTCAAACTAAAAAAACAAACCAAACAAAACAAAACAGGGAGGATAGGAAGATGAAACATACCACAGAATAAGACACGTAAGTTAATGAGAAGCTTTATACAGTCCAGAATATCAAAACAATTTGCAATAAGACAATCCTTAAGTAATCCTACTTAATAACATAGAAGCAAACAAACAAAAAAAGCATCAACTTTAAGTTCATGAAGAATGAAGTTTTGAAACTTTATGTCTATTCATGGGAAACTTCTAAAGCACATTACTGGGGTTATACAGGAGTCTATGGTAAAGTCTATTATGTGAACTAGAAACACATTGTATGTTAAAACAGACAGATCATAACAACTACCAAAAAGATAGATAGGTTAATTTAAATTAAGCAAGACTTCCGATTACTGCCAGTCTCATCAATTTATAGAGTAAATCCAGACTGAGACATTCCAAGAAAAGGTATATAATATCTAATGTTTTTAGCATTTCATGCAATTGACATCTTTAAGTATATACTTTGAGAAACTTTAGGAAGCATCTTAACAGTTTTGCACTTATATTAACTACATTCAGCACTTTTACTGATGACTTAAATGTAGACAGGAGGGTCTGCTTCTCATATGTATGGCAAACAAAACTGGACATTTAATATGACAGATAGATTAAACACAAATAATATTATGAGAGGTTGGAATATTGGACTGAAACAAGCAAGATATATTGGGCTCCAGAATCATATCACAATTATAGGATAGACAATATGTAGCTTAATAACTATTTCTATGAACAAAATCTGGAGGGTTTACTTGACTATAAATTCAGTGCATGCCAACAGTGTGTTATCCTTGCAGATAAAAAGAATATAGTGAAAATGGTATGCTGAAATATTTTTACAAAAGAAAAAGGGCCTGAGGGAATTTCTAATTCCATTATCTTTGGTATTAATCAGACAAAATTTGAAAGATGGAGAATGTGCTCAGTTGAAAAGTACAAGAGAACAGAGTTGTGTGATGTTATGTCATAATAGGAATACAACACTAGAAAGATAACTTTATTATAAGACTTTCTTTAAATCCAGAGTCCCGTCATACCATGGGTAAGGGCATGCAGACCCTGAGGAGCAGCTGTGTGGACCAGAGTGGCATGGCTACAGGCAGATCCCTCCCAGGACCCTGCCCCAACCCCAGAGGTGTTTGGCACACAAGCCCATGCCACAGGCCCACCTACAAAAGAGCTGAACAGGTATACAAGCTTCAGCCAGAGACCCACAACACGACTGGTCATAGCCAAGGACCCACCTGAAAAAGAACTACATAGATGCACAAGCAACAGCCACAGTCTTACCCTGATACTATTGAGAAGTGCATGGAGACCTTAGGCAGAAGTCTATGCAGACAACAGGAACTGGGGTACACAGCATCTAGAAAAGGCCCTCCCAGATAACAGCTATGTAGAAACCCCAACCAGAGGCACACTTAGACACCAACCAAAGTGTGCACAGGCCCCAGCCAGAAGCTCACCCAGAAAACATGAACATCTAGAAGATCCCCATTCTAAACTCAGGAATCATTGTTCAGGTGAGCAGCAAAGTAAAAGCTTCTCAGTAGCTGCAGAGAATTGCTCACTGGGTGAGCAAAAAGTTGCCTCAATGAAGGCACAGCAGGCTTCATCTGTTAAAATGAAAAGACACAGAAATATATCTTGAAATTAGACTTCTGATCACCTAAGAAAAGCCCAAAGGGAAATGAGACAGAACAATCTGACACTCAAACACCTGGACTCCCTGAACTGGCAACAAAAGACAATCTATAAAAAATGGATTCAGAAATAATTTTTCAGATAACATCAGAGATTGTGCCATAGTGAAAGACATGAGAAGTCAAACCAGCAGCTGCTAGAGGATTCAAAGAAGAATAACATGACACTGATCAAAGTCAATGAAGAAAAATGAGATAGTCCAGAAGATATAAAAAAAAACTGTTCACAGAAATAATGGCAGAAAACTTCCCAATTAGGAAAGAACTTCACATACAAATAAGTGAGGCCTATAGTACTCCAACTAGTCATGGTTAAAAATAATCTATACATAGGCATATAATAGTTAAGACTGCAGACAAAGAGCACCTGTGGACCTTCATGAACACCAAACCAGAACTCTAAATTTTTTTTTAAAAAGATCCTAGCAATAGACATTTTGGATCACAACCCCAGGAAGACCTGCCAAATGCATCCACAGGCATGACAAGAAATTAAATGCAGAGGGGGAGAATCTAACAAAAAGAAAAAGTCACGACAAGGATAATTCAATATATATCAGTAATAAGCATCAATGTTAAATCGTCTCAATTTACCAATCAAAAGAAATATATTGGCAAAATGGGTCAAGAAGTAAGATCCAACAATATGCTGCAGACAAGAAACACACTTAACTGAAAATGAAACTCATAGATTGAAAGTTAAAAGGCAGAAAACAATACTCCATGCAACAGGAGCCCCCCAAAAAAGCAGGAGTAGCTCTTTGTGGATCAAGTGATTTTCAAACCAAAACTGATTAAAAGAGAAAAAGGACACTAAATCCTTGTAAAGGAAACAATCCAAGAAGAAGAGATGACAATCATAAATATATATTCACCAGACACTTGTGTACCCAACTATATAAAACAAATACTAACAGACATAAAAAGTCAAATAAGCACTAACACCATAGTAATGGGGGACCTCAATGCTCCACTATCACAAATAGATAGATCCACTAGACAGAAAATAAACAACAAAATAGTAGAACTCAATCAAACTCTTGAACAAATGAACAACAGATGTTAACAGAATGTTCCACCCCACAAAATGAAAATGCACATTCTTTTCAACTGTACATCCTTTGTTCTCCAAAATAGACTACATACTTGCTCATACAACATGTCTAAGTAAGTGTAAAGGAATTGAAGTGATCCCATATATGTTATCAGACCACAGTGTGATGAAATTGGAGATCAATAGCAAAAGAAACCACAAGAATTTCATAAACACATGGAAATGAACAAACACTTCTGAATAACCAGAGTCACAGAGGACATTAAAGAAGAAATTAGATAGTTAGTACAATTAAATGACAATGACAGTGCAACATATCATAATCTATAGGACTAAATGAAAACAGTCTTATAAAGGAAATTCATAGCAGTGAATACATATATTAGTAAAACAGAGCAAGTGCAATTACATAACCTTATCTTGAACCTCAAGTTTTAGGAAAAAAAAGAGCATGACAATCCCAAAGCTTATACAAGGAAGGAAATTAAAAAAGATCAGAGCAGAAAATAATTCAATGGAAATTAAAAGAATGATACAAAAAATTCAGTGAAGACAAGAGTTAGTTCTTCAAGTAAATAAACAAAATTGGCAAACCCTTAGCCAATCTTATCAAAAAATGAAAGAAAAGTCCCAAACCCAAGCAATTAGGACTGAAAAGGGTAACATTACAATGGACCCAGTAGAAATCTGGAGGATCATCAATACATACTTCAAGAAACTTTATGCCAATAAGATGGAAAATACAGAAGAAATGGACAGATTCCTAGATACATATGAATTATCAATATTGTACAAAGATTACCTAAAAATTCTAAATAACTCAATATCAATCAACAAAATTGAAAATGTAATGAAAAGCTTACCAACTAAGAAAGCCTGGATGCTGATAGGTTCACTGCTCAATTTTATATGACATTTAGAGAGGAACTATAGCCATTACTGTTTAAATTCTTCTACGAAATTGAAAGGGAAACAATACACCCAAATTCCTTCCTGTAATCAAGCATCACCATGATCCACAAAGCAGAGAAAGACTCAACCCCCAAGAAGTATAGGCCAATCTCACTAATGAATATAGATGCAAAAATCCTTAATAAGATACTGGCAAATAGAATGCAGAAGATCAAGAAGATCACACATTCTGACCAAGTGGGATTAATCCCAGGGATGTAGGGATGGTTCAACATATGCAAATTAATAAATGTAATACACTAATAGAGCCAAGGACATAAACCATATGATCTTCTCAATACATGCAGAAAAAGCATTCAACAAAATCTAAATGCTGACAATGCTGTGGGGAAAGAGAAACCCTGCTCCACTGCTGGTGGGAGTGTAGACTGGTGCAACCACTGTGGAAATCATTATGGAGATAACGTAAAGACTAGGATTGGAAGTCTCATTTGGCACAGCTATTCCCCCGCTTGGCATCTTCCCTAAAGAATTAAAAGAATCATACCACAGTGATATATGTGCACCCATATTCATAGCAGCACAATTTTTAATAGCTAAAACTTAGAACAGCCCAGTTGCCCTTCAACTGGAGATTGAATAGAGAAAATGTGCTTTTTAAATAAAATGGAATAGTACTCAGCCATAAAAAATGAGAAATTAGAGACATTTATAGTTAATGGATGCACATTGAGTTGTTACTCAAGAGATGTAAATAGGACACACAAGTATAAATACTGAAGTTTCTCTAGTGTGAGAAACTGAATGTTTAAATAAGTACTAAAAGGTAAAATAGATAATGTTAAATAGGAAGAAAAGGGAAAAAGAGGAAGGGGAAATGGGAGGGGTATGGGAAAGGAAAGAAGGGAATGGAATTAATATATGAGAAAATGAAACAATAATGGAAGCAAAGTCTTTGTAGATAGGGAGGTAGGATAGGGTTTACCAAAGAGCAGGAAAATGGGAAAATAATTAAGAACGAAGACTGATTATGCAAAGGTACAAATTTCCAATAATGAATGCCATTATATTGTAGACACTAAATTTAGCAATAAAATTATTTAAAAGAAAATAGTAGAAAACAGGATAGAGAGACAAGAGAAATCTAATAATCAAAAACAGTCAAAATGATCATGATAAGTTCTACAAAGAAAATATAATACAGCACGACAGCAGTTTGTGGGTCAGGGTAGTACTAATTTAAATCAAATACTCAGAAAAGATTTTACTGAGGAAATATTACTTAAGGGCATCTAAATACCATGAGGGTCTGGAATATAGAATATTCCACAATGAGAAAAATTGAGTCAATCCTAAAATGTGTGTTTTACTTGGCCTGTTCTGGGAAAGTGAAGAGGATGAAAAAGCAGATCTTTGGTTAGAGAATGGAATAGTAGGAAACAAGTTTCAAGTGCAGGTAGGGGATGGAAAGGCAGGCAAAGGCCAGCTCATGTTCCATGGTAGACTAAGTACATAGGAATGAACTCACGTTATGAATCAAAGTGGCAACATAATCAAATTTATATTTTTCAAAGATAACTCTGAATCCATGGTGGGAAATAGACTGGAGGATTATAGGGAAAGATGGGGGTAAGGTCCCAGTAAGGGAACATATTGGAGATTTTAAGAACAGGCAATTGAGGTTCTTCTCATTGGTATGTCTCAAATCTGTCACTGTGAGTCTAGCTACATATGATACATATCTCCCGTTTGATTGAGTAATATTTGGCATTCTCCTCAAACTCAATTACTCCTTTATTGCTCTCATCCTTTCTCATTAATATGCTGTTTTTCATATTTCTCTCATCTGGGTCAGAGTTTCTCACACAGTCCATGCTTTCTTGACATATGATACTACTTATTCACTACAACTCTCTTATTCGAACAAGACTAATAGTCTGGATGTTCCATTTGTATAAAAATGTTATAAATGATGATCCTGGAGTTGTGCCATAGAGATACTCTGAGAATTGACTAAAACATTTCAATAATGAGCCATAGATCATATTCCACTCATGCTTTCTACTTCAAAGGGTTTCTCCTGACTTCCCCCAAATCATTAAGAACCCTATCCCAGTAGATACATTTGGGATAGGAAGAAAGCAATAAAATTGCCTTTTATCAAGAAAGGCCTGGGGAAAAATAATGTATCTTCTTCCTTATTCAAATTAGGTAACCCATTTGGTATGGAAAAACATTTCAAGTGAGTCATATAATTTCAACAAGGAAACTATAGTCAGTAGGCAGTAATGCTTGAAGTCAGACATTATTTTGGAATAACCAAAATCATAAAGTTCAGGTTTTCTTAGAACACAGTAGTTAACTACCAAAAAGATACCTAGACCCACTCTCTTGCTGTATTGTTCCACTGTCCATAGGATAATATGAACTTGCACAAGCCTCACAGTCTTTTCAAGCTTGTATAACTCTAAGGATAGGCTGAAACACAATTAGGGGTCATAGCCATTTGTATTTTTCTGCAGTATTTGGCTCCAAGATAATAGCATCAGGGAATTTTGCCTGCAACCAATTTTTAAAAATTTCTTACCAGAGATTATTGCCCTTGTCACTGGATGAAGGCAGTGGTGATTTTCCCAACTGCCTGGAATAGATTTACTGGATGGAATTTCACAGCTACAATGGAGAGACAAGAAAGTATTCTCTGCTGTTGCCAATAACGTTTTTTAAAAAAGCAATCTTAAAACTGTCATCTAAAGAAAAGTAATCTGAATGGTATATCAATAAAAAAACAATAGTACCGTATTAGCATGCACATTTTACATGTACAAAACAGTGGGAAATTTAATTCTTCAGATGTATCTCAGAAGTGTTTTTGTGATTTACATTAATTCTGTAACATTATAGCCCAAGAAATAATAATGTTGATATACCCTAATATTTTACTTTTTGGTGCTCTCTGCTACTTCCTCAGTTTGCAACATTAAAATAAGAAGGTGGAGACTTAATTTTTATTTCAAGTTCTGTCATCATAAAGCTATGAGTGTTTAGGCAAGTCGCATCATCACTTTGGTCCTTAGTTTCTTTGTTTGTAAAGCAAAGATAATCATTAGAAAATTCGCCCAAATATCCCTTCAATCATACAATTCCATTTCCTTCACTGAGATTTATCATTGTGGAAAAATATAATAAAAGCAGTTTTGTGCTTATTTTCAATGAGCAAACTATGGAGTGGAAAACTTCAGATGCTTTTGAGCTTCTTTCTTAAAAATTAGAATATAGTCCCCTGTTCTATGTTCAGCCGTATTTCCTTGTTTGGCCAAAATACTCTTCTTTCTCAGCATGTCTTACGTCAAAAGGTTCAGTTGTGTGGGAGTTAAAGTAGATGGTTGCTAAGAATATCTGGAGAGGAATCCTGGAGCAAAGGATTACTTATAATTCATGCAGGAAAAGTTAGACTTAAATATTCTTGTTTCCAACCCTTCAGCTGTCCTGAACTAACTTTAAATTAAAAGAAAACAGAATATGGTTTCTGAGTTTCGATTGTGAGGCTGCCAATTTTCCATTATGCAATCATCACTTATTCAGAAGGAGATCTGCATCCAAAATTGAACCTATGAAATTTACCAGTGAGAAGAAGAAAAGAGCTAATGAACCTTTATTCACATGCCAAAGTTAGGGGTATTAAACAATCTATTTACAATACCCAAATTTAGTCAACCCTAGTCATCTTTGCTTTATACTTATCTAATCACATACATTTCAGTGTAACAGTTTCCATTAAATTTATATATGTAGAAAACCATAATTCCTTGTCACTTCTTATTTGAAAAAGGATAGCTCATTTAAAAGGTAAAGTATGGCATGCATGCCCAGGAAACCATGTTTTAAAACCACAAAATGCCATTGATACTACTGTTCAACCTAAGTAAGCATCATACTCTACTGCCTATGAAAATATTTATTCCTTATGGTATTTTTGAAAGTATAATTCTTTTAATTACTCTATTATATATGCTTGTTATTATAGTTTATGTAGCATATACCAAAATATAAAGTTGATTAGAAGTAAGCCTTGTAACAAGCCACCCTATCTTTTAAAATTCATGGTGGATTTGAAAATATCTCCACTTTGGATAGATGCAGGGGCATTAGGTTCTAATTCAATGCAGACATACTGCTTGTGTGGAAATATTGAGAGGAAAGTAGCTATGCTTTACCCTTTAATGGCAGGGCATATGAATTTAATGAAGGTTTTTTGACAGGCTTATTTCCAGATGAGAACAAAACCACCACCTACCATTTTAGAGATGTAATATTTCATATAAAGTTCCAGGCTCCAGAGTTTCAGAACTAAAAGATAAAAACACAGTCTTGATAGAGATTTCAGTTAGGAAAATTCTTGAGGTTTGAGAGAAATTAACTGAGAATAAGCAAAGTGATAGTGGAGGAATAAATAATGAGAAAATAAATATTGGAGAGTAACAATGAATGAATAAAAACAGATAGAGTTGATAAAAACATGATACAGCAGAAAATCTAAGAGAATATAAGAGAAGGAATCTAACACCATGGTGAGAACTTTTCTTGTAATATGTCTTCTTCAAAGATATTATTTCATTTAATACTTGATAACACTTCATTGTGCATTTTTATTTGAAATATACAGACAAGTTGGAATCCCAAACTCAAGAAGATGCAGATGAGGAAAGTCTGTAAATATAAGGGTCTTATTCTTTGGAAGGGATAGTTCATCTTCAGCTTTATTCTAGAAGAAAATAATAGGCATCGGTGTCAAATAGGAAAGGTCAACTTGGGCTAGACCTTGCAGGTTTGCCTCTTCAGTGTGGTACTTAATTATTGAGGCAATCTTTTGATCACGGGAAAATTTAATTGGTTTAATTTTATTTAGAAAACATTAAAGCTAAATAGGGCTGAAACATATTTCTAAGTAGGTTAATGTACATGCTAAAATTTTGGAAATAATAGAACATAATTTTATTAGGATTTTTTTTTCTACATTATGAGTTTATTGGTACATTTAGGGATACAGTACAGTTACATTCATTGTTGGGATCATGTACCTTTACATGGAAAGTCTTGATTCTCATTTTTTTCCCCTTACCTCTGCCCTCCCTTAGTAAAATTATTTATTAATACACACTCTTTACATCCTCTGCGTGGAGTTGGTATATGTGTATTTCACATCTTAACTTCTTACTTCATCCCTTTTCCCTCCCTTATCACCTCTCTCCCTTCATCTCTTGATCCCTTTCCCATTTGAGAAAGATCTATCTCCCTACCCTTTATTATCTAATTTTTATTTTGTTCTTTACTTATAATTTGGGTTTCTCACATAAGACAAACATGATTTTAAGTTTTTGTGTCTGATTTATTTCACTTAAAAACATGGTCTCAAGGTGTATCTATTTTCTAACAGTGGTCCAGGTTTATTTTTCTTTATGGAAAAGTAGTGTTCCATTGTGTAAGATACCGCATTTTCTTTATCCATTCATCTGTTGATGGACATATAGGCTGCTTCCAAGATTTAGTTATTATGAATTGTGCTGCTATAAACATGGGCATGCATGTATCATTATATCATGTTTCTAACTTTTCAGAACCTAGATAGTAAATAGCTGAGTCAAATGGAATTTCTAGTTTTCATTTTTTGAGGAATCTCCATACTGATTCCTTTAATGGCTGTGCTAGTTTCCATTTCCACCAATAATGTAGAGATGTTCTTTTTCCCCTGCAGCTTTCCCCAACATTTGTTATTATTTGATTTGATGATGGCCATTCTTTCTCAGGCAAGATAGAATCTCAATATCCATTTCTGTAGTGGTCAGTAATGTTGAACATTTTTTCATATATTCACTATGATATCAGAAGGAGGAGAGAAAAAAGACAGATATTCTGCTACATTTAATATTTAAAAATTTCCCTAAAGCCTCATGTGCTCATAGCTGGGCTGTTGGGAGATGATTGGATCATGGGGGTGTGATACTTATCAGTGTATTATTAGTCCACTGATAAATTTACAGCTTATGTGATGTTGAACGCTGAAGCATGGTTTCAGGATGTGAGTCACTCAAAGCATGGCCTATAATGTTAATCTCCCTCCTCCTCCTTGATTCCTCTTCCTGTTTCCTACCACTGTCCCATCATTCTCTGCCATGCCACTCAAGCTTGGAGCCAGCCAACTGTGAACCAATGTCTCTACAAACTCTGAGCCAAAATAAACCTTTCTTTCTTTCAATTGTGAATGATGAATATTGTGTCTTAGTGATGAGAAAGTAAGATAGAGTCCTATTAAGAAGTCAAAGGAAATTAAAAGTGTTAGAAAATAGACACTGGAATAAATAAATGATAAAAAGAAGAAAAAAGAAAAACAGAGCAAAATATAGGAAGTGCAAGATAAGGCACAGAAAAAAAGTGCAAGGGGAAAAGGGAACAAAAATGAATATTAAGAGAAAAAATACAGAAAAGGGATGACTTCCCCCTCCAAACAAAAAACTGAAGAAAGAAAGAGAAAAATAATTAAAGATAGAAAACTTAAAAATGACTGAGTCAACAGAAACAAAACAATTATTCTGTGTATTTGAATTAATAGTTTCTATTCAGGATCTGCAATCTTGAATCATGACTGGAATCAATCAATCTTGGCATCAAGCCAGTCATGATTTTCCCTGCCTAGCTTTCAGAGCCTATTTTTTTTAAGACTAGAAAAAATTTATTGACAGAAATATAGCTTCTGTCTAAGATAGACAAAAGAGCAACTGGAAAATGGGTTACCTGCTTACCCAACTTCTCAAAGGTATTTTATGGGACAAAGCCATGAAGTGAGGAGGGGTTCAAGATGGGACAAAACTATAGTCAGTTAGTAAGATTACAAGTACCGTTGCTCAGGTAATATTGATCCAATGAAAAATCACAAGGTAGACAAAACTATGAACAACCAATAACATTTTCACAAGCATAGTTACTTAAGTAATATTGATTAAATGGGGATCCACTGGAGAAACAAGTCATGTAGCAAGCACACAATGAATGAGCAAGGATTTTTGGTGGTAAGGGGTGAGTCTGGGGTTTTGGTATCCCACCCTGGTGATTAATAGTAGTGATGAATCACTACTGCTCATCCTTAGAAGCACAAAGCATGTGGGTATAATAGTTTCTCTTCTTTGTTTACAATGCTGGCCTTTGTGAAGGTGTCTTGATTGTCGTCCATGTTAGCTTCTTGACTGTCCTCCATGTTGGTTCCTCAAAGTCTGGCCCTGTCTAACTGCCTACAAGATATATAATTAAATTACCTGTGTACAATATTCCCCCCACTCTGAAGAAGTACCCGTAACTGCTGTGAGGGGGCACAGGACTGCTTACTTCTGATTGAAGAAGGTCATAGTTCTGATCAACAATCAAGAGTTACTCTACAGAGGGGGCCTATGGGTTTTTAAGATGCCTTCCCTAGATCAGATGCCTGTCTCTTCATTCAGACTATGGTTACCATCCAAGCAAAGGCATATCCTTGCTCACATTGATCGATGAGAAATGCAATCAGACTATAGGAGAGACCAGGTTCTTCCCCCATGAAGGAAGGATTCAAGTGGGCTATTTTACTTAATGTGCCACTCACAAGCATTGGTTGCTTTCTCTTGAAGGTGAGGGTAGGCTCTGTGTCCTTCACAGTGTTAACTTACACTTCTCGGAAGGGACTATGATTGGTCCATTCTCTTTTTGCATTGGTCTGCTTTAGTTGTCTCTCACCCAGTCACTTTTGGAGGGTAATACTGGAATCCCTGAATCTCCTGCTTGCTCTATACTTTCTCCTTGGGACAGATTACTTTGTTTCCCTAGTCTTTGTCCTTTCTAGGCTCAGATCAGTCAATCTGCACCTCAGTTGCCCCATGTCAAGGGGAAGCAAAATATAGAGCCATCTTGGAATTGGTGGATGGTTCATGCAGCTGGCATGGGCCTGCTTGGTTGTATCGATGGCAGAATACAATTTATTATACTATCGTTGCAAGTACAATGCTCATGTTAACCTTTTAGTATGTACGGATAAATGCATACCTAAATTATTGCATTACCAGACTGAAAAAGAAAGAGAATAAGAGAATGGATATCAGTCTCAAGTTACCCTCCAAATTTGTGTTTCTAATGTCTTCATAGGAACTACAGTGAAAGTGTTTAAAGTTGAAAGAGGATAATTGGTGAGATGAACAAAATCTTGAGAATAATTCTAGGGAAAAAATAGCCATAGACTGAAAAGGACTGGAATTTTAAAAAGAGGGGAGAAATGCTAACAAGCTTCAGTGAAAACCTTTTAAATTATATATGAATTAGAGTCCTACCCCACTTCTCTGGCTGTTTATCTACTCCAATTAATTATTGAACTTCTCTAGTTTTAGTTTTTTATTCCAGTAAAGGCTGGCAATTACATATCTATATTTATGTATATTTCGCATTGCTTTAAGTGACTTCAGGCTTGTAAAGCATCTGGCACAAAAGAAGCACTGGTTAGATTGTGTTTTACTGTGAAAACTCCACTGGGTCGATTGCCATTGGCTTCTAAATAACAAAATACAGTTTCATAGTCTTCCTTCTATGGCTAGACTTGCTTGAATGGCAAGCACTGACTTTCTTCCCAAAGAAATTAGAGCTTTGTGTTTGTTATTTAACAATGAATATGTGTGAATGAAGTGTACCATTTATAGTTTTCATCCTAAAGTTTTCTTTAGGCTAGTTGGAATGCCACAGAATTTTTTAAAATGCCATATTCATCTTAATACAACAGATGTTCCATGCTTTAAAAATTTTCATTATTCTCATAGACTGTCTTCACTTTTGTTTATATAAGGAAATACATAAGCAAATTTTACAGGAGAATATTTTGGAATAAGTTTCTGCACAGTGAATCTTTGTGTACATAGACATCTGTGATGTAAAATCTCTTGGCATTGTTTCAATAAAAATGTTATTGTTTAAAGATTGCCATTTGGAATCCAGATTAAAAGCTTGTTTTAAATAGCCATGGACTACATATTCTGAATAAAGAAATACAAAATTACATAATGTTCATCTTTTTTACACATCCATAATCATTTAATAGCTAAATTTAGAAGTATATTTTATGTGTCTTCATTTAATTTGGGGGAATTGTTTTTTATTTTACTTTTTTATTACATGTGTATAATACATAATTTTTGCATTCCTTGTGTGGAGTCGGTACATGTACATACCACATGCTTTCATTTATTACTTTGTACTTTTAAACATTATTTCTATCTCTGATTCATAGTTTTTCATTATTACTATTATTTTAAACAGTTCTGAGAATCTGTCTTTTTTTAACCTGTGCATAATTTTTTATTTAAAATATTATATATATATATTTTTTTTTTCTTTTTATTGAGTTTATTGCTACAATCTAGGTATACAATACAATTACATTCATCATTGGGATTCTGTACCTTTACATAATAGGT
>NW_022900936.1:43795906-43801092 GCF_012274545.1 Fukomys damarensis | reverse complement strand
CATAGAGGTATGATACAGTACCATCCTACATCAATAATACTAGATTCAGGTGCCCCATATTTTTCTTAAAGTAGAAGTTATTATTTATTTTATCATTCATCAAGAAGTGGGAGGGGTAGGGGAAGGGCACAAAAGGAACAGAAAAAATTAGAGAAAAGGAAAAAAATGGAAACAAAGTCTTTGTAAATAGGGAAGGGTGGAGGGGGTGAAGAGAGGTCAAGGGGAAAATAAGAACCAAGATATGTCATGTAAAGGTACAAGATCCCAATGATGAATGTAACTGTATTGTATACCTAAAATGTACCAATAAAGAAAAAAATAACTGAGGACCAATTAGATGATTGACATTCTATGAAGTGTATTGAATATTAGGATAAGTAAAACAGCATCTCTAACCCAAAGGAGCTAAAAATATTGGGAGACACAAATCTTTGAAATGATTCCAAGATGCAGTTAGACACTATGATACTAACTGCTGGGTGCTTTGGAGAATATAGAAAGGGAACTGACCCAGTCAGTTTTTAAGAAAGGGCCTGAGCAGAGAGCTGATAAATGAATGCAAACTATATGAGAAGAGGAGGAAGAACATTTTACACAGAGCCATTGATTTAAGGAATCTCAATATTTTCAAGGAAAGGAGTGACCACCTATAGGTAGCAGCCAGATAAAACGTGGTTGTGCTAAGCATTCAATCTTTAGGAAGCTAAATAAAATCTTGGAAGAGTTGGCTTTTTTTTTTTAACAGAGGTCAAACTCAGGACATCATACTTGTGAAGCAGGCAGTGACGCCACTAAGCTAAATCCCCAGTCCAATCTTGGACATTTTATGAAAGGAAGTAAAATAAAGAGATTTGGAGTTTTAAAGTTTACTGTATTTCAGATGGAAAGAAAATTTACAGGGAAAAGCATAAAAGAAGATGAAGGAAAAACAGGGTTTACCAAATTAAAAGAATTTACATGACTGCTGATGAAAAGTAGACAAATTGAAAAGCTTTGTAGAATGAAGTTTCTTTGATTTATTTTTTCCCATTCTTTCTCTTTATCCATACAATTTACTCCCTTTCTTTTTCACACTATAGCAACCATCAAAGTTGTGTAATATGTATCATTTTTCTTCTCTCTAGCCTGGCAGAATAGGAAGTGTTGCTTTTTAACTATATTTTTTCTTTTTTTCCTCATTGAGTTTATTGGTACATTTTAGGTATACAGTACAGCTACATTCATCACTGGGATCTTGTACCTTTACATGACAGGTCTTGGTTCTCACTTTTCCCCTTGTCCCTGCCCTCCCTTCACCCCTGCCTCCCTTCCCTATTTACAAATACTTTATTTCTATTTTTTCATTTTCTCTTTTTTTTTTCTTTTCACTTATTACCTTTCCCCTACCCTTTCCACTTCTCCTACACCTTTATGATAGAAAAGGGTTAAAGGTGTAACTATATATTTTAATTTATATAAATACATTTTGATTTTACTTCAAGATACAATTATGTTGCCATGTACATTTAATTCTTTATTACACTTTCTGCATGGTCCTCAATGGTGAGCTCCCACTTTCTACTGATGGGCAAGTTGATCACTTCCAGTTCTTCAACATCCCAAATAACACTGCAAAGAATATACAGATACATAATCATTTCAGACCTATAAGCAAGTTTGATTGAAGAGTTTCTTGCAATTCTTCTACTTATGAGAATATTTTTATATGATTTTCAGCCCTTTGTATTTTCTCTTCTCCAAATTTCCTGTTTCTAATCTTTGCTTATTGATTTCCCTGGACATTGATATATTTTTTTCTTATTTACTAACCTGATTCTTTTATACCCTGAAAATTAACCCTTTGTTGTTATTAGTCACCTGTCTCTTAACTATAGTAATGAATTCCTTGGTGAACAAATATCCTCAAAATTGAATGAGGATTGAATTAATTAGTGGTTTGGAGGAAGGTTTTTGTAAACAGGTCATAGTTGACAATGTCACATTTTGCCAAAAGATTAAATAAATAAATCAAGGTATCAGGCACTATGTAGGATGAGATTGAGTGGTGTAAGTAAAAGGTACATAATTTTGAATCTCAATTAACTAATATGTAAGACAGGGACATTAATACAAAAGTATAAATTACCTCTGTGAGGAAGAAATAAAATGATTTTGTAAACTGAAAAACTTTAAAAAATGTTTATAGGTTTTATGACAACTACTTTCAACACACATTAACAGTCCCAGATGATAAGTACTCTTGGTGAATATATAAATCTCACAATTTAAATATGTATTTTATATTTAATATTTAACAAAATGCATTATCAACTCCAAATTAAATTTCAAATATATTCTCAATAATAGCATTAACTAGATTATTTTGGATAATATATGTTCTTTTAAGACACAGAAAACAAATGTTCTGACTCAGAAATTTCCAAATTGAAAAAAAAATACTTTGCAATATTAGATTTATATCTGAAGCTGTTTCTGAAAATAAATGCTTTTTAAAATTATATTGCTTTAAGATTCAGTTGGTAACAAATTAACATGAAGGAAGGAAACTTATAAGTTATTTTATAATTTGAATAATATCTGACATAGTAGTCTATGTAAAAACCCTGAATTTTTTTAAGAAGCCAATAGAGACATGGCAGTGAGTATAACAATTCCCAATTTGAAACTATACTACAAAGCCACTGTGATAAAAATAGCATGGTACTGGCAAAGAAACAGACCAGAGGATCAGTGGAACAGACTGGAAGACACAAAAACAACTCCAGATGTACTCAGCTAGCTCATCTTTGATAAAGGAGCTGACCATCCTCACTGGAGGGAAGATAGTCTCTTTAATAAATGGTGTTGGAGAGCTGCCTGCCTGCCTGAGATCACCTGGCGGGTGCGCGACCTCCCGGACTGCGTGACAACAGACCCAGTAAGGAAAGTAGCCATGCAGGTGCCCTTGAAACACCCCCACTACTTCCCCCCCTCCCCGTTCTCAAACCTCCTGATTGGGCCAGTCCTTAGACCAACTCTGCAGAGGCATAGGTTCTCATGAAGGGTAGTTTTCTAAGCTCCCAACTTTGAACATTTTTAAAGAAAGGGCAGGGAAAACCTGTAATAGAACTGAGTGGAGTTCAACACTGAGGGTAGGGAATCTCAAGTTAGGCTTTGTGGACTGTGTTCAGTCTCAGTTGTGAGGAACTGCCATTGGCTAGCTGAGACCAGGGGACTCGGTTCTGCATATGGCTGTACATGTGGTATAATATGAGAACAGAGACAGTCTGAAAGAGGCCCTTCAAATTCTTTTTTTTTTCTCTTTTTTCTTTTCCTCATTCCACCCTAAAATTTCTTTCTTTTTTCTGTCCTCTCTCTCCAACTCTGTCTCTTGCTCCACCATATTATCCCTCATCTCCCTTTTTATTCTGGCTCTGCCCTAACTCAGACTTCTTCTTTTATTATTTTTTCTTTTCAGGAGGGGTTTCTCTTTATGTTCTTTTCTCCAGTCATTTTACCTCACTCATGGCTCTGTACCTTCAAGGGAAGGCAAGCGCCTGTTATTGCTAAGGGGATATATTGTTTTCCTTATTCCTGCACTCTCTCTATCCCCCCTGAAGTTAATAGCTTTGTAAAGATAGTAAGGTAATTCTACATCCTCTGAATTCACTTCAAACCTGCTGTAATTCTTTCACTTATCTAATCCTCTCATTCTAAGTCTAACACCCCATCCTAAATGGTAAAGATGCTATATTGAAAAGCATATTCACTACAAACATATTATGAGCTGCTTCTTAAAATTAATTTAATTAACATGAGTTAAAGGTGATACATTAATGACTACCACAAGTGGTCAGTTTGCAAGCTGTGCCTGATCCGATTGGGCTGCTGAATGTATCAATTGGGACAAAGAGTGGTGATTGATTTAAAGAGTTGTTTTCTCTGATATTATGAAAATGAGGATATCTATGGCTCATTAGAAACTCAAAAGCTAAAACGAAACTATATTAACAAGATTTAAGTAATACCCAGAAATTAAAGAAGGACAACCCAACAATAAAAATAAAAATGAGAAAATACTTAAGCAAGACACAAAAACCGATTTCCAGTTCACCAATGGCAAATAGTAGGACAAATGAGGATGAAAAGTCTGATAGTGAACCAACAGGACACCCTGGACCCATAGCACAGGAGGTAACAAAACTAATCAATCAGGCTCTAGAAAAATTCAAATCAGAAATAGTTTCCCAGTTAACGAGAGAGATGATGAGCAAAATGGAAGTCATGATTCAAGACTCTAGAGCAGAAACTGACAAAAAAATAGATGAGCTCAGGACCACGATAGAAGTCATGAAGGCCCAGCATAAGAAAGAAATGGAAAAAATAAATTCCCAACATAGGAAAGGAGTGGAATCCATAAAACAGATTCAAACAGATATCCAGGAGATGAAACACTCCATTGAAAGTGTAAGCAACAGAATAAAAGAATGCAAAGATAGACTCTCAGATATAGAAGATAAGATTGCAGTCAGTGACCGTGAAAAAAGAGTTCTCTTAAAAAGACTAAGGGATCATGAGAAATCAATCCAACAACTCCTAGATGATACAAAGAAAAATAGCATAAGATTCAAACAGATATCCAGGAGATGAAACACTCCATTGAAAGTGTAAGCAACAGAATAAAAGAATGCAAAGATAGACTCTCAGATATAGAAGATAAGATTGCAGTCAGTGACCGTGAAAAAAGAGTTCTCTTAAAAAGACTAAGGGATCATGAGAAATCAATCCAACAACTCCTAGATGATACAAAGAAAAATAGCATAAGATTGATAGGAATATATGAAAAAACAGGAGAAAACGCAAATGACATAAAAAAGCTCTTCACAGAATGAATGACAGAAAAGTTCCCAAACAGAAGGGAAGAATTAGACATACAGATAAGTGAGGCATATAGAACCCCAACTAGCCACGATCAAAAAAACAATTTACACCTAGACATATAATAATCAAGATTCCAGAAATCCAACAGAAGAACAAAATACTACAAGCAGTAAGAGAAAAGAAACAAATCAAATGCAAAAGAAAGCCCATTAGATTCACAGCAGACTTTTCAACACAAACACTTAGGTCAAGGAGAGACTGGAGTGAGGTATTCCAAGTCCTAAAAGAAAAGAACCTCCAACCTAGATTGATATATCCTGCAAAAC
>NW_022900936.1:43793135-43795427 GCF_012274545.1 Fukomys damarensis | reverse complement strand
TACACCTAGACATATAATAATCAAGATTCCAGAAATCCAACAGAAAAACAAAATACTACAAGCAGTAAGAGAAAAAAACAAATCACATACAAAGGAAAGCCCATTAGAATCACAGCAGACTTTTCAACACAAATTCTTAGGTCAAGGAGAGCCTGGAGTGAGGTAATCCAAGTCCTAAAAGGAAAGAACCTTCAACCTAGATTGATATATCCTGCAAAACTCTCTTTCAAAATAGATGGGGAAATAAGATACTTCCATGACAAAGAGCACCTGAGAAATTTCATGAACACCAAATCAGCACTGCAAGGAATTCTAAACAATATCCTAGAAAAGGACAACGAAGTTCACAATAATATGAGGCCCAACAGACCAAATCAAATAGGCAAGGCAAGAAACTGAAAGAAGATGGGAGAAAAAGTAAAAAGAGTCAACAAAAGGACAATAACATGACAAGAATAAGTCAGAGTAGAAAGGGACAATAACATGACAAGAATAAGTCGGAATATATCAGTTATAACCATCAATGTTAATGGCCTCAATTCACCAATCAAGAGAAATAGATTGGCAGAATGGATTAAGAAGCAAAATCCAACAATATGTTGTATAAAAGGAACACACCTAGTGCAAAAGGAAGTTCATAGACTGAAAGTGAAAGGATGGAAATCATTTCTCGGGACAATAACATGACAAGAATAAGTCGGAATATATCAGTTATAACCATCAATGTTAATTACCTCAATTCACCAATCAAGAGAAATAGATTGGCAGAATGGATTAAGAAGCAAAATCCAACAATATGTTGTATAAAAGGAACACACCTAGTGCAAAAGGAAGTTCATAGACTGAAAGTGAAAGGATGGAAATCATTTCTCCATGTGTCAGGAGCCCAGAAAAAAGCAGGGGTAGCAATGTTATTCTCAGATAAAGTAAATTTCAAACCAAAACTCATTAAAAGAGGCAAAGAAGGACACTACATCCTTGTAAAGGGAACAATTCAAGAGGAAGAGTTGACAATGATAAACATATATGCACCAACTACAAATGCCCCCAACTATATAAAACAAATATTAAGTAACATGAAAAACCAAATAAGCACTAATACAATTGTAGTGGGGGATTTAAATACCCCACTATCACAAATTGACAGATCATCTAGACAGAAAATCAACAATGAAATAATAGAACTGAACCAAGCATTGGAACGCATGGACTTAATAGATGTTTATAGAGTATTCCACCCCGCAAAATCAGAATATACATTGTTTTCGGCTACTCATGGATCATTCTCCAAGATAGACCATACACTGGCTCACAGAACAGGTCTAAATAAGTGCAAAAAAATTGAAGTCACCCCCTGTATATTATTAGATCATAGTGCAATCAAACTGGAGATCAATAGCACAAGAAACTATAGAAACTTCACAAGCACATGGAAACTGAACAACACTCTCCTAAACAATCAATGGATTACAGAGGAAATTAAAGAAGAAATTAGACAGTTTTTACAAATAAATGAGAATGACAATACAACATACAGGAATCTTTGGGACACAATGAAAGCAGTTCTACGTGGAAAATTCATAACATTGAATGCCTACACTAGGAAAACAGAGCGGGCTCAAATAAACAACTTAATCATGAAACTTAGACTCCCAGAAAAACAAGAACAAGAAAAACCCAAAGCTCGAACATGAGAGGAAATTATAAAGATCCAAGCAGAAATCAATGCAACTGAAACTAAGAAAATGATACAAAAAAATAAATGAAACAAAGAGCTGGTTTTTTGAAAGAATAAATAAAATTGACAAACCCTTAGCTAATCTTATCAAAAAAAGGAAAGAAAAGGCTCAGATCCATGCAATTAGGAATGAAAAAGGCGAAGTCACAACAGATCCGAAAGAAATCCAGAGGATCATGAACACCTACTTTGAGAACCTGTACTCTAATAAAATGGAAAACACAGAAGAAATGGACAGATTTCTAGATATTTATGAATTACCAAATTTGAACGAAGAAGATAAAAACATTATAAACACCCCAATCACAATCAGTGAAATTGAAAACGTAATTTAAAACTTACCAACAAAGAAAAGCCCAGGCCCTGATGGATTCACTGCTGAATTTTACAAGACATTTAGAGAAGAACTATGACCATTACTATTCAAACTTTTCAATGAAATCAAAAGGGAAGCTATACTTCCAAATTCATTCCTGGAAGCAAGTATCACTCTGATTCCCAAACCAGAGAAAGATACAACCAAAAAGGAGAACTACAGACCAATCTCCTTAATG
>NW_022900936.1:43785438-43793021 GCF_012274545.1 Fukomys damarensis | reverse complement strand
CACAGATTAAAATTAGACTCTTATCTTTCACCATGTACTAAATTAAAGTCCAAATGGATTAAAGATCTAAATATTAAAACAGAAACATTAAACTTGCTGGAACATAAGTTAAGCAGAACTCTGGAAGACATTGGTATAGGAAAAGACTTTATGAACAAATCCTCAGTAGCACGGGAACTAGCAGAAAGAATCAACAACTGGGATCTCATCTTACTAAAAAGCTTCTGTACTTCAAAAGAAACCATTAGCAGAACTAAGAGACAATCTACAATGTGGGAAAAAATTTTTACCAGCTGTACCTCAGACAAAGGACTATTATCAAGGATATATAAAGAACTCAAAACAATCAGTCCCCCCAAATATAAAGACCCGATCCAAAAATGGGCATCCGAAATGAACAGACATTTCTCATACAAAGAAGTGAAAGCAGCAAGAAAATATATGAAAAAATGTTCCACATCACTGGTCATTCGAGAGATGCAGATGAAAACAACACTGAGATTCCACCTCACCCCACAAAGAATGGCTGCTATCAAGAAATCACACAATAACAAATGTTGGCGGGGTTGTGGGGAGAAAGGAACCCTCCTCCATTGTTGGTGGGAGTGCAGACTAGTGCAACCACTATGGAAATCAATATGGAGATACCTCAAAGAGCTTGGACTGGAGGTTCCATTTGACCCAGCCATCCCTCTGCTGGGTATCTTTCCAAGAGAACTAAAAGAATCATGTCACAGAGAAGTATGTGTACCCATGTTTATAGCGGCACAGTTTGTAATAGCTAAATCTTGGAAACAGCCCATTTGCCCATCCATTGGAAGCTGGATTAAGAAGATGTGGTTTTTCTATAAAATGGAATATTACTCAACCATAAAGAACAAGAAAATAGATTCATTCATAGGAAAATGGATACATATTGAAGATATACTCCTAAGTGAAATAAATAAGTCACACATGTGTAAATACCGAATAGTTTCCTTGGTGTGAATAATCTGCAACAATGCATAAGATTCTAATAAGATTAATGACATTTAGAAATGGGAAGAAAGGAGCTAAAGGTGTAGGGAAGGTGGGATGGGTAGAGCAAGAGTAAAAAGGCAAAATTAAAAAATGTGAGAGAATGAAAAGATGAATATAAAGTGTTTGTACATGGGGAGGGGAGGAGGATGTGAAGGGAGGGCAGATGTAAAGGGAAAAAATGAGAATCAAGACTTGTCATGTAGAGGTACAAGATCCCAGCAATGAATGTAAGTGTACTGCATCCCAAAAATGTTCCAATAAACTCAATTAAAACTGATTAAAAAAATGGTTTTGGAAAAGCTGGATTTCAACCTGCCAAAGATTAAAACTAGACCCTTACCTTTCACCATGCACTAAACTAAAATCCAAGTGGATTAAAGATCTAAATATTAAAACAGAAGTACTAAACTTTTTGGAAGATAAGTTAGGTAGAACTCTGGAAGGCACTGGCATAGAAAAAGTCTTTATGAAACTTTCAGTAGCAAAGGAACTAGCACAAAGAATCATCAAGTTGGATCTCATCTTATTAAAAAGTTTCTGGACCGCAAGAGAAAGCACCACCAGAACTTAGAGACAACCAAATATTTTTACCCGCTGTTCCTCAGGCAAAGTTCTACCATCTAAAATATACAAAGTATTTTAAAAATTGAGATCCCCCAAATATAAAGATCCAATTAAAAAATGAACATCTGAAATGAACAAACATTTCTCAGACAAAGTAACATCAACAAATAAACAGGAAAAAGTGCTTAGCAGCACTGATGATTCAAGAGTTGTAGATGAAAACAACACTGAGATTCAACCTCACCCCAGAAAGGATGGCTGCTGTAGTGAAATGAATGAATAAAAAATCCTGTGGGTTGTAGGGAGAAAGGAACCCTTATTCATTGTTAGTAGCAGTGCAGACTGGTGCAATCACTGGAGATATCTCAGAGAAGTAGGATTAGAGATCCCATTTGACACAGCTATTTCGCTGCTGGGTATTCCCCCCAAAATTAAAAGAATCATACCACCAAGATATATGCACTCAATTTGTAATAGCTAAAACTTGGAAATGGCCCAATTGCCCATCATCTGCAGAATGGATAAAGATGTAGTTTTTAATAAATTGGAGTACTACTCAGCCATAAAGAGTGAGAAACTAAAGGCATTTATAGCTTAGTGGATGCACATTGAGGTCATTCTCTTAAGTTAAATAAATAGGACATATATGTTTAAATACCAAATAGTTTCTCTGGTGTGAAAAAGTAAAAGTGTAAGGAGAAAATGTATAATTGATAATGTGAATTAGGAAAAAATTTTCTAACGGAGTAGGGGAAGAGGAGAGGTAGGGGAAAGGAAAGAATGGAAAACTAAAAATGTGAGAAACGGAAAAATATGAAAATAAAATCTTTGTAAATAGGGAAGGGTGGAGGAAGTGAACAGAGAGCATGGGAATAGGAAAAACATGAGAACCGAGATATATCATATAAGGCTACAAGATCCTAATGATGAATGTGACTATATTGTATACCTAAAATGTACCAATAAACTTAATGAAAAGAAAATAATTGAAAGGAAAAAATGGAAACAAAACCTTTTTAAATGAGGAAGAGAAAAAGGGTTGAAGGGACATAATGGGAATGGGAAAAAAAGAATGAAGATATACTCTGTACAGGTACAAATTCCCTATGATGAATGTGATCATTATGTATGGAAAATATGTACTGATAAAAAAGGATAAATAAATCTGACAATTTAAAAAATTCTACCTATTAATACCAACACTTTGGTTGTTAGGTCTCAATGTATAAATTTAGAGGATTACACATTCAACCCACAGCAAGGATAGAAAATAAAGTTGGAAATAAACTTTGGAGAAAGTTGGAGTGCAAGGAGATAACGTTTGCAATTATCCTATCATAATATGTCATGGTTTTACTAAAGTAATGACGGGTTTATGTAATTTCACCTGAAAATGGAGAGCACAGGTACCAAAAGATGACAGGAAAGTAGAAGGATCAATGAGCTGTAAAGCCCCAGGAAGTAGAACAATGTCCATGAGTAAGTAAACCAGAAAGATTAGAGATTGTGATGGAGAAAGTTGAATTAATGATTTTTTCAGTTTGGTGCAATTTCTGTAGCTGTATATTTCAGAGTGTGACAGAGAGTTGGTCATTAGAGATAGAACACTAAAGGAAGTTAGAGATCTGTGATTTGAATAAATTGTCTATATTAATATTCAGTGAGTTGAAAAAGAAACCCATTAGGCTCACATGAAAGGCTCAAAGTCTATGGAGAAATGACTAGAAAATGGGTAGAATGAAGAGAGAAGAAAGCAAAAAGGGTTATGCAACATCTTCAGTATTCTCTCCTAAAATAGAGAATTGTGATATATACATAAATTAATCACTTCAGTAGATCTTTGGGAGTACATACATGAGTACAAATTATATTCTGAAACATTGTCGTATGTATGGAACAATAAAACCAACAAAGCATTTACAGAAAAGTATAAAAATTCCATATAGGCATGCCTAATAAAAATGTGGCATCATCACTGCAGAAAATAATAACAAGAATCTAATATGTTATTTTAATTATTAAAATTACTTGATAGGTCCAATGTCTGGCTGGAGTTTTCTACTGGGTCCAATCAAACAAGAGTTCTGAGTGCTTTTTCTATTCAGAAGGACTTGGCTTGAGATAGTTTTTGGCTTTGTTCAAAATTGAGTAACTGGGACATGAAAACAGGGCTGCTCAAAGAAGGGCCAAGGAACCCAGCCTAATGCCTTAGGCAATGTGTGTCCTACTCAAGAGTAGCACTCCAGAATTCATGTCATCAGAAGTAACTGGTTTGTTCTTATTGAAGGCAAAGCCCCTGAAGACATGCCAAGTAGTGTCTGAAGATCTAAAATATGGGCGATCCTCAGAACTGATTTTGCACATAGGACAAAAGAAGCATTTGTGAAGTGGCACAGCATATGTGAAGGGAATTCTTTCAAAATTCTGTAGCCTGCAGCCACTTTGGCATAAGTAAAACCACTCAGCAACACTAGGATTTGTATGCCCATATCTGTTTGCCAGGAAATAATTACCCCATATTCTAGCACTGTCTGTTCCTGAATCAGGGCAGGCAGTTACTATAATTCTATGATATTAATAGGTTTCTTTGGAGGGTAATAAATGTTATGGAAATGTGCTGTGTTCACCACTG
Source organism: Fukomys damarensis (assembly GCF_012274545.1). Classification (NCBI taxonomy): domain Eukaryota; kingdom Metazoa; phylum Chordata; class Mammalia; order Rodentia; family Bathyergidae; genus Fukomys; species Fukomys damarensis. The sequence continues at coordinate 43,788,805 of NW_022900936.1, read as the reverse complement.
AGCATGCTCTCCATAGAGATCATATGGAGAAGAAACCAAGCTTGTTCTTGTGTGGACCACAAAAAGCTGAGTACCAAATTCAGCGAGATTGCTTTCAGTTGCTGTTAGTTATCTCCCACCCCAAGTTCTGGTCATCTTTTACCCCAAAAAAGATGGAGAGTGCATCATTTTAAGTCAATAAGAGATTAGGGAAGAAGGAAATATGCCTGCTTTTGTACAAGTTCCTTGGACCTCATTGCCAATCTCAAGAAAGTGTATTTTATCAGATCACATATTTTGGTAATAATAAAACTGTAATACATATATATATATATATATATATATATAAAAAAAATATATATATATATATATATATACCATCAGATTGAATATCATATGATTACCAACAGACATGTATATTCAAAGCAGTAGTAATTCAACAACCTCATCTTTTGAGACAGAGATACACAGATCTGGTATTGTTCAATAGTTTGCCCTAAGTTACAGTTAAATAATTTTAGAGCCAAGATTAAAACCCCCAGTCTTCTGATTTTTCAGTCTAGAGCCTTCTCTATATACCAAATTAATCTATGCTTAATTTCTTTATTTCCTCATTTCACATTTTACTCCTGCCATGGGATATTTTCATTAAATTCAAAGTCTTAACTTCAAAAATTACCGTCTTATTTTAAAATACTTAAAGAACATAAAATATATAGAAAACATTTTAAAGAGAACATTTATCTGGATTTAATAAATCAAAGTATTTTTTCTTGTTCATTTTTTTTCCTTTGCCTCCACACTCCATCACAGAAAACCTGTATACCAAATATTGAGCTTACTACACCAAAGCAAACTGTTATATTCTGTGTTGATCTATGTATCTGTCAGTTGAGCTATCTGCCTACCTATACCACACACATAATTACATAATTATTTATCTTTATTTTGTTCAATATTATTTTTTAAGCTTGATTTTGATCCTGTACAATATTCCATGGTATTAATGTGCCAATATTATTTACCCATTGTCTTATAAATAAAAACAACTTGAAAAATCTTTCCCAATATACACAATGTTCAAAGAACATATTTGTGACTATTTCTTCAGGCACATTCAGAATAATTCATTTAGAACTCAGAATTGCTAATTTAAAGAGTTCATGTATGTGTGCAATAAGTAAAAGAATGGCTCCCCCAGAGATGTCACTGGAACCTGGGAGTATGTTACCATACATGACAAGATAGATTTTAGAAACATGATTAAAATTAAGGATCTTCAGAGGGAGACATTGTGTTAATGTATCCCAGAGATCCCAGTCTAGTCACATGAATCTTTAATATTGGAAAGATGTAAAATGTAAAAAAGATATAGAATCAGAGAGTTAAGATTTGAAAAGCAAAAACAAAAAAACTTCTAATGCTGAAAAAAAAAAAAAAAACTTCTAATGTAGCAAGTAGAAGAGGATAGCCTTGGGCCAAGGAATACAGATGGCCCATAGAAACTGGAAAAAGGCATGGAAAACAGATCATCCCCTAGAACCTGCAAAAAGTAATGTAACCCCATGGACAGACACCTTGATCTTAGCCTAGAATCACTTTATGAGTGATCTTTATAACTGTAAACTAACAAATTTGCATTGTTTTAAGCCATGAAGTTCATAGTAATTTGTTGTAGCAGTAGTAGAAAATGAATATTAAACTTTAGTAATTGGGTAAATTTACTTCCAAAGTGGCTGTACCAATTTACATGCTAACTGTCAGGGCATAAAAATCCTTGTGACTTATTAGTGTTATATATTAGGGTTACACTCTGCTTTAAATGTTTTGTCTGCTGAGTTTGAAAAAGGTATTTGATTTTAATGTGCATGTGATTTTTACTTTTATAATCATTTGTTAATTGAGCATTTTACTTCAAGATTATTGGATACTCAGGCATTCTCTTTTTGGACAAACTTGCTCTCACACATTGCCCTTAATTTATATTGATTTATTACGCTTTTTTTTGTTCATTTGTAATAATTTATTTATTCTCTTCATGCTGTGAAGATATGAAATCACATTCTGTAGCCTCCTTTAACTTTGCCTGTGGTATGTTGCAAAACAGAATTTTTTGTTTTTGTTGATGTTGTTGAGATGATCTCACTGCATAGTTCAGGCTGGCCTCGAACTCATGGTGATCCTACTGGTTTGGTCTCCCAAGAGCTGAGATTATAGTTGTGCACAGAACCATACTTGGCTACAAAATAGAAAATTTGAATTTAAATGAATACAAATTTATTTAATGTTATTATTACTTGAAGTAATGTTGCTAACACAGTGTATTTATCAGTTGTCTTTCATTTAGATTTAAAAGTATTGGCATAAATTTCTTCATAATTTTCTTATGCTATGAAAAAAGTAGATGGAAATTATTTCTTTATTTTTCATTTCTTATGCTCTGTGTCATCAATTACTTCAGACTCTTAAAAGGCACATTTTTGTTTTATTTTCTATTACTACTACTATTGTAATTTTTTCTTTGTTTTGTCTTTCTTTTGTTTGGTTTAGCCTGGTATTATATTTTAGCTTACTGAGTTAAACTATTTATTGTATCATTGACTTTCCAATGAACGCATATTTACAAATTTCTCTCTAATTATTGCTTTACGTACATTTCACAATTTTTAATATGCAATATTTTTATTTTTATTCAGTTAAATTGTTCTCTGTTTTCTATTGGAATATTTTCTTTTAATCATACTTAACATAGAAAGAATATTAAAGTTTCCTAAAATAACTATTTTATTTTTGGATTAATTGAATCATTGTGGTATAGACATTATTTTATAATATACATTACTTGAAAACATTTGAGACATTGCAGTTGACCTACTATGTGGTTAATTGTATAATATTTTAACAACATGAAAAATACATTAAAAAGCACCAATAAACTCAATGAGGAAAAAAAAAGAAAAATACATATTCTTTACTTTTTGGTGGTAGTGTTCTATATCTACGCCAGAATTTTTTTTTTTTGGTACCGGGGATTGAAGCCAGAAATTTTAATTAAATAAAATCTACTATTTTACTACTACTAAAATGCAGGTTTTGTCTTGTTGTCAATTTTTATATTATTGGAAATCAGTTAATTTGACAATTTAGTAATACTTTTCATTCAGTCACTAAAAAATAAAACATATTTCACTAGGTGTGGGGGACTTTTGTGTTTCTCCATATAACCTTCTGCTTTTTGTTTTGTTTTGTTTTTTTTTTTTTGGTCCTTTTAACAATTAAAAGGTGATTGTTCTGGGCCGGGGATTTAGCTCGGTGGTTTGGTGCTTTGCAAGCGCAAGGAACTGAGTTCAATCCCCAGTACCAAAAAAAAAAAAAAAAAAAAGGGGCA
>NW_022900936.1:43780516-43785277 GCF_012274545.1 Fukomys damarensis | reverse complement strand
GACTGTTCTAATTTCTTTGAGCTTACAGGTGAAGAAGTAGAAGTACAAAGAAGTAAAGATAACTGTCAAATTTATAAAATTAACATTTGAGAGAGCAAATATTCAACCCCAGTCTCACTCACTTGTCCACATATTAACTGACACTGTATTCAGCTTTTTGTTTTCTATATTTTAAGGTTATAAAATATGCACAAGCTCATATATATTTTTATTTGTTGTAGAACTATTTCTTTTCTTGTACATTGAATGTATTCATTAATTCTATTTTATATGATCTATTTTCTCATTGGTTAACATTTGTTCCTTGTTTCTGTTTTGTTTCCTTTGCCTTTTATGTAATAACCATTCTTTTTTTGGGGGGGTGACTGGGGATCAAATTCAAGACTTTATGCTGTCACCTTTGTAGTGCCAATTACATCCCTGGCTCCTTGGTAACCATTCTGTATCTTTGTTAGTTTATTTTCTTTGCCTCTCTTGCTTTGGGTACTATGCACAATTTTATTTTTTATTAGTTACTCACATTATTTTAACATATATTTACTTTTATAACAGATTTGATAGTATTTTGCTTTTCTCTATAACATGTGGATCTTAATTCACTGTAAATATGCATGAAAATGCTACTGTATTTTTATTTTTAAAGTATTTAAGTTTTCTTTTTCTAAGAAAAAGTTATTTTTATATCTTTGAAATAATTATATTTACCAATGTATTCATTAAACTCCGTGTTAAACTTTTATTATATTATCTCTTTCTTTTCCTGTAGTTTATCTTCTTCCTTGCTGAAGTATCGCTTTTAATCATTTTGTCAATAATGATCTGTCTGTGATAAATTTTGAAAGTCATTGCATACTTGAATATATCTGTTGTGGGCTCACAATTTAAAAGTGCTTGGTTACTCAGCTCTGTATAACAGCTAATATTCCTCAGCCCTTTGAGGCTATTGCTAAAAATTCTGTTGCTCTTTCCTTTTTCTAGTGAAATATAAAGTCAAAACAAAGATTATTTAGTAGTGGATGGCCTACCTTTTGCTGTGGTTATTAAAGATTCTCTCTTTATCCTTTTTTGTTTGTTTGTTTTGTTTTGTTGTTGTTGTTTTTGGTACCAGTGATTGAACTCAGAGCCTTGTGCTGGTTGAGGCAGGAAGAGGCACCACTGAGCTAAATCCCAAGCCCTGTCTCTATCCTTGATTCTGGGAGTTTTATTAGAGCATATCTAAATACGTACTTTTTAAAAAATCCTACTTCTCATTCAGAAGCACTTTGATTTGACAACTCATATCTTCATTCTATTATGAAAATTCTAGAGAAAACTTTTGATGGAAAAAAACAAAGTTGAAAGACCAAAGTAAAAATTTGATTCTAGAACCTTCTGCTGATGTGATTCTGGGAAACGCATCTCACTTTTCTCAAATGCAGGGTTCTCATCTCCATCTCAGGTTTGTGATGACATCGATTTAGGAAATGGACAATAATAATGCTGACTAATATTAACCAAGTTTTCCTTATGTCAATTATATGGTGAGTTACATGTATGAACACACATACTAACAGAAATCCTGATTTAATCCTCCCAACAGAGATGTTCTAGACAAAACAAACAAAAACCTGAGATGCAGACCAGCTAAATATCTCCTCCAAAAAAATGTAAAAGCAAAATATAAAATAGATTTTTCCACCAGTTATTGATATGTTTGGCCCTACTCCATTAAAAGCTAGAAGAGAGGAATGTGTTTTATATTATGGAGGCTTAGGTAAAGTTTGAAATAAAAGACTATATTTTCACAAATGAATCTATAATTCACAGAAAAGTATAAATAGCAAATTCTGTGGTTTATTTGTCGTAATGAGTTTATCTTCTTCTGACAGCTAAGGTCATATGGGAAAGGCATCTTCTTTACTTGCATACAGTATTTAATATATTTGTAGTATTTAGTAAAAGAAAAATATTCAGAAAGATGTTATTTTTCTATGAATTACTCATATATAAGAACAAACATATCTAAGTTGTTATAAAGATTGACTACCAATGTTTTGATCACTCAACATTTTATCCCCAATCTTAAGATTTTTAATGACTTCCCAATATTTTAAATTGTTGTGAAAATACTACATACTATAACATTTGCCATATTAACCATCTTTCAGCATACAATTCAGTAGAATATATTCACATTGTCATACACAGAACTCAGAAATTTTTAATCTTGCAAAAGAAACGATAGAACCACTAAACAACGATTCTCCATTTCCTCTTCCTTCCTTCCTCTGGTGATCACCATTCCATTTTGTTTCTATAAATTTGATTATTTAGACATTCTATTGCCATTGTTTTTACTGCTTAATATTTTCTAAACATTGCACTTGGTGCCTTTAGAAAAAGTACATTCAAATATCCGTGCTTTGTGAGGACACACACAAATCTCCCATTAATCTCCCTCTGCCCCACATATGAGAAAAAAAGAAAGATTAACCTTTTAAAAAAGAAAATCAGCTGCCTAATTTTTTTTAGAAATCAGCTGCCCAAGCCTGACCCTTCCTTGATTAACAATAAAAAGCAGTCTTATATTTGAAACATAAATTGTTACTTAAAGGAACATGGGAGAGAATTCTTGGGCTGCTGTTCTTCCTATTTTTTATTCCTATTAGGAGGCTTTGAAAACAGAAGTGTTGTTAGAATACCAAGAGCCTTTCCCCCTTGAAGACCATTTTAAAAGGCATTTAAAAGAACTTCAAATTGCTCCTGTGGCTGAATAAAGGACAAATTAAATATAAACCAATTTATTTTATTTTCTCTCTTGGTTGCTCCATTTTCACTTTCTGAGGTTAAAACTAATAATTTTAGTCATAAACAGATTGTACTTTGCAAACTCCAATTTAAATCATTCTAAAAAGTCTCAAGAAGCTGTAGATCAAGAAATGAAAGCCCAAGGTAAATTAAGGAGCATCTGCATTGTCCTAACATGTAGCTTCACCCATAAATATAAAAATATGGTAACAGAGAGTCTGTGGGGGTTTTATACTACTGGGTCCACAGCTGAAAATAACTTCTTGCTCTATTTTTTTAAAAACATTTTCAGCTTAAGTAAAATCTTAAAAATATATTCTTAAACTCTTAAAAAATATATTTAGCATACATTACCGAAGGACTACCTAGAGTGGTCACTACCTGTATCAGGTAGTGAACCAGCACTGTGAATCCAAAACTGAACAGGAAACACTCTGTGCTCGGCTTATTATTTGATCACCATGTGTTTTAGGAGCTCAAAAATAAGAGGTTGGATGGGGTGCCCTGATTCTTCCTAAGCTATTCCTTTACCTAGAAAAGAATTCATTCAACTCTTTTCTGATGTGGTTGTTTATCATTCTGAAGAGAGGGGATGTCTCCAATCTTCACTTAGAATTATTGTTCTTGTATGTATTAAAAATACATATGCAGATGTTTCTCATGAACATCAAGGTAGAGGGTGGTGTGTGAGAGTGGAGTTTCTAGATGAGATACAGTAAAAGGTATAGGGGAAATGGGAAGGGTAGGGGAAAAGAAAAAAGGGAAAAGAAAAAAATATGAGAAAATGAAAAAATGGAAATAAAATATTTGTAAGTAGGGAAGGAAGTAGTGGGTGAAGGGAGGGCAGGGGTAAGGGGAAAAATGAGAACCAAGACCTGTCATGTAAAGGTACAATATCCCAATGATGAATGTAACTGTACTGTATACTTAAAATGTACCAATAAACTCAATGAGAAAAAAAAACTATGAAATCCCTGAGAGACTGTACCTTCTAGTTGAAATAAAGTATTTATAATAGAAAAAAATAAGAATTATGGTTCAAGTATTTCCCAATTACTACGTGGTATATATTTATACTTTTAAAATATTGTTTATCTTAAATTCAAACTTAATTATGCAACCATTAATTTGGTAAATATGACCAATATATGTATGCAGAAAAGAAGTAAGATAAAGTAAAAATTATTTGACATATTAGGTTAATTACTGATATAACAGTAGTGAAGGCCAAATGTTAATGAACTTGGATCAATAGTGCCACCAGAAATGCATTTACTTTGTTAACTCCCTGTTGGCATTTTTCTTAATATAAAGATTGTATTGGGATAGGCTCTGCATTAGTGTGCCTCTATTTTCATTGTAGGTTCTTAGGGTTAAAGCAAATGATTCACGTTGTTTACTTTTAGAAGATCTGTAAGTTTTAATAAGGACCTCCTACCTTTCCATGATATCTTCACTAAATTACTTGTGAGGCTATGTACTACTTCAGTGGATTCCACATGATGTAATAATGGACTTTTGTGTGTCATTTCACAAGTTACTTTGGAGTAAGGTGAAGCATTCCTAATATCTCTGCGGTTTATGTTCTTATGTGTCTTAGAATTCTACCAAAAAGTAAAGTTCTGGACATGCAGAGAATAGAAACAGTTGCACTGTAAGGTTCAGAGTATTTGAGTCCAGACTCGTTTTATTCACCATCAACTAAGTACTGATAGCAGTGCTCTTTAAATGTTCTTGGGTGATTTTAAAAAGAAATTGTCTCATAAATACTCCGTACTCTTCACTTCAGTTAGAAAAGTGTTAATTCTAAAACTTTCACATAGGGCTTCCATTTTTTGTATATAAAAGAAAACTCTTGAAAATATAGATACAGAGGGCCGGGGATTTAGCTCAGTGGTTTGGTGGCCTGCCTTGCAAGTGCAAGGACCTGAGTTCGATCCCGGGTGCCAAAAAAAAAAAAAAAAAAAAAAAAAA
>NW_022900936.1:43738798-43780332 GCF_012274545.1 Fukomys damarensis | reverse complement strand
AAAAAAAAAAAAAAACAAAGAAAGAGAAAATATAAATACATATTTCACTCCTCTTGAGAGCTTTCATTATTTAAAGATTGGTAATATTGATTTTCCCAGGAAATGCATATAACACTATATATATATATATTTGGTTGGAGTTTAGTTTATGTGGTATGTTACAATACTCAAGATAGCACAAAATCAAAATGGGTTATCTTTAATATCTTGCTTCTTTGTTTAAATAATGTTTAGTGCTCTTTACAAAGCCTATTACATTGGAAAAGAGCAACTACACCAGCAGTTGTAAATCCAACCAGTGAGTATTCTGTGTGAAAATTTTCTCTACATTCTTCTTATACCCTGATATTTTTAATTTTTAATTTTTTAAAATCTTATTGAGTTTAGTGGTACTTTTTAAGTATACAGTACAATTACATTCATCATTGGGATCTTATACACCTTACTTGACAGATCTTGGTTCTCATTTTTTTCCCCATACCCCTGTCCTCCCTTCACACCCACCACCCTCCCCTATTTGCAAAGTCTTTGTGATATTTTTTATTTTATGAAAAAATAAAATAAGATTTCATAACAAAATAATGAGAGGATAACAATACTTAATTCATTGTGTATCATTATCTCCAAAGTAATTACCAAGAGTACAAGACATGAACTAAAAAGTTTGTTACAAAAAAGAAACATAGTAACCCAAAACTCTTTTCAATGATCTAAGATAAACTAGTAGTACACGTGAAACAAATCAGCATGTATATTCAAATGTTTTTGAAACCTCAAAATACATATAAATATACAAATTAAGAGCAAAATGGGAGAGCGATATAAGAAAGTATGAAGAAATTCAAATACTACCCCAAATTACATATTTTGATTTTTTTATAAGTGAAGGAATGAACACCGAAAGAGATTGAGTAACTTGCACCTTATTAGCTGTCTAGAATTGGAACTGAAACCTGTTTATAGGCATCCCAAGTTTACTAATCTTTTCACCTACTCGTGTTTTCTTCCAGAAGTCACGACTTTGGTTTTAATGTGAAAATATGTAAATATGATCAGAAATAACAATGTCTAGGCAAAAAAATCTAGTCCTTGTTTTTATATTAGCATTTAAACAGCAGTTTAAATTTTCACCATTTTTTTTCTTTTTAGCAACTCACAGAAAGGACTTTAAGGAAGCATTTACTTTTTTACAAAGTGGCAATAATTTTCTTTTTCCTTTGAATTGTCTTGGATATCACTTAAATGGCTGTGGTGAGGTGAGAACAAAGTAGGTTTTCAATTTGACATGCTGGTAGGATTACCATTTGAATTTCCTCTGGAAAGACTGAAAATGAAATGTCTAGACTGATTTTCAATCCAGAAGCTCAAACTTCAAGAAACTTGGGGCACCACAACAGCCTGAGGAAATGGAGTAAACCCAGCTGGGGAATGAATAGTCACGCTGTTTCCATCAGATTAAACACCAATTCCACACACAGCTTTTTCTCTCTCCTGCCAGAATAAGAATCAACTCATTCTTCCCATGCTAGCTCCTTACCAAAACCTCTTCGTTTTTTGTTTTTTCAATTTCCCTGGTCCTGTTATGGTTCTAGTTTCAACCAGATTTCTTCTCTCTTCTTCTTTTGCTGATTTTTGACTAAATTTAGGAGTATAATCATTCTTTTTAACTGTATTTTATCTCTGAATGGGTAAGATATTGAGTGGATATTTGCTTTTGACTCATTCATTCATGTCACAGACATGTACCTAACACTCATATCACATAATATATAAAACAAAGAGGAGATGAAAGTCATTCAGTTGCACAGCCTTGGTGGGTAACACTCAGAGTGGTCCCACTGGAAGTCAGTAGTAGGAGTGTAGGAGTCCATTTTGTCAGTCTCCATAGCCTAGTTGCTACAAATGGCTTTCATTGTCCTGCTCTCTGAGTACTAATCAGGGAGCCCTGCTGTCACAGAAGGAGGTAACAATCTTCATCTGCTAAGACTGTCCTCTTGATTGTATTCTTTCTAGTGTTGTTTTCCTTTTCTGCAAATAGTAATGTTATTATTTGGATAAACAAAACAAACCAGTGCTCAGTAACCATGGATGTCTGATGGGCAAGGTGGAGACTTTATATTTTATAATCTTGGCCTTGTCTAGGGATTAGCTAGGTACCAAAGTGCACATAACTGCTGTCATTAGATCTACACTTACCATGGGCCTAGCAGAATACTAATTGGTCCTTCTTCTCTACCTTCAGTTTTCTTTGCAGTTAAAATGAGTTTTTGGGCCAGGGATTTAGCTCGGTGGTTCTGCTGCCTGTCTTGCAAGTGCAAGGACCTGAGTTTGACCCATGGTACCAAAATAAATATGATATATGCTTAATGAGATCAGGGGTTTTGTGTCCTAGCTCTGTATGAGCCCTTATCCTAAATGGTAAATATACTATATTGAGAAGTTCATTCACTGCAGATATGTTCTGGACTGCTTCTTGATTTCAATTGAATTCAAATGGTTTAAGGGTGATAGACTAGTGACTACCACAGGTGGTCAATTTCCAAGTTGTGCTTGATCATAATGTGCTGCTGATGGTATCAATTGGGATAAAGGATTGTGGTTGATTTGATGAGCTGTTTTCTCTGATGTTATGAAGATGAGAATGTCTGTGGGTCCTTACAGACCCAGAAGCTAGAGTGCAACTATATCAGGAAGATTTAGGTGATAACCCAGAGATTAAACCAAGGACAGCCTGATAGCAAAAATAAAAATGAGAAAACACTTAAGCAAGATACAAAGACAGACTTCCAGTTCACCAATGGCAAACAGTAGGGCAAAGGAGGATGAAAAGACCAATAGTGAACCACTAGGACACCCTGAACTCAAAGCACAGGAAGTAACAAAACAGATCAATCAGGCTCTAGAAAAATTCAAAACAGAAATAATTTCCCAGATAACCAGAGGTGGTGAGCAAAATGAAAGTCATGATTCGAGACTCTAGAACAGAAAATGACAAAAAAATAGATGTGCTCAGGACCACAATAGAAGCCATGAAGGCCCAGCATAAGAAAGAAATGGAAACAATGAATGCCCAACATAGGAAAGACATGGAATCCATAAGACAGATATCCAGGAGATTAAACACACCACTGAAAGTGTATGCAACAGAATAAAAGAATGTGAAGATAAAATATCACATTTAGCAGATAGGATTGCAGTCAGTGACCATGAAAAGAGAGGTCTCTTAAAAACAGTAAGGGCTCATGAGAAATCGATCCAACAACTCCTAGATGATGCAAAGAGTAACATAAGACTGATAGGAATCCATGAAGTAGCAGGAGAAAATACAAATGACTTAAAAAAGCTGTTCACAGAATTAATGACAGAAAACTTTCCAAACACAGGGGAAGAATTTGACATTCAGATAACTGAGGCATATAGGACCCCAACTAGCCACAATAAAAACAAATCTACACCTAGACATATAATAATCAAGATCCCAGAAACCCAACAGAAGAACAAAATACTACAAGCAGTAAGAGAAAAGAAACAAATCACATGCAAAGGAAAGCCCATCAGAATCACAGCAAACTTTTCAACACAAACCCTTGGGGCAAAGAGAGCCTGGAATGAGATATTTCAAGTCCTAAAAGAGAACAACCTTCAACCTAGACTGATGTATCCAGCAAAACTCTCTTTCAAAATGGATGGGGAAATAAGATACTTCCATGACAAAGAACACCTGAGAAACTACATGAATACCAAACCAGCACTACAAGTAATTCCTTTTTTTTCAGCTTTAATTGAGTTTGTTGGTACATTTTAGGGATACAGTACAGTTACATTCATTGTTGGTATCTTGTACCTCTACATGACAAGTCTTGCTTCTCATTTTTCCCCTTGTCCCTGCCCTCCCTTTACCCCCTCCTCTCCTTCCCATCTACAAACACTTTATTTCCATCTTTTCATTATCTCACATTTTTTTCTTTTCACTTTTTACCCATCCCCTACCCATCCCACCTTCCCCACACCTTTAGCTCCTTTCTTCCTATTTCTCAATGTCAGTAAGCTTATTAGGATCTTTTGTATTATTGCAGATTATTCACACTACAAGCAATTCTTAACAAGATCTTACAAAAAGACAATGAAGGCAACAACATCATGAGGCCCAAAAGAGCAAATCAAAAAGGCAAGGCAAGAAACTGAAAGGAGAAGGTGAAAAAGTAAAAAGAGTCATCAAAAGGCCAATAACATGACAATAATAAGTCATTACATGTCAGTTATAACCATCAATGTCAATGGCCTCAACTCACCATCAAGAGAAATAGACTGGCACAATGGAATAAGAAGCAAAATCCAACAATATGCTGTATACAAGAAACACACCTAGTGCAAAAGGAAGCCCACAGACTGAAAGTGAAAGGATGGAAAGAAATTCTCTATGTGACAGGAGCCCAGACAAAAAGGAGGGGTAGCAATCTTATTTGCAGACAAAGTAAATTTCAAACCAAACTGATTCTAGTATTACAGATGAAGGATGGTACTCTATCATACCTTTATGAATGTAAAATATCTTGTACCTGCTTTATTATTATTATTATTATTATTATTTTGGTACCGGGGATTGAACTCGGGTCCTTGCTCTTGCAAGGCAGGCCACCGAATGGCTGAGCTAAATCCCTGGCCCCATTGTACCTGCTTTATGATATGTACTAGTGACTGTGCTTTATCACAGCGATTTTTAATATTACTCTAGAAAAAAAAAAGTACTTTGAGCTTTTAGGAGGAAGGCTGTAGACAGAAATCTAAGGAATGCTATCTCTAGGCATTCCTATAAGTAAAAATTTATTTAAGCCATATCTATTCCCTTTCTGTAAAATCTGAGGCTAATTCTGGTTGGAAATTGATCAAGTTCACCACAATCAGGGCATTATTGATATAAATATTCCCTCAAATGTTGGTGCGGCTGGTAGGCATAAAAATTCTGTGCTTACTGCAGTGAAAACTGAATCTGTGACTAAGAAGTTCACTTAGGGTGAGTCAACAATAGAATTCCTTTGCTCAGATCACTTTTGAATTGAGTGAAAAATAGTGCTATTATACTTGTCTCCAGAACAACCTCTAATACCTTTCTTCTGTATCATTCAAGCTACACCCACTACTAAATTGTTCTTAAAAAACAACAAACTGCAATATTTTCTGAAGGTTAATGATGCAAACTCATAACAGGTATCAACAAACACTTTGACAAGTACAAGGATACATTTTAAATAGCAAGCAGAAATAATATTTACAATATTATTGTAAGTGCATGGAGTACAATTGTCATTTTTTAAAGAGCAACTGAGGAAAAACTGTACTATGACTCAGAATTGACTTTTCCTTTAATCTGATATTTTCACATTAGTGATGATTCCAGAACACTTTATGACAAGGTTTGTCTACCTATATCTTTGGATGGAATGTTTTTTTTTTTATTGAGTTTATTGGTACATTTAGGGATACAGTACAGTTACATTCATTGTTGGGATCATGTACCTTTACATGGCAAGTCTTGATTCTCATTTTTTCCCCTTACCTCTGCCCTCCCTTCACCCCCTCCTCCCCTCCCCATCTACAAACACTTTATTTTCATCTTTTCATTCTCTCACATTTTTTTCTTTTCCCTTTTTGTTCTTCCCCTACGTATCACACCTTCCCTACACCTTTAGCTCCTTTCCTCCCATTTCTAAATGTCAGTAATCTTATTAGAATCTTATGCATTGAAATAGCCCTTCAGTTTTCTTTGGGAAATAGAGGTGGAAACACTGAGTAGGGGAAGAAGGAACTCCTCTTACTTCAGACCCCATGAAATCTGGACTTCCAATACCACACTCAATATAGAGGAGAGTTTTAGCAAATGGATTGATGAGCCATTTGAGGAATGGCAACCCTGAGGAAGGCTGCAACTCTGGGATTCTTTTCCAACTCTCTCCAACCACAGTGTTTCCAATGGTTAAGAGACACCTGGATGCCATTGCTCAGGAATTTAAAACGAAGTTACCAACCTAGCTGCAGCTACTTGGAAGTATTTTTGGTAGGATTTTCTGAATACTAATGACCACAAATAATCAGCCAGAAGGCCCTTATTAATGCATGTGCTACTTTCCAAACACTGTGAAACTTTAATAACTAAAATAAAAAGTATTTTTGTTTTTGGCCCTTTAGTAGCAAAAGAGAGTGATCACTGAGACTTATGGGTAAGAGACTATGTGAGCCTCTTTTCCTTATCTTATAGAAGCTACTTACACCATAGACGTATAAGAGGTCTAAGAAATGGCAAGTGTATCCTTAGTATATGAACAGCCCTAGATTTTATCTCCAGTGCAGAAAAAAAATGGGGAGATTGGGGTTTTGATCATTTATGATCTACTATAATATATTTCCAAAGGCTGAAGTATGGGTCCTGCTCACAGGTAATCTTTCAGGGTATGTACATAAGGGTTAGTTTAAGAAGGAAACAGAAACTCACCTCTTCCCCAGTGATCTACAGGAATGAATAATACAAAACAACTCAGAAATTCAAAGCAAAGAATAGCCAAAGCTACCCTCACATTTGTTTGGGAATTCATGTTGGGGAATGGCTTTCTGGAATTGTAACAGTGAAATGCTAACATTTTGATAATTTTAATCATAATTCATAAATGTTCAGGTTTTGCCAAAGTAAATATATTTGTTTTGAGTTAAAATGTACCAATTTTGAACTTTGGAATACTGTTTTCCTTTAAAAAAAAAATTCAGATAATCAACACAGAGGAACTTGAACACAACAAAGTTTACCCTGGGCTTCAACCCCATAACTATTTTATGTTTAAAATGATGGATTTCTTTTGCCTCTCAGAGCTAATAAATGTTAACAAATTGCTATATTTACTCCTTCATGAAGAGAAATATGCAGCTCTTGTTGATGCCTTCCTCTACATCTTGTTCCTCTTCCTTACTCTTTTCCTAAAGGAGCCTCAGAGTTGGGCTTATATCCCCTAGGGGACATAAACTGTATATTGTAGGACCCCACTTGTGCAATAGAGCAGCCCAGAAACTACTATACAAAATATTCACCTTTGGATCTAGCCATTCATTGTATGTGTTTGAATCTTTTTGCAATATTGAAATTTTTTACAAGGATAAAAAGTTGTAAATATCTTTCTACATCTTACATTATTTTTATTATAGAGTATGTGATTGCCTGCACTCTATTTCTTCTCTATCTTTGTTAACAGAACGCTCCCCCTTTTATGGTACTGGGGATCCTACTCAGGACCTTGCACTTGCGAGGCAGGTGGTGGAACCACTGAGCCAAAACCCTGGCCCAAGCCCCTACATTATTTAGGGTTCCACTATGTCATAGAGATTAATTGACTGACCATTCATAGTAATTTTATTTCTATCCAGTAAGTGGTCTATGGTGGGACCTGTGAAATAATTTTGTTCGATGAAAGGAGCAGAATTCTGCCAAGATGTTGATGGCAAGTTTTTATGTGTGTGTTTGAGAGTACAGGAGGATGTGGCTTCATCTCTTGCTGAATGATGTCATGTTTGAATGAGACACCTAAAATGAGACAGCCATTTCGCTGGAAATTGGTCTTAAGTAAATCCAAATAAGTGGGTTGGAGAGCCAAAAATACAGGGAAAATAGAAAGAGGCTGTTGTATTAACCTACCTTGGAACCATACTACATCAGGTTTCTTTTTATTTATATCAGTATGCCTTATTTCTTATAAGCCATATTAATCATATTTGTGCAACTTTCCACAAAAAGCTTCTATGTTGGGAAACACAATTTTTTTTGTTTTTTTTTTTTTTTTGGTATCAGAGATAGAACTTGGTAGCTTATGCTTGGGAGGCAGATGGCAGAGTCACTGAGCTAAATCTCTAGCACAGGAAACACAATTTTTAAAAATCATTTTAATTGCTGAATAGTTCCACTGTATGAATATTTATCCATTAGTGGATATTTATACAATTTTAGGAACTCTTACTATTATTAACAGTGTTGCAGTAATTATCCCAGCTAATATCTCCTTATACGCATTGTACAGTTGGAGTTGCTGGGGTATGCATATAGGATATGCACAATTTCACCTGTATTTGATACTTCAAAAATGTTTTCCAAAAATGTGAGAGAATGAAAAGATGAAAATAAAGTGTTTGTAGATGGGGAGGGGAGGAGGGGGTGAAGGGAGGGCAGAGGTAAGGGGAAAAAATGAGAATCAAGACTTGCCATGTAGAGGTACATGATCCCAACAATGAATGTAACTGTACTGTATCCCTAAAATGTACCAATAAACTCAATAAAATTTAAAAAAATGTTTTCCAAAGAACTTGAAATAGTTTACACTTCATTGAACTTGAAATACTATACCAAAGCAGTATATATGAACATCTTTCCTAACATTATTGCCATTAGTATTTTCAGACTTTTAAAATTTGCCTTCATGGTGGAATGTTGTCATCGTCTTACTTATACTTGTATTTCTATATTTACAAGTGAAGTTGAGAATTTTTTTCATTTTTTAGTCATTGAGTTGTTCTTTTCTAAATTGTTTATGTACTTTTTTTTTTTTGTACCAGGGATCAAACTGAGGACCTTGTCCTTGCAAGGCAGGTGGAAGCACCACTAAAGTAAATCCCTGGCCTTGTGCTCATTTTTTATTGAACCATTTTTGTTGGTTTTTAGAATTATTTACTCTTCTACACTTTAAATCTTTACCAGTTATATGCACTCTAAACATCTTCTCTAGGCATATTAATTGTCTTATTTATGGTATCTTTTGTGGCATGGGGATTTTACATTTAAATTTACTAAAATTGATCAATTATTTTATTTAACACTTGTGATTTTATTTCGTCTTTTAAAATTCTTATTTAACTCTTTCCATGATTCATGATGATATGATCCCAAGATTTCTTACAAATTATAGCTCAATCTTTCACATATAAATTTTTAATAATTCAGTGATATTTCTTTTGCTACTGTCATTAATGAGGTGGGGCCAGCTGAGGGTTTTTTTACTGTTTAAATCAATTAGATCAATTAAGGTCTAATAAATATAAAAACCACAGTAGATACACAAAGAAAGAAATGTTTTATCTCTCATTGAGTTTATTGGTACATTTCAGGTATACAGTACAGTTACATTCATCATTGGGATCTTGTAGCTTTACAAGACAGGTCTTGGTTCTCATTTATTCCCTATACCCCTGCCCTCCCTTCACCCCCTCATTCCCTACTCATTTACAAATTCTTTATTTCCATTTTTTCATTGTGTCATATTTTTTCTTTTCCCTTATTACCTTTCCCCTACCTTTCCCACTTTCCCTACACCTTTAGCCCTTTTCTTCCTATTTCACATTGTCATTTATGTCATTAGGATCTTATATACTATTGTAATTTTTCACACCAGAGAAACTATTCAGTATTTACACATGTGTGACTTATTTATTTCTCTTAGGAGTTTATCCTCAATATGTATCCATTTTCCTAGGAATGAATCTAATTTCTCATTTTTTTATGGTTGAGTAATATTCCAATTTATAGAAAAACCACATCTTCTTTATCCAGTCTCCAACTGATGAGCAAATGGGCTGTTTCCAAGTTTTAGCTATTACAAACTGTGCCACTATAAACATGGGTGCACATATATCACTGTGATATGATTCTTTTAATTCTTTCATAAAGATACCCAGCAGAGAGATGGCTGGGTCAAATGGAACCTCTAGTCCCAGCTCTTTGAGGTATCTCTATATTGATTTCCATAGTGGTTGCACCAGTTTGCTCTCCCACCAACAAAGGAGAAGGGTTCCTTTTTCTCTACAACCCCATCAACATTTTTTATTGGTTGATTTCTTGATAGCAGCCATTCTTTGTGGGGTGAAGTGGAATCTCAGTGTTGTTTTCATCTGTATCTCTCGAATGACCAATGATGTGGAATATTTTTTCATATATTTACTTACTGCTTTTACTTCTTTGTCTGAAAAATGTCTGTTCATTTCATATGCCCATTTTGAATTGGTTCTTTCTATTTAGGGGGGCTGATTGTTTTCATTTCTTTGTATATTAAGAGCCCTTTGTCTAAGGAGCAACTGGTAAAAACTTTTTCCCACATTGTAGGTTGTCTCTTAGTTCTGCTGATGGTTTCTTTTGCAGTGAAGAAGCTTTTTAATAACATGCGATCCCAGTTGTTGATTCTTTCTGCTAGTTCTTGTGCTACTGAGGATTTGTTCATAAAGTCTTTTCCTATGCCAATGTCTTTCAGAGTTTTTCCTAACTTATCTTCCAGCAAGTTTAGTGTTTCTGTTTTAATATTTAGATCTTTGATACCCTTTGATTTTAGTTTAGTGCATGGTGAAAGATAAGAGTCTACTTTTAATCTTTGGCAAGTTGAAATCCAGTTTTTCTAACAACAATTAATAAAGAGGCCATCTTGCCTCCAGTGAGGATGGTTGGTTCCTTTGTCAAAGATGAGATAGCTGAGTACATCTGGAGTTGTTTTTGTATCTTCCAGTCTGTTCCACTGATCCACAGGTCTGTTTCTTTGCAAGCACCATGCTGTTTTTATCACAGTGGCTTTGTGGTATACTTTCAAATTTGGAATTGTTATACCCACTGCTATGTGTCTGTTGCCTAGGATGGCTTTTGCTATTCTAGGTCTCTTATGGTTCCAAATGAATTTTTGGATTTTTTTTTCTAGTTCTGTTAAATATACTTTTGGAATTTCAATTGGCATTGCAGAGAATCTATACATCAGTTTTTGGTAGTATGGCCATTTTCACTATGTTCATTCTTCCTACCCATTAGCAGGGGATATCTTTCCATTTTTTTATATCCTCTTTGATCTCTTTTTTTCAGAGTGCTGTAGTTTTCAGTGAGAGGTCTTTTGTTTCTTTTGTTTGATTGATACCGAGATAGTTCATTCTTTTGGATGCTATTGTGAAAGGAATTATTTCCCTAATTTCTCTCTCAGTGAGTCTGTTATTTGTGTACAAGAAAGCTATTGATTTTTGAGTGTTGAACTTGTATCCATCTACTCTGCTAAAAGTGTCAATTAAGTCTAGAAATCTTTTGGTGGAATTTTTTGGGTCTTCAATGTAGAGTATCATATCATCAGCAAATAATGACAGTTTAACTTCTTCCAAAGAAAGAAATTTAAAGTATTTGTTATGTAAGTATTTTTTTCTTTTTATTGAGTTTATTGGTATAATCTTGGTCTACAATACAGTTATGTAAGGTTTAAAGGAGTAAAAGAACAAAAGAAGAAACTTTTTAAACCTAGAGATGATATCTTCAGGAAGCATGATACCATCCTAGTTAGTATACAAGGCTAGGAGAAGAGAAGAAAATCTAGGGCTACCAGGTCCTAGAAACTCTGAGGAATGCTTTGGCAGGTAGTCCTCAAATCTTTAAGATAAAAACTCAAATTATTACTGGGACTTCTGATGAATATGATGAGAGGTACTCTGAGAGCACTGAAAGAAACTGAAAATTGGAATGGTTATTTTCTCTAAGCTGAACTGCTGCTAATCTAGAAAGACAAAGCTAAATAGGAAATCAAGAAAAAAATTTTCTTTCCTCTTCCTTCATTCTAACCTGCTTGTATTGCCTTTTGTTTGCAGAATCCTGAGAGAAGCCAAACATCAAGGAAATCTGAAAAATGTACATTGCATTTTTTGACCAGCAGCTTTATTAAGCAGAGTATAGAAAGGTGGGTTTGAATCTGAGATGCAACATAGGTAAATAAGCGCTATACATATACAAAGGGATATGCAACCTGATCCATTGTGGTAGGAAAGAAAATATTAGCTATATTTTTAATCCAAAGATGAATAAATTTAATTTTGTTAATATTTAATGGAACAATTTGAGTTTTCATACTAGTGCCTACACTCAACTATATAAACATATTTCACTTTAAAGATAAGCTAAACACTTTTGCCAAAAGATATATATTCCAAAATTGGCTTTAGATAAGAGTTACAGTTCTAATATGCAACTCAGCATACTATATTTAATTTGACCCCTAAAGATAAAGGTGACATTTTAGCAATAAATAAAAAGCTTATTTGGTGCAAAAAGGAAGATGAGACACAAGAAAGGGAAGAATGCTTTCATTATTATGTTGCTTTGTTAATTGATAAAGTACCAACTATATAAATAACATTAAAATTAGGATATTCTAGTGATATATTTTCACAAATGAAAGATTTCAATGCATTTTGAATCTATTTTCTTAAAAGCATAAAATAGACCACGTTCTAATTACTTTTCAGGAATAATAACAGATTGAGTTGGAGAAGATGAATTTTACAAGCTGAATTTTCACACACAAAAAAATCATTCATAATTGGTAGAAACTAAAAGAAATTTTTAAGCATAATACGTGCAATCCATTTGACATATGGGGTATTAGTAATAAAAACGAAAGAAGCTATTAATACTAAATTTAAAATAAGCTGAAATCCCAAATATTTTAAAACACTACAGTCTAAAGTCTTAAGATTTTTAAAAGCATAATGTTTACTTTTAATAAAAAACTAAGTAAAATCAAAACAATTTTATATTATTACTAATCAAATAATATGAAATATTATTTTATTACTAATAAAATAATATGAAATATTATTCATTTCAGTTTTGACTTATTTTTAATTTATCTTTTGCACATTTTAAATTTTTGTAATATATATTATCTGAAGAATATGTAGATATTATTTATGAATAAAGAAATATATTAAATCTATATTAACAAATCTAGTTATTTTTAATCTAGTAAGGTACTAGATTACTACTGTACTATAGTACTATAGTATATTTTTACTGTATGTACTAGTGGTACATACAGTAAAAATATTTGGAAATTACTGATTTAAGCAGTTACACTGTACTTATTTTAATTCCTAAATCTAAATTATGTAATGCTTAAGTGCTATATCTATATATAGACTAAATGAAAGCTTTGCTTTCCTAAAAAGTTATAGCATGCAACATATGCCTCAATTACATTAGAATTAAATACTTCAGAAGTTTTTGTAGGGCAAAGTCCTTTGAGGAATAAATGACCTCCAATCATTAGTTCAGCATCCTTTAGAAAATCAGTCAAGTTCCATATGATTTTCTGAATTTCATAAATATGTGTGCATAATTCACAGAGATTATGTTCACATCTAAAAATCACATTCTAATTTGTTAAAAGAGTATTATCATAGCATATATTTTCATCAGTTTCCACTTAATATATTTTCTAAAGTGAGCAGGTCTGCCTATTTATGTGTCAGGGCTCATAAAACATTACCTTAAAATTCTCTTTGAACTGAAAAAGATTTGGAGGGTTTCAGACACAAGATTCTCTGACACTCCTACACGTTTGTACTTGAAACATGATGATGAAGCAGTTCTCTCACTTACTTTGCCTAAAAATACATCAAAATTTCTGTCCCACCTTTGGGAGGAATGTTATATAGAGAAAGGTCAAGAAGAATCTCAAACAAGTCTTGCTGCATTTCCCCTCAGTTTGTTACTATTAGGTTACACCCTTTTTATCCAATCATACTTATACATGACTGATGGTCCAGTCTTCAATGAACCAAAGAATAAAAATACTTAGATTTTCAACGACCATCAGGTCTTCATTTCTGAAGCCTCCAATGTCATGCAAAATTCTGTTTATTTGACATGTTTTAGTATTACCATCCTACAAGTGTTTGCTATGACTTTTGTGTTGATTGAGGAAAAAAATACTACTTTTCATTTGTATAATGCTTTCAGTACCTCCATTTTTTAAATGAAGGGATTGGTGTAGACTATATCAAAGAATACTTTCAAATCTCAATTTTTTGATATTTCATAGAAAACTAACCTGGAATTTGGGGATTTAAATAGATTTTATTAAATTTCAGAATTCTAGTGAACTGACTTACAAAATTTGGCAACTGGCTATATTCCCAGAATCTACAATAGACACATAGATTTTCTTCTGGTTCAGTTGGAAAGACATTCTGAAGTAAGGTAAGTCATTCTTCATCATGACTGTGTATTTCTGGGGACCAGGAGACATGGGACTAATCTCTGGGCCTTAAGGAGTCATTTTACAATATCTTAAAGATGCTATTCTGTGAAGACAGCATGGGCCTGCCCTGTGTTTTACAAATTTTGATTGTTTTGATCTGCTCCATCTATAGACCATTTTGCTAGCTTGCTTGCCTTTACCATTTTCTTTCTGACATAAAAATTTGATCACCTGAAGGTAATATATGTGATCTTCTTGTCTTTTTGCTCTGACTCACAATATCCATAAAGATTCCATGAAAGAAAAATAACATGGCCTTTGGGCCATGTTTGTTTTGTGTCTGTTCCACTAGCAGCCAGCACTTCTGCAATCCTACAATGTGGGTTTGGAGTTGAAGGAATGAAAGACAGCCCATAAGAATTTCAAAGACTCATAAAGTTTGTAAACTAATGATCTAGACCTTTCATTTTCTTTGGAAAGGTGGCAACTCCATGTTGTATAAAGCCAAAAAGAATTTTAAGACACAGAAAATGCTTTTATTTAACATTTCATTCCTTGAAATGCTAGACAGTGTGTCACTTTCCAATAATGAAAAACCTGTATTGGATGAAATGACCTCCTCATGGGCAAAAGCCAAATAATCTGATCAATAGTAAAGGACACAGCCAGGAGGCAAAGACAGACAACAACTGCTGTCAAGAGATGAGACCAGATGAGGACGTGTTCAAAAAAGACAAAAAGGAACTCACTAGGGAGTGGATAGAAATAATTTCCTGTGCAATACAGTGGAAAAGCCAAAGGCACCATGAACCCATGCAACAGATTTAGATTGAGAATTCTATAAATGAAACAGAAAAGTTCTAAGGGAACCCAAACACTAGGACAGACTAATAAACCAGGCCCTGCTCCCAAATGTCTCACTCTGTTGTTTTGGTATTTAAAATATCTCCTGTTGCTGGGCATGGTTAGTACATGCTTATAATCCCAACCATGGGGAGGCTGAGGCAAAGGGATTCTCTCAAGTTCTTTGAGGGCATCCTAAGCTACATAGTGAGCTCAAGACCAGCCTGAACTATGTAGTGAGACTCTGTTTCAAAACAAACCAAAACTGGGCCGAGGATTAAACTTAGTGGTTCCAGTACCTTCTTCACAAGCACAAGGTCCCAAGTTCAACCCCAGGTACCAACAAAACAAAACACCCCTAAATTAATAAATAGATGACTACTATTAATTATTGGTGATGTGTTAGTATTGAGTAATGATATCTCTAGAGTACAAATACTAAGAATTGTTATATTAATTAAAGGAAAAAAGTTGTAAACAGAGAAAACTGATTCATTTTTCAGGTTAGTTCATTCTTTGAAAATCTCAGTTTGATGTCCTAAGAGAGGTGAGCTGAGTCCAAGATGTGTTTAATGCAGTACCTTGTCTCGCTGAAGGACAATCTCATCCAGTCCTCTTTTTAAAAAAAATAATGTTATTGGTACATTTAAGATATACAATAGAATGACATTCATTGTTAAAAAATTATACCTTTACATAATCAGTCTTGGTTCTTATTTTTCCCATCCTCCTGCCTCACCTTCAGCCCCTCCCTCCCTATCTACAAACTTTCTTTTCATTTTTTCATATTAATTCCATTCCCTTCTTTCCTTTCTCTTACCCCTCCTACTTCAGTTCTTTTAATATAGTTTATCTCCGGTGGTGCTCCTCTACATATTTTTATTCTTTCTCTTCTTTTTCTTCAGCTACTTCCTCTAGTGTCTATGAAAACATGAACATATGCCTGGCTTATCACTGTGTACTCAGAGCATGAGGCATTGTTCAGTACACAATGAGTTCTCAGTGATGTGAGCAGCCAGCTAAATGCTGAATAATTGAATGAATGCACGAATGGATAGGTATAAATAATGTTAGGAGGGATAAAGTGATGAATTTATATGCGTGTAAAAAAGTTATAAGATAGTCATAAGGATGCAGGGAAGGTTTGGAGAACACGGGCAAGAAGAAAAAAGTGAGTTGGGAAAAATGGATACCTAAAGCCAGAACAGAAAAAGAGTTATCAAAAATAAATCTCCCAGTTTTAGTCAATTCTTGCCCAAGAAATAACCATAATTACTCTGTCCTAATTGTGAGAGGAAATTTTTTTATTAAACTGTTACTATATTTCAGGACTTCTGGAAAGAGGCATGAGAAGCATCTACTTCTGTATCTGCCTTGGGATTCTACAAATATTTTTTTAAGAAACGTTACACATTGAAATGCCTGTTTTTAATTTACATAAATAACAAGCATTTTACTAAAGGCCATGTTGGTTCTTGTTAAGCAAACACAAGCATTAGATACTAGTGAAATCCTGTGTGTGAACCTAAGTAGTGCTGTTCATAATTGACTTCAAAGTTCACTTGTAAGAAGGAAAAAAGAACCCTTGAGAACTTTGAATTTAGTAACAACTTCAACATTACTTAATTCTGTTGATAAATGAGGAGAAAAAAACATTTGGAAATAATTTTATGTGACTTTCTTACCTCCACAGAAATTGAGTCAGATGAATGGGTAAAAGAACATAGATACCCTAAGTCTCCCTATCTTTCATAGCTAAAATCTGTTTGATTTAGTGCTGCATTTCCTTGTATTTTACTTTTCTCTCTAACCCCCTTTTTTTGTTTGTTGTTTAATTTCTTTTAGCTTTATTTTGTACAATGAAGGAAGAAAGGATTGCCCAAAGGCAAGACAAAGTCCCAGGACCGCCAATATTATTTTTAAGGGGAATTCTATGTATTCTCATCCATGCTATTTTCTCTTCAAAATAAAGTCTGCTGTTTTTTGTGTTTTAAGGCTGATTATTCACCACCTAATTTTAAGTGGAATAATCATCCAAAAATATCACCCAGTATCTTGTGGAGGAAAAAGCAGATTGGAAGAAGCAGTATTGACTGATGTGTGAAGGCAATGTAAGGATTCCAGGGAAGAAAACTACAATTGTAGTTTTGCTCTAATCAAAGTAGTCAAGGGACATCTCAAGACTAAGAACCAGTTTAAGGACCAAACCCTCTAGTTTTCTATGTGATTATAGTCACATTCCCAAGGGTATTTAAAAGGGTATTAAAATTATACTTCCAAAAAAATATACTTCCAAAAAAGTCAAAGTTCTCCAACTCTATGTACTGTACACCATGTGAGAGAGATGTTCATTCTTAAGAGATAATCATTGTCTTACTTTTTTTGAAGGCTTATGACTGATTCCAGCACTTCAAAAGGCACTTCATGAGAAAGAGTACAAGTTCTGGAGACTAACAAAGGAAAAACTATGTTTCTTTTTATTGGACTTCTGAGTCTAAAATTTATATATAATTAAAATATATATATAAGTGTTGGGTTATTGGCTGGGTGTGGTGGCAAACACCTATAATCCCAGCACTCAGGAGGCTGAAGTAGGAGGATCATTGCAAGTTTGAGGCCAGCATGGGCCACAGTAAGTTCAAGTCCAGGCTGAACTACATAGTGAGACTCTGTAACAAAAAAAGAAAAAAGAAAAGTGTTAACTTATAAATTCAAATGAGTAATTTTCTGGAATTGATTGGTTAACAAAAACAATTCTAAAACATGAAAAAATGGAAATAAAGTTTTTGTAAATAGGGAAGGGAGGAGGGGGTGAAGGGAAGTCAGGGGTATGGGGAAAAAAATGAGAACCAAGACTTGTCATGTAAAGGTACAAGATCCCAATGATGAATGTAACTGTACTGTATACCTAAAATGTACCAATAAACTCAATGAGAAAAAAAAACAATTCTATTAAAAAACATTTGGCTCATTTAATGACAATTCCACCAAATACTATATAAAGTAATGACCCTGTGGTCCACTTAATTTAATGACTCCTGTTGATATAGTTGTTTATTCTCTATGCCCTAATATACTCCCTTCCTTCAATGTCAGAACCAACATTCTCTATTCTTTCTCTTCTTTACTATTCCTTATTGATAGCTTTATCTCCCCTGCTTGGTCCTTCCCATCGTTCTGTTCATTATTAGTTAAATGAACCAAGACTCAGTTCTTTAACACTGTCTCTTTTCTATTTGATTCACTCCCCAAATGATACATTCATTTCATTGTTTGGAAAACATCAATACCGCCCAAATTTATATGTACATTCCATTCTAGAGCACATACTTGAATTCCAAACTCTAACATCCCACTGGCTCTTCCAACAAATACCCCCAATAAATAAAGCACATTTCAAATTTAGGATTCCCAGAAAAGAATTTTTGATCTTCCCCAATGCATGTCTTCAAATCTGTTCCCTAAAGTTGCTTTACCATCCAATCAATATCAACTCTTAAACTAGATGAAGGCAAAAACCATAGAGTCATCCTTGATTCTCCTCTTTCTCTCACACCCTTCATTCAGCTTATCAGCAAATTCTGTCAAAGCTGTCTATTCTTCCACCCCGCTTCAAGACATCCTCATTACAATCTTGCATTTCCCAGTATTGGTTATATTGGTTCCTTTATCCCACATTTGCTCCTATACTGTGTTTGGCAGAGAATGATATTTTTAAAAACCAGGGCAGATAATGGTTTTCTCTGTTCAAACCTCAATTAAGGTTTCCAATTTCAGCATGAATTCCAAATCCTTTGTCAGGACAGTGAAAATCCATGTTCAATAGAATCTGACTCACTGCTATCCTCTAAACAATTTTTAATTGTATCCTCCTCCCATCTCTTCTGACCCTCCCCGATTTCAAGCTCTTCTCCCCCTGCAACAGGAGGGCCTCCTTACTTGCTATTCCTGGAACACATCAAAATGAATCCACATTAAGGTCTTTACACACATATATGAATGTGGCTCACTCTTTCATTTCCTTCCAGTCACTTTTCAAATGTTACCTTAGCAAGGAGGTAGCCCTGTGAACCTGATTCAAAAGTAGCAGAAAGAAACTTCCTCTATGCTTTTCATTATCTATCTTTCTTAGTTTGCTTCATCTCTTTCACTGCATTTAATATTGTCTATTCACAGATAATTTTTGCTTATTTTCCATGTCTTTTCACTAAGAAGGACAAAAGAAAGAAAGATGAAAGAAAGAAAGAAAGAAAGAAAGAAAGAAAGAAAGAAAGAAAGAAAGAAAGAAAGAAAGAAAGAAAGAAAGAAAGAAAGAAAGAAAGAAAAATACAACAACACTATGAGACCAGGAACTGAATTTATTTTGTTCATTGCTCCAATCACCATATTAAAACACAACCTAACATTCTTGGTACTCCAAAAATATTTTATGAGGGTCAGAGGTAGAGTTGGTGGAGAGCTTGTGGAGTGCTTGTCTAGCATATGCAAAGCCCTATGGCCAATCTTTATCATGGCAAAAAAGGAAAAAAATAATTGATGAGTTGAATTATAATGGGACATGTAAAATATATTTGTTATTAAGAAACTTCAAAAATATAGATGATAGGAACCAGGAAGGTAGGCTTTGTGGAGATGGGAATGGGTATCTGGTGATGGGGGAAGATGGGAGAGAGGGAAGGGATGTAAAATTGATCAAGATGTCATAAGTATATATATTTATGCCAATTTCCCACAATCAATGCATTTATTATGTTTCACAAACATATACATAAGGGGGAAAACTTCACAACATTAAAAAAGAAATTTGAAGTTATAAACAAAGGAAAAGTTTAAAATTCTAAGTGGTTTTATAATTAACCAAGCTCTGCTAGTAATTAATAATTTATATAACAAATGATTTATGACTTTTTAAAGGCAAAATATAAACATAAATTCTGTTTTCAACATAGAAAGTACAAGGTCAAAATGTTATTTCTCCTTTCTAATACCTGGTTAATACTTCGAAAAAGTTACTTATTCTCTTAAAGATTCGCTTTTCCAATGTGTTAAAACAAATGAGAATACTAACTTCAATTGAGAATATTAATCATATTCAGTTAAAGTTGGCACAAAATAGATGATCAGCAGCAGCAACACTAAAAATTTCTCCCTAGTCACAGAGTAGTAAGTGAAAATTAAGTATTGCAAGATTTTCAGCAAGATGTTTAAATAGGCCTCTCTAGAATCCATTCCTGGGCTGAAATTTAAATAAACAGAAATGGTTATGGGACCACTGGGGCTACAGAAATTTTGGAACCTTCTGTACACATGAGTCTCATTCAGGGTAACCTAGGATTTCCATTCCAGACCAGCAGTACTCAGAGACTACTCAGGAAACTATTGTTGCCACAATGATTCCTGAAGCAACCGAGATGCATCTGGATGTCTTTTACTACATAGAAGACATAAATTTCAGGGGAAAACAAGAACTGATGTAGTCCTCTAATGCTCCTTAGGAACCCGGGTTGTTCCCAGGGAATACCAACTGATTGAATGAGTAAATGAAATATAGTGTCTGCAAATGGGAAATTATGATTTGCTATGTCTACTCACAGTAGTCATGAAATGTTCCTTCCCATAAGTATTAAATAACAAAAGATGTACAATTCTCCTTAAAGTCAATGTACTCCTTTAATTCATTTTATTCATTTATCATCATTGCTTCTTATCTTGGCTTCTCTTCCTCTTCCTTTAAATTCTCATTTTGGACTGCTCTGTGGCTGAGAACATGGCCAATATACATCTTTTAGAATGTGTATTTTTCTTCTGTTGGTCAGGTAGGTAATATATTCTAAATAAAGAACTATGGATAATCTTCACGTATAGTAAAAAAAAATGTTCTTCACTTCTCTTGACTTTTCTTTTCCCGGAAACAAAGAACCAGCCTTAGTCTACAGTGTTGTTCTGTTCTTAGGGAAAAACCAGAAGGGTTCCAGGGTAAACTTATAAAACTCCAACTGTTCAAGGAAAGAGAGCAGAGACACAGATGTGAGTGGTTTGATTTCCTTTTAGATGGGGCTGGGTGTATAGCTGGGGAACCAGACACTAGGCACAGCTCAAAGCACCATTTCATTGAGTATAAATAACTCTGGCAAAGGTCACTAGAGCTCTCTGACTTAATATTGCTGCCTGCCACCCTAAAGCCAAATCCTCTTTTTCAAATGAAAAAAATAAACAACTGTGATTATAGTTATGACTTACACAGTGAGACTTCATCCAGTCATTTACCTTCCTGAGCCAGTCATTGGAGGGCCAAAAATGTCCTGGCTGCAAAGCAATGTGTAATATTGTTTTAGGCTGCATAGGACTGCTAGGATCACCCTTGTCCATGGGCCAGTGCAAACTTTACCTGGCCAGAACCTTAGCAGAATTTTTTTAAAGATAAGGACACTGGCAGGACCTTGGGAAATAAGATCCCAAGACATGAAACAAATTATCTAACAGAAGAGACTTCACATAGGGAAAGAGGCACTTCCTTGTCTGGCTAGTTGGATATGTTCAGGGAATAGAGCCCAGGACTGGTCAAATGCTTTTGAAAGCACTTTATGTGTTTTGATTCAGGTGAAAGTGGTTTTTTGTACCCCATCACTTAGAATTAAATAAACTTCTACATAAATTTTATTCCTTTTTTTTCTTCAAAAACTTTCTGTATATTTACTGGAACTTTATACAAAGAAAAATAGAGAAGCACATATGTAAAATTCACTGCAACTTATTGGTTTAAAAGATACCATGGGATTCTTTCACTAACGGACAGCATAAGTATTTATTTGCTTATTTGTACCATGGCCTGAAAAATAGAAACGTTGTATTTTTCATTTAGCATATGAAAGTGACTAGGTACATCTCAGAGGCCTTATGAATTGGGTATTTACAGTCTGTATTTTGTAATTCTTACATTTCCTATCACTATGTTTAACATACTAGTACTCAATATATCTCCTATGGAATGAGTATTCTAATAGGTATTTTAAATCAATACAAACAAAACCTGAAGTTTCCTACACATGACAATTCACAAAAGGAAGAAGGAAATGCCTTTCTCATTTATTTTTTTAAAATAATTTGTTCAACAAATATCCAGAGTGCTTATTTTATGACAGGCATTGTGATTAAGCTAAGGGACGAGTTACAATAAGGATGCCATATATTTTTGCTTGAAGAGTTTAGAGTCTGATGGGGGTGAAGATAAATGGGAGAGAGAAGGTAGAAAAGTAATTTCAAGTTACCTAAAAATTGTAATGAAATATAGACTATCATAAAAATAAAAGAAAATGCAGAAGACTTCAAGAAATTTTGTCTGAGGAAATAGGAAATTCTTTATGAAGAGGGAAACACAAATAGCTCCTAAGTATATTAGAATGTATACATACTTAGCAAATGCT
Source organism: Fukomys damarensis (assembly GCF_012274545.1). Classification (NCBI taxonomy): domain Eukaryota; kingdom Metazoa; phylum Chordata; class Mammalia; order Rodentia; family Bathyergidae; genus Fukomys; species Fukomys damarensis. Next base: position 43,758,044 of record NW_022900936.1, on the reverse strand, counting down.
GTTATCTTTGTTTCCCACCAAATTAATTCTCTATCTTCTCAATTAAAATTGGCAACGGTGAGGAAGGAAAGCTGCATCATAAGTAGGAGATTTTAGTGACTTATCTATAGAGTCCCAGTCATCCTGCGGCCCCAGCTTCTACCATTTTTTGATATTTCCAATATATTAAAAATTTTTAAATGCCCAATGTTTTTAAAATTATTGAATGTTTTAAATATTTAGTAAACCAATCTTTAATTTAAAAATACTCTATAACATAAATTGTAAACTTTGAGAGTGACATAATTCATTATAAATGTTTATTCATTGGATGATTTAATAAAGAACATAAACTCAACATGCAATTTTGAATATATTTATAACCTCATTTGAAGATTACATAGAAGTCTAAAATTCAGTTGACTCTATAATTGTGAGACCTGGGTCATGCGTACAATTCATCTATCATTCTAGTAATTAGATTCACAGAAAAGATTTAGTATGCACTTTGGAGAATGCCACTTTAAGGCAGAAATTCAAGGTGTAAATATAATACCACAAATTTCCAATATAAAAATGAAAATTACAAAGTCTTGGTTATTCAATGACTGCCATGGCAGTCTTTTGTCACGATATTTGTGAGATGTAGTAGTTAGATCACATTCAGTGAAAGAGAATTACACAGGATCATGAGCACTAGGAGGCAAGGTTACTAGGGCCCATCTGAGAGTTTGCCTACTGACCATAGAGATTGAAGTAAAATCTAAATGACACTATAACTCATGAACAGACTTTGTGACTCTCTTTATAATTCTGAATCTGGATGGATCATTTTTTTCTCCAGAGATATATGAAGTGTTATATATGGAGTAATTTGAAGGGGAGGCTGATCTCCAGAATATCTTCTTTGAAAGAAGGAAACTCAACTTAAATCCATGAATACATCCATCCACAAATACAAACAAATAATATTTCTAAATGTAAATGCAAATAAGTAAAAAAAATATTAACTTATGTCTACTACATTTCACACCATTTTCTAACAAGTATACTTAATAATGTGCACCATAGAAGCAGACTTCATTCCTCCCAATTCTTGGCCTTTTGCTTTTTTTTTTTTTTTTCTTCTTATTTTATGTCTGGAACCTAAATGCTGAACAATTTCAAGTTGTCTCTAGTTTCCTCTCTAATAAACACAGACAAGAATGGGAAGGAAGACTATTTTCTCAATTTTATCTTATTTCTTTGTGTCTGTTAGATTTCCCTTGCCTTAAATTGGCCACTACATAAAAAGAATAGCCTTTCCCTTCCCATAATGGCCTGCTTCTCTCCTAAAAAAAAATGGCTTCTCCCACTAAGGAAACCCTTCTTATTCTCATCATGCCTCTTTTCCTGCCAAGACAGTGACCTGATACTCCTACCTCCTGGTGACTAGTGATCACACAAGCCACTGGTCATGACATAAGCCCCTCCTAGCAATGTCACACACTCTTCCAATCTGTAGCTACTACCTCACTCAACCCTACCTCCACTTCTGTAAACACCTCCCAGTCCCTATAAAAGACAATCCCCAGGGCCGGGTATTTAGCTCAGCAGTTCGGTGGCCTGCCTTGCAAGCACAAGGACCCGAGTTCAATCCCCGGTACTCCCCACCAAAAGACACTCCCTGTCCCAGACATATTGCTCTCTCCTCTGATGAGAGATGGCTAGCAGATTGTCCCTACAATAAAAGGCTTGTAGTGGTTCTGGTCTGGTCTTGGTTTTCAGCTTTTTTACCTGACAGTGTCTCTCCCTTTTAGTCCTCCCTGTCTGCTTATCCATTCACATCAGTAAAGTTCAAAGAAATTTAGCTTCTATTGTTCCACTTGAGGCTGTTTTATGAATATGAACTTGCCTTCTGAGCAAGATTGTTTTCAATAGTAACAATGGCTTACATTAATGAATAATAAATTCCTCAGTGATAACTTGACACCCATTTAAATTTCAACTTTTAAACTCTTACCATAAGTAATACACCCAAAACAATTTTAGATTATTTAACAATAGTAAAAGATACTTTTTCACCTTCTTCTAACAAGCATAGTTTCACATATTTGTATCTTTTTCTCCAAAAGAAATAAACTTTTGGATACAACTCAGATATATACAATTTATGCCAAAAAGATAGTTTTCATACCATTTTGTACAAATTAAAAGTGAGGTCTGAATTATATTAAAGAAATTTATATTAAAGAAATTAGTCTGAATCTCTGTATGTTCAACAAGCTAAGTTTCACTTACATGTTGGACACAGTAAACATTGCATAGATATCTCAAACTCAAAATACCCAAAATAAACTAGTTCATTTTCCTTCTTCAAAAATTCAATTTACACAGTTACATGGATCATCTGAAATTATGTCATAATATCAACTCTATTAATTTGCAAAAGTTTAAAGTAACATAATTCAAGTTACTTGCCCAACATTTCTGGAGTTAGATACTGGTAGCTCCTCCATCATAGTCCTCTGTTCTTTTGATTCTTCTGTTTTAATTAGTGGCATCACTAAAAGGTCCTGCCCACAGTTGCTTAAACCATCAAGGTCAAATCTTGTTCCCTACTTTTTCCCTATACCAAATCACCTCCAGTCTCTTTGCTCACTTCTGGAAAGTGCTTTTAATTACCTCTCTTACCCTATTCATATATGTCTTTGTAACTTGCCCAGAGCTATTGTAATGCCTCTTAACTGGTTTACTTTTGATACTTCAGATAGCAATCTGAGTGGTATTTTTCTTAAACAGTTTGATCCTGTCCTGGAAGAGTTCTAAAAGTTTTATTGTCTTCCACTGTCTACCAGAAAAAGTACTGTAACCATATCCTAGCATTCAGGGATCTGCATAACATAACTGTTATAAACTTTCTCAACTTTTTCCTTTATAGTTTAGTGGCATTTCCATATCTGGCTAATCTAATACACCCCATTTCCAGAATATACCACATAATCTTTTTTTGTGTCCATTTCATTTCTTCTGACTGGAATAACATCTGTTTTTAATGTGATAAAAAATCATAACTATCCTGGAGCACTAACTAAAATGTTAAATTTGCATTAAACCTTTTATGACATATCCAACTGTTACTAGCATTGATTCATCTAAATCTCCTCTGTCATTGTTTCTGCCTTTGTTGTGGCCCTGATTACATGTACTTTGGTTTTTCAGATCTGTAATTACTCATTTGCTATACTGTAAATTTCATAAGGATGATAACTGATTATTCTGTGTGAGTTCTGTATGCCTAATTAATATGGTTCTTATCCTCAGTGGGGCTCCATGAAGCTTCACTTAATTAATAAGCTTAATGTATTTATGGATTGGAATCTAAACATTTCAAGACAGATGACTATCAGCTTCTTTTTCAAGCATCTCTACCAAAGGTATTAAAATTTTCCTATACAGTCTTCTTAAAATCCTTTTATGATGATAGCTGTTCTTTCAATTGCCTGTATCTTATTCATGGCTTTATCAGTGCTGAGGTCTGCAGATCAATGGACAAGGCTGGTGAATGATAGATGCTACTAGTGTGCTAATTTACATTTAAAGGCCGGGTGTGGTGGTGCATGCCTATAATCCCAGCACTCAGGAGTCTGAGGCAGGAGGATTGCTGTGAGTTCAAGACCAGCCTGGGCTACATAGTGCATTCCAGATGAGTCTCAACTACATAGTGAGACCCTGTCTCAAAAAAACAAAACAAAACAAAAATGTATTCAAGTTCATTCTTAACCCGAGCACCCCTTCCACCTTTCCAAAGGAGCAATTCGTTCTGCTCCATATAATCTAATTGTCTCTTTAATTGCACCCTTAGTACAAGTTACAGAGAATTCAACCAACAATTTTTAAATCCCATATTTTCTTTTCAATTCACAGTGAATAATTTATCTCATTATTTCCCAACTTCCTTATAAACATCTAAATATGGCAGATTAGAAGCTGTTACATATGGATTTTTAAGACAAAACAATTTTAAATATTCTTGCTGGAGGCCAAGAATTATATCCTTTAAATAACATCTTGTGGGAAAATCATCCAGCCAAACCATAAGCAAGTGTTCCCCTATAGGTTTCACCTCCTTGCAGTTGGATATATTCAAAGTGGAATAAATGAGGTTGAACTGCAAGAATGTTACATAAGCCAGTGGGAAGAAAAGAAAATACATCTCAAGTTAACACAATTACCTAAATTTAAACATGGTCATTACTTGTATTAGAGTGTTGCATTATTGTTCACAATGTAATACTAAATATATTGTGCTTGTCTCAAAATATCAAGCATTACTGGAGAATATCCTACAATGCTTAGTTACATCAATAATACAAATCAAACCATCTAGGCCTTCAACAATGTTCAACAATTCCCTTTATCTTTAAATTAGCACCATACCGAATTACCAATATATAAAAACTGTTCCAAATGTTTTATAAAACACTGAAAACCCTTATGTAGTCCCCACTTCATATGTTCATAGTAAATTACCTCATCATTTACTTTACTGTGAGGCTCAAAGATATTTAATATAAATACTCTTAACTATATAACCTTAATAGGAAAATTCTCCAATTTCCTTTTCATCTTAAGTATTCAGTTCCTTTTCCTTCTACTCACCTGATAGGAAGGAGTACACTTTTTAACCCCTTTGATGTTAGGCATTTCCAAGTGGCTTGCTTTGGTTCCTGAAGTACAAAAGGATCACTTTTGGAAGAAAGACTGAAGTCAGTGGATAATTTTCTACATTCTCTTTTCTCTTCGCTGTAAGCCTAGATAAGGTTCAAATGTGGGGCTATTCTGTCATGCTGAGTCTTGAGGTAGAAACAGACATGGAATAAACCTCCAACTGACCTGTAATACATACAAATCATGAGCAAGTGCATACATCTTTGTAGTGTGAATTTTGTGAAATCTGGGGTTTGTGTTGTTACCTTAAAAACTTAGTGAAAAAAAGTGTCTAAGAAAAAGATGGTGTGAAGAAGTCCAAAAGCTTTTTTTCTCCACAAAACCACTAACTGAACTGGTAAGGGCTGTCAGAATCTACTTTTCAAAAGTCTAGAAACTAATCAAGAGTGTATAGCAAACAGGTAAATGTTTAATCAGAAAAAACATCTAAGCCTCAGTAAGATTGCTTTGTGGCATTTAAAATTACCTCCATCTTCATTCCCCATTCCCTATTCCTCATTCCCCAGCTCTGAAAAATCCTTAGGGACAAAGGGTACATTCCTGTATCAAAGGTTTTAGACCAGAACTTATTCTCCTAGGAAGTGTAGCTGATTTCTTTAGCCTCTCTGGTGGCTGCTGAAGGACTAGCTCAATCTACTTACCTTTTACCTTTCCAATTAGGAATAATCTAGGGTTGTAGTAGCTACCAGAGGACATTTGCCAAAACTATTGAAAGGCAAATGTACCAGTGACTGTTGGCTAGGGCAAAGGATAAAGATTGTGCACATATAAACAAACTAAAAATGCTGGCAGAAAAGGCTGATGAAACAATTTTCTGAAGAATAAAATAAAGAAATTCTAATAAATGAAAAATCATCTGTGTTCATGGAAAGAAAGACTTAATACTGGTAGGGTGGCAATAACTGCCAAATTAGCCTATAGATTTCATGAATTCCTATCAGAATTCCTCTTCCTTTTTTTGCTAACATGGACAAGGCAATATTTCAACAAACCCCAAATAACCAAAACAATTTTGAAAAAGAAATACAATTTTGGAAGACTTATACTTTCTGATTTTAAAAATTATGAAGATGTACAATAACCAAAACAGTGGGATGTTGGGATATCAGCACAAGGATAGGCATATAAACCAAAAGAATAAAATCAGAAATCCAGAAATAAACTATACATCTCAGGTCAGTTAACTCTGGATAAGTCAATGATCAATGTTCCTCTCCCAAGGCCATTAAATAAGGGGAAAAAAGTCTTTTTCAATAAATAATGATGGAAAACAGAGTAATCCAATGCAAAAGAATGATCTTAGAGTTTTAGCTTGCATCACATATAAAAATTAACTCAAAACAGATTAAATATATGTAAGAGCTGAAATTATAAAACTTTTAGAAGAAAACATTCAGATAAACCTTCATAATACTAGATTTAACAATGGAATCATAGGCTTGATATCTAAAGTACAAATGACAAAATATAGATAAAATGAACATCAAAATTAAAAGCTTGTGCATATAAAGACACCATAAATAGCATAAAGAGTGTAAATTTAATTATAGAAATATATTAAAATTATACTTTTATAAACACCTTGTATCTAGAATATATAAAGAACTCTTCTTACAACTCTACAGAAAAAGACAGCACAATTAAAAATACTTAAGCCAAAAGGCTTAAATAGAAATTTCTCTAAAGAGGTAAATAAATGTCTAATAAAGATATGAAAAGTTGTTCAACAATATTAGTCATTGGGAAAATGCATATCAAAACCATAATGTCAGAGTCAACTTCACATCCACTAGGAAAGTGGGAATAGTTGTAATAAGAAGTAATTACAATGTGGAAAAATAGTATTGGTGAGAATCTACACAAATTTGATCAGTTTTATATTGCCTTTTGATATGTAAAATGATGTAGCCACTGTAGAAACAGTTCCTCTAACAGTAAAGCATAGAATTATCATATAATCCAACATTTCCACTTAGGTGGGATCCAAGATAACTGAAATAAGTACTTAAAAAACATGTATGTGAACATTCATGGTGGAGTTATCTATAATGGCCAAAAAGTGCACAAAACCAAGTCCAATTTAAATAGTACCCTTGTGGATTCCTTGAAATTATAGACTTTGCACACTCATGATTTAGTATCTGATTGATCAACTGTGGATTCTATTACAACACTTCTACTTGAAGATAAGATTGTAGGCATACTCAAATAAGTAAGAGCTATTCATATCCTCCAAATGCTTAAAGCCACAGGCAGAAAAGACAAAATATATTACTCTGTGACTCATCATTCAAAGATCTAAACTTGAACACTGTGGAAGTCTTTGAAACAGTTTTCATAAGTACTCATGATTAATTTTTATAGTCAATGTTATTGAGCACCCACAATGTGCCTGGCACTGATCAAGACCTTATTCCTTATAGAGCTGATAGTATGGTAGGGACAAGGGTATAAGGAAAAAAAATCATATATAGTCTTATGCAAATAGGAAAATTCTGTGGATGAGGAATTGAAGTTGAGATCTAGAAGAAAGCCTAGAAAAAGTCAGCAGTGTAAAGATGTAGCAATAGAATTGCACTCATAGAGAGATAAGCAATGGTAAAATCTGGTGGTGGAAATAAGTTTTGTCCAATCCAGGAGACCTTGTCACTGGAGCATAGTGAATGTGGCATTTGATGAGACAGAAAAGCTGGGCAGCAACAGTGCCCCGTACAGTAGGGACCTGAGTCATGTAGGCTAAAGTGTTCCATAGAAAATGTATTCTGAACAAAAGGAAGTTATTAGAGGGATCTAAGAATATAATCTGATTTGCCCTTTTAAAGTATCTTTTTAGCTGCTATATAAAGGTAAAAAGAGTAGAAGATAGGAGAAGAGATTAAGAGATTACAGCAGAACAGTCAGGAGACGGTGGTGACTTAGTCATAAATGGAAAGATGCAGATTTGGTTACAGCAAATCTGAGCATATTTTCTGACCCCTTTCCACCACTTTTCACCTTCTTTTTTCTAGAGTTTGTCTTTCCCTGGGCTAAGAAAATATAAGATTTTGCCCTTAACAAATGGACTGAGAGTTCTTTAAGCACAAATACCCAAGAAATTTAAACAAAATGAGAGTAATGAGACATGATATGTATTGCTTCTTTTATTTATTTATTTTTAATTTTTTTCCCTTTAAGTTTATTGGTACACTTAAAGCAAACAATATAGTTACATTTATCATTGGAATCTTGTACCTTTTCATGATATATCTTGGTTCTTAATTTTCCCCATACCCCTGCCCTCCCTTCAACCCCTGCACCCTTCCCTATTTACAAAGTTGAGTTTCTTTAAATCATGTACTGTGATTTCTTTAGAAACTGGGCACATGGACTAAGGCTTATTTTTATGTCTGCATTACCGCCTCAAAAAATAAAAGTATACCTCTGAATACAATCATGATTTCAGCAGTTATATCTTGTTTATAGTTTGTAATCAAAAGCTATTCCTTAATTGTGTAAGTTGTGATTTGCCACTTGTCAGAAAAAGAAATAAATAACATAAAATATATAATTTTTTTCATCAGCTTTACTATTTGACAGTTTTCTAAAATCCACACTTCCTAATATTTTTGTTAATTGCTTAATACTAGGGTACTTGTCAGATCCAAATACTGTCATTAATTATCTAAAATATATCCAGTACTAAAGCACAAGCTGTTTAAGAATTTTCCTGTGATGCTGTTCTCATTTCTAATCCACATATTCTAATTATAATAATTTGGAAAGAAACCATTTAATGACACATTTAGATAGCAAATTTCTGTGTAAAATGATCACTCATTGCAACCATGTTATGGTTTAGATCTAGAATGTCTTCCAAAAGGCTAATTTTACTGAAGTCTTGGTTAACAGATGATGGGTTTTAGGGAAATGATTGGGTTAGAAGGGCTCCAACTTTATCAATGGATTAAATCGTTGATGGCTTCATAATTTGACAAATAGTGGAAATTTAGGACAGTGGGCCTAATTGGATGAAGCAAGTCATTGAACACATGGCCTGGAATATTATGTCTTGTCCCTGTCCTCTCCCACTCCCTCTCTGTCTCTTCTTCTCTGTATCTCCCCTTCCTCCCCCCTCCCGCCCTCCCCACCCTGCTCCCTTGTATCCCTTGCCATCTTCCTCTGTGTCCTTTCCTTCCTTTTCTTCCTCCCTCACTCCCTTCTGGCTAAAATGAGTTGGACAGTTTTCCTTTTCCATGATGCCTCTGTCTTGCCACAATCCTAAAATTAGAGGAGCTAGGTGACTACAAACTAAAATCTCTGAGACCACAAGTCAGAGCTCATTTAAGTTGTTATTCTCAAGTATTTTGTCATAGTGATAGGAAGCTAACACGCGAAGATGAACTTATCAGTAAATTACCAACTATTTTTAATACTCACCATGTGTTCAGGACATTATAATATAACTTAAGGCAAGGGAGACATAGTGCATACACATAGGCCAAGGAAAAATTTTGTTGTATTTCTGTGAACTTGGAACATGAGCTGGCTACCTTTACTTCTTCCTTCTTGAAAAAGAGCTACAAACTTCCTAATGATCAGATGATCACCTTTAGTAGTGAAAAGCTAAGGTTTTTAAAATATTTCTGCAAACTATCTTTTCTAAGTATGGAATTCTGTGACATTCATAAACCCATGTAAACCTCGATTGTGAAGTATGATGTTAATAAAGAAAAGAAGATATTTATTCACACTGAATTTGGTGATGCTTGTATGTGACTAACTGAATATAGAAGGAAATTACAGCCCTGGTACCCCAAATGAGAAAGTTAAAAATAATTGTTCCATCTTCCCACAAATCCAGATGAGTAAATGTGATCATGAATGAGTCCAGCTCATTCATTTTCTACTGCAAATGCTTCTAATTGAACTGTAAGCAAATTTATTTCATGAGTAATTCAAATGTGTGAATTAATTTAGTAAATATATATACTTTATAAACATGTGACATTTCCTTGATAGATTGGCTATCTTTTGCCTTAAAGTCCATGTGTTTAACAATAAAGTAGCTGTTCCACCTTTCCCGTAATTAGTATTTTCTTGTCAAATCTTTTCTTAAACAGTTTTACTTTTTCCTGTCTGGCAACCACTTTTAAGAGGTGAAGTTAGTTTGTATATATTTGTATGATTGCTGACAGTTTTGGACTTCGATTTTTCCTTTTTAAATTTTGATTTGCTCTACATCTTCCATATTTCTTGCTTTTTATTTGCACTTTTCTTACTTTTTAAATTGTGACTTAAACTAGCATTCACGTTTCCTCTAATGGGAGCTTCACCATGTTTTCATAAACTTTTCACAGCATACCTACCCACTATTTGATTGATGTTACCTAGAATATTAATTAAGAACTATTCATTTTTTTGTTTTGTCCTATTTTTTATTGTTTTTAATTTAAATTGAATTTATTGGTACATTCTAGGTAGACAGTATAGTTACATTCATTACTGGGATCTTGTACCTTTACATGACAGGTCTTGGTTCTCATTTTTTCCCCTTGTCCCCACCCTATATTTTTATTTTTTTCATAGAGTTTATTGGTACTTTTTAAGCATACAGTACAATTACATTTTTCATTGGGATCTTGTACCTTTACATGACAGATCTTGGTTCTCATTTCTTCCCTATACCCCTGCCTCTACTACACCCATCTCCCTCCCGCTCCCCTATTTACAAAGACTTTGTTTCCATTTTTTTCCTTTTCTCATATTTTTCTTTTCCCTTATTTCCTTTCCCCTACCCTTTCCACTTTCCATACACCTTTAGCCCTTTTCTTCGTATTTCACATTGTCAATTATACAATTTGGATCTTTTTTACACTTTTAGTTTTTCACACTAGAGAAACTATTCGATATTTACACATGCGTACCTTATTTATTTCACTTAGGAGTGTGGCCTCAATGTGCATCCATTTTCCTGTGAATAACTCTACTTTCTCATGCTTTATGGCTGAGTTTTATAGAAACCACATCTTCTTTATCCAGTTTCTAACTGATGGGAAAATGGGCTGTTTCCAAGTTGTCCTATTTTTTTAAAAACTGCAAACTGTTCCAAAAATTTGGACTACATTATATGCCATCTCTTCTAATATTTCTTTCTTTTCCTATTTAAGAACTGTTTCCATATAATTCTCAATATGGGTCCTGTGTAGCAAAGTTTGTGGCATTCTATGCTAGAATATTTATTTTATACATTTGTATTTGAATAACAATTCTTGTAAGTTTTAAATTATAGGTTTAAAGTTCTTCTTCAATGCTTTTCTATTGAGTTTATTGGTACTTTTTAGATATACAGTACAGTTAAATGTATCATAGAGATTCTGTACCTTTACATGACAGATCTTGATTCTCATTTTTTCCCCATACTCCTGCCTTCCCTTCACCCCCCCATTTACAAAGACTTTGTTTCCATTTTTTAAATGCCTTTTTAAAAGTTGCTGTTACTGTATACTTTGTATATACACAAAGATCACATTCATCATAGGTTATTTGCCCCTATACATAATATATGTTGTGTCTTCTTTTTCCCCGTAGCACCAGTCTTTTTTTTAATTCAGTGTTATATAAGTCTGATGTCAGTCCTATTATGATCTCTGTGTAGGTAACCTCTTTTTCACTCTAGAGCATTCAGAAAATTTTCTTTTCCTTTTCTTTTTAAGCCATTTTTATATTTAACCACAATTTACCTATGTGTAAATTTTTCTCATATCTCTCTTCTCTGACACTTACGAAAACTTTTAATTTGATGCAAGGTCCTGAGATTGATCTCTGATACCACCCCCAAAAAAGAAAAAAAAACTTTTAATTTGAGATTATTCATTTCTCTAAATTTTGGAAAATACCTGTCCTTCTCTGTTTTCATTTTTCTCTTGAAATCTCTTATTTAGATGTTGGTATTTCTTTTGTTTTTTTTCCTCATTGAGTTTATTGGTACATTTTAGGTATACAGTACAGTTACATTCATTATTGGGATCTTGTATCTCTACATGACAGGTCTTGGTTCTCATTTTTTCCTCTTGTCCCTGCCCTCCCTTCACACCCTCCTCCCCTCTCCATTTACAAACATTTTATTTCCATTTTTTCATTTTCTCACATTTTTTTCTTTCCCTTATTACATTTCCCCTACCCTTCTCTCTTTGCCTACACCTTTAGCCCTTTTCTTCCTATTTCACATTGTCAATTATCACAGGATCTTCTGTACTATTACAGTTTGTTCACATCAGAGAACCTATTCGGTATTTACATATGTGTGACTTATTAGATGTTGGTATTTCTAATTCTATCATATCTCTTAACTTTTCTTTTTATTGAAAACATCCTCATTGCTCTATGTTTTAATCTTCAAACTAATCTTCTAACTCACCAATATAGTCTTTAGTTTTATATTAATCTATTATTTGTCTCAATCATTGTATTCTTGTTTAGCTATTGTATTTTTGTACTTATATTTTGATTTGGATTTTTCTATGTTTTATGTTTCTCATTTTTGTTTATTTCTTTATCTGTTTTAGTGTAGTTACTATTGTTTTTTTCAAAGTTGTGATTAATATTTTCTTATTTTCCCACTTTTGTTGGTTTAGGTTTTTAAATTTGGTGTTTTCCATTGAGATAGTTATCTTTTCAGATGTCTTGCTCTGTGAGCTTATTAATTCCCTGAAAATATCAGCTACTTTACATATGAATTTTCTTTGGGAAGATTTGAGTTACTCTTTGGATATTACACCAATCTAGACACAAGCTCACACATCTACAAATAAACACTGACTCTCCCAAGTGAAAAGCAGTAAGAAAACAAAAAGACTGTAAGCCACTTCTCAGTAACAAGATTCTAACACTTATAGTAACTACCTTTTGTCCCACACTATGGTCAACCTTTCCCGATATTTCAAAGCAATTCCCACTCCCCCTGGATAGTCTCACATTGCAAATTCTAGAGCACATGTTTCTCTCTATAAAAATTTCTTAAGTGTTAACTTTGAGGACATGCGTTATGAAGCAATGGTAATTAAAATACAAGGAATAAAAACCTTCCTCCAAAAAGAAGAAAGTGAACACAGTATAAATACCCATGAACAGAGAAATGTTTAAATGGTAATATATTTGCAATATGGAATTCTGGAACAAAAAGAGAAGGTGGGTGCAAAAACATTGATAAAAGAAGAGGAGCATGATGAAGAAATAGAAACAAATCAGAAACCAGGCATGGGGGGATCACACCTGTAATCCCATCACTTGGGGGTTTAAGGTAGTAAGATCACTGCAAGTTCAAGGCCAGCCTTGACTACATAGTGAATTTATGGCCAGTCTGAACTACATAGTGAGATCCTGTCTGAAAAAAGTAGGAAAATATGTAACAACAGTACCAGATTTTGTAAAATCTTTATGAATGTATTTATTTATAAGCATAGGAAAAACTTGAATGGATATTTAAAGAGAATTGTCACAAAGGGGTGAAAAGCCTCAAGACACTCCATTTTTGCTTAGTTTAAATTTTAATTGTGTGTACACTTTCTCAGTATTATGTGGCAGTTAATGAATCTATTCAAAATGGAGAGGATAGAGTCTTACTACTAAAATGGGCAGAAGACTTAGATAGACCCCATACAGGATGACACGGTGTTCTTTTTAAATGCCCTCTGTATCAAATACAACTCTTTTCTAAGTATAAATATCACAAAAGCCAAAAAAAAAAAATCTCCGTACTGGAAAAAATATCATTTTTATGACATTTATTAAGTACATAATATATTAATAAATGAATAAATACATGAAATAAAAATTGAGGATCAATAATAAAATGATTTTATTTTATTAGTTATTTACATGATTATTTTATTTTTTGTTTGTTTTTTTTAGACAGAGTCTCACTATTTTTTATTTTTTTATTTTTGTTTTTTTTAACATTATTTTAAATTGAAGATTGGTCTAACTCCTAAATGAAATAGGAACATGGTGCTTGTCGTCATCGATACACTATTAGGGAAGACTTTCTCTGGCTACAATAGTTTTCATCCTCCTCAATCTTCCCAAGAGCAAATTTGGAAGTCTGCAAATTGGGCTTTTACATTCCATCTAGGTATTTCACTTTTGTCAAAGGTGTAATTCTTTGAATCCCAGAAGGCCTGTATTCCAGCTATTCATGCAAAAGAATTGTTTGTATGAATAAAAGTAAAATAATTTAAGAAATCATAAATTTGGAATATAATGATCACTTTCTAAATATCTATTGAAAGGAAGCCTGTTACTTCTCAAGAAGTTTTGTTGGTATCATTTTAAGTCAATAAAATTGTTGGAACAGCTGTGTTTATTATTGGTCGGTAATTTTTTGTGATTATAAACCAGTGGCAACCTATCAAACTTATGAAATCTGAAGGCTCTCTTGTATGTTAGAATGATGTTTTTAATGGTCCACAAGTGTATTTTTATGCTGCTTCTTTGCTTAAAAGGAATGTTTATTAAAATTTAGAACCTTCTGAGATTGGAACACTTGGCAAGAATCTGTCTCACCGTGGCACTTGAATAGGTAAACATCTTATCAGCATAGTCCTGAATGCAGTCTTATTCAAAATGTATGATTATTCTGGTTCATTTACTATTATATTTGACTGTTAAACGTACTTGTGCTTTTAATCATGTACCATCAGCACTGTATTCAAATAACTGGAAATGGGCTGGGGATTTAGCTCAGTGGTTCCGGTGCCTGCCTTGCAAGTGCAACGACCCGAGTTCAATCCCTGGTACAAAAAAAAATCCAACAAATAACTGGAAATGTAATTGAAAGTGAGTTTTCTGGAATGACTAAGGCAAGGATCAGTGTCGGCTCTGGAATTGGAAAAAATTGAATTCATACCCTAGCTTTACCACTCACCAAGAGTTAAATTTATATAATTTTTCTGAACATCATCTTCGTATGTAAATTGGAGATAACAAAGCTTGGTCCCTGGATGGTGTAAGAACAAATGAAATTATGTTTATGAATGCCTGACACATCCTAGGCACTCCAAATATTGTAGTAATTACTGTTCTGTCTCTTGCCAACTTTGCCTTTCTTCATGCCTTGCCCACATGTTCAAGGTCTTTGCCAGCATTTACTATACCCCATTTTCTTTGAACCAACTCTCACGCTCCTAGGAAAGACATGGAATGCAAAATGCATGAAATGAACTACTTCTTTGACACTTACTGGAATTTAACACCTACATCTTCTCATGACAGAAATTATAATGTTTGGAGAATACTGATTGCTTAACTCAGAATGAGCCACTGCCAACACAGAAAGAAATGTGACTTTCAAGGGGCCTATCCATTTTTGCAGCTGGATAATCAGCAGCAATTCTTACCTGCTGGAGTATTAAACAAAGGGAAAGGTGAGATATTTAAGGTCAACAGGCCTCAATTCCAAAGAAAAATAGAAACTAAGTTTCCTTCTTTAAAAAAAAAAAGTTCTAAGAGGAAATAAAATACAGCTTTGTTTCTGCTTTACTAAATGCAGACTAATGTAATAGGAAACTAACTCCAGGGCAGTGTTTTTCTGTTTTATTCATAGTAGGCTTGAGGGACAGTAAAACTCTTGTATCTCCATACATGCACCTTTCTCCTCAACACAAAAGCAATTAATAATACTGAAATAAATAAAATGTAAAATAAATCTAGAAAGCCAATTTTTTTATATGCTTAAGTTCAGTCACTTCTTGAGGGTGTATATATATGTTTCTGTGTATGTGTGATTAACTACATCATTTCAGCGATGTTTAAGAAAATGGACTTTTCCATAATAATGCCTTTTTAGTAATTTTTACACAGGGAATTAATTTAGCTACTTAATTACTTTTAAGTATACTGTAAAAGATATATTACAAATAGGTCTTTCTGCCTAAACCCAGAGACTATAAGGTATAAAAATTAGAATTTTTTAAAGTATAAAAAATTTAACTCTAGAAAAGAGTACTTATAATAAATGCAAATCTTCATTACACTTACAATGGATTTAATAGAAACAAATCTATGAATAACTATAATCACAATCATATTTTCAGAATTTCAAGGCCTGAATCCTGATCTGTGTTACTCAGAAACCTCATAATGGGACCCTACTCTTTCCACTGGGAAGAAGAAAAAGAAAAAATATGAGAAAAGGAAAACATGGAAACAAAATCTTTGTGAATAGGGAAGGATGGAGGGAGCGAAGGTAGGTCAGGGGAATGAGGAAAAGTAAGAACCAAGATACATCATGTAAAGGTACAAGATCCTAGAGAAGAATGTAACTGTACTGTATACCTAAAAAGTACCAATAATCTCAATTTTTAAAAAAGTTATAATTTATCATATTTACATTGCAACAGAAGAAAATCATAGGTTCATCTCAGCAGCTTCAGAAAAAACATTTTAATTCAGTATACATTCAGTATACTAAGACAAAGTCTTAGTAAACTGAGTCATAAAAAAATTAATAACTGCAACAGAGCATCTGCAAAAGCCCCTGTCAACACCACAGGTGAAAATTGAAAGCATATCTTCCCATATCAGGGACAAACTAATACCTACTATTAATACTCTTTCGGTACTATAATGGCAGTCTTCACAAGTACAGCATACCAGGGAAAGACATAAAATATATGCAGACTCAAAAATAAGGAATAAAATGCTCTGTAGGACAGACATTGTGATTAAAATTATAGGAAGACCAAAAGAGTCCATGAACACATTAGTAAACCTAAAATGTACCAATAAACTCAATGAGAGAAAAAAAAGAATGAATAACACAATTTTTCAAATGCCACATAAAAATAAAAAAGTCAGCCTTTTATATTTCTTTCCACAAATATGGATTCAACCAACCATATTGAAAAAAATTTTTTTAAATGCTTCTGTAGTTTCCCTTGTCCTTATTACTAAAATATGAAACAGAGCAGCTATTTATATTATTTACATTTTATTACTGATCATGAGTAATTTAGAGATGATATTAAATATATGAGATGTGCATAGGTTATATGTAAATACCACACAATTTTATATGAGATTTTAGCACTTGCAGATTGGTATCTTCAGAGGCCCTAGAATCAATCCCATTGAGCACTGCAGAACTACTATATACAAAAGTGATACACACACCGTATACCAATACCCAAGCAGTCAAACAATCTGTTTATAATTTTATAAAGATATTACACAAACATATATGTTCTGCCAAGAAATTTTTTGTATATATTTTACATATGTACCACTTACATAAATTCATTGGCATTCTTCTATTTGCATTCCTTTTTTTTTTCAAATGCGGGAGGCGGTGCCCTGTGCCCTCGGTCCCTGGAGGCCCCAGTGGGTGCTGGACCACCGCTCAGCAACGGGCACCCACCAAGCTCACACGACTTTGGGGCGGCAGCTCCCGAGCAGGGCTAACCCGACCAGGGGTCCTGAGGAAGTGCTGAGCACCGGGACTGTCACTCTATCCTGCCTCTTCCCCCAGGATTCCATCCCCTATCCGGGACACAACTACCCACCCTTCCTGCCCGACCAGACGCCCCTGCCGGTGCCTCCGCTGCACTACCAAGAGCTCATGCCACCCTGTTCCTGCCTGACAGAGGAGCCCAAGCCAAACAGAGGAAGAAGATGGTGGCCTCAGAAAACGATGGCCACCTACACTTGTGATTATGTGGGCCGTGGCAAGACCTACACAAAGGTACACCTGCGAACCCACACAGGTGAGAAGAGTACGACTGGGTGCGACTGGGATGGCTGCGAGTGGAAGCTCGCCAGCTCCGATGTATGGACCAGGCACTACCTCAAACACAATGGCACCGCCCCTTGCAGTGCCAGAAGTGCCACCAGGCCTTCTCCAGGTCGGTCCACCTGGCCTTACACAGGAAGCGGCACTTTCAAATCCCCGAGTGGGTGTGAACTGCACTGCCAGGAAAGAATTCAGTATTTCTTTTAAAAAAAAACCTTTTACACTGTCCTCCCACAAGGGGAGAAGCCAAGTGGCAAGCAGTACAATCACGGTGAAGATTCCAGCAGGTCAGCTTGTGAGTGGATAATTACGAGAAAGGAGAAATCCAAAAGAAAAAAAGAAAAAATTCAAAGAACAGATGAAGTCTGGATCTTCTATCATTCTAAGTCCTACTTGAACATGTAGGGACTTACAAAATGCCATGGGAGAGACTGAAAGTTGTGGCTATAGGGGTATAAATTTGATCTTTGAGTTGGGGGCAAGGGGAGATACCCGGATTTTGTTTTTTGTGTTTTGAGACAGGGTCTCACTATTAGTTCAGGCTGGCCTTGAACTCACTTTGTAGCTCAGGCTGGCCTCACAGTAATCCTCTTTCCTCAGCCTCCTGAGTGCTGGGAGTACAGATGAATGCTACCACACCCTACTAATTTGTACATTTGGAAACTAGGAAGTAAAGAAATGAATATTTTGTGGAGTTTATATTTTGCATACTCAAGGTGAGAAATAAGTTTTAAACAACCCTATAATATTTTAACTGAAAAAAATTTAACCCGTGTTTTATCCTTATCATGACTTTTAATGCTTTCTCAGAAAAGTGGGCTCATTGGCAACCCACTTTCAGGCCTCTCCTATCCCTCAAGAGCTATCTCTGTCAATAAAGTTTCCTGCTTCTAACTTCAAAAAAAAAAAGAAAAGAAAAACCCTTTCTTCTTCACTTCTGATTTGATAATTTGCTTAGTTATAGAATTTTAGATTAAATATGACTATGTTTTGAAGAGACTATGTATAATCTTCTAACATTCAATGATTGATAATGGTAGCTCTGATGCTGATATTCATATTACTTTGGAAATGTTCTGTGTAAAGATCTTTTTAATATTTTCTCTATTTGGGTATTCCTAAATTTTAGAAGAAAATTCTACTTTTCTTGTTTAATTATTTATAAACCATATTATCTTGAAATCTAAAGATTCATACCTTTGATTTTGTCTCTCAGATAGCCTATCTTTTCCTCTTTTCATATTCTAGATTCCACAAAATTTACTACTCAGTGTTTTCCTGAATTTTCTTTTTTTTTTCAGCTTTAATTGAGTTTATTGGTACATTTTAAGGATACAGTACAGCTACATTCATTGTTGGGATCTTGTACCTCTACTTGACAAGTCTTGATTCTCATTTTGTCCCCTTACCTCTGCCCTCCTTACACCCCCTCCTCCTTCCCCAATTACAAAGACTTTATTTTCAACTTTTCATTCTCTCACATTTTTTTCTTTTCCCTTTTTACTCTTCCCCTACCCATCCCACCTTCCCTACAACTTTAGCTCCTTTCTTCCCATTTCTAAATGTCAGTAATCTTATTAGAATCATATGCATTGTTGCAGATTATTCACACCAGGGAAACTATTTGGTACTTACACATGTGTGACTTATTTATTTCACTTAGGAGTATATCTTCAATATGTATCCATTTTCCTATGAATGAATCTATTTTCTCATTCTTTATGGCTGAGTAATATTCCATTTTATAGAAAAACCACATCTTCTTTATCCAGTTTCCAATGGATGGGCAAATGG
>NW_022900936.1:43709661-43738186 GCF_012274545.1 Fukomys damarensis | reverse complement strand
AGTAAGATGAGATCCCAGTTGTTGATTCTTTCTGCTAGTTCCCGTGCTACTGAGGATTTGTTCATAAAGTCTTTTCCTATACCAATGTCTTCCAGAGTTCTGCCTAACTTACCTTACAGCAAGTTTAATGTTTCTATTTTAATATTTAGATCTTTAATCCATTTGGATTTTAATTTAGTGCATGGCGAAAGATAAGGGTCTAATTTTAATCTGTGGCAGGTTGAAATCCAGTTTTTCCAACACCATTTATTAAAGATGCTATATTTCCTCCACTGAGGATGGTCAGTTCCTTTGTCAAAGATGAGGTAGCTGAGTACATCTGCATTTGTTATTGTGTCTTCCAGTCTGTTCCACTGATCCTCAGACCTATTTCTTTGCCAGTACCATGCTGTTATCACAGTGGCTTTGTAGTATAGTTTCAAATTGGGAATTGTTACACCTGGTGCCATGTGTCTGTTGACTAAAATGGCTTTGCTATTCTAGGTCTCTTATGGTTCCAAATGAATTTTTGGAATTTTTTTTTTTTTAGTTCTGTGAAATATAGTGTTGGAATTTCAATTGGCATTGCATTGAATATATATAGCAGTTTTGGTAGTATGGCCATTTTCACTATGTTGATTCTTCCTACCCAGGAGCAGGGGATATCTTTCCATTTTTTTATATCCTCTTCAATTTCTTTCTTCAGAGTGCTGTAGTTTTCAGTGTAAAGATCTTTTGTTTCTTTTGTTAGATTGATTCCTAGATACTTCATTTTTTTGGATGCTATTGTAAAAGGAATTTTTTCCCTTATTTCTCTCTCCGTGTGTCTGTTATTTGTGTATAAGAAGGCTATTGATTTTTGGATATTCAACTTGTATCCAGATACTCTACTGAATCTGTCAATTAAGTCTAGAAGTTTTTTGGTGGAGTGTTTTGGATCTTCAATGTAGAGTATCATATCATCAGCAAATAATGACAGTTTAACTTCTTCCTTTCCTATCTTTATTGCTTTAATTTCTTTCTCTTGTCTAATTGCTCTGGCTAATGTTTCCAGAACTATATTGAAGAGAAGTCGTGATAATGGACATTCTTGTCTTGTTCCTGATTTTAACATGAAGGTTTTCAGTTTTTGGCCATTCAATATGATGTTGGCTGATGGATGTTCATAGATAGCCTTTACTAAATTGAGGTATAGACCATCTATTCCAATTTTTTGCAGGGTTTTTATTATGAATGGGTGTTGAATTTTATCAAGTGCTTTTTCTGCATCTATTGAGAGGATTATATGGTTTTTGTCCTTGACTTTGTTAATATAATGTATTACATTCACTGACTTTCGTATGTTGAACCACCCTTGCATCTCTGGAATAAATCCGACTTGGTCATGATGGATGATCTTCTTAATAATCCTCTGTATTCTGTTTGCTAGTATCTTATTAAGGATTTTTGCATCTATATTCATTAAGGAGATTGGTCTGTAGTTCTCCTTTTTGGTTGTATCTTTCTCTGGTTTGGGAATCAGAGTGATACTTGCTTCCAGGAATGAATTTGGAAGTATAGCTTCTCTTTCAATTTCATTGAAAAGTTTGAAGAGTAATGGTAGTAGTTCTTCTCTAAATGTCTTGTAAAATTCAGCAGTGAATCCATCAGGGCCTGGGCTTTTCTTTGTTGGTAAGTTTTTAATTACATTTTCAATTTCACTGATTGTGATTGGGGTGTTTAAAATGTTTTTATCTTCTTCGTTCAACTTTGGTAATTCATAAGTATCTAGAAATCTGTCCATTTCTTCTGTGTTTTCCATTTTATTAGAGTACAGGTTCTCAAAGTAGGTGTTCATGATCCTCTGGATTTCTTTCGGATCTGTTGTGACTTCGCCTTTTTCATTCCTAATTGCATGGATCTGAGCCTTTTCTTTCCTTTTTTTGATAAGATTAGCTAAGGGTTTGTCAATTTTATTTATTCTTTCAAAAAACCAGCTCTTTGTTTCATTTATTTTTTGTATCGTTTTCTTAATTTCAATTGCATTGATTTCTGCTCGGATCTTTATAATTTCCTCTCTTGTTCGAGCTTTGGGTTTTTCTTGCTCTTGTTTTTCTAGGAGTCTAAGTTTCATCGTTAAGTTGTTTATTTGAGCCCGCTCTGTTTTCCTAGTGTGGGCATTCAATGTTATGAATTTTCCACGTAGAACTGCTTTCATTGTGTCCCAAAGATTCCTGTATGTTGTATTGGCATTCTCATTTATTTGTAAAAACTGTCTAATTTCTTCTTTAATTTCCTCTGTAATCCATTGATTGTTTAGGAGAGTGTTGTTCAGTTTCCATGTGCTTGTGAAGTTTCTATAGTTTCTTGTGCTATTGATGTCTAGTTTGATTGCACTATGATCTGATAATAAACAGGGGATGACTTCAATTTTTTTGCATTTATTTAGACCTGTTTTGTGAGCCAGTATGTGGTCTATTTTGGAGAATGATCCATGTGCAGCCGAAAAGAATGTATATTCTGGTTTTTGGGGGTGGAATACTCTATAAACATCTATTAAGTCCATGTGTTCCAAAGCTTGGTTCAGTTCTATTATTTCATTGTTGATTTTCTGCCTAGTAGATCTGTCAATTTGTGATAGTGGGGTATTTAAATCCCCCACTACAATTGTATTAGTGCTTATTTGGTTTTTCATGTTACTTAATATTTGTTTTATATAGTTGGGGGCATTTATATTTGGTGCATATATGTTTATGATTGTCAGCTCTTCCTCTTGAATTGTTCCCTTTACAAGGATGTAGTGTCCTTCTTTGTCTCTCTTAATGAGTTTTGGTTTGAAATTTACTTTATCTGAGAATAAGATTGCTACCCCTGCTTTTTTCTGGACTCCTGACGCATGGAGAATTGTTTTCCATCCTTTCACTTTCAGTCTATGGACTTCCTTTTGCACTAGGTGTGTTTCTTGTATACAACATATTGTTGGATTTTGCTTCTTAATCCATTCTGCCAATCTGTTTCTCTTGATTGGTGAATTGAGGCCATTAACATTGATGGTTATAACTGATATATTCTGACTTATTCTTGTCATGTTATTGTCCTTTTGTTGACTCTTTTTACTTTTTCTCCCATCTCCTTTTAGTTTCTTGCCTTGCCTATTTGATTTGGTCTGTTGGGCCTCATGTTATTGTGAATTTCGTTGTCCTTTTCTAGGATATTGTTTAGAATTCCTTGCAGTGGTGATTTGGTGTTCATGAAATTTCTCAGGTGCTCTTTGTCATGGAAGTATCTTATTTCCCCATCTATTTTGAAAGAGAGTTTTGCAGGATACATCAGTCTAGGTTGGAGGTTCTTTTCTTTTAGGACTTGGAATACCTCACTCCAGGCTCTCCTTGACCTAAGGGTTTGTGTTGAAAAGTCTGCTGTGATTCTAATGGGCTTTCCTTTGCATGTGATTTGTTTCTTTTCTCTTACTGCTTGTAGTATTTTGTTCTTCTGTTGGATTTCTGGAATCTTCATTATTGTATGTCTAGGTGTAGATTTTTTTTGATCGTGGCTAGTTGCGGTTCTATATGCCTCACTTATCTGTATGTCTAATTCTTCCCTTCTTTTTGGGAAGTTTTGTCATTCATTCTGTGAAGAGCTTTTTTATGTCATTTGTGTTTTCTCCTGTTTTTTCGTAAATTCCTATCAGTTTTATGTTATTTTTCTTTGGATTGTCTAGGAGTTGTTGGATTGATTTCTCATGATCGGTTACTGTTTTTAAGAGACCTCTTTTTTCAAAGTCACTGACTGCGATCCTATCTTCTGTATCTGAAATTCTACCTTCGCAATCTTTTATTCTGTTGTGTACACTTTCAATAGAGTTTTTAATCTCCTGGATATCTGTTTGAATCTGTTTTATGGATTCCATTTCTTTCCTCTGTTGGGCATTCATTGTTTCCATTTCTTTCTTATGCTGAGTCTTCATGGCTTCTATCATGGTCTTGAGCTCATCTATTTTTTTGCCAGTTTCTACTCTAGAGTCTCAAAACATGACTTCCATTTTGCTCATCATCTCTCTGGTTAACTGGGAAATTATTTCTGATTTGAATTTTTCTAGAGCCTGATTGATTAGTCTTGTTACCTCCTGTGCTATGGGTCCAGGGTGTCCTGTTGGTTCACTATCAGACTTTTCATCCTCATTTGTCCTACTATTTGCCATTGGTGAACTGGAAATCTGTTTTTGTGTCTTGCTTAAGTATTTTCTCATTTTTATTTTTATTGTTGGGTTGTCCTTCTTTAATTTCTGGGTATTACTTAAATCTTCCTATATAGTTGCATTTTAGTTTTTGAGTTTCTAATGACTCATAGACATCCTCATTTTCATAATGTCAGAGAAAACAACTCTTTAAATCAATCACAACCCTTTATCCCAATTGATACATCCAGCAGCCCAATCGGATCAGGTATAGCTTCCAAACTGACCACTTGTGGTAGTCATTAATATATCACCTTTAACTCATGTGAATTAAATTAATTTCAAGAAGCAGCCCATAATATGTTTGCAGTGAATATGCTTTTCAATATAGCATCTTTACCATTTAGGATGGGGGGTTCAACTTAGAACGAGAGGATTAGATAAGTGAAAGAATTAGAGCAGGTGTGAAGTGAATCCAGAGGTTGTAGAATTACCTTACTATCTTTACTAAGCTATTAACTTCAGGGGGGATAGAGAGAGTGCAGGAACAAGGACAGGAATATATCCCCTTAACAGTAACAGGCGCTTGCCTTCCCTTGAAGGTACAGAGTCATGAGTGAGGTAAAATGACTGGAGAAAAGAACATAAAGAGAAACCCCTCCTAAAAACAAAAAATAATAAAAGAAGAAGTCTGAGTTAGGGCAGGAGCCAGAATAAAAAGCGAGATGAGGGATAATATGGTGAAGCAAGAGACTGAGTTGGAGAGAGAGGACAGAAAAAAGAAAGAAATTTTAGGGTGGATTGAGGAAAAGAAAAAAGAGAGAAAAAAAAAGAATTTGAAGGGCCTCTTTCAGACTGTCTCTGTTCTCATATTATACCACATGTACAGCCATATGCAGAACCGAATCCCCTGGTCTCAGCTAGCCAATGCCAGTTCCCCATGACTGAGACTGAACACAGTCCACAAGGCCTAACTTGAGTTTCCTTACCCTCAGAGTTGAACTCCACTCAGTTCTATTACAGGTTTCCCCTTCCCTTTCTTTAAAGATGTTTAAAGTTGGGAGCTCAGAAAACTACCCTTCATGAAAACCTATGCCTCTGCAGAGTTGGTCTAAGGACTAGCCCAATCAAGAGGTTTGAGAATGGGGAGGAGGATCGGGGGGGTGTTTCAAAGACACCCATATGGCTACCTTCCTTACTGGGTCTGTTGTCTCGCAGTCCAGGAGGCCGCGCACCGGCCGGGTGATCTCAGGCAGGCAGGCAACTGAAGAGACCCCCTCTGGGGTCTTTGGGTCCTTGCTGGGTCTGTTGTTGAACAGTCTGGGAGGTCGCGCACCCACCGGGTCATCTCAGGCAGGCAGGCAGCTGAAGAGACCCCCTCCGGGATCTGAATTTTCTTAATGTATATGATGATTAATTTCAGTGTCAGTTTAGCTAGGCCATAGTACACAGATATTTAGTCAAAAACTAGTAAAAAAAAAACAGTCTAGACATTGTGAAGGTATTTTTAGATGAGATTAACATTTAAATAAGCAGTCTTTGAGTCAGGCAGATTATCCTCCGTAATGTAAGGGAATTTTCCAATCTTTTGAAGGCCTCCCTCTAAGAAAATAATAATTCTGGCTCTGAATTTTCTTTAGATTTGAGATGGAGCATCAACTCTTCCCTGAATCCCTAGATTGTTACACACCTTGAAATTTTGGATTTTCCAGTTTCCACAGGTGAGCCATTTCATTAAAATATCTCTCTTTCTTCATTCCTTCTTCTTGGTCCCCCTTTACTTCTCACTGTTTTTCTTCCAATATGGTTGTGGTACTTAGTTGCCATTTGTATGGATGTAGGAAAAACAAAACAAGTTTCAAATATATGTGATGTTTCTGTTTTCTCTCCCAGGGAGCTTAGCTCAATAAGAATGGCACACAGCTCCTTTTCTGAGGCATTCAGGTGTCTGACATGGTATTCCCTTCAACCTTCCTTACTTCCCATTGTACAACCCAGTGTAATTCCGTAGGATAAGGAAAAGGAATGCTTTGACTAATCTGTGTGCTTTTGCTTTTGCTCTTTGGATGTTGGCTTTTGCAATTTCAAAAGTTAAGAACATTAATGTTAAATTCTCTGTGCCAAAACACTTGTTAGAGCAATGGATGTCCCATAGACTGCATGTTAAAAGCCCCAGCTTCATAAATAAAATCAATATTGGGGAATAAAACCCTACATGGTTGCTACCTCAAAATATCATCCCAATAATGGGACTCAGACACTAGAATTAAATAGAGATGACATAGTCTTCACTACTTCACATATTGTCACCAAGTTTTTCCAAGCTTCATTTGAGAAGATGCCCATTTTCCAAAATCTGCTATTGTAATGCTATTGTATGTTACATTTCAGCCAGAATAGGAAGACTGTAAACTATATTTCTAACTCTGTTTTGCCTTACTGAAAATACAAGAGCATCATCCAGTGGCAAAACTGTAACTGAAAAATTTTCAATTTACATCAGTTGAACACTATTTCAACATACAGGGAAAAAATATTTTCCTGTTCTGTTTTCTTAATGAGGTTTCCAGACAGAATTGTAGCAAATTTAAATGGCTGCTTATTTTTCAGCTTCCTTTGAAACATCCAAGACCCAGTGCTTCCAAAGTCCTCTGCATCTGACTTCTGAAGTCAGGAATGACTACCTCTGTCATGAATACAGAAAGTTAGTTGTTAGTAAACTCTGAGAGTCAGGGTTATGAATGAATTAGGCCATGAACAATTGTTATTCTTTCTGCTGAAAACAGTATCTTTGTATAATTCCCTCATTACCCTGGCTTTAGGACACTTAAAACAAAGCCATTTTAAAGCAATATGGTTAGTTGTAAGTATTTTATTAAAGAATCTTTCTCTTTTGTTTAGAAGGGATATGTTATGTGCATTTTAAAAATTCTGTTTAATTGGGATTATTGGTGTTTTATAAATTTATCTTGGTATTTTTATATAATTATAATTATAATGTTTAAAATATTATTTAGTAGATCCTATTAGAAAATTCTACTGAGCTTGAAATTTGTAATATATTTTAAAAATCACCAGGCCTTCAATGTAGATACAGTTCCTTCCAAAGTTTCCATTGCTTCACTGTAATCTAATAGTAGTTTTACTCAATTTTCTGACTTACAAGAAAAATACATGAGCTAAACCACCTGCAACTCATGAAATCGTCTAGGCTCACCAACAGTCCAGTTGATCAGGAACATTTTAAAGTTGGTATTACTGTTTCAATAACTTGATAAAAACTTAAGGCTTAGAAAGAAGAGATTTTTGGCCTAGATAGAATTTCTGTGAGACATGTCCTCTAGTTTCCCTCAATAACTTGGGTTTAGCATGAAAGAATTCTTACAATTACTGCATTGTTATAATAGTACAAATGTCTGGTCTGACTATTCAATTAGTGTAAAGATGCTTCAAAATAAAATGTGTGCACTCTTGATAATTTTTTATGTTCTAAAGTTTACAACTGGGGAAAATAACATTTATACAATTATCCAGAGAATCTAGAACAACAACTATTGGGAAGAGGCAGTATTGGTCTCTTCTTGATGGTCATCTCTGTAACTATTCTCTGATATTTGAGCCAAGAATTAATAATACCCACGTTTTGTTGAAAGTTTGTTTACAAACATGCTGTGAACTTCATCTGCACTGTTTCTTTTGTGCAATGTCATGATAATGGGAAGATTCTGGGTAAATAATTTCATGATAGCATAAGAATCTCATCCTCTTCATCTGGGTCACATATAATCCTAGTCTTTTACTTGTTTTTCACTGTCTTATTTTTGGAAAGCACTTGGACATTTATTTGCACACAAAAAATGACAAGCCAACTATGAAGCTGGTGTTCACACTTCTGGCAGCCTATCTTTCATATGATTCTTTTTTTCTTGCAGTAGATAATGATTATATTTCTTTTTTTTTCTCATTGAGTTTATTGGTACTTTTTAGATATACAGTACAGTTACATCCATCCTTGGGGTCTTGTACCTTTACATGACAGAATAGTTTTTGTAAATAGAGAAGGGAGAAGGAGGTGAAGGGAGGGCAGGGATATGGGGAAAAATGAGAACCATATGATTCTTATTACTAATGAACATCATGAGTCTTCGTATCATGTACAGTTACAGCAATGACAATTTTCTCTTCTGTAGACTTTAAGGGACTTGGGCAAGAACATGTAACCATGCATATTGTGGAGAGAACAATAAGATCTTTCCATGCTAGTTTGCAACTACAGAGAAAAAAGAACATTAAATACTTTTTACTTCAGTTGATTATAAAATCACTAGAAATAAAATAGGACTAAAATAACCTTCTATGCTCCCTATGCAGTAATTTGGTGCCAAATAGGCATACATGCTCAATGAGATGGAGAGAGAGTTAAAAGGGCTCATAGAATCTCACATGATTTTGCTCCATCTCTGGCTTCACTTCTACTAGCGACATAACTTTTTTCACTAACTTGACATTTTTCCACTTTTTATGAGGAGTATTTTGACTCAAATATTTTGTTACTTCTTCATTTGTAAATCTCCCTGAAAGGATATTTATTTTCGGTGTTGACAACATTTTACTGTGCATCTTTCTTGAAAATTCTGTACCTTCTCCAAGTTCAGGGGATTTAGTTGGTTCCATAAACAGCAAGTAATAAACACATTGTCTGTTTTACCCCATTATAAATTCATGAGTAATTTCTTTTACACAAACAATCACAACAAGTACGATTTAACATTTTGACTTCTTTGTTCACCTTCAATGTAGACTATTTCATTAGCATTTACTTCAAACCAGAAATTTTAAGAATTAATTTAGAAAATGAATCCTCTGGGAGATATTAAAATATATATTTTTTAAAAGATGATGGCATATTGGCACATCTTTTCCTCAAATAGTTGAAGTATGCCTACTGGTCACTTCAATCATATCCATAGACTTCTTTTTTTGGGGGGGTACCGGGGATTGAACTCTGGTCCTTGTGCTTGCAAGGCAGGCCACTGAACCACCGAGCTAAATCCCCAGCCCTTAGACTTCTTAACTTTAAATATTTACTGAGATCCTACTGTGTGCTAGGCATTAAGTATTATGTAAATATATCACTCCCCCATCAACAAGCCATTAGATAAATGATTAGAAATTTTAGAATCCATCTTATATAAAATAAAATAAAGAAAGAAAAGTTTTGAATAAAAACTGTAAGATTAATGCCAAAGTAATTCCTAGGCCCTACTGTACTGAGATAAATAATTTTATTGACAATATTTTAAAACAAGAATTGGTCTAAATGGAGATTTTTTTTTCTCCAAGTTTGACATTCTTCCAGATTCGAAATTACTGGGACCACCTAACAAAAGTCAGAATCCTCCCCCACCTTTCTTGGAAATATGATGAAGTACAGACTTTGATGAAATGTCTTTGGCAATGTCAGTGACAGGCAATTTTTCAAGTTGAATTAGAGATGAGTCAAATTAAAAATAAATATAACTTTTGTACCAATACACTCAAGCCAAACTACCCATTTCCATGTGGGAACAATGAGTAGGCACAGTAGATTTCACTTTGAAAAAATGTTAATTGAACTGACATTATAGAAGAACTTACTAGCTGTTTCTTGTTATGAAAAATATATTTGGTTGTACCAAAAATATGGCAGCTGAACAAGAGAAAAATGCTTTAAAATGCCCACATGCTTCTTCTCACTATCACGTTCAATTACAGGGATATAAGTATAGTGCTTTTATAACTGGATGATACCCAAGTTTAGTGAATCTTAATTAACGTTTCTGAATTTGTGGTCAAATATGAAGGCCATTTGCAACAGAATTTCTACTAAAATTGTTAAATGAATGAATAAACAATAGGTTCCTAAATTAAAGACTTTTTAGATGTGCCAGGAAATGTTAGATGTCTACTTGGGTGGATTAAGAGACTCATAGAGAGGCAATTGGATCATGAGGTTGCTCACACTCATCAGTGGATTAATCTCATAATTGCCTTAGCTGAATGTGCTGTTAGGAGGTATGGTTTAGTTGGAGGAGGTGGATTACAAGACTTTGGACAGTGTTTCTCTCACTGGTGTTCTTCCTGTCTGCTCTGCTTCCTGGCAGCCGAGTATCTAACAGATGTGCTCCACCTTGTCCTTCCCCCATGATGTGTCTCTGCCTTAGAGCCAAGCAAACTCTCAACTTCTCCTCTTTAAAAATGAATATTAAGTATCTTACCTCAGCAAGTAGAGAACCGACTGATACATTAACAATTTTCAGTTCAGTTTCAATTACCTTCCTGGTTACCCACATTAAAGTGTCATATATACACTGGTAGAAGTAAAATTTAAGATGAAACCTGAAAAATAATTGAAAGGTATAAAATATCTAAGCAAAGGAAAATAAAATGGTATCTAAACAAAGACACTGGCATATCTAAAATAATTAAGGCTGAACATATTATATCAAAAAATTGAGATTAGTTCAATAGAGCTGGATGATAGAGTTAAAAATATGAAAGTATGGGTCAGGGGATTTAGCTCAGTGGTTCCGCCACCTTCCTCACAAGTGCAAGAGCCTGAATTTGATACCTGGTACCAAAAAAAGAAAAAAAGAAAGTATGACTACGGATGCAACTGAGCATACTAAGAAGTAGATAGAAGAGAGATTTATACCAAGTTAAGTAAGTTCGTATTTCATTGCTTTAATCATTGCTTTCCTTTTAAGTGACACAATCAGAGGTATATTTTTAAAAAAATTATCCTGGATGCTATATGTAAAATAAAAGGTGGAAATGGTAGATGGTAATGCTAGTATGATAACTAGGACAATAGAAATGACAGCTGAACTACTATAAAAAATGTTCATATCTTCTTCAGGATGTTTCTTCTTCCCAGTGACTATGGATGACTGGAATCTGGCAACATAGCATTGCCCACAGAGACCACCCCAGTGACCTACAGAGTGATAAAGCAGTGACTTGAGGGAAACATGGGTCCTTGAAGCAATCTTCCCACTAAGCTACAATATTTACTTTGGACTATTATGTGACATTAAAAATATTTTTTGTTCTTCAAGTGATTATTTTTGGGAATCTATTTGTTACCTTATCCTATTTTCATCTCTTCAAATAAATGTGATTCCTTATTTGCCATTGTGAATGACTGCCCAGAGAAAGAAGAAAACATCCAATGAATGGGAAGTAGAAAAATAACTAAAGATGTTGAGCTATATATATAGTAATAGATGAAGGAAAATTCTAAGAATGATTTATTTAACGAGAAGAAAGGAAATTTTGGATAAGAAAATGGTATATCAGCATTTTATTTTAAAAAATAGTGGAATCTTGGATTCAAAGAAGCACTAATAAACCGGGCGTGGTGGTGCATGCCTGTAATCCTAGCACTCGGGAAGCTGAGGCAGGAGTATTGCTTTGAGTTTGAGACCAGCCTGGGCCACATAGTAAGTTCCAGGTCAGTTTCAACTACACAGTGAGACCCTGTCTCAAAAAAACAAACAAACAAACAAACAAACAAGCAAAAACACTAATAATGCTATGTTAAATAATAAACATTCACTGCATTTTTAATATACATTGGGAACTTCTGCTTTTAGCCATGATTTGGCTTCAGACTTGCTTCTACAATAAGCAACTAAAAAATTGAGTGAAGTAACATTGCAATTATTTCTGGTATGGACAGCAGACAGTGCAAAACTGTAATTCTTGAGAAAAAGGTGCCATGAGATATGAATTTTATATTTGTCTTACCTTTCTTACTGGAGGAACTTTTGTGATTGCCGTGATTGATGCCTAAGTGTGGTCAACACTCACTAAACTCAGGAGGAAGACAGAAGAGTCAGACTCTGACACTGTGACAGACACTTGTGGGATTAAGGTACCAAAGAAGGCTGTACAAGGAAGAGGCTGGAGTCAGTGTGGTTGCAGGAAACAACTCTAGATGAGTAATAAAATGCAATTGCATCAAGGATGATATTTAAGTAAAACCATAATTCTATCACAATAAAACCATAATGTTGCTTACTGTGAATGGGTAAATAGGCTTACAATAAAAATATTTTAAAATAACAGAAAAATATACCAACAATTGGCTCTAAAAAGGGAGAAAGGAAATGCATTGGGGTCAAATGAAGCTTTAACTATATCTGCAGCGTTTCTTAGAGGAAAATCATTTTAAATCCCTATGCTCCTACAATTTTTTTATACTTAAAATACTGTCTAACATATATATTGTACTGGGGATTGAACTCAGGTCCTTGTGCTTGTGAGGCAGGCAGTGCTTAATCCACTGAGCTTAATCCCTGGCCCATCTAATTTTTAAAATGTAAAAATCAGTATAACTTTCTATTTTGGCTCTTGATGAGTAACAACCTCAGATTTATCTTCATGCTTTAAACAGTTAGAAACTGTGCAAAATTTATGAATAGATTGTTTTCAAAATTTGGACTACAGACAGCAAAAGATTGTATTGTGGTGAATGAGAGACAAAAAGCAAGATAAAGTCCACAATGCTCCAATTTTCTGCCTAGAGGCAATTTTCTGACCACACATTTGTTGGAGGGACCATTCAAGCAGAACAGCAACCTGGCTAAACTGAGGTGATGCAGATCACAGTTCAGGAAGAGAAGATGAGTAATTATAGACCAGAGGGTCATAACAGGCACAAATATACCTAAAAAAAGTCTTCAGAAATGTTTATAATAATCCTATGGATCTCTTCTATGAAGATCTAATTCTAGTGAAATTTCATAATGGCAGGTAAAGTACAACCGGGAAATAGAAACTTCGCAATTCCCAGAGCTCATACAAGAAACTGAGTTTTGATATCAGGATGAAGAGTTCTTAGAGATAAAGTAGGCACTCAGTGAAGACATTAGTGGTGTGATGCTTTGAAAATACAGCTGAACTAGCAGAAGAATTCTCAGAGGTTACTTTAGATCTGCTCTAGAAAACTTTACAAATAGACCTACCAAGGGTCCACTTTACAAATAAGCAATTTAGCTGCCCATTAAATCAGTCTAATGCTGTTAAGGAAGACAACAATCTATATACTTATACACATAAAACCTATACTGTCCAGCATTTACTAGACAAGTAAAGATGGTCCACAAAGAAAATACTCAGTCTGTAGAACACAGATAAAAAATGGAATATTTGAAAGAACTAACAGAAAATGTGTTAATGTGTTCAGAAAACTAATACATGATATTCAAGTACTTAAAAGAAAAGACAAATGTAATGAGAGGAGGAATATATTTTATTTTTTGTATGAGGGATTGAACTCCAGTCCTCATATCTGCAAGGGAGGTGGTAGAAACACTGAGCCAAACCCCCAGCTCAGAAATAGATTTTAAAAGCAGGGACCAGGGGATATCTACAGATGAAAAATACAGTATTGGAAAAAATGTTTTCTTAATTTTCTAGCAGAAGGCTCAACACTGAAGAAGAAATGATTACTAATGAAGAAATGATTGAAAAAATACATCATTAAAATGAAACAAGAAGAAAAGGCTGAAAAGAAATTAACTATTTAAGATATAAATAATAATAATTTTAATAGTACAAAGCACAGAAGGACAGAAATGGAAGTAAGCTATTGTGAGAGTCTTGCGTTGTAGATGAGTTAGTAACATTATTTCAAAGTAGAATGAGATAACTGAAATTCATGTATTATAAACCCTAGAACAACCACTAAAATAAAAAGTATACTTAATAGGCTAATGTTTTACTTTTCTTTAATTGTTGAGACAAAATACCTGACACCCAAAGTTAAAAGAGGAAGGGTTTATTTAGCTCAATTTGTAGAGGTTTTGTTCAATAATCTGCTGGTTCCAAGGCAGGGTAGCACATGGCAGAGGGGTGCATTGCACAGTAGAAACTGTTCAGAGCACCCACATGGTAACAAAAGCAACATGGGACAACCACAGCTCTTTCTATCCCTCTTATCTTATCCAAACTATGTAGTGTAGGTAGCAATCACACTCTTAATCCTACTGTCCTTGAGCCTAGCAATGTATTATGAATCAATCACACAATCTAGATTCAGACACCTCAGGAAAAAAAACACCCACCTATGACTTCATGAAACTTTTGGTAGACATCTAGATGCAAGCTATAACAGCTAATAATAAAGACCCAATGAAAACAAAGCCAAAAATGTGATTCACAATGAATCAGGAAAGGAGAAAAACAGAACAAAGAAGGTATAGTGAAGACAGAATTAAAAGCAAAATGTGCTATTTAAGCATAACCAAATTATTAATAATTGAAGTAAATAAAATGCCAAAAACAATTAAAAGCCATGTCTTATTCTGTATATATGCTGCATACATGAAAACATCCTTAAATATATGAAGCAGAAATAGGTATTAACAGATGGTAAAACATACAAAATAACAAAGGGGTAAATTCACCAAAAAAATATAATATGCATGGGCCCTATAATAAAATTTCAAAAAAGTAAAGCAAAAGTTGATAAAACTAAAAGGAGAACTAAGAAATTCAAATTTATACTTGAAAATTTCAATACTCTTCACTCAGTTACAAATACACAAAAATAAAAATCAATAGGAATATAGTATACTTCAACAATATTGTCAAACAACTTGACCTTAATGACATTACAGAACATTCTTTATATCAAATTAAAAGGAAGCTTGAACAGTTAATACTATTTTAAAACTATGAAAGTGCAGAATATGGTATGGTAGTGGCATAAAATTATACATGTAGATCAGTGGAACAAAATAGAAAGTCCAAATATAGATCCGCTTACATATTCAATTCTTTTCAACGAAGATGTCAAGGTAATTTATGAGAAATGGGGCACTTTCCAACAGATTCTGTTAGAACACTTAGCAAAATTCTTAGCTGACACTATCTGAAAAAATTAACTCAAAATAAATTATGGATATATCTGCAGATTTTAAACCTACAAAACTTCTAGGAAAAGCCAAAATAAAATTTTCACCATATTGAAAGAAAATAGTCTCTACATTAGGGCAGAAAAAGCAAAAACTTTTATGTAAAAAAAGAAAGTGATAGATTAGGTTTCATCAAATTAAAAGCACTTCATCTATGAAATACATTTTTAAGGTAACAAAAAGGGTAATTTATTAGGCACAGAGATGTGAGATGATAAAGGTCTAAATTACATAGATACTATACCACATGAATATATAATGATTATTGGTAACTGTCAGATAAAAAAGCTGAAAGCCAAGACCAGACCAGGACTACAAGCCTTTGTTATGGGGAGGATCTTCCAAGCTGTCTCCTACAAAGCAAAAGCAGCATGGCAGAACAGGGAGCTTCTTTTATAGGAGCGGGGTGGAGTTAACCTGACCTGGACTAGAATTGAGTGAGGTGCATTAAGAGACTGGAGGAGCCTGTGATATCACTAGGAGGGGCTTGTGACATCACTGGTTGGGCGAGGTAGCAAGTGTCAGGTTACTCTTTTGGTGGGAAAAGAGGCATGATGGGAAGAAGTAGGCTGTCCCTTCATAAGAGAAGCCATATTTAACATATAGGCTGCTATTCCATGTGGCAGCTGTGTTAAGGAAATGAGCATTATGGGAAGGAGGCTACTGTTCTTGGGGTAAGGGAAATCTAATAGTAACCAATACCCCCCAAAAAACCTTGAAACTATTCAACATATTTCATGATTAAAGTTATCATCAAATTAGGTTTTCTCAACCTAATAAAAAGCACTTCTAAATACAAGTACAATCAGATTTGTATACATAATTGTCAGAAACTGAATGCTTTCTCACTTAATATTGATATATATAATTATTGCACTTTTATTCATTACAACCCCAAAGTGAATATCCCCAATTTAATATTTGCTAACAAGAGAACTGACAAATGAATGAATTTACTGATACACCCAACATTAATGAATCTTAAAAACACTAGATTGAGAAAATGAAGGAAAAGACAAAATATTTTATACTACAGGATTTTATTTATTCATAAGACAAATCTAATCTATACTGATTGAAAGTAGATCAGTTGTCTGAGGCTTGACAGTGAAGCATACCTTCTTGGAAAGTATACAAATAACTTGTTGAGATGATGGATATATTCTGTCTCCATCATGATAGTGGCTATATAAGTATATATGCCTTTCAAAGTTCATTGAAAGGTACACTTAAATGGGTATATTTTATATGAATTATAAATCAATAAAATTAATTTTAAAGTTATTTGTAACTATAATACTTCCATACTCAAAAGTTAAAAAGATTTATATATATAAGTATAGTTAGGTTATATTCTGTATTTTGGTCCTGATCTGAAATCTCCTTTTCTATCATTATTCTAGACATTTGCTAATGGACTAGTGATGTTACTGCTCTGCTTTGTCTATGTTTTAAGCTACCTCTGTCATTTCTTGCCTGTGGAAGGAAGAAATTTCTCATCCATACAAATTTCTTTAACTTACAACTATTTCAACTAAAAAGAAAAGTGTGGGAACATCAGGAGAATATTGGAGTGGGGTTTCCTCCACTCTTTCAAATATGCTTCTATTATAACTCTGAAATAAAAATATCACAGCATTCCATGCCAAGACTTCATCTTTAGCTTAACTTGGAGGAGAATTAAGTGCTTTTAAAAGAAAAGTAGATACTCTGACAGGTATTTATTTTGTCTTACAATGACATAAAATAATTACCTTGTAATTTAAGTGATATATATATTGTACCAGGGATCAAACTCCGGCCCTTGGGCTTGCAAAGCAGGCAGTAGAACCATTGAGCTAAATCCCTGGCCCTTAAATAATAACTTTAATAAATAGTTTCCTTATCCCAAATAAATGTTACCAAGAATGTTTATGCCATGTATGTTGGAATTCATATAGCTGGCTGTGTTTCCCAAACTATTAAATATTTATAATACCCATTAATATGTTGTTTTTTCCTAGACCTCAATATTTTTACTGTTTTATGGAATATTCTTATAGTTTGCAAATTCCTCATTCGATTTATTCCCTATTTCTTTTGTTCTTATTTTAAATAATTATCTTACATGAAGGACATATTAGGGCTAGAGAACAGCTGGTTAACATCCTCCAAGTAAAAATTTCATGTTTAAAGACTCACATTCTGTCAATTCCCAAACGTGCTTTCTCCAAACCAAATAATCCTAATTCCTTTAATCTTTAATCATGCATCCAGTTTACTAGTCTTTTTCTTAAGCTTCATTAATAATATCATGAGATAGTTCCAACCATGTGTTTAGATCAGAGATTGCAATTCCCTTTGACTTTTATTAGAATCAGGTTCTCCAGGGAACACAAACACATTTCCCATGCCTCATGATAAAAGATAAATTCTTCTGAAGTGTAGGGAGGGATACTCCATCACGCACCCAGATGTTCCTCTCTTATTACCTCAATTCTAGACAGCTAATGAATTAAATGAAATACTGCCTATCATGTGTTATCCATGCAAGCATCATTTAGCAAGGATGGATTAACCATTTTCAATTCAAGCTTGCACTTGGAAAAGTAATCCTTCTACTAAATGAACCATGTGGAGCTTTATTTAAGGAATATAGTTTTCTTCATGATGAATTGTATTTATAGCCCTGGTAGAGATGAACATGTTTCAAGATATATAAACTCAAATCAATATAATTAACTCATTTCCTAAAATAAATCCCTACCTTATTAGTATTAGTATTAGAGTAAACACTAATTTGCCAAAATGATATATGTCCCATGTACTCTTGGACAATCAAAAAGAAAATTCTTCAGGTCCTTGTGAAGCAAATAGCCTGATAAGGCTGAAAAATCAATAGTCCCAAGAACAAGGATGACTCTCAAGCCTTGATAAACTCAACTGAATTCTTTCTTTCTCTGTTCAAAGAGGTTTACCTTTATGGAAAAGTCTTAAGATTTTTTAAAATTTCTCAATACTGATTAAATACATAAGCATGGTTTAAAAATATATTTTTCTACTTTAACTCACCTATAGATACCTCTGGTTCTAATAACAGAGCTAAGATTTTGATAATAATTAGACAACATGATTCTTAGTGATATAAATTAAAATAAAATTTTAGTATGTAATTAGAACCAGTTACCATACAATTTATTCTGTCTAAACAATGTGATGTTGAACAAAGAAAAACAAGTAGATATAAAATAGCAGTACACCTAGAAAAATAACATCCAAGAATTGTTAGCTGAAATGATGGCCTCAAATAGTTTGTCACAGATGTGAAATCAGTATATATCTGAATACTTTGTGAGAATTACTTACATGATAATTATTTTAATGACCTACTTTGTCAAAAGTAATACTGTTATTATATGAAGCTCCTAATAAATAAAATTAATTTTTAAAATAATAAGACAATTAAAATTCTGGAAACGATTTTAGGTATTGAGAAGGCAAATTACATAGCCAAGTAAAAGGACCACTTAGCTGTCTTCAAGTTAAGGTCAACTTTTGTACCAATCTTTATAATAAAAATTATTGCTAGTAATTAGTTGCTATAGACCTTATTTTCCAGAGATAAAGTTTTTTCCTCTATTTTTTTAATAGAATAAAATTTTACCTGTTTGTATCTCAGCTACATGGGACCTTTAGGTGTTTTATACAAATTAAAATGAAAAGTAATCTAGATGCTATTTACCATTCTTCAGAGGAAACCTTGTCAAATAAAAAGTTAATCTCATTTCTTTTTATTTGAAATGTTTAAATAATAAAGAAAATACAGACATCACTGAAACAAAGACTTGTAATTCTCAAGCCAGAATATTAATATTATTCACAATTTGTCCTTTAGGCATTGTTATTACAAAAAAATAAGACTTGGTTGGTCATATTTAAAATTTACTTCATTCTTCTTGCCAGCCCTCTTCCCTTTCTCTTTGCTTGGAGCACCTGAAGTCATTAATTTTGTAGGTGTTTTTCTAATACTGTTTTTATATTTTCTTTAACTTTGATTCAGATAAATTTTCAAAAAAACATTTAGTAGTCCATGAATTTCTATTGAAATGTTGAAAATTATTTTATTTATACATTAAATTATAATGTAAATTCAGGGTTTCTTTCATGTCTTTCAATTTCCTCAGAACATTCTGTTAAGTTTGCTAGATTTATTCATCATAGCTCTAGATTTACTTTTATTAAATAGAGCAATATATTAGTACATTTTCTGTATATTTTAAAGTAATGCATAGGAAAATACAGATATTTGTATATTGACTATATATCAGTAGAGATACAAAACCCCTACTTTTTAGATTCTCAGAGATTATCAACTAAAAATAATGACAATTTTACCTTATCTTTTACAATATTTAAACTATTATACTTACTTTTTCTGTCTTAGTTGATTGCCTATGAATATCTGGTACAATAATAGTCAGTTTAGTGTTTACTATTGCTTTATTAAAAATATCCTTAATAAA
This sequence comes from Fukomys damarensis, assembly GCF_012274545.1. Classification (NCBI taxonomy): domain Eukaryota; kingdom Metazoa; phylum Chordata; class Mammalia; order Rodentia; family Bathyergidae; genus Fukomys; species Fukomys damarensis. Next base: position 43,718,588 of record NW_022900936.1, on the reverse strand, counting down.
AATTTATATCCTTAAATGTAACATTTAAACATAGATTTTTAGTGCCTACTTCACAAGCACAAGGACCAGAGTTCAATCCCTGGTACCAAAAAAAAAAAAGCTTTTTGGAAGACAGACTTTATCAATGTGAGGCAGTACTTTTAAATTCCCATATATTATTTAAGATTGTAAATTATTATGGAATTTCCCTAATTTTACTGCATCTATTGAAATTTTATTATTTTTCTTCAGTTTGTTAATATGGTGAGTCACATAGATAATTTCCATGTTATGCTATTCTTGAATTCCTGGAATAAACCCAAATTAGTGAAAATATATAAGCATCATAACAGCTTTAAGCATCACAAAAATTTACATGGCAGGAAGGAATTGTAAAATCATCTTTGATAGCAGGGGTTTTTTGGTGATATTTTCTTAATTTATCATTTTAATTCTCAACATTTAAATCTCCATTTCCCTCTTCGTTTTCACTTGCCTCTTTTAAACTATGGATATACATCTTTATCCAGCTTTTATTCCATGTATTTTACTAGGTATGCTGAATTAATGGAAACTTGATGTAATTATGGATACATTTAGATTTACTTCTGCCACTTTATTATTTTTAGTGAATTACCTCTTAAATCTCTTCCTGACTTCTTGTTGTGTTCAGGTTTCCTGTTTTTACTTTTTTTTTTAGTTAGCTTAGAAGTTAAAGGTTTTTTCCTGCTGTTTTCCCTTAAAATTTAACAATGTGATTAGATGTGTATTTTTCCTGACAGAATAAAAAACTTAAGTAAGATCTTTATTCTTCTGAGCAATACAAAGATGAGCCCAATGGTCATTCCCCCACAGAAACAAGGACTGGAACAATGAATAAATGATTATCTTCCATCCAGAGTATCTCTTGAACAAACATGCTGTAGTGTCACACAAGAGTGACAAGGATTCTCTGAAGCATGCATAGAGAAGGGAGGAAAATCACTGCCACTGCTGCTCCGTCTCCCCTTCAGAATAGATCAGATCAAGAAGAACTTCTGGAAGAGAAGTGGTACATGAGACACCCCATTTCTACTAAAATTGCAGATACCTATATTTGCTCTGGAGAATTCTCATCCTCACTGTCCCAGAGGCTGGTCTTAGAAGCTGCCTACAGTGCACATGGTTATGTCACTAGACGGGGTTCAAGGATGTCCACCAAAAAGGAGATGGAGACTTCTGCATGCCCCCTTCATAGAGTAGGTTTATTGACTCCCATAAGAGAAAAGCATTTAAGGATATGTCACTACGAGGCATAGGTCTGTTTACTATACAGAGTTAATAAAGAAAATAGGGTAGGGACTTCAGCTTGATGATTTGAAAGGGATGCATCTCTCAAGAAAAGGATCAGACTAGCCTGTTTACAAAACAATGAGACCAGGGTCTGTGAATTTGCTAAGATGGGTTAAAGGCTGCTTGATCCTTATCTCAGTTCTGGTTGGCAAGATGGTTCCAGGGGAGGTCCTCCTTACTTGAGGGGGGAATTTGCTCTCCATAAGATAATTGTCTTGGCTTGGAGGAAGTGTTACTCTTGTGGAGGCTCTGCTGAAGTCCAGGGAGACTAGAGGTCTGTAGCAATGACTGGAGATTTCTGGGCACAGTTGAGTGTTCTTGTAAATCTCTTACTTGGTGTTCTCAGTCTTGAAGGGGGATGAGAAACGTTATAAATTCAGGGCTAATCAACCTTATTCTGCCAACTTTTAGACAAATACTCCCTAAGTTATTGACATGCCTATATGTAAAGCTTAGGAGGAATCTGACCCAAAGTTTTAAGAAGTTCAAGTTGAGGGCCAGGGATTTCATTCTGTGGTTCTGCCGCCTGCCTCGCAAGTGCAAGGTCCTGAGTTTGATCCCTGATACCACCAAAAAAAAGGAAAAAAAAAGCTCAAGTTGCATTCTACTTTTAGTTACCCATTGGGCAGCTGAATAATTGTTTTTGTTTATTTGTTTGTTTGTTTAGCTTTTAAGTCTCCAACCACCTTAAAAGAAAAATAACAGGTTAAGGGCCCAGGGGCTAATCTATTCTTGTGGTGGTCTCTGACTTGAAGAGTTGCTGTAAAGAAGTGTCTCATCCCCCAAGACTCAGTATACTGTTGCAAAGAACCATCCAAACCCAAAGCCAGAATGTGTCCTGCTGTGAATCCTCCCATCCCAAGTCACATCTATACTGTACTCATTTAGGCTAGGTATATAAACAGGTTAAGTGTGTAATCTGACTTCAACAGTTAAGTGTGTAAACAGGTAGGATGTTTTGTCTTCATGATACATTTATAATTTTGACATGTTTTTCTATGCTTCCAATAATACTCATTATTGTGAAGTCTTTTTCCCATAGTAATGAAATCACTTAGCTTTCTCAGTATGGTATATATTTTCTTCCTAAGGCTCTTTCAGCTTTATTATATATTTGCATCTTAAGTTTGTTTCCTATAATTAACATATAATTGTCCCATGGGTTTTTAAAAAATAATTGTGATCATCTCTGCCTTTTATTTGATGTTCTATATATTATCAATTCAGATTTTCTCTGCGTCTTTTAAGCTGCTTATGTTTAACAAGGTTATTATTTTGATTATTCTTCATGTTTATCCATTCCCTATGTAATTTTTTATTAGTCCTGCCTTTTATGTGCTCTATTGACCTTGATTTCCTGCACTCTTTTGTACTGAGCACTTTTACCCATTTCTTTTAATGTATTTTTATAAATAACTGTATTATTTTATAGTGCTTGAGACTACATTATGCATTCTTCTAACAGTCCACATTGGATTAATATTACAGCACTGTATGTAAAATATAGGAAACTTATAATCAAGTTTTAAATAATGATTAATGGTCACAATTGTCTTCAAATGTATTCTGATATTAATCCTATGCAATGCATTTTTATTTTGTATATTATTCTTTGCAGTTTTAAAATAGGTTAGTTCTATTTTACTTTCCTTTTTTGCTAAGATGTTTCATTTGTTTATACCTTTATTTTTCTTTTTCCTTCAATTACTCAGATGTGTTTATTATAGCTATTTTAAAGACCTTGAATGTGATTTCCACTAATTCTGTTACCCATAGTTCATCTTCCATAATCTTTATTTTCTTGGTTGTGGCTCCTATTTTATTGCACTTCATATTTCTTTTACATTACTACTATTGTATTTCTACAAATATATTTTCTAATAATTCTAAATCATGTTTATTTCTGTTATCTTTGTTTGTTTGATTTGTTTGTTTTTGAGACAGGGTCTCACTACTTAGTTGAGACTGACCTGGAACTCACTGCTGGTCTCAAACTCACAGCAATCCTCTGTCTCAACCTCCTGAGTGCTGGGATTATGGTGTGCATCACCACGACTGGCTAACGGATGAGCACTTTCCTTTTTTTTTTTTTTTTTGTAGTGGCTGAACCACTGAGCTAAATCTCTGGCCCATCTATCATCTTTAATTGGTACAATTTTAATGTCTTTCTTGTGCTTTTTAATTTTTTTTTTCTCATACAGTACAGTTACATTCATCTTTGGGATCTTGTACCTTTACATGACAGGTCTTGGTTCTCATTTTTTTCCCCATACCCATGCCCTCCCTTCACCCCCTCCTCCCTTTCCTATTTACAAAAACTTTTTTTCCATTTTTTCATTTTTCTCATATTTTTTTCTTTTCCCTTATTTCCTTTCCCCTACCTTTCCTACTTCCCCTACACTTTTAGCATTTTTCTTCCTATTTCACATTCTCAGTTACACAATTTGGATTTTATTTACACTTTAAGTGTTTCATACCAGAAAAACTATTTGATATTTACACATGTGTGACTTATTTATTTCATGTAAGAGTATGACCTCAATATGCATCCATTTTCCTCTGAATGACTCTACTTTATCATTCTTTATGGTTGAGTAATACTGCATTTTATAGAAAAACCACATCTTCTTTATCCAGTCTCCAACTGATGGACAATTGGACTGTTTCCAAGTTTTACCTATTACAAACTGTGCTGCTATAAACATGGGTGAGCATGTATCACTGTGGTATGATTCTTTTAATTCTTTTGGAAGGATTGTGCTTGTTAAATTTTATGGAAAAAATATATATACTAGCTTTTAAAATTTTCTTAACACATATTTGATTTTATAATCTAGCTTTCACTCTTCCAATGAGTAGCTCTCATCCTTAGGTATTTATTTCTATAAATGTATCACTATATTCTTGTCACCTACATTTTAATATTTAGAATCACCTCTGACTTCTCTTCCTCTCAGTAGCTGAGTTGTCAATTTGTTTGATTACTCCTAAAGTGGTCTGTCCTTACCATTTCTCATTCACTTTCTCTACAGTATTTCTTTTTAAAATCTATTTTTCTATTTTGAGTCCATTTTATTCATACCAAGTCAATCTTTTAAAATTCAGCCCTATTCGTCCAACACATGCTCTCAAAAACATAACAATTCAAAAATTTATAAACTAACTAGGTACATTTCAAATCACTACTTTTGGCTAAAGCTTATATTTTCAAATCTCCCACTGTTAGAGTTATGTGCCAAGCAAACTGAATTTTCCTGTATCACAAATTAGATCTATGTATTGTTATGCAGAGAAACCACACCTTTAACTCTAATGAACAGTTTAAAGATACTTCATCCATGAAGTTTTATTTCCTCCAACACTTCCTTGACATGGATCTGCAGTCATCTGTGGTATTCACTACTTACTAATATACATGAGAATCATTTCCATGTTTATTTCTCTCCTACTCAATTCAAACCACTTTAGCAAATGTCAGTTTATTTTGTCTCCATATAACTTAGATCTATGGTTCTTGATTTTGTAAATTCTAAATAAACCTATGTTGAATCAAATTATGTTAACAAAAATACCAAAATATATTCAGTATAAAATATGTAAAAAGGAAAATTAGATGTGTTTTTTTAAATTTTCATGCAAATGGTGATTAATAAAATTAAGATCATTAAAATAGTAAACTCAGCTTAGTGATAACCTTGCAATGTAGAAACCCTAGAATTCAATAGGATTAAAGTTAAATTTATATTTCAATTTCTCATTACATTAGATTAAACAGTTAGACAAAAACTGTCTGGCTCACTAATAAAACTATTATAATATTTTCATATACTATGCAAAAATTAAAAACAAAAATGGAAAAAGAAAGTAGAATCTCTGAAAACTCCATCTTCACTGTGTCCATCTTCCTTGTGTCCAAAGTTTACAGAGAAATATAGATAAAGGGACATAAAATGCTATGAGAACTAAACACAAATTATGACATATTTCTTATAGTTGGAGAGCTTGCTGAAGTAGATTGGCTGATGAAAGAATATGGAACATTTTAGAGATGATACAGGATATGATTAAAGGACAGGAAGCTAAGAATGACATTAAGATTAATAAAGCTGCAATGTACAATTGAGTAAAGAAAAAAAAAAAACTCCAAGAGTCATTTGGTATTTGGTGCCAGGCTTTAAACTGCAAAAAATTTTTACTCAGTGATTGGCTTCCATTTGTTTCCAAACTTTAAATTGCACAGAATGTGGCATGCCACCAGCCCCAGTGAGGAAGGTGAGATTTTGAAGGCTGCTCTGAGATCTGCTCTCCCTCCTATCTGCTTGGACCTATTCGGCAGGACCGGGTAGCAGTGCCCTCCCCTGCCTGCACACCACCAGCCCCACTGAGGAAGGTGAGGTTTGGAATGCCACTCTGAGATCTGCTCTCCCCGCCACCTCCCTGGGCTCATTTGGCAGGACCAGGTAGGTGAACCCTCCCCTGTCTGCTCCTCCACCAGCTCCAGGAAGGAAGGTAGCCACGCTTGAGCCCCTGAAACACGCCCCCACACACTCTCAGACCTCCTCATTGGGCCAGTCCTTGGACCCACTCTGCAGAGGCACAGGTGGTCATGAAGGGTATTTTTCTGAGCTCCCAACTTTGAAAAATCTTTAAAGAAAGGGTGGGGGAAACCTGTAGCAGAACTGTGTGGAGTTCAACCTTGCAGGTCAGGGAACTCAATCTGGGCCTTGTGGCCTGAGGTCAGTCTGAGTCACGGGGAATTGCCATTGGCTTGCTGAGATGAGGGTACTTGGTTCTGCACATGGCTGTGCATGTGGTACATTATGTCAGCAGAGATATAGTCTGAAAGAGGCCCTTCAAATTCATTTATTTTATTTCTTTTCCTCATTCCACTCTGCAAATTCTTTCTTTTTTCTGTCCTCTTTCTCCAACTCAGTCTTTTGCTCCACCATATTATCCCTCATCTCCCTTTCTTTTCCTGCTCCTGCCCTAACTCAGACTTCTTTTATCATTTTTCTTAATGTTCTTTTTTTCTGTCATTTTACCTCACTCATGGGTCAATAGTTTCAAGGGAAAGTGAGCCCCTATTGCTGTTGAGGTGATATATTCTTGTCCTTATTCTTGCACTCTGTCTATTCCTTTTGAATTTAATAGTTTCCTAAAGATTGTGTGGTCATTCTATGTCCTCTGGCTTCACTTGAAACCTTCTCCAATTATTTCACTTATCTACTCCTCTCATCCTAGCTCTGTCTAAGCCCCCATCTTAAATGGTAAAGAACTATACTGAAAAGTGTATTCACTGCAAACATATTTTGGGCTGCTTCTTGATTTTAATTTAATTCACATGGTTTAGAGGTGATAGATTAATTTGGTCAATTTGCAAGTTGTGCTTGATCCTATTGTGCTGCTGCTTGTATCAACTGGGATAAAGGATTGTGATTGATTTAATGAGTTGTGTTCTCTTATATTATGAAAATGAGAATGTCTATGAGTCATTAGAGACTCAAAAGCTGAGGTGCTACTGTATCAGGAATATTTGAGTAATAGCCCAGAAATTAAACCAAGGAAAACCCAACAACAAAAATAAAAATGAGAAAACTTTTAACCAAGACACAAAGACAGACTTCCAGTTCACCAATGGCAAACAGTAGGGCAAAGGAGGATGAAAAGGCTGATAGTGAACCACCAGGACACTCTGAACTCACAGCACAGGAAGTAACAAAACAGATTGATCAGGCTCTAGAAAAATTCAAAACAGAAATAATTTCCCATATAACCATAGAGATGGTGAGCAAAATGGAAGTCATGATTGGAGACTCTAGAGCAGAAACTGACAAAAAAATAGATGAGCTCAAGACCATAATAGAACCCATGAAGGCCCGCATAAGAAAGAAATGCAAACAATGAATGCCCAACATAGGAAAAAAATGGAATCCATAAAACAGATCCAACAATATACAACCATTACTTTTGTGATAAGTAAAAAACCCAAAGGTTTGCAAATCAATTTTCTTATGATTTTGCATGTGTAGCATACACTATAACTTAAGGTTAGTATGTCGGAAGACTTGAAGCAAGGAGCAGCTAGCATTTGAGACTATCATAAGGCCTGTCTAATTGTGGATATAACTCTAAACGTGATTCTATGTGAAACATTATCAAACTTCCATATTCTTAGTACTGTTTAAAGAAAAAAAAATCCTCCAATAATAACTCTAGTGGATTGCAAACTACTCAAATTTGACATTCAATACATTAGACAATCTACATTAGAAGCCTAATCTATAGGGAAGTTTTAATAGAATAAAGCAGCCCACTAGAAATTACACTTTCTTGCTTTTCAAGGCATTCTTATAATCTCTATCGTATGAATGTCATTATTCTGTATATAATATCATAACCACTCACTCGTTATCTATTTAATTTATTTTAGAAAAATCTCTATTTTACCAGTAAGACAAAACCATGAACATAATATAAAAGGAACATAAACTATTGTTTTTGCATTTAGCCTGTCACAAGTGGGTATTTACCTATATAATCCAATATAATGTTATTTGAACATGTTTTAGATATGGATTTCCTTTCAAATCCTCTTGTTCTCTCAATATGTCACCAATCACCTGTAGAATCCAGGATATATTCCTTAAATCCAACCAAACTTTCTATCCTTACCATGTTTGCTGCTAATATTTGCTTTTAATGTAAGACTAATAGGCCAGAATCTTTTTTCAAATAAGTCCATATTCTTGAAGCAAAGCATATCTTATCTCTCCATTTGAATCTTTAACTAAGATTATTCTGAGCTAAAGAGAAGATTATTTGTTTAAGCTTCCCAAATCAAATTTTGTTAATGATTAATGAGCAATTATCCAATTAACCTTGAAATTCATTTTCTCTGGCACCAAAACAATTTAAAAAACACATAATCCTATGTCCCTTATTTATCTGATCTGTCATCCTTTTCATTGGTTTTATTATTAATTCTTGATGTTCTCTATCTTTTCTAAGTTGAATTCTTCTAAAATTATTTCTTTGTCTTAGCACCATGATTCAGGTGTGGGGCTTCATGTTTCTAAAGTTCTTACAGAAATCCTGGATCTTGCTAGCTCCTGAAACCTTGCTGTTTCAAGTACATTCCCATTCAATTTGACTGTTTTAAACTGTTCACTTTGTAACCTAGAAAGCTTTGGAGGAGGGAAAGGGTGAGATGCCCATTGTACCAATCGAGTGGAAATAATGAAGACTGGTTCTGAGGAATTCAGTCTTCAGCATAATGTTTATTTGGGCTCTGGTGTGAAGATTATATCTAGAAAAATGGACATTTGGGCCATTGAGATATCAGCATTCATTTGGATCATGGATAAACAATATTTCTCCAAGGTGGTTATTGTTGGCTGCATCAATAAAGGGCCATCAATGATAAGAAAAATCATTTTTGACACATATTGACTAATAGTATGTCATAAATAGGGCAGATTTAATCACTTTGAAAAGCAGTTCCATTCATGGGTACAGATAAGGTTTTATAAAGCCAATTTCTACCTGCTCCTTATATTAATGTTCCCAGTCAGTCTCTCTCTCTCTCTCTCTCTCTCTCTCTCTCTCTCTCTCTCTCT
>NW_022900936.1:43689989-43709637 GCF_012274545.1 Fukomys damarensis | reverse complement strand
TCACACACACACACACACACACACACACACACACACACACACATACAGCAGAGAGCTAGCCTGCTTCTTGGCCTACCCACAAACATCACACATGGTGATATGAGGGTTCCTAGAAGGATCTCACACAGCTAATTGAAAATTCTATTCCAGGTACTTAACCCCTACTGGAGGCAGCTTTTAAAATGCAAATGTCGTTTCAGCTGAGAAATACATTCACTCTTTTCTTTGTTAGCAATGCAGTTTGTTAATAGGGAGAGACCAGAAAGCATGTACATTTCAAAGACAGGAAAGGGGTGGTCATATTTGAGTGTGTTACTGCCACAGATGATAGAAAGGTAGAAAGGTAGAAGCCTTGGAGTGTTCAAGGGAATGAGAAAGACTGGCTTTACTCCACCAGCACACAGCATGATAATATACTCAAGTGTTTCCTATATTTTTCTGTCAGCATCACTTTATTTGTGGAGCATGAGAATGAATCCTCCCTTTCCTTCTTTGCACTTAGTAGTTAACATAAGGAAGAAAAGTAACCCCAGGCTTTGTTTTAAATATTGTTTTAATAATGTTATAAAACTCAACTGCAACGATAAAAATTATAAACATTTAAATCAAAAGGTATGGAAATAGAAAGATAACTACAATTTGCACAGATTAAAATCATTGAACATCATTCTGAAACATGCAAAGGACTCCTTTTGCCAGCCATAATAAATCACTAGTAAGGATCTGGGGTACCACAAAGTCCTCTGAACCATAAAATGCCAGGAACCTCACAAAGAAAGAAAATGAGACTAAGAGATTTTGTGTGATTTTTCCAAAGTCACCAATTCCTTGTTATGTTTGAATTCTGATTACCATCTAGGTTTCCTGACTCTCAGTCCAATATTTTACTCCCTTCAGTTCACATAATATCACATAATATAAGTTATACCAACATTTTGAAATGCCTCTCTGCTAAGATATGGTTCCAAGTAAGCAAATTTGTGCAGATAAACTCACTGAAGCTGTTTTTATTTTTTACTTTATTAACATGCCAAAATATGGTAGACATATGGTCTCTGCCTTCAAGAATCTTAGTTGTTAAAGACAGTAGAATTGTAAATTAGATTCTTTTCCACTTAAATTGGTTAGGCTCTTTTAGCATTCAAGGAACACATATGTTTAGGTTTCATCTGAAGAATAGGATTTATAGTTAGGAGGACAAAATAAGTAAAGAAGGATGAAATGTGAACTCTTAAGGAGAACTAGGACATGCAACTTTTTTATTGAGTTTTTTGGTACATTTTAGGGATACAGTACAGTTACATTCATTATTGGGATCTTGTACCTTTACATGACAGGTGGTCTTGATTCTCATTTCTCATATACAGTACAGTTACATTCATTATTGGGATCTTGTACCTTTACATGACAGGTGGTCTTGATTCTCATTTTTTCCCCTTGTCCCTGCCCTCCCTTGAACCCCTCCTCCCCTACCCATTTACAAACACTTTTTTTCCATTTTTTCATTTGCAATATTTTTAATTCATAATTAACAAGAACCAAAAATGTAGGAAAGCAACCCAGGGAAGCCATGGAGATGCTCACCTCGAAAGCCTATAACTCAGCCTTCCTTTACTTTTTGTTTTATGTACATTGACCTGTTTTTACATGCCTTTTATCTGCCTAGTATCTTTAAATGATTAGACCTGCTTACCATTTATTCTCAGGGTTTTTTTTTTTCTTGTTTTTCTAAATTAATTTACTTGTAACTTATTTTCTTCCAAGACATCAATTTGAGTGTACTAGCAAGCATAAGATTGCTAGGCATGCTACTAACTTATAAGCCTATTACTTTTGCCCTGGGTCATGTCTTCATATTTCACATTATCAATTATACATTTCCATCCTTATTTACACTTTTAGTTTTTCATACCAGAGAAACTATTTGGTATTTACACATGTGTTCCTGTTTATCTCACTTAAGACTATGGCCTCAATGTTCATACATTTAGTTATAAATGACTCTAGTTTCTCATTCATTATGGCTGAGTAGTACTCCAATTTATTAAAACCCCACATCATCTTTATCCAGTCTCTATTTGATGGGCAATGGACTGTTTCCAAGTTTTAGCTATTACAAACTGTGCCACCATAAACATGGATGCACACATATGTGCATGATTATTTTAATTCTGTGATATGATTCTTTCAATTCTTTTAGGAAAATATCCAGCAGGGGAATAGCTAGGTCAAATAGGACTTCCAATCTTAGTTTCTTGAAGTATATCCATACTGATTTCCACAGTTGTTGTACCAGTCTACACTCCCACCAGCAGTGGAGCAGGATTCCTTTACCTCCACAGCCCCATCAGCATTTGTTATTGGTTGATTTCTTGAGAGCAGCCATTTTTGGGGGATGAGGTGAAATCTCACTGTTGCTTTCAATTGCATCTCTAAAATTACCAAATGAACTTTTTTAAAGGCTTATTTGCTATTTCTTTTTCTTTGAGAATTGTCTGTTTATTTCAGATGCCCATTTTTGGATTGTCTTTACATTTGGAAAGTCTGATTTTTTTAAGTTCTTTGTATATTCTAGATTTTAGACCTTTGTTTGAGAAAGAACTGGCATACCAGTTATTGAGCTCAGGCTTGTGCTTGCCTGGCAGTTGTGGAACTATTAAGCAAAATCCCCAATCCCAGTATCTTTTCAATAAGATCATATCCCTTAGGGTGATTCTTTGTGCTAGTTCATGTGAAACTGAAGTTTTCTTCATGAAATCTTGTCCTACACCAAAGTACTCAAGAGTTCTATCTAACCACTCTTCCAACAGGATTAGCATTTCTGTTTTAATATTTAGGTCTTTGATCCATCTTTATTTTAGTATAGTTCGTGGTGAGAGATGTAGGTCCAGTTTTAATATTTGGCAAGATGGAATGCAATTATTCCAGCACCATTTATTAAAGAGGTTATCTTTCCTCCAGTGAGGGTGTTTGGCTCCTTTGTGAAAGATGAGGTGGCTAAGTATGTCTGCAGTCATGTCTGGATCTTCTCATTTGTTCCATTGATCCTCAGGTGTGTTTCTCTGCCAGTACTATGCTGTTTTTATCACAGTAAATTTGTAGTATAGCTTCAAGTTGGGGATTGTGATATTCCTTACCTTGTATTTGTTGCCTAGAAATGCTTTTGCTATTCTAGATTTCTTTCAGTTTCAAATGAATTTTTGAATTGTTTTCTCTAGTTCCTTGAAGTATGCTGTTGGAATTTCAGTTGGTATTGCATTGAATCTATATAGCAATTTTGGAAATGTGGCCATTTTCACTATATTGGTTCTCTTTACCCAGGAACAAGAGATGTCTTTCCACTTTTTGACATCCTCTTTTATCTATTTTTTCAGAATACTGTATTTTTACAGTAGAGGTCTTATTTCTTTCATTAGATCAATTCCTAGGTATTTAATTTTTTGGATCCTAATATAAAAGTTGTGATTTTTCCAGTTACTCTCTTAGTGAGTCTGTTGTTCATGTAAGGAATGGATAATGACTTTTGTGTGTTGACCTTGTGTTCGGCTACTCTATCAAACTTGTTTATTAAGAATAGAAGACTTTTGGTGGAGTTCATGGGATCTTTTATGTAGAGTATCATGTCATCTGCAAATAATGACAGTTTATCTTCTTTATTTCCTGTCTGTATTCCTTTTATTTCTTTCTCTTGTCTAATTGCTATGGCTCATGTTTACAAAACTATATTGAACAGGAGTGGTGACAGTGGTCATCTTTGTCTTTTTTAAAATCTATTTTAGTGTGAAAGATGTCAGTTTTTCATCATTTGATGTTGGCTGTTGGTTTCTCATAGATGGCTTTTATCAGGCCTAGGGTAAACATTATTCCAATTTTCTGTAGGTTTTCTTTTTTTTCAATCATGAGTGGATGATGGATTTTGTCTAGTGCTTTTTCTGTATGTGTTGAGATGATCATGTGGTTTTATCCTTGGTTCTGTTAGCATTAATTATTTATTGATTTATGTATGTTGAAGCATCACTGCATTTCTGGGATGAATCCCACTTTGTCAGGCTGCATAATCTGCAGTAAAGCCCTCAGGACTTGGGGTTTTCTTTTACAGTAAGTTTTTAATTACATTTTCAATTTCTTTTATTGATATTGGGTTGTTTAGAATTTTTAGGTCTTCTTCGTTCAACTTTTGTAATTCATATGTATCAAAAAATTTATCCATTTCTTCTGTGTTTTACATATTACTGAAGTATACGTTCTCAAAGTAGGTATTAATGACCTCCGGATTTCTGTTGGGTCCATTGTAATTTCACCCTTTTCATTCTTTATTGTATGATTTTGGGTGTTTTCTTTTTTTATAAGTTTGGCTAAGGGTTTGTCAATTTGTTTATTTTTTCAAAGAACCAACTCTTTGCTTGGTTGATTTTTTAAATCATTCTTAGCCTCATTGCACTAATTTTTGCTCTGATCTTTATAATTTCCTCCCTTGCAGGAGCTTTGGGTTTGTCTTGCCCTTCTTTTTCTAGAAGCTTCAGGATGAGAATTAGGGTTTTTTTTTTTTTTAGCTTGCTCTGTTTTCCTGACATGGGTTTTGACTGCTGTGAATTTCCCTTTTAAGATTGCTTTCACTATGTTCCATTAATTCCAATATTTTGTATTGGTATTTTCTTTTCTTTCTTTTTTTTTATTTTTTTTTTGGGGGGGGTACAGGTGATCGAACTCAGGCCCTTGTGCTTCTGAGGCAGGTAGCAGAACCACTGAGCCAAACCCTAGGCCTGGTATTGTCTTTTAATTATAAAAACTGTCTAATTTCCTTTTCAATTTTCTATTATCCATTGATTGCTCAGGTGGGTGCTGTTAAATTTCCATGTGTTTATCTTTTTTTGGTTTCTTTTGCTTTTGATATCCAATTTTACCACAATATGATCTGATAATATAGAGAGCATAACTTCAATTCCTTTACACTTAATCATGTTCTATGAGCAAGTAAGTGATCTATTTTGGAGAATGTATCATGTGCAACTGAACACAGTATATATTCTGATTTTGTGGGGTAAATCATTCTGTAAATATCTGTTAAGGCCATTAATTCAAGAGTTTGGTTAAATGTAGTATATCATTGTTTATTTTTTGACCAGATGATCTATCTATCTGTGACAGAGGGTTATTGGGGTACCCCACTACAACTGTATTAGAGCTTATTGGATTTTTCATGTCCATTAATATTTGCTTTATATAGTTGGGGACAACAGCATTTTGTGAGAGCCAGCACCCCGGAAGGTAGCCTGGGCCCCGATCCACCCTGGGAAGGAGAGTCACGCCTTCTCCCGCCTGGAGCTGCCATTGCTCCAGCACAAGGAAGGTAGCTGAGTGGGCACAGAACCCACAAAACACCCTCCCAACATGTGCACTCTCAGACCTCCTGATTATGCCAGTCTTTGGACCCACTCTGCAGAGGCAGAGTTCCCAACTATTAACATCTTTAAAGAAAGGGCATGGGAAACCTGTAATTTAATGGTGTGGAGTTCAACCAGTCAGAAGGTTGGTGAACTCAACCTGGGCCTTGCAGCCCGAGGTCAGTCTGTGTCATGGGGTTCAGCCATCAGCTAACTGAGATCAGGGGTCTTGCATCCTAGCTCTGTCTGAGCCACTAAATGGTAAATATACTATATTGAAAAGTTTGTTCATTGCAAACATGTTCTGGACTGCTTCTTGATTTCAATATAATGCAAATGGTTTAAGGGTGATAGACTAGTGACTACCACAGGTGGTCAGTTTGCAAGTTGTGCTTGATCATAATGTGTTGCTGATGGTATCAGTTGGGATAAAGGATTGTGGTTGGATGAGCTGTTTTCTCTTATGTTATGAAGATGAGAATGTCTGTGGGTTGTTAGAGACCCAGAAGCTAGAGCACAACTATATCAGGAAGATTTGGGTGATAACCCAGAGATTAAACCAAGGACAGCCTGATAGCAAAAATAAAAATGAGAAAACACTTAAGCAAGACACAAACACAGACCTCTAGTTCACCAATGGCAAACAGTAGGGCTAATGAGGATGAAAAGGCCAATAGTGAACCACCAGAACACCCTGAACTCAAAGCACAGGAAGTAACAAAACACATCAATCAGGTTCTAGAAAAATTTAAAACAGAAATAATTTCCCAGATAACCATAGAGATAGTGAGCAAAATGGAAGTTGTGGTTCGAGACTCTAGAGCAGAAACTGACAAAAAAATAGATGAGCTCAGGACCACGATAGAAGTCATGAAGGCCCAGCATAAGAAAGAAATGGAAAAAATAAATTCCCAACATAGGAAAGAAGTGGAATCCATAAAACAGATGCAAACAGATATCCAGGAGATTAAACACTCCATTGAAAGTGTAAGCAACAGAATAAAAGAATGCAAAGATAGACTCTCAGATATGGAAGATAAGATTGCAGTCAGTTACCATGAAAAGAGAGGTCTCTTAAAAACAGTAGGGGATCATGAGAAATCGATCCAACAACTCCTAGATGATGCAAAGAAGAATAACATAAGACTGATAGGAATCCGTGAAGTAGCAGGAGAAAATACAAATGACTTAAAAAAGCTGTTCACAGAATTAATGACAGAAAACTTCCCAAACAGAGGGGAAGAATTTGACATTCAGAAAAGTGAGGCATATTGGACCCCAACTAGCCACAATAAAAAAAAAAAAATCTACACCTACTAGTTCATAGGAAATGTTGATGGGGATGGAATGGTGCTGTCTGTACTTGTTCGGTGGTTTGGAGTAGGTAGGAGGGAAGCAATTGCAAAGGTATTATGTTAGTGCATTTGTACTTGGACACTTTGAGGTATAATTTTTCTGTATTTTTGTGGGTTTTGTTTAGCTGTGTATATGATGTTTATTTTTAATTTTTAATGACATTTTTTTCAAATTTATTTTTTTCTTTTTTTAAAAAAATTTTTTCTGTCATTGTCTGTATCTCGCCTACATTGTTCTTCATCTCTCTTCCTTTTTGTTCCAGGTCCTGTCCTAATTTGTGTTTCTTTTTTCTTTCTTTTTCTTTTCTTCTCTCGTTTTCCTTCTCTCAACCATCAATAGTTTGAAAGGAAAATGAATATAATTTCTAACTTCCCTCTGGATGATAGGTTGCTCTGCTGTTGTCTTTGATATTTCATTCTGTCTTTCCCTCTTTCCTTCAACAGATACCTAGAGTTTGTGTGATCTTCCTGTGTCCTTTAGACTCACTTCTAACTTTTTCATATCCTTCTACCTATCTATCCCTCCCTCCTCAACTCCATCTAAATCCTAATCCTGAAGGGTAAAGACGGTATATTGAAAACTTTATTCACTACAAATATATATTTGGCTGGTCCTCAATTTTTACTTAATTCATGTGGCTAAAAGTGATAGATTAATAACTACCACAAATTGTCATTTTCTAAGCTGTGGTTGATGTTATTGTTGTTGCTGATTGTATCACTTAGACTAAGGTGTTGTGATTAATCTAATCAGTTGTCCTTCCTGTTATACTGAAAATGAGATTGCCTAAGACTCATTAGAGACTCAAAACCTAAAGACCAGCTATATCTGGAATATACCTCTGAGAAGCAGTTATTACATAAGGGCTATAGATACAAGTAAAAAAGATACAATTAACAATATTGAAGTATCAATGCAGGAATTAAACCACAAAATAGCACCACTAACAAAAATAGAAATGAGAAGGCACCTAAGCAAGGCTCAAACCCAGACTTCCAGCGCACCAAAGGCAAATTCTGGGGACATGAGATAGAAATGTCTGATAATCAATGACCAGGGCACCTTGAACTGATAGCACAGGAAGTAACAAAACAGATGAATGAGTCTCTAGAAAAATTCAAAACAGAAATAATTTCCCAGAAAACTACAGAGATGGTAAACAGAATGAAAGATATTGCAGACTCTGGAAAATAAACAGATAAAAAAATAGATAAGCTGAGGACTGTGATTGAAGCCATGAATGCCCAGCATAGGAGAGAAATTGAAAACATTAATGCACAACATAGGAAAGAAATGGAATCCATGAAACAGATTCAAAAGATATCCAGAATATTAAAAACTCTATTGAAAGTATACACAATAGGCTGACCCAATCCAAAGAAAGAATATCAAATATAAAAGACAGAATGGTGGTAGTGACCATAAAAAAAGACATCTCCTAAAAACAGCAAGGGACCATGAAACATTGATCCAACATCTCCTACATGATGCAAAGAAAAATAATATGACTGCTACAAGTCCATGAAAAAGCAGAAGAAAGTACAAATCATATAAATAAAAAACCATTCACAGAATTAATGACAGAAAACTTCCCAAACTGAGCAAAAGAATTTGACATACAGATAAGTGAGGCATGTAAGATTCCAACTAGTCATGATAAAAAAATCTACACCTAAACATATAGTAATCAAGATCCCACAACCTAAGAGAAAAACAAAATACTACAAGCAGTTAGAGGAAAGAAACAGATCACATACAAAGGAAAGCACATCAGAATCACAGCAGACTATTCAACACAAGTCTGCAAGTCAAGAAGAGCCTAGAGGTATTTAAAGCCCTAAAAGAAACCTCTAACTTAGACTGATGTATCCTGCAAAACTATCTTTCAAAATTGATGGGCAAATAAGCTACTTCCATGTTAAAGGACACCTTACAAATTTCATGAATACCTAACTGGCACTTCAAAAAATTCTAAAAAATATAAAAAAAAATTTTCACAACACCATGAGGCCAAGTAGAAAAAATTCATCAGGCAAGTCAAGAAATTAAAGGGAGAGGAGTGAAAAATAAAAATAAAAGAGGCAACAACAGGAAAAACATGATGATAATAATCAATACATATTAGTTATAACCATCAATGTTAATGGCCTCAATTCACCAATCAAAAGAAATAGACTTGCAGAATGGATAAAGAAGCAAAATCCAACAATATGCTGTGTATAAGAAATGTACCTAGTTCACAAAGAAACTCATAGACTGAAAATAAAAACATGGAAAACATTTCTTCATGTGATGGGAACTGGAAAAATGCAGGGCTAGCTATTTTATTTACAGACAGAGAAGGTTTCAAACCACAACTAATTAAGAGAGACATGGTTACTACATCCTTAGAAAGGGAACAATCCAAGAGGAAGAGATGACAATCAAATACTTATGACCTGAACTATACAAAAAAAAATATTAATGCACATGAAAAACCAAATAAACACTAATACAATTGTAGTGGGGAACCTCAATATCCCACTGTTACAAATAGACAAATCATCTAGACAAAAAAATCAACAGTGAAATACTAGAACTGAACCAAGATTTTGAACAAATAAGCTTAATAGATGTCTGCAGAGTGTTCTACCCGACAAAGTCAGAATATACATGCTTTTCAGCTGCACATGGGTTATTCTCCAAAATAAACCACTTTAGAACATGATTAATTAAATGCAAAGGAATTAAATTTGTCCCTTTTATATTATCACACCATAGTGCAATCAAATGGAAGATCAGTAGCATAAGAATCTGCAAGAACTTCACAAACACATTTAAATTACACAACACCCACCTGAACACTCAATGGGTCACAGAGGAAATTAAAGAAGAAATTAGACAGTTTCTACAATTTAATCATAATGCCAATACAACATACAGGAATCTATGGGAAAAAATGAAAGCAGTTCTATGAGGGAAATTCATAGCAATGAATGCCCACTCTAGGAAAGCAGAGCAAGCTGAAATAAAAAACCTACTGCTAAACCATAAGCTCCAAGAAAAAGAAGAAAAAGATAAACCCAAGGCTTGTACACGGGGTGAAATTAAAAAGATGAGAGCAGAAATCAACATAATGCAGACTAAGAGAATAATACAAGAAAATCAATAAATTGAAGATTTGGATTTTTGAAAGAATAAGCAAAATCAATAAACCCATGGACAGCCATTCAAGAAAAGGAAAGAAAAAGCTCAAATCCATGCAATTAAGAATGAAAAAGGTGAAGTCACAAGAGATGCAGCAGAAATCCAGAAGATCATCAGTACCTACTTTAAGAAGCTGTACTCTAATAAAATGGAAAATACAGAAGAAATGGACAGATTTCTAAATAGATATGAATTACCAATGTTGGATGAAGAATATATAAAAATTCTGAATACTCCAATTTCAATCAGTGAAATTGACATAATTACAAATTTACCAACAAAGAAAAGCCCAGGTCCTGATGACTTCACTGCTAAGTTAATACTGCTAAGTTTAGAGAAGAACTATTGTAGCTACTGTTTAAACTTCTCAATGAAATTGAAAGGGAAGCAATTCTTCCAAATGCATTCATGGAAGCAAAACCTGGAAAATACTCAACCAAAAAGAGAAGTACAAGCTCACCAATGAACATAGATGCAAAAATCCTCAATAAGATACTGGCAAACAGAATACAGAAGGTCATCAAAAAGATCATATACCCTGACCAAGTCATATTTATCCCAGAGATGAAAGGATTGCTCACCATATGTAATCAATAAATGTAATGCACTATATTAATAGAATCAAGGACAAAAAATATGACCATCTTGATAGATGCAGAAAAAGCATTCAACAAAATTCAATTCCCATTCATGATTTTTTTAAAAAACCTACAGAAATATGAAATAGATGATATTTATCTCAACCTGATATGGTGATCTATGAAAAACCAACAGTTAATATCATGGTCAAAAGCTGAAATCCTTCACACTAAAATCAGGAAAAGACAAGGATGTCTTTTATCACTGCTCCTGTTCAATGTAGTTTTGGAAACATTAGGCACGCAATTAAACAAGAGAAAGAAATAAAAGTAATGAAGTTAGGAAAGGAAGTTAAACCATTATTGTATTCTAATGATGTGATACTCTCCATAGAAGATTAAAAAAAAAACTGTGCCAAAAGACTTCTAGACTCAGTTGACAGATTCAGTAGAGTAGCTAGATACAATGTTGACACTCAAAAATTAATAACCTTCTTGTACAAAAATGACAGACTCACTGAGAGAGAAATTAGGGAAACAATCCCTTTCACAATAGCATCTAAAAAACTTAAATATTTAGTAATCAATCTAATGAAAGAAGCTAAAGCCCTCCAGATTGAGAACTACAGCACTCTGAAAGAAGAGATCATAAAAAATGGAAAGACATTCACTGTTCCTGCATAGGAAGAATCCACATAATGAAAATGGCCATACTTTAAAACTACTATATCGATTCAGCATGATCCCAAAAGTATATTTCACAGATAGAGAAAATAATCCAAAAATTCATTTGGAACCAGAACAGACCTAGAAGAGCAAAGGCCATTCTAGGCATGACAGGTGGTATAACAATCCCAGAATTGAAACTATACTAACAAGACACTATGATAAAAACAGCATGGTACTGGCAACAAACTAAACAAAAAACAGACACAAGGATCCATGGAAAAGGTTAGAAGATATAGAAATAACTCCAGATATACTCTGCTACCTTATCTTTGACAGAAGATCTATTCCTCTTCACTGGAAGAACAATAGCCTCTTTAAGATAAGGTGTTGGAAAAACTGGATTTCAACTTGCCAATGATTAAAATTAGACCACTATCTTTCCCATGTACTAAACTAAAATCCAAGTTGATTAAAGAGCTAAATATTAAAAGAAAAATAATAAACTTGTTGGAAGATAAGTTGGGCAGAACTCTCAAAGGCATTTTCATAGAAAAATACTTTATGAAAAAATCCTCAGTAGCATGTGAACTAACACAAAGAATCAACAATTGGGATGTCATCTCTTTAAAAAGCTTCTGCACTGTGAGAGAAACCCCCAACCGAGCTAAGAGGAAACCTACAATGTGGTAAAAGATTTTTATCAGCTGTTCCTGAAACAAAGGACTACTATATGGAATATATAAAGAACTAAAAAATATCAGGCCCCCTAAATATAAACTTCCAAATCAAAAATGGGCATCTGAAATGAACAGACATTTCTCAGACTGAGAAGTAAAAGAAGCAAATAAACATTTGAAAAAATGTTCAACATCACTGGTCATTTGAGATGCAGGTGAAAGCAACACTGAGATTCCACCTCACCTCACAAAGAATGGCTGCTATCAGAAAAACAAGCAATAACAAATGTTGGAGGATTGTGGAGAGAAAGGAAACCTTCTCCGTTATTGGTAGAAGTGAAGACTGATGTAATCACTGTGGGAATAATACGGAGACACCTCAAAAAATTAGGATTAGAGGTACCATTTTACCTGGCTATCTCTCTGTTGAGTATACTCCCAAAATATTTAAAAGAATCATACCACAGTGATGTAAGTGCACCCATGTTTAAAGTGGCACAGCTTGTAATAGCTAAAACTTTGAAACAGCCCAATTGCCCATAAGTTGGGGACTGGATAAAGAAGATGTGGTTTTTCTACAAAATGGAATACTACTCAGCCATAAAGAATGAGAAACTAGAGTCACTCATAGGAAAATGGATACACATACTCTTAAGTGAAATAAATAGGACACAAATGTGTAAATACCAAATAGTTTATCTGGTGTGAAAAACTAAAAATGTAAATAAGGGTCAAAATGTATAACTGAAAATGTGAAATAGGAAGGAGAGGTCTAAAGGAATAGGGGAATTGGGAGGTGTATGAGAAAGGAAAGAAGAGAAAAGAAAAATATGAGCAAAGGAAAAAATGGAAACAAAGTTTTTATAAATAGGGAAGAGTGGAGGCCTTGAAGGGAGGGCAGGGGAATGGGAAGAAAGTAAGAACCAAGGTTCATCATGTAAAGGTATCAATGATAAGTGTAACTGTAATGTGTACCTAACATGTACCAATCAACTTAATGTAAAAAAAGAATAAAGAAAAAAAAAGAAATCATACCTTACTGTACCATGAATTTTAGTTTGATAGTAATAGCTTTATTTTTATTCATATTTCATTACATGATATAACATTTCAAGAATTAAATAATTTACAATAAATTATATAATTTAAGATAAAAATGTTAAAATAAGTAATTTAAATAATGAAAGCAAGAACAAAACATATTTTTAATAAATCTATAGCACTATCAATTTGAGCAAAGTACCACTATTCACTGGAGAATAAAATATTCTTCTGATCATAAGCACTTGGTTTATGTGAATGTCAGTAACTAAGGTTTACAGAGAGGAAATAGAGATCTGCTAATCCAGCAGAAGAACAAAGGAGTTTGACTGTATATTTATTTACATGACCTAATTAATGATATTTTAAGTTAGTAAATGAACAAGCTTTAAAAATATATAAAATGGCTAGGCATGGTGGCACTTGCCCGTAATCCCTGTACTCAGAAGTTTAAGGTATGAAGATCACCATGAGTTTGAGGCCAGCCTGTGCTAGGGAGTTCAATCAAGGCCAGCATGAGCTACATAGTGAGACCCTGTCTCAAAAAACCAACCAATAAACAAACAAGCAAAGAAATGATTTGAAAATGAAAGAGGGAAAATCTCATTGATGAATCTTAAGTAACAGCATTTTCAGTTAGAAAAATAGAAAATAACATACAACTAAGTAGGTATAGGTAAATAGATAATAAGAAGCCAAAACAAGCACTTTTTCAGAATATGCACAAAAATAAACTCCTAGTAAATGGAGTATAGACTACTGTTTGCCAAATATATAAGAACAGAAGACATGAATGGGCCTTATAAGAGACATTTTTAAAATATGTCAGGAAACCAGAAACATCTAGGAAAAGCAAGAGAAGCAGGTAGCAAACATGACAGCTGAGGCTGTGTCTGCTCTAGGGGATGCAGTGATGTTGGGTTTTACACATTGAAACAGGAGCAGAGAATGTGAACCACAGAGAAAGTGGAAGCTGGAGCTAAGACTACCAGTGTAAAGTTAAGATCTCAAAGGCTTGGCCTCAATAACAAGGTTAAAATGAGAAAAGAAAGCCCAATGGTTTAGGGAGAATATGAGGAAGTTTATTTTAGCCTTGATTTTGAATGAGAAAAAAAGAAACTTTGTGTTGGACCCATACCAAAATTATCCTTTTCAGAAAAAAATTATAAAAATTGCTCTTACAACACACATATTCATGAGAATCATAGAATAAGAAAACACATACATTCTCTGATAGAAAAGCCTTCAACCTAGACTGCACAGAAATCCCATAAGAATGAAAATGCTTACAATGCAACTACAAAATAAAAGGAAACAATGTAACATGATTGAGACAGTACCCACAATAATTTCTACTCCCCAAAATGACAGAAAATACAACACTCTGAAAGAGATTCTGGGATAAATATAACCAAGGTGATTAAAGAGAAAAAACTTAAAGATACAAATAAAGAGGATACAAATGCATCACAAAATAAAAGATAGGTAGATGGATATAAATCAAATACAGAAGTAAACTATAGAGTAATGATGAATAAATGCTCTCTATAAAATTCTTCCAATTTTTATATGTTTAAAGATTTTCATAGTAAAGTTTTGGAGTAAATTCATCTAAATAAGAACAGCAGGCATACAAAGGACAAACTTAAGGAAAGCAACTATAAAGTCTAGGCAAAAATGATACTCATAAAGCTGCAGGAATTAGCCATCAATAAATAGCTACAATTCTTTGAGAGTAACAGGGAGTGAGTTTCATAGTCATGAAAATAGCGAGACTGATATAAACTGGTATGAAAAAGGGTGGAGGGGGTGAAGGGAAGGCAGGGGTATGGGGAAAAAATGAGAACCAAGACCTGTCATGTAAAGGTACAAGATGGAAATGATGACTGTAACTGTACTGTATACTTAAAAAGTACCAATAAACTCAATAAGATAAAAAGAAAAGAATAGCTCACAAAAGTGTATAAATCAACAGACAGCAGCTCAATAGTAAGGAAGAGCAGTGGTGGTGGTATTCAAAGTGTAATTTTCTGATTAACATCATCTACAACACCTGGAAACTTGTTTGAAACTCAGCATAGGGTACAGAACTCAATAATTTCTCCAGATTTTACTTTTAAAATTTTTATTGTTATTAGAACATGTTTACCATATCTAATAACTACATTCATCATGGAAAATTAGTACATGTGCATAAAACAACTTAATTTTTTTACATCCCCTTCCCTTCTTCTCCCTCTTTTCACATGATTCTGATATTTTCTTGATCATCAAAGAAAGCTCTTGATTTGAAATCACTAATAAAATCCTAATTAGTGATAAAACAGATAACTTAATTGTAAAAGAGTTTCAAAACCCAAATAAATATTGCTTTCATGCAATGGGGTGCACTGAAATGATTTTATTATCTATATAAAAATGTGGTGATTTTATTTGCAAACTATTAAAATCAGTAAGAAATTTTAGTGAGATTATACTGGATATATATGAAGTTTTATAAAATTTAAATGCATTTCTAGGAATCAGAGACAAGCAATAATAAAAGGTTTTAGAAAAAGCATTTGCAACAGATATAAAGTATATATAAATAATAAAAATGTCCAAAATATTTATGGAGAAAAGTACAAAATTCATTACAAATCTCAAAGAAACTTAGTTAGAAAAGCCTAACTGTTGACTGTTCAGAATCAATGTCTAAAAATACAAAATGTGTGCACATGCCTGTATGCACACAATGTAAGTATATATACATACATATATTCTATATGTAATAGTATATTTAGAAAATGTTTTTATTTGAAATTTTTGGTAATTCAAATCAAATTCCCAGATAAATTTTTAATGTGAGTTTATCATAAAACATCTGTAAAACAAAAAAGAATCAAGGACAGCACAGAAAATTTTGAAGAGTTAATTTACTATACAGATTTTTCATAATTAAAACAATGTAATACTGATGCAAGAAATGAGTAAAAGCAGTAATAATACACAGTCTAGTCTTTCCTTTTCTGACACAGGTGCTTGAAAAATGACAGGAGTGTTACTAATTGTAAGAGAAAGAATGGATTTGTTATAGCTTATGTCTAGATTTACCCCCAAAGCCTCATGCAGTGATAGGTAGAGAACTCAGAGGTGGCTAGATCTAGTGTGTGATGCTGGCATGGAGAGTGTGTGATTACTAAATTAGTCCACTGATTGGTTTGTCATAGTTCTGGGTGTAGATAAAGGGAAGGCCCATCCTGGGTGTGAGTACTAGGTGTGTATTCTAGATAGAATATAAGGGACAGAAAAGAGGCTGTTGGTTGCTGTTTCATTACTTTGCTGCTTCCTTCTTCACTGCCCTTTGCCCACCATGAACTGTTTCCCATCCATGATGCCACTCTGTGAAAGCACCTTGCCTTGGAGCTAGCCAATTATCAACTGATCCTTCTACAAACTGTGAGATACAATAAACCTTTCCTCCTTTAACTTAGCATATTGGGTAGTCTGCAAAAAGTATCTAAGATACCATGTATGACATAATTCACTATAAAAAGACAAGATTACCTTTCTACATCCACATAATGCCATTACTATAGTTTGGATCTGGAGTATCTTCCAAAGATTCTGAGTGTGGTCCCTAGGGTTGCACTTTTAGAAAATGGTGGGACCTTTAGAAGTAGGATCTAGTGGGACTTTTGTGGCCTTGAACTTGAAGAGAATTTTGGAACCATTATCATTACTTTAACTCTCTTTTCCTTCCAGGACAAAGGTTAGCAGTTTGCTTCCTACATATTCCTGCAATGATGTATTGACTTGCCACAGGTTCAAAAACATGTCATCAATCAAATATGAACTAAAACTGTGAGCCAAAATAAATCTCTTGCTTATAACTTGATTAGCTCTTGTATTTGTTATAGCAATAGAAAGCTGACTAGCGAGATACAGTAAGGAAAAAGGCCCCTGGAGGAGGTCTCTCCAGCCACCTGCTTGGGCCCACCCAACTAGTCCACGATCTCCCCAACTGTGCACCACCAGATCCAGTAAGAAAGAAGGTCCCCAGAGGAGGTCTCTCCACCTGCCTGCTCAGGCCCAACCGGTGGGTCCGTGACCTCCCTGACTATGTACCACCAGATCCATTAAGGAAGGTAGCCACACAAGCACCCTTGAAACATCCCCACAAACCTGCCCCCCCCGTTCTCAAACTTCCTGATTGGGCCAATCCTTGGACTCACTTTGCAAAGGCATAGGTGGTCATGAAGGGTATTTTTCTGAGCTCCCAACTTTGAACATCTTTAAAGAAAGGGCAGAGGAAACCTGTAATAGAAATGAGTGGAGTTCAACCCTGCAGGTTGGGAAACTCAATTGAGGACTTGTGGGCTGAGGTCAGTCTGTGTCATGGGGACCTGCCATTGGTTAGCTGACATCAGGGGATTTAGTTCTGTACATGGCTGTACAAATGGTATAATATGACAATACAGACATAGCCTGAAAGAGGCCCTTCAAATTCTTTCTTTTTTTTTCTTTTCTTTTCCTCATTCCACCCTACAATTTCTTTCTTTTTTCTGTCTTCTCTTTCCAACTCAGGCTCTTGCTTCACCATATTATCCCTCATCTCCCTTTTTATTTCTGCTCCTGCCCTAACTCAGACTTCTTTTATTATTTTTTCTTTTTTTCTTTATGTTCTTTTCGCCTGTCATTTTACCTCACTCATGGCTCTGTAGCTTCAAGGGAAGGTGAGCCCCTGTTACTGTTAAGGGGATATATTCTTGTCCTTACTCCTGCACTCTGTCTATCCCCTTTGAAGTTAATAGTTTCATAAAGATAGTATGTTCATTCTACGGACTCTGCCTTCACTTGAAACCTTCTCCAATTTTTTCACTTATCTACTCCTCTCATCTGAACTCAGGCTCAGTGCCCATCCTAAATGGTAAAGAAGCTATATTGAAAAGCATATTCACTGCAGACATATTTTGGGCTGCTTCTTCATATTATTTTAATTCACATGGTTTAAAGGTGATAGATTAATGACTACCATAAGTGGTCAATTTGCAAGCTGTGGTGATCCTATTGGGCTGCTGAATGTATCAATTAGGATAAAGGATTGTGATTGATTTAATGAGTTGTTTTCTCCAATATTATGAAAATGAGGATGTCTATGAGTCATTAGATACTCAAAAGCTAAAACACAATGATATCAGGAAGATTTAAGTAATAACCCAGAAATTTAAGAAAGGATAATGCTACAAAAAAATAAAAATGAAAAACACTTAAGCAAAACACAAAGAGAGACTTCCCATTCACCAATGGCAAACAGTAGAGCAAATGAGGATGAAAAGTCTGATGGTGCACCAGCAGGACATGCTGGACCAATAACATAGGAGGTAACAAAACAGAACAATCAGGCTCCAGAAAAATTCAAAACCGAAATAATTTCCCAGTTAACCATAAAGATGGTGAGCAAAATAGAAGTCATAATTTGAGACTCTAGAACAGAAACTGACAAAAAAATAGATGAGCTCAGGACCATGACAGAAGCCATGAACAATCAGCATAAGAAAGAAATGGAAACAATGAATGCGTAACAGAGGAAAGAAATGGAATCCATAAAAAGATTAAAACAGATATCCAGGAGATTAAAAACTCTATTGAAAATGTATGTAACAGAACAAAAGATTGCAAAGATGGAATTTCAAATATAGAAGATAGGATTGCACTCAGTGACCATGAAAAGAGAGGTCTCTCAAAAACAGTAAGGGATCATGAGAAATTGATCTAGCAACTTCTAGATGATGCAAAGAAAAATAACATAAAACTGATAGGAATCCATGAAATAGGAGGAGAAAACACAAATGACTTAAAAAAGCTTTTCATAGAATTAATGACAGAAAACTTCCCAAACAAAAGGGAAAAATTAGACATACAGATAAGTGAGGCATATAGAACTCCAACTAGCATGAAAAAAATAAATCTACACCTAGACATATAATAATCAAGATCCCAGAAACCCAACAGAAGAACAAAGTGCTACAAGCAGTAAAAGAAAAGAAACAAATCAAGTGCAAAGGAAAGCACATCAAAATAACAACAGACTTTTCAATGCTAACCCTTAGGTCAAGGAGAGCCTGGAGTGAGGTACGTTAAGTCCTAAAAGAAAACAACCTCCAACCTAGACTGATGTGTCCTGCAAAACTCTCTTTCAAAATAGACAGGGAAATAAGATACTTCCACTACAAAGAACACCTGAGAAACTTCATGAACTCCAAACCAGCACTACAAGGAATTCTGAACAATATCCTACAAAAGGACAATGAAGGTCACAATACAATGAGGCCCAACAGACCAAATTAAATAGGTAAGGCAAGAAACTAAAAGGAGAGGACAAAAAATAAAAAGAGTCAACAAAAAGACAATAACATGACAATAATAAGTCCAAACATATCAGTTATAACCATCAATGTTAATGGCCTCAATTCACCAATCAAGAGAAATAGACTGGCAGAATGGATTAAGAAGCAAAATCCAACAATATGTTGTATATAAGAAACACACCTAAATAGCCTTTATTAAATTGAGGTATAGACCATCTATTCCAATTTTTTGCAGGGTTTTTATCATGAATGGGTGTTGAATTTTATCAAATGCTTTTTCTGCATCTATTGAAAGGATCATATGGTTTTTGTCCTTGACTTTGTTAATATAATGTATTACATTCACTGACTTTCGTATGT
The DNA here is from genome assembly GCF_012274545.1 of Fukomys damarensis. Taxonomy (NCBI): domain Eukaryota; kingdom Metazoa; phylum Chordata; class Mammalia; order Rodentia; family Bathyergidae; genus Fukomys; species Fukomys damarensis. Next base: position 43,690,036 of record NW_022900936.1, on the reverse strand, counting down.
TGAACCACCCTTGCATCTCTGGAATAAATCCGACTTGGTCATGATGG